>NC_045965.1:13920038-14529623 GCF_010909765.2 Amblyraja radiata
TGTATGCCCACACTTGTCACTAGCCTCCATACCACCAAATCTATTTCACGTACCAATTGTGACAGAATTCATTGACAAGTAGCCTCAGCCTCGAGTGGAAAATTCAAGATGGCGGCGCTGGCTTAACAGCTGCGGCCCACCTGCAGTCCGTTTGTTTTTTCTTTCTTTTTGTTCCTTTGTCCTGTTTTTAGTTAATTTTGTTTTATTAATTTGTGTATGTGTATGGGTGGGGTGGGAGAAACGTGTTTTGGTCTCGTCCTTCGGGGGATGCGACTTTTTTTTCTGTCGTATTCCCCGTCTCCGTCTGCGCCGAGGCCTAATGACGGAGCTCGGAGCTGTGGCGGCGGCAGCAGCAGCGGCAGCGGCGACCCGACTCGGCCTCGGATCTGTGGCGGTGCTCCGGCGGCAGCAGCAGCCTGGATTGCCTCGGTGCAGAGGGAGAACAAAGAGGGAAGAGACAGAGACTTTAAGATTTTGCCTTCCATCACAGTGAGGAGGTGTTTGGTGAACTCACTGTGGTGGATGTTAAATTTGTGTTGATTGTGTGTTTTTGTCATTTTTATTATATGTATGATTGCAGGGAAACAAAATTTCGTTCAGACCGAAAGATCTGAATGACAAATAAATTCAATTCAATTCAATTCAAGTATAAATAGGTTGGGGATACAAATGAATTGAAAATTGTCCAACTTATAGCATAAAGCAGACTATTGAATTACTCTTTTACATTTATATCACCAACTAATTTTACCTTTAAACTTAATTAGTTATTCAGTGTCAATAATTATACAATCACAGTTATAAATAATACTGTCCTCAATTAACGCTATTGTGTGCTCGCTTGGGTCACTGGATGTTACATGTGCAGGGAGACTAGAGAACTTCCTTTTCTGAGTACAACGTAATGCAGTTGTGGCTGAATTAGTATAGCAGCAATATCAGTTTTTGTTATTGTTTTGTTCAAAGTATGTAATATTGTATCTACTGACATTTTGCCAATCCATATTCTGAGATCTTGGTACATATTGATCAAAATGATCTGTTGTTAGATCATTGAAGTCTATCAGATGTCAGAGATATATATAACAGACACACAATGGGTACAATGCTAAATAATTTTCCATGAAGTACTTTCCCAATGAAGAATGCGTAAATGTTGTTCTTGGGAAGTATTTGAATATTTCACCAAGGGGTAAGAATGAGCCAGTAATCCATCAGATGATTGCTATTTCAGTAGTTCTGCAGATGAAATATAACTATGCCAAAGCCAAAATAATTCCTAAGGAATGAGTAAGAGAACTCTGAGGAAGAATTCTAGTTTCCAACTCACACATAATGATCTATACCAATGATGATCTTTTTTCCATATGTTATACAGTTCTGTACATCTGCCTGGTAATTAAGTATTCTATTAAATAGATCGCACGGCTACCAGACACCTAATATTGCTTTAATGTACTAAATACTGGTTGGCTAATAGAGTTGTTCAAAAGATATGAGGTACCTCTTATAATTAAATAAATCAGCTGCAGCACAAACATAGCATTGTCTGTTTATAAACCAGCATGATTCCACAAATAATCTGTGGCTTTCATCTGATTCAGCATTCCCAGTATTTCTATTAGACAGTCATGTAAACCACACTGATGCATTTACTTCTGAAGATTAGTAATGTGTAATTAGTAAAACCCCTGTCCCATGGTACGAGTTCATTCCAAGAGTTCTCCCAAGTTTGCCCTGATTCGAACTTGGAGATTTATGGTAATGGCCACTTGTCGGTACTCGGGGCTCTCGTGGACATTTTTCATCATGTTGAAAAATCTTCACGAGTCTTCCCGTGCTTACCTGCCGTTAGCGAGTTTTCCCGAGTACCTGCCGTTAGCGCTAAGAGACGTCCCTGAGCTCCGATGTACCCGCTACGTGCTTACCACGAGTTTGATTTTTTTTAAACTCGGGAGAGCTCTTGGAATGAACTCGCACTGTGGGACAGGGCTATAACTGTGAGGAGGATGCTATGAGGATGCAGGGTGACTTGGACAGGTTGGGTGAGTGGGCAGATGCATGGCAGATGCAGTTTAATGTGGATAAATGTGAGGTTATCCATTTTGGTAGCAAAAACAGGAAGGCAGATTATTATCTAAATGGTGTCAAGTTGGGAAAAGGGGAAGTACAACAGGATCTGGGGGTCCTTGTTCATCAATCAATGAAAGTAAGCATACAGGTACAGCAGGCAGTGAAGAAAGCGAATGGCATGTTGGCCTTCATAACAAGAGGAATTGAGTATAGTAGCAAAGAGGTCCTTCTGCACTTGTACATGGCCCTAGTGAGACCACACCTGGAGTATCGTGTGCAGTTTTGGTCCCCTAATTTGAGGAAGGACATTCTTGCTATTGAGGGAGTGCAGCGTAGGTTTACAAGGTTAATTCCCGGGATGGCGGGACTGTCATATGCTGAGAGAATGGAGCAGCTGGGCTTGTATACTCTGGAATTTAGAAGGATGAGAGGGCATCTTATTGAAACATATAAGATTGTTAAGGGTTTGGACACGCTAGAGGCAGAAAACATGTTCCCGATGTTGGGGATGTCCAGACCCAGGGGCCACAGTTTAAGAATAAGGGGTAAGCCATTTAGATCGGAGATGAGGAAACACTTTTTCACACAGAGAGTGGTGAGTCTGTGGAATTCTCTGCCTCGGAGGGCAGTGGGGGCCGGTTCTCTAGATACTTTCAAGAGAGAGCTAGATAGGGCTGTTAAAGATAGCGGAGTCAGGGGATATGGGGAGAAGGCAGGAAAGGGGTACTGATTGGGGATGATCAGCCATGATCACATTGAATGGCGGTGCTGGTTTGAAAGGCCGAATGGCCTTCTCCTGCACCTATTGTCTATTGTAATCCTGTAGTTTTCAGCAATTTTCATATACTCCTGATGGTTAAGACAAAGTCCAGGAAAAGTTTCTCCTCCGATGTAGACTCAAGTCAACTGCCAGAAAGCCCCCAAGATAATCTGGTGTCACTCCCTGTTTGGTTTAGATTTCCGTAGATTCACTAATTACTTCACAGCTGAAGATGCATGCTTCTGCAAATTCCAATAAGCATGCTTAAGAATAGACATACGCAGAAAGAAAACAGAAATGCATAAATGGAACATGGCCATGAAAATGGAAGCTAAATCGTGTACTCATGACAATTTTTAGTTAAGATTGTACAACATATAAAAAGTATAAAGCTGGCTCTTGCTTCCACTTAATCATTGGCAAGAGTATGAGAAAAACTCTCTCATAACTGTGTTGAAAGCCTCTTTAGATGATTATCCCTTTCTTTACTGGTTTAAATCTGCAATAAATTTAGCCAAAATACAACTAAAATCTATTTTCATGTCTCACTGAGAACATTAAAACTGAAACTAAATTCCCCTTAGATTGTAAAAGGTTTTATATCAGTAATTATAGTTTATGTTAAAATTATACCCCCTATTTTTTAACTTTAAAAAAAATCTCCAATCTTTCCTGATTACATAAGTACATATTGAAAAACGGAAATGTTTGCCTTGTTAATTGGATATAACAAAGTTAAAGAGTGAAGTGGAAGTACATCCAATGAAATAGAGTGCCTAACATTGTAGATACTGATTCAGAATTACTGTCACTTTGGACAACACAATTCACATCATGTGAAGCAATTTCATTTTAATTCCTTACTTTTAAAAAGCATGAATGTACTTAAATATATTATGATACAAAAGTAAATACTATTTGATTAAATGTTAATGAAGGTGTAACCTAAGCAGAACAAAGGTAGATTAAAAATGCTGGAGAAACTCAGCGGGTGAGGCAGCATCTATGGAGCGAAGGAATAGGTGACGTTTCGGGTCGAGACCCTTTTTCAGACTGATGTGGGAGTGGTGGGGACGGGAAGAAGAAAGGAAGAGGCGGAGACAGTGGGCTGTGGGAGAGCTGGGAAGGGGAGGGGAAAGAGGGAGAAAGCAAGGACTACCTGAAATTGGAGGTCAATGTTCATACCGCTTGACTTCTCCAATTTCAGGTAGTCCTTGCTTTCTCCCTCTTTCCCCTCCCCTTCCCAGCTCTCCCACAGCCCACTGTCTCCTTATCTTCCTTTCTTCTTCCCGCCCCACCACCCCCATATCAGTCTGAAGAAGGGTCTCGAAACATCACCTATTCCTTCGCTCCATAGATGCTGCCTCACCCGCTGAGTTTCTCCAGCATTTTTATCTTCCTTCAATTTTTCCAGCATCTGCAGTTCTTTCTTAAGCAGAACAAAGGATAACCAAACCTAATGTGATCAATCTGAGGGATAAGGTGTAGAATTGGGTGAAGCAGAGTTTTTCAAAATGCCATGATATGTATTAGACTGCAACACTGGATAAGTTATAAAACAAGGAAAAACAGGTGGAAAAGGGAAATGAGAAACAAAGATAAGGATTGAATGGGAACCCTAAAAGTTGTAATAAACAAAACATTCTCAGTACCAAGAAAGATTTAACTAAATATATATAACACTAAAAGTTGAAATTATATTTTGTTGTACATAACTCATAAATGAACCTGAAAGCAAAGGTGCAGGAGAACCTTATGGTCTTGGTGTAGAATTTTACTTTTCCAATGCTGAATAACCTGTCTGAATTTTGAAGGCAGCGCTTCTTATGAAGTTATATCCAAAGGATGTCAAACAGATGTCCTGAGCTTATTTGCTATCTTGGGTGATAGGAATGCTGGCAATTTAATTGGGCCTATAACCTGACTCAAGGGACACACGAAAGGAATGAGGGCTTAATTACATTTTCTGTAAATTTGCCAAGTTTATAAAAAAACATCCAAGGATATGAAGGTAGTTACTAAAATTCCAATTGTTAACTTTATGTTCCAGAGGCATTTCTGGAAAATATACACTAATAAGTGAAAAACCATCAGAAAAAAACCCCTTTTTTATTTAATGAGGTATCTCAGAGCATTTTGCAGGATAATTTGTCAATGGTTCAACAGCGTGTTTAGGAAAAGGAATTCAGCTAGAAAATGGCTTGGATCACACATTCACAATCCTGGCTGACCTCTTATTTGGGCTTCATTCCATGGCCTTACAAAGGGCAGGGAGCTTTTTTGGCCATTTTGCTGATGTTCATCTGGAGAGTGGATTCCTCTGGCTCCATTCATGGTTTTATTTACTTCTTGGATCAGCAGACCAATATGCACCATACCTCTGAAGAAGTCTAAGTCTGAAGAAGGGTCCCAAGCCGAAACCATCCATCCATTTTCTCCAGATGCTGCCTAACCACTAATAATAATAATAATACATTTTATTTATGGGCGCCTTTCAAAAGTCTCAAGGACACCTTACAAAAATTTAGCAGGTAGAGGAAAAACATGTAAGGGGAATGAAATAAATAGTAGAGACATGACTAGTACACAAAGTAAAGACAGAATACAATTCAAAACACAATATGAGGCAATTCATGCACAGATGAAAAGGGAGGGGGACGTGGGGCTAAGGATAGGCAGAGGTGAAGAGATGGGTCTTGAGGCGGGACTGGAAGATGGTGAGGGACACGGAATTGCGGATCAGTTGGGGGAGGGAGTTCCAGAGCCTGGGAGCTGCCTTGGAGAAGGCTCTGTCCCCAAAACTGCGGAGGTTGGACTTGTGGATGGAGAGAAGACCGGCTGATGTGGATCTGAGGGACCGTGCGGGTTGGTAGGGGGAGAGGAGGTTAGTGAGATATGGGGAGGCCAGATGGTGGAGGGCTTTGTAGGTGAGGATCAGGATTTTGTAGGTGATCCGGTGGGAGATGGGAAGCCAGTGAAGTTGTTTGAGGACTGGAGTGATGTGATGCCAGAATTTGGTGTGGGTGATGAGTCGGGCGGCTGCATTCTGGACCAGTTGGAGTCGGTTGATGTAGGTGGAGCTGATGCCAAGGAGAAGTGAGTTGCAATAGTCCAGTCGGGAGGAGATGAAGGCATGGATGAGTCTTTCAGCAGCGGGAGGTGTGAGAGAGTGTCTGAGTTTGGCGATGTTGCGGAGATGAAAGAAGGAGGTTTTAATGACATAGCGGATGTGAGGCTCAAGGGAGAGGGTGGAATCAAAGATCACGCCAAGGTTGCGGGCCTTGGGAGATGGGGAGACAGTGGTGCCGTCGATGGTGAGATTTTGATTTTGATTTTATTGATTTTGCTGAGTGTGGCTTTGGAGCCTATGAGGAGGAATTCTGTCTTATCGCTGTTGAGTTTGAGGAAGTTATGTTGCATCCAGGTTTTTATAGCTGACAAACAGGAGTTGATATGGGAGAGGGGGGGGGGTGGTTGTGGGGGGATTTGGTGCCGAGGTAGATCTGGGTGTCATCGGCGTAACAGTGGAAGTCCAGGTTGAAGTGGTGGAGTATCTGACCAAGGGGGAGGATGTAGATGATGAAGAGGAGGGGGCCGAGTACGGAGCCTTGGGGAACGCCTTGAGTGACTGTGGCTGTAGCAGAGGTGTGGTTGTGGAGAGAGATGAAGTGGGATCTGTTGGAAAGGTAGGAACGGAGCCAGCTGAGTGCAGAGCCTTCAATGCCGAGGTCCTTGAGTTTGGTGAGCAGGATGTTATGGTTCACTGTATCGAAGGCTGCGCTCAGGTCGAGGAGGATGAGGATGTTGAGGGAACCAGTGTCAGCAGAGGTGAGGAGGTCGTTGAGGACTTTGAGGAGAGCAGTTTCTGTGCTATGGAGGGGGCAAAAGCCAGATTGGAGGGGTTCAAGTAGGTTATACGCAAGGAGGTGGGAATGAAGTTGCGATACGCTCCAGGGTTTTTGAAAGAAAGGGGAGGTTTGAGATTGGGCGGTAGTTAATGAGAGAGGAGGGATCAAGACCAGGTTTCTTTAAGATTGGTGTGACAGCAGCTGTTTTAAAAGCGGAGGGGACAATTCCTTGGGACAATGAGGAGTTGAAGAGATTAGTGAGATAGGGGCAGAGAACGGGGAGGCAGGACTTCAGGAGGGGAGTGGGGAGAGGGTCGAGGGAGCAGGTAGTGGGTTTGGAAGAGCTGATGAGTTTGGAGATTTCAATAGGGGTGACCAGGTCAAACTGGGAGAGGAAGCAGTGTGGAGGAGGGGTAAGGAGGTCAGAGGAGATGTTGAAAGGAGGGGCCTTGGTAGGTGGTGGAGTAGATGCTGGGGAGTCGGGTACAGGGGATAAAGATTGATAGATGGTGCTGATTTTATCAGCAAAAAAGTGGAGGAATGAGTTGCAGAGAACCGGAGTAGAGGTAGGGAGAGTGTTGGCTCGAGGCTTGAGGAGGTTGCCCACTGTGGAGAAGAGGGTTCTGTGGTTTAGGCAGGGATCAGTGAATATGGAGGAAAGGTAGGCAGATTTTGCAGCAATGAGGGCATCTTTGTAATCAGTGAGGTGGAGTTTGTAAGCTTCAAGGTGGACTGTGAGAGATGATTTATTTGTGAGTCGTTCAAGTCGGCGACCAGTCTGTTTCAGTTTACGAAGTGCAGGTGTGTACCAGGGTGAAGATTTTTTGAAAGTTACGGTTCTTGTTTTGAGGGGGGCCAGAGTGTTGAGGGAGGTAGACAAGGTGGAGTTGAGATGGTTTGTGAGATCATCAGGTGAGATGGGGGCTGAGTCCAGGGGGTGAATGGTGGAGAGGAGGTCAGAGAGATGGAGGGGATCAATGGATTTTAGATTACGGAAGGTGATTTCTCGGAGGAAGCGGGGGCGAGGTGTCGGAGAAGGGATGGTGAACCGTATAAGCTTATGATCAGAGAGGGGGAAGAGGCATGGATGGAGGTCGAGTACCGGTTGATTTGTGGAGCAGACCAGGTCAAGGATGTGACCTTTGTCATGGGTGGGAAAGGTGACGTGCTGAGTGAGAGAGAAGTTGTCAAGTAAAAAGGCGAATTCAGATGCGAGCTTGCAGGTGGGGGAGTCCATGTGAATATTTAAGTCACCAAGTTGCAGCAGACGTGGGGAGAGGGATGAGGCAAGTGTGAGGAGTTCAGTGAAGTCAGATAGGAAGGAGGGGTTTGGTTTAGGTGGCCGGTAAATGAGGATGACTGTCATGGACGAAAGGGTTTTGAAGGCGAGGAATTCAAATGATGCTACTGGGGGGGAAGGTGAGTTCAGTGATCCGAAAATTCTGGTTTAAAATAACAGCGAGGCCACCTCCATGGCGGGAGGGGCGGGGTTTGGAAATGTAATTAAATCCAGGTGGGGATGCTTGATTGAGGGAGAAGACATTGGGTTGTTGCCAGGTCTCAGTGAGCAGAAGGAAGTCCAGAGTGTTGTCAAGGATTAGTTCATGGAGGGCAAGGGCTTTGTTGTTGAGCGACCTGGTGTTGACGAGGGCAAAGTTGGCATTATGAGAGGGTGGGGGGATGGGGGCAAGCTGGAGAGATCTGAGGTTGTCCCGGTTGACAGTGCGTGTGGTCAGCTGGGATGGGGGGGTGACGCAGTTGAGGGTGGGTAGAGCGTGGTAGTGAGCAGATGGATGGAATGGAATGTCCGTGGTTGAAGTAAACAAGCTTGCGCCGAGAGCCTCTGTGGATGAAATGGGGTCGACGTAGAAGTCTAAGCTGTTTAATGACTTGGATGCAGGATGGGATGTGGTTGTTGAAGAAACCAGTCATTTGTAGAGTTGAATATTTGAGCATGATGGTGAGGGTGCAGAGAGGTGTCCAGCGGTGCAGGTGCAGGTGGAGAGAGTATCCAGCGGTGAGGGAGCAGAGAGGTTGTCCAGCAGAGCGGGTGCAGCGAGGTGTCCAGTATTGAGGGAGCAGATAGGTTGTCCAGCGGAGCAGGTGTAGAGGTAGTCCAGCGATGAGGGTGCAGAGAGGGTGCAGAGAGTATCCAGCAGTGCAGGTGCAGAGAGGTTGTCCAGCAGTGCAGGTGTAGAGAGGATCCAGCTCCCTCACTGGTGCAGGGAGGTGTCCAGCATCAATGATGCACAGGCACAGGAGGTGCCCAGCGTCGATGGTGCACAGGCACAGGTACAGGCAGGGAACTGACAGGCAGGTAGGTAACAGACAGGGGGGGAATAGCAGGCGGAGAAGCGGCGAACAGTCAACGCCAGCGTCCTCTCCGGACAGCGTGCAGGGATTCTAGCGGTTCTGGCGGCTAGCAGCTAGCAGCTAGCAATATAGGCCGCAGGGGGACGATCGTTCAACGGCCGAAAACGGCCAAAAAACACCACAGACCACCGCAACCGGAGCGACCCTCCAGTGGTCCCACGTCAGGTGGTAGGTCAAGACCTCGTCCGGGATGGAAATAAACCGCAGTCGGCAATTGAAGCAGTTGAAGCCGATTCGCGGTAAGGGACCGTTGTTAATTTGAATCTCCCGCCGTGGTTACTCTGCTTGAGTAACCACTGAGTTACTCCAGCATTTTGTGTCTATCTTTGGTGTAAACCAGCACCTGCAATTCCTTTTTACTGCACTTCACCTCCTCCATTTAATAGTGCGGCACGATGGTGCAGTGATAGAGTTGTCGTCTTACAACGCCAGGGATCCAGTTTCAATCCTGATTAGGGATGCTTGTCTGTACGTAGTTGATAGTTTCTCCCCGTGATCTGGGTGGATTTTCTCCAAGATGTTCGGTTTCCTCCCACACTCCAAAGACGTACAGGTTTGTAGATTAATTGGCTTGGTATAAATGTAAATGGTCCCTAGTATGTGTCGGATAGTGTTAATGAGAGGGGATCGCTGGTCATCATGGGCTAGGTGGGCCAATGTGCCTGTTTCCACACTGTATCTCTAAACTAAACTAGCCTGAGAATCTATAAGCACCCTTGCATATCGTTGCTGATATTCCAAGGACCAATATGGCAGCAGTAAATGTCATATTTTAAGAGCTGCTTTCAGTTGAGAATTACCCTTGAATGTACTCCACAACTCCTGGCCAGAAAGTTGACAGCCTCTCTATTTTTGATGTAGTTATTTGAGCAGTCTGGGAATTAAATGTACACTGGAGACAAAAAACACCTGAAAATAGGCACCAGAAGATCGTCTGCTTTGAAGTTGTAGATCTACTTTACTTTTATATAGACAAAATCATCACATTTGGGAACTAAACCAATATCTAGATCTGCAATGTGAAGCTCAGAGACTGTTGGAAAACCTTCAACATGTACCGTCACCAATCCAATTAACCAAAAGCTTTTGAATGGACTTCCAAATACACATTAAAGGTTGGACAAATTTGGATCGGTTTCTCTAAAACGCTGGAGGTTGAGGGGAGACCTGACAGAAGTATAGGAAATTATGAGAGACATAAATAAAGTAGACAGTCAGAACCTTTTTCCCAGTGTGGATATGTCAAAGACAAGAGGGCATAGCTTTAGGGTGAGAGGGGCAAAGTTTAAAGGAGATATGCGGAGCAGGTTGGGTGTTGGGTGCCTTGAACATGCTGCCAGGGGTGGTGGTGGAGGCAGATACGATAGTGGCATTTCAGAGGCTTGTAGATTTTAGAATCCTTTTATGAATATTTTGCTAATTAGTATTTGGAAGCCAACATACGTCACAGAATTTACACTATTAAATGCAGAATTCATAGAAAGGCACTAACACCTGTGCCTGAATTTCTGTTAGAGGTTTTCCCTGAGCGACGCTCTGAGCCAAAGTTCATGCTAGATACTGAGAAAAAGCTCCAGCGACTTTCTTAAATGGAATTTGACCTTGTCGTGCAAAATTCATCTTTTTTCTGCACTATCTTTTATGCCCTGTGGACACTGGCCTGGAATACTCAGCGATGTGCAGTCTTATTGTTTCCAGGGAAGAGTGATGTTTTTTGTTGCAAGGTGCATACAATAGTAGGGTTCCAATGATTTGTCTCTCATCATTCTGTCACTTTTCATGTTAGATCACTATTCATGGTGGAAAAATAAATGGTAATGAGAATATAGATACAAGGAACTGCAGAAGCTGTTTTACAAAAATCGCCACAAAGTGCTGGATTTACTCAACGGGTCAAGCAGCATCTCTGGAGAGCATGGATAGGTGATGTTTTGGGTTGTAGGGGGGGGGGGGGGGGACGGAAGCTGAAAGAGAGGAAGAGCAGGACAAAGCCAGATTAGTAAAAGATTGATACAGATGATGGGGTGCAAAGGCCAGAGATGAAGACAGAAGGTATGAGACTTAAAGGGTAGAAGAGTTGTGAATTGTGAAACTAGAGAAAGGATGGGGAGAGGGATGGGAGAAATAGGTGTAACTCCGGTTGTCGCATGGGGGGGGGATAGAGGGGGAATTATCTAAAATCAGAGAATCCAAATGTTCATTCCGTTAAGTTGTAAGCTACCCAAGCGGAATAGTTTAGTTCATCGTCACGTGTTCCGAGGTACTGCAAAAAGCTTTTGTTGCGTGTTAACCAATCAGCGGAGAGACTATATGTGATTACAATTGAGCCGTCCGTAGTGTGCAGATACATGATGAAGGAAGTAACTTTTAGCACAAAGTACAGTGAAGTCCAATTAAAGGTAGCTCAGGACTGCTCTCTAGTTGTTGATAGATGGGTTTGTATGTGGCCTCATTCAGGCAATGGAGGAGGCCCAGGACTTAAAGCTCAGTATGCAAATGCAAAGAGGAGTTTAAATGATTAACATCATTGGGTGGCGCCGAGCGTGGCAGCCTCGCCAGCAGCTGCCTTTTTAATTATTTTTAGTCTGTCTAAAAGTTTTATTTTAGAGGTCTTTTAGTCTTTTTTATGTGGGGGGTGAAGGGGCGGGGGGAAGGGGGAAACCGTCGAGGATGCGTCTTTTCTGCGAGTCGCATCTTCTCCCTTTCCTGCCAGAAACCGGCCAGAGCTTCAGCAGCGGCGCAGCACTGAATTACCACCGTGGAGCTCCGGAGTGTTGGGCCAGCTGTTTAACACCGTGAAGCTGTGGTTTACGGAGCTTCCAGCCGCGGGCGGCGCTGACTTAACGACTGGAACCTCTCGCAGGGGGTTGCCAGCGTTGAATCAATGCTCAGCTCAGCCTGTGGACTTCGGGAGCCGCGGTCTCCAGTAAGAAGTGACCGATTCAGAAACTCCAAGCCACTGAGAGTGTTCTCCGTTCTGACCCGGTGCTCCAATCATCCCGGCGAGAGGGCCTTCCCGACCAAGGGTGAACAAAGAGGAAGAGGACTGAACTTCATTGCCTTCCCTCACAGTGGGAAACGTTGATTCCACGGTGTGGGGGATGGTCATGTTAAATTCTACAGTGTATTGTGTTCTTTTTATTCGTATGGCTGTATGGTAATTCAAATCTCACTGTACCAATTGGTGCATGTGATAATAAATGTCTCACTTGAAATCTTGAGCAACCAGGAGATCCCTTAAGCCTTGGCGGCCTGAGCACAATTGTTTGACGAAACTGACGCTGAGTATACACATGGTCTTGCCTATGTACTGAAGCCCACACCAGGAGTTAGTATGGGAATGGGAAGAGGAGTTAAAATGGTATGCAAACGGGATATCTTGTAAGCCTTAGCAAACCAACCATGTGTTATAAGGTCATAAGTGATAGGAGTAGAATCAGGCCAATCGACCCATCAAGGCAACCCTCCATTCAATCACGGCTGATCTATGTCTCTCTCCTAACCCCATTCTCCTGCCTTCTCCCCATAACCTCTGTCATCTTAACAGCGTGTTGAGTGAAACAGCTGCCACGTCTAAGCTTTATATTGCCGATGTACAGGAGACTATATCAGGTTTCAGTATGGAATGGGAAGAGGCGTTGTGATGGTTAACAATCGGGGAAATGTGGCCTCCTATACATTAACGAGACCAAGGATAGACTCGACAACCGTTTCACCGAACATATGCACTGAGTCTGACAAGGCCTATGAGATCTCCCAGTTGCTAAACCCTTTAACTCCTCGTCACATTTCCATGCTTGCTTTTCTGTCCTGGCCCCCTCCATTGCCAGAGTGAGGCCACACACAAACTGGACGAGAAACGCCTCTTATTCTGCATGGATAACTTACAACCCAACGACATGAATGTTGAGTGCCCCAATTTTAGGTAACTACAAAACCCTCCCCCTCTCCCTTCTTCTCCTAACCATCCTCCACCTCCCCCACCTGGATTCACAATTATCTCTCTCTTCTCCTGCCCACATACATTCCTTCATTTAGCTTCACAATTCGTAACTCTTCCATGTTTTTTGCACACACCTTCTGTCTTTTACCTCTGGCCCTTGTCCACCATCAATCTATAATGCCCTCCCCTCACCTGTATCAACCTATTATCAGCCAGGTTTGCCCCTTGTGTCCTCCAGTTTTCTTCCTCCCCCCCCCTTCCCCCCCCCCCCCCCCCAACAGTGAGTCCGAAGAAGGGTCCCTATCACCTATGCATCACCTGATGCATCACCTATCCATGTTCTCCGAAGATACTGCCTGGCAATGAGAATAGCTGTATAGACCATCATTAATCAGCTAAGAATATTTCTCACCCATTTGATGTTGCTTGACCTGCTGAATGCTTCCAGCAGTATATTTTTATTAAGAATAAATTAGTACTGGAATATTGCTGTTTTATGTAGCACAGTCTATTTTGCAATGTATTTAAACTGTCAAAGATCGGAAGGGCCCTGATTCTATTTTAGCTGTTATATTCTCACAGTCTAATAAATCATTATTTGGTAGCAGCTCCTGCAAATATTTAAACAAAGGTAACATCGGACATGCTTTGGTTGCACTTTATCTATATCTTCCCTTTTATTTGAAGCTGCGGTCGGGCACTGAACTTGAACAGGATGTGATGAACGATTGCCCAACTATTCAACCTCTTCACCCAGCAACTTCGCCATGCAGTGTAACAAGCAACACTATCGGAAGAACTTTAGTGGTCAACCATGAGCTATATCCAGGTATATTTTAAATACTTGAAATCAAATTGTTTTATTGATATAAATGTGAGGTTATCCATTTTGGTGGCAAAAACAGGAAAGCAGACTATTATCTAAATGGTGGTCGACTAGGAAAAGGGGAGATGCAGCGAGACCTGGGTGTCATGGTACACCAGTCATTGAAAGTGGGCATGCAGGTGCAGCAGGCAGTGAAGAAAGCGAATGGTATGTTAGCTTTCATAGCAAAAGGATTTGAGTATAGGAGCAGGGAGGTTCTACTGCAGTTGTACAGGGTCTTGGTGAGACCACACCTGGAGTATTGCGTACAGTTTTGGTCTCCAAATCTGAGGAAGGACATTATTGCCATAGAGGGATTGCAGAGAAGGTTCACCAGACTGATTCCTGGGATGTCAGGACTGTCTTATGAAGAAAGACTGGATAGACTTGGTTTATACTCTCTAGAATTTAGGAGATTGAGAGGGGATCTTATAGAAACTTACAAAATTCTTAAGGGGTTGGACAGGCTAGATGCAGGAAGATTGCTCCCGATGTTGGGGAAGTCCAGGACAAGGGGTCACAGCTTAAGGATAAGGGGGAAATCCTTTAAAACCGAGATGAGAAGAACTTTTTTCACACAGAGAGTGGTGAATCTCTGGAACTCCCTGCCACAGAGGGTAGTCGAGGCCAGTTCATTGGCTATATTTAAGAGGGAGTTAGATGTGGCCCTTGTGGCTAAGGGGATCAGAGGGTATGGAGAGAAGGCAGGTACGGGATACTGAGTTGGATGATCAGCCATGATCATATTGAATGGCGGTGCAGGCTCGAAGGGCCGAATGGCCTACTCCTGCACCTAATTTCTATGTTTCTATGTTTCTATGATATAAAAGTTCCTCATTCACAAAGAAATAGTAGGATTAAACGAGAACTTACCAGTTTGAAGTTTGATCATTATTTTATGAGGAGTAACGTTGAGGGAATACGTGAAGAACCCCGCCAGGACGCATGCGTGTCATTCTTCAAAGCAGCGGTGTGAAATCACAGATAACTGTAATGGCTAAACATAGTAAGATTAGAGAAGAGATACCAGTTGAGTATATGATCAAGGGTGGGAGCGGAGGGCACGTATTCCCTCAACGTTACTCCTCATAAAATAACGATCAAACTTCAAACTGGTAAGTTCTCGTTTAATCTTACTATTTTACTTCGGAGTCACGTGAGTGACTACGTGAAGATTTTAAAGCTCTGTGATTTCATGCCGTGGAAACGAGTCCATGCATCACATCTGCTTTGATTATGGGGAGAATAGTGTTAACATCATTAGACATCAATACGATATTGAAAACCCAACGATAAATTTATTAACACCAAATTATAGCCCCTATTTATGGGGTAAAATTAAATTACAGAACTTAAAATTGTTTCTGCAAATGTTCCAGGTTCAATACAATACAATACAATACAATACAATACATTTATTTGTCATTTGGACCCCGTTGAGGTCCAAACGAAATGCCGTTTCTGCAGCCATACATACAAAACAAAAAAGACCCAAGACCCAACACAATTTACACAAACATCCTTCACAGCGCATCTTCTCCTCGCTGTGAAGGAAGGCAAAAAAAACATATCTCTCCCCTGCACTCCCCTCTCCCCCCCATGTCAGAGTCAAAGACAGAGTCAAAGCCCCCGGCGGGCGATGTTAAATGTCCCGCAGCCATTAAAGCCACGCCGGGTGATGCAAGGCCACGCACCGGGTCTTGGTGTTGGAGCCCCGGCGGGCCCTTGGTGTTGGATCCCCGGCAGGCGCTCACAAAGTACCGCGGCCATTCCAAGCCGCGTGGGGCGGTGATGTAGGCCCCGCTCCAGGTAATCTTCAACCCCGCAACTCGGGAGAAGTCGCCGTTGCGGAAGCCCCGAAAAGCGGTCTCCCACCAGGGACCCGCGGGCTCCCGGTATTACTGTCCACAGACCTGCGGTAGGAGCTTCCGAATCTCCGGGTGTCGGGTCACAGCAGCGCTCCACCACAGCTACACCCGCTCCGGACTCGGCCAGCTCCGTGATGGTGAGTAGATCCGCAGCTCCGCGACTGGAGCCCCAGGTCATTCCTGTTGGAGGCCGCTCCACGTTGCAGCCCCAACGACAACGGAGACCCGACAAAGAAAAGGTCGGGTCTCCCGTGCAGGGGAAAGACCTTAAAGTTCCCCCCCCCCCCCTCCCCACCCCCACACACATACCCCGACAAAAAAAACAATAAAAACTACATAGAACAAGACAGAAAACAATAAAAAGACAGACGGACTGCAGAGACCGCTGCTGACAAGAGTCGCGCCGCCCACCAAACCAATGACTGGTTTGTTATAAAATCATTAGAAAGCTTTCTCAGTTGACCATCCTGCTGTCTTGAGGATTTGGTCCATAGGAACATCCAACTTCATAGCTGCCGATGTAGCTGCAGCCCTGGTGGAGTGAGATTAAAAAATGCTAGTGTCTACTCCAGCCTTTATTAGGACCTGTTTTAGCCATCTCGAGATGGTCTGGACTGTCACTTTTTTGTGTGGCTGTTTGTAGCTGATTAAAAGTGACATTTCTTTGCCTCTGATGATCTTAGTATACTCCATATATAATAGTAAGTGTGTTACAATACAGAGACGATCATCTGTCGGGTAGGCCCTGAATTCTGTTTTTAGGCCTGCTGACCCCTGTCTGTTCTGTTTGACTAATTCATTGATGTGAAAAGTTAAATTTCCAGATGAAATAGTCATGTTGTCCAGCCTTAGTTTCTGTAGCGACTGGACCCTTTGTGCCGTGACCAAGGCCATCAGCATGACTGTTTTCATAGTCAGTTTCTGTAGGGACAGAGCTGTAGCTGGAGACCAGTTTCTTAACATGGTCAGTACAATGCTCACATCCCATATTTGGGAGTACCTGGTTCTTGGGGGATTAACATTAAAAATGCCCCTCATGAGTTTGGTTACCAGGGGGTGTGTCCCAACAGAATGCCGCTCTGTTCCTTGCCACAGGTATGTTGACAGAGCACTTCTGGCGCAGTTGATGGCACTATAACTGAGCCCCTCATCGTAATGGAGGCTTGCCAGGAATTCCAGAACAGACAGGATGTTCATAGATCTGTGGGTGATGTTATTGTTGTGACAGTACATTTCCCATTTCTTGATGTACACCAAGTACTGTTTTTTGGTGGACTGTCTGTGGGCCGCTGAAATAATATCCACTGTTCGGTCCGTCAGTCCCAGGTGTAGTAGAGGTGCTTTCAAACTCTACAAATTAATAGGTTTATATAATTATGACATGGGTAACTTTCCCTTGTTGTGGGATGAACCAGTAAATTAGGTCTATGATGGATGGTGATGCATGGTTCTAATACCATGTCGAGTATCACCGGGAACCATGGTTGAGTAGGCCAATCGGGTACTATCAAAATACCAGACGCAGAGTCTTGCTGTATTTTTTGTTTAATACCCGACTGATGAGGCAGAAAGGAGGGAATGCATAAATAAACAATTTCCCCCAATGCAGCGAAAATGCATCTGTTGCCACTGCCCCAGGGTCTGGTTCCCATGAAACATAATTCGATAACTGGTGATTGAGCCTGGATGCGAATAGGTCGATATCTGGTGTTCCATACCGTGCTGTAATTTCAGCAAATACATTTTTATCCAACATCCATTCAGTGTTTTCATTGAATTTGCATGACCTGGTGTCTGTCACTAAATTTAGTTTACCTGGTAAGTAGGTAGCTGATATCCAAATATCTCTCTGGATACACTATTGCCAAATTGTGTTGGCCAGATTGTCACATGATGTCGATTTGTTTCCACCCATATGGTTGATATATACTACCATGGTGGCGTTGTCAATTTGTAGTCTAACATGCTGGTGATATAACCCAGAACAATATGACTTAAGGCCATGGAATGCACTTAACATTTCCAGGTAGTTTATGCCCAGTGTTTGTAATAATGATGTCTCCTGTGCATTCCATCTCCCCCACAGCTGGAGATGGAATTGGTAGCACCCCAACCAAGTGCACTGGCATCAGTTTGTAGTACCATAGACGGGTTGCTGATAATGATTGGATTGGAACAATGCCTAATGTTATCTTTCTGCCATTTTAGTTCCATTATGGCCTCTGTTGGTAGCTTCATTGGTCTGTCAAAATGACAACCATAAATTTTTGAGTGCTCGTATTTTAGCCCTCTGTAAATTTCGATAATGTAAAGGTCCGAATTGTGTGGCTGGAAACGCAGCCACTATTTTGCCAATTATTCTTTCTACCAGTCTGATGGATGGTTTAGTGATGTCAATGATTTTGCTGCAAGCCTCTATTAAGGCTGTAACCTTTTCTTTCGGCAAAGTCACTGACATGTGAACTGAGTTAATGGTGAACCCCAGATAATCCATTGTGTTAAATAACATCTGTGGTCACCTCTTATGGGTACTGTATAGTAAGCATCTTTTAAATCGATGCTTGCCATGTAGTAACCTTTGGAAATCAATTGCTTAGCAGTAACAAAGGTTTCCATCTTGAAATGAATATATTGTACGAAAGTATTCAAATTAGTCAAATCTATGATGATGCGGCAACCACCATCTTTCTTGTTTATGATAAAGATTTTGGACACGAATTCCTGTGATTCGTGTTGGGTTTTCTCAATTACTCCTTTTTTATAAAGCCGCTGTAGTTCAGCATGCGCTTTTGATTTTTCTTTGCCTATAAGCACGAACATTCGGTTCGGTACATGCTGAACTGGAGGGTTATGTTTTTGTATAAATTCTATGGTATAACCCTATACTGCTTAAAATATAAGTGTCGGTAGTTAACTTATTCCATGCATCCAGATAGAATTGTAATCTCCCACCAACCTCCATGCTCCCTTTAATTCGTAAGGAACCAGACCCACCTACCTCCATGGTTACTAGTGGTAGGTTTGTTACTTTTTCGGCATCCTCCGTGGACGTTGAGGCGCCGGTGTCTGGATCTGTAGTTGGGTCGGTGTTGAGGGTTAGCGCATTTCCCAGGAAGGCCGGTCTGGGCCATGGCCTAAAAAAGACCGATGTTGAGTGTTCCTGGCCTTCGATGCTTTCACCAGTTTGTCTTGGCCGACTGGTGGTGCGTAGGGGTGCTGTTTCTGGCCGAAGTAGTTTTTAGACGTTGCTTTAATGAGCCCCAGGGTTTTAGCCTCTTCGTCAAGTTCTTTTACCTGTTTGGATAAGTCACCTCCAAATAGTAATATTGGTGGTTTGGAGGTTCCAGGTTTGTTCAGGATTGCAAATTTGGGGTCTAAAGCCGTTTAACTCATGTTGGGAGTTGCAAAATAAAGCCAGTGCATCCTGGTGATCTTGTGTCATGTCTTTTTCGTTTATTGTGCGGGCGAAAGCCGTAATTCCCGCTGTTAGAACTTTCAGAACTTTCTGTAGTTTCAAGTCCCTGGCTCTGATTGAGGCTCCGACATGTTTCCAAATACACTGGTTGACACTGGGAACATTCAGTGATTTGCAGTTCCCTGGTGGTAAGTGTCTTGCTGTGGTGTCCAATAATGCTTGTCCTTATAGCTGGTTGAATGACATGTAGTCGATACTTGCAGCTATTTTAGGCTCCAGGTTTTGGCCAGTTTGGTCGGGTTGAATGAACTGGGACACCATATCCAATAGGTTTTCTTGCACCCATGCACACTAGGGGTATGTTCTGCACACCCCTCTTCAGGGTCAGCCCAGAATTGACCCCCCGTACTCCCCTCTGATGAGGGAGTAACACTGTGCAGCCCTACAAGAGGTACTGCAGTAGGACTTACTAGCTGCCCACTGTGACTAGTCTCCATCTCCCGGAGCCTGCCACTTTGGAGTATTTGCTCCAACAGCCGCTCCAACTGGCTCCAATGCTCTCGGGCACTGGCCACTCGCGGCTGCTCCTGTTCCTTAAGCCGCTCCAACCAGCTCCAATGCTCTCGGGCACTTGCCGCTCGCAGCTGCTCCTGAAGCCGCTCCAACCGGCCCCAATGCTCACGGGCACTGGCCGCTCGCGGCTGCTCCTGCTCCTCAAGCCGCTCCAACCGGCTCCAATGCTCTCGGGCACTGGCCGCTCGCGGCTGCTCCTGAAGCCGCTCCAACCGGCCCCAATGCTCACGGGCACTGGCCGCTCGCGGCTGCTCCTGCTCCTCAAGCCGCTCCAACCGGCTCCAATGCTCACGGGCACTGGCTGTTCGCGGCTGCTCCTGAAGCTGCCCCAACTGGCCACAATGCTCACGGGCACTGGCCGCTTGCGGCTGTTCAAAGTCGGACTCATCGGAGTCAACGACTCAGTTAGTTTTTTGCTTCGCTTTACCGCCCGGCCGTGGCCGGTGCGGGAGCGAAGTCGGGCACAGCTGTTCCCATTACGGGAGATTGGCGTGCCGTTGGCTGCTGCTGCTGCTGCTGGCTGCCCGCAACTCCGCGGTTCTCCCCCGCCAGTTTTTTCGCAGCCTTCTTGTTTCTCGTGGATCTGTCCATGCCTCCACCTGTGAAGTAAGTGGAAAGAACGCAGAGTCTCCTTACCTGCTGTTCCCGGCTTTCAAATTCTGCCCTGCTGTGACTCGTTACAATGCGTGTAGCGATATGACACGCATGCGTCCTGGCGGGGTTCTTCACGTAGTCACTCACTTGACTCCGAAGTAAAATTAGTTTATAAAGCCCACCACAGTGGTTTTGTCTAAAATAAGAAAACTAGGTGACCTACTCCTTTCAATGTTATATCCCAGAGTTACTGAACTCATTCCGTGATACCTTTACCTTCCAAACTCCCTCATTTCAAGAACAACAAAATCTATTCCACTGTTTGCTTCCATTCAGTCTCTCTTCCTTCCCCTGACTTTGTTTTTTGCCCTGCTCTTGTTATCTGGTGACTTACTTCCTTCTGTCTGTGTACATAGAATTTACTTTACTACTGGTATCAAGGTATCATAACGGTTAGAAAAAGAAAAGATGACATAGGTCAGAAAGACATGTGGAGATTACATAAAGATTGCACTTTGAAATAGGTTGTGTACTGGAGAGACGTGAAGGGATGATAGGAATGGCAGCTGTGGGTTAGGGAGAGATGGTTCTGAGATATGAGTTCTGAGATGCTCCAAGAACCTATGACAGAACTTGGAACACAATGTTAGATTCAGGATCCTAGTGCCAAGTATGCAAATGATGTGGCCTGTCCATTGGACTTGACTGAGCTTTCAATACTGGTGATGGCAGCCTGACACCAGACACTGAGACATTGGTTCACTTGTCCTGCCTGCGAATTGGGAGGATTTTGTGGATAGAATGTTGGTGATATCTTTCTAGTGGCTTGAAGTGCTTGCTGTAGGTAATTTAGGATTCAGGAGAAGGGTGGACATTATTGTTGTTCAGTTGGGCATAATATTTTGCAGGGTCTTGATCTTTAAGCACCCTTTTTCTCATTTGACCCACAGCTATGCTGATGCTTGAATATGATGGTAAATGTAAACACTGATGTCTGCCTTTCCCAAGAGGTTGCTCCTAAGTGCTGGAAAATGGTCATGTTTTCTGGGTCACTATATGACTGTTAATTGTTGAGGGGCTTTGTTGTAGAGTGGGGGAAGATAGGTAGAGAGCCATTGATTTGCAGATGCATAGTTAGGCCCTTCCACTTGTATATTTCAGTGAGTCAGTCAATGCAGGTTTGAGCTTGGCCTCTGAGGTACATGCAAACACAAGCATCCTTTGAATACTGCAATTTGACTACTGAAGTTGGGGTGATCTTGGTTCTGAGTGCAGTTGTCAAAGATTAAACAGTTTCTCAATAGTTCAGAAGATCAGTTCTTGTCCCATGGGGAGATTGCTGGAGATGAAATGCTACATTGCGATGAAAAAGGCTGATTAAAGCCTGCTGCCCAATACTTAATATAAATTGCACTATTGATAATACAAATTTCAAAGTTTGTATGGAGAAATTATTCATTTCTCTGCCTCTCCAGCTAACATGACTTCTATTTGGTGCCAGTATGTCTATGATCTACATTTTGGACCTTACTAGCTTTCCAAACTTGGCAGACAGTGTGGTGATAATCACAGGCATTAAGTTAGCCAACTTTTATTCACAATAGGAGCCAAGTTTGAGCCGCTATATTCTTGATTGATGATCCATGTGTATTACTGTGATGTTAAATACTTACATATACAGAAATCTTCTCAAAGTTGCGTAACACAGTCAAAAAATATTAACAAGAGTTTCAGCACTGAGGAACAGATGTTATCTCTTTGGATGAGTCAACAGCAAAAAATGATTCTGGTAGTAAAGCAGCAAATGGCATAAAGCAAAGGTGAAAGAATGTCGGCAGAGAATACGTTTTCTAGAAATTTGTGTTGTCACTTGAAAAAAACTGATTATTAACAAAATATAATATTTTAATGGAGATTTCAGACATGTGGGACTCTCTGCTACTGGTGGTTAACAAAAAACACCTATAATTGTGAGTGAGTTGTGATTTTAGATTCACTATGAAGTCATTTTGAGCTGGTCATCCCAGGAATAAGATGTCCTCTGGGTACATTCCATATTTTGCTAGGATTACGTTCTCCCTGAAGTAGGTTCTGTTTGGATGGCAGGTAGCTTTGAAATTGTGGCCTACAGCAAACTCTTTGAAGCTGAATTGAAATGCATTAAACCTCTTTTCCATTTGTGGCATTCTGGAGTAACCGCTCATGTCCTGAAGGAGTGTAGATTTTAACAATAAATACATTTATAATCTCCAAGCAGATCTGCTATGGCCCAGATGATGCTCAGAGGAAACATTACATTTGTGAGGGCAAAGGCATTATAATAAATAATATTTTACTATCATGAGGGAGATTTATTTGTTAACCTGTTCATTTAAACCCAGCCTATTTCTATTCAAATTCTCAGACCACGTAGAAACTAATTACCTGCTCTTTATTCATACTGATTATAAAGATAGTGCCAATTTATATATAGATTTATGAATGTTTAATTCATCTGTTATGCATGATAATTTCAAGTGCGATAGATATGCCAAATCCAGATTAGTTTCATCATAATTTATTTGCAATATCGACTTCCTTCAGGATTAAGATTATATATTTTTTTAAATTGCCCATTTTTAAGTAATTCTAATCTAACCAATCAGCGTGGAGACTAATATGATTGGATTCCACCTCAGGCAACTTTAACTTTGCACAATGGATAGGTTAAGTTAAAAGTGCTTGGGACTTTTGTGAAGAAAAAATATAGTAGTAATATTTCTTTTGATTTGATGAGCTGAGATAAATGTTTTACTTATTCACTTAGGGATGTACAGTTGTTCTCCCACCAGCCGTAACGGGCCAGCAGCACCTATTTTATCATCTCCACAGCTCACCCGAAGTTTGTCTTCTGACTGCCATTCTATTGAAGTGGACCTGCACAGCCCACATGGTCACCTTACACAACTACCCAAAGTGGAAGACTCAAAATTAGGGTAAGATTTACAATTTTAAGATTTACTAGATATCTACACTTCTGCTGGAATTATGGAATAACAAGGTAGAAATAAATGAAGGGAGTTAATCCACGACAGTGATAGCTGCTGGGGGAAGGCGGCCTGAACAGCAAGCTACAGAATACACTGGCTTTGATATCTGTCCTGTTAGTTGATATGAGCAGGGGTTGCAGTAGACATACTACAGCTCAGAGGTGAAAGGATGCAGCCAAGGTATCAGTTCCCGATAGCTTTCCAATGACAACAACGAGAAAGTATGTTGCATATTGTAGCGGTACAGCTATGATGTCCTTCTTTCATATAATGAAAACGAAAAGAACATGCCAATTTAGTATGTTAAGTTTAACCTTAACATTCCAGAAGAGTCCAGATGAGTGGGCATTATAAGTGTCTCAGGCAATTGACTGCACATCTCACCTTCTCTTCTTGAATGTGAACATCACTAGCTCCTCCAGCCATTCCCTTAACAGAAGTCCCTCAACTCTGAAACCATTCTAATAAATCTTTCCTGCACTTTTTCGGTCCTCAACATCATTCCTAAAGTACAATATTAAGAATTGTATGTATTTCTCATACTGATTTCAAACCAAGAGCTTTCTCACTTTTGTCGTTTTATGAAACCAGAATCCTGTTTACATTTCATCTGTTTTCGCAATCAGTCCTGCCACCCTCTGAAGGACCCTCAACCCTTTCCCCGCCCCTCATATCTAAAGATGACTAGAGGTTTAGTTTAGTTTAGAGATACAGCATGGAAACAGGCCTTTCTGGTGGCGCCATTGCTTTCTTTGATCTAAGTTAATAACCAGACTTGGGCAAGTTACAATTTCTAAATTTGTGGATGGCACTAGACTTAGCAGTATTGAGAACTGCAAAGAGGAAAGTGATAGATTGCAGCAGGATATGAACAGGCTGATGGAATGTGATATTGTTTGACAGATGCAGTTTATTTGCAGCAGAATGTGAGATTATGCCTTTTTGTAAGAAGAATAAGAAGAGGCAATAAAGAATATTGTTCTGATAGTGGTTCAGGAGCAGAGGAGAGTGAGAGTGTGCGTGTACAAGCCATTGAAAATGCAGGACAGGTTGAGAAAGCTGTAAAATACATAATTCTGGGCTTTATCAAAGGGGAAATAGACAATAAAGCAGGGAGGATATGCAGAATCTTTATCTGACCTAGGTCTGGCCTCAACTGGCGTACTGTGTATGGTTTTGTTTCCCACATTATAGGAAGAGAAAGAGATAGACATGGTCCAGAAAGCATTTCAAAGAATGATGAAGGATTCCAGTTACACGATTAGATTAAAGAGGCTGGCACAGTCCTTTGGAGAAGAGAAAGCTGAGGGAATATTTGATGAAAGTACAATGAAACAAAACTAATGATTGAAAAAATGCTTTGAATTTGTTTTATGTTATTTAATTTGTTTAGCTGCTGCACTTTTTTTCTTGGAAATCGCTCTGGAAATATTCCAGTAAATCATTTCAACATCCTTTTCGGGAACATAGGAACGAAAGGGCAGGATTATGCCACAGAGTCCGATAACATGTGTGTACAAATCATTGGAAATGACAGGACAGGTTGAGAACTGTCTGAGAACTTCTATGACCTGTTACATGAAGAAACGTTTCCTAAATGCCCATCTCCTATTTTTAGATTGGATCACCTATTTCCAACCTTCCCAACTATCAGAAACACTTTCTTACCATCTTATCTGTTCTCCTTAATCAAATCATCAAAATAAATAATCTAAATTCTAAATCAAAAAGCTGATATGTTTGCATAATATTTCTTTTATAATTTAACCTATGAAATGCAATTATTTTTCTGACATCTGTGTGTTCCCTCAAGCCAATATTCCTATAAGGTACGTTGACCTCAATTGTTTGCGGTACTCCATTTGTGGTCTAACAATGGCTTTGTACAACCTTTATGATGATTTATGCACCTTTTTGTGACATTTGAATTATCTCTGCACCCAGACTCCTAGTACATTGGGATAATAAAAACAGAAAATGCTGGAAACGCTCTGCAGTTCAGGCCGCATCAGTGTGAAGAGAAGCAGACTTAACATTGTGTTCGAACTGGAAAGGAGACAAAGGAAGCTAATTAAACTGCATGTGGTTGGGGGGGGGGGGGGGTTGTTATCTCTGACAGAGTAAAACCGAGATGACTATTTTGTCTCTTTCCTTGTTCTGATTAAGTGTTTTCAACATGAAACGTTAACCGTCTCCCTTCCAACGGGGGGACATGGCCTGACCTGCTTATTACATTGCATTTTCTGTTTTATTTTAGATTTCTAGCACCTACAGTGTTTTTGATTTTCTCTCTTCTACCCTATACTCCACACACCTCCGCTGCTTACAATGCTTACTATCTTTTTGTCACTAGCAAACCAGGAAGTGTGATTTTGTTACCCATCATATTAGTCATACATATTGATTGATTAGTAAGACTGGGTGATACAATCCCTAAGATTTCACTACAATTGACATTCTTGGTTATGACCACCAGGTGAATTTGCTGACAATCAGACACATCTTATGTTGTGTACCTCAACGTCACTGGGTGTTTTGGCATTTTATCACAAGACACCCTCAGTCGAGGCAAGCCCACCGCAGGGTGATCAGCCCTGGGTGTGTGTCTTATGGTTAGCCTCTAGATGGTCAAGTGGCAGCCCTGACAGCATCTTTTCTCTTCAGCCACAGCAAGGATGAAGAGAAAATATGATGAAGAATTCGAGTCCTGGCACAGATTGAGAAACCACTGGTCACATTCTACCAATCAGTGTTGCCACATTTCATTCCACCTCTCTACTTTCATCTAATCAAACAATTTTTTAGCCGTGCGATTAATTTGACATCAATGCCATGAGCTTCATCTTTCACCAATTGTCTCATTTAAGGGACGGTATCATATGCCTTCTGGAAGAATATAATTGCCATCCAATTGTCAATGTTCATGTCCATGATGCTAAGTAGCTCTTTAATAATTGTAATCAATTGTTTCAAGGATGATCATCCTTTTACAAATCCATGCTGGCTCTCTGTCCAAAAGGAAATTGTTGTGCACTTCCTTCCTTTGGTTACCACATTGACTCAATTAGATTAGACAAGATCTTGCTAGGAACTGTTGGTAGTTCCATACATAATTAACAGCATTCCTCAGTAATTTGGATTCTCATGCAAAGGCGAGGGCTCCATTTTGCTCGACTCTCATTCTACGAATTTGTTGATTGTGGTTTGACGTTGGACTTCTCATGAAGTTTGGAAATGGTGTACAAACCTGCTGCAGTTTCTCAGCACTTAGGCATGAGATTCTGTCTGCTGGACGTGGGCCAGTTCACTGGAACAGGGAGTCCATTCATCTTGTTGGAAACGAATAGCTGCGTGGGACATGGTTGAGTATTTGTTCATTTAAATTTTGCAACTTTTCTAATTTAGTTATATGTTTTTTTTAACAGTTTTTTTAAAGTATTTTTAACTTTTAACTTTAGCAGTTTATTAAAAAAGTTTTTGAATGTCAGGGAATGTTAGGTATTTAGAGTTTTTGATAGGTTTGACAGAGAGTTAAACCTGGGGCATGGCTGAGCCGACTTCCAAAATATTTTTCAGCTGCTATATGGGCAGGATTTGGTCTGTCTATCTGTGCATAATATTGTATAAGGACTCATCATTTAGGATGTGGATGACTTTGGGCAGTACATCGACACCAGCAGAAATGGAAGGAGGGACAGAACACTTTGGCAGAGGCAAACTGTCCAAACTAATCACTTCCTTCAGTCACAGTTACCACTTAAGGAAGCGGTGAGTTTGGCAGCTTGCCCCCGCCAAAGTGTTCTGTCCCATGATGATTGCCATTAGATAAATGTTCATACACAATTGTGTTCACCAGATCTAGCTCATTCCTACTTAGAGAATGCAACATAGCTTGCTCCTTTGTCCATGCTAGGGTATACTATTATTTTTAAAACTGTGAACTCTCAAAATTCGCTACCTTTTAGACATGAAATTGTCTACTCATCACAAAATATATATATATGCTAAAATCCCTCATTACAACAATACTGCCTTTTTGACATATTTGTCTAATTTCTATATTTATGTATTATGCCATTCCATAATTGCTGTAAGGAAACCTATATCCAATCCCACTTGTATTTTAAACTCTCTTATATTTCTTAATTCTATTTCAAAAGTTTCCACTGCATGCTTACCTCTCATTATATCTATTCTCATCATTTACATTATTTAATTCTTAATTAACAAGTTTACAACTTGTCAGGAAAAGGAAGGCATGGGCCAGGTATAGGCAGCTGGAAATAAATGTATCCCTGGGGGAACTTCAGGGACTGAGGAGTATACTGAAGGAGAAAATCTGGAGGACAAAAATGGGGCAGTAGATGGCTCTGGCAGATAATATTAAGGAGGTTTTATAAAATGAGATTTTATAAGTACATTAAGGGAGAGAGGGTAACTAGAGAGAGAATGAGCTCCTCAGAAACCAAATTGGTCATCTTTGTGTGGACCGCAGGAGATGGGCAAGGTTCTCAGCGAGTATCTCTCCTCTGTTTTTACTGTGGAGAAGGACTGGGGAACATGATGACCCGATCCTAAGGCACAGGAAGGTAGATAAATCTCTGAAGACACAGTGGGAAGCTAGAGAAGAAATAGCAGGAGCCCTGCCAGAGATATATGAATTATCATTGGACAAGAGCAAGGTGCTGGATGACTGGAGGGTGGCTAATGTTGTGCCCCTATTTCAGAAGAGCTGCAAGGAAAAGCCTGGACCTACAGATCTGTGGAATGCAAGTTACTGGAGAGGATGATCTGAGGGATAAGATATATATACATTTGGATAAACAGGGGCGGTTTAGGGATAGTCAACATGGTTTTGTGCATGGGAGATTGTGTCTTACAAATATGTTAAGTGTTTTGATGAAGTGACCAAAAAGGTTGATGAGGACAAAGCCATAGATGTTGTCTATATGGACCTCAGCAAAATCTTTGATAAGGTTCAGCATAGTAGGCGGCTCTGGAAGGCTAGATCGCATGGGGTCCAGGGAGAGCTACCTGACTGGATAGCTAACCAACTGGCTTCATGGAGGGAAACAAAGGGTGATGGTGGAAGGTTGTTTTTGGACTGGAGTCCCTGTGACTATTGGAGTCCCTCAGTGAACAGAGTTGGGCCCATTGCCACTTGTGGTTTATCTCAACGATTTGGAGGATAATGTATAAGGCATGATTAGTAAATTTGCAGCCGGCACTAAAGGGAGTGGTATCATAGATGGGAAAGATGGTTATCAAAAATTGCAGCAGGATCTTGATCGGTTTAATGCAGGTAAGTACTAGGGGGAAGTCAAATCAGGGCAAGACATTCACAGTGAATGGTAGGGCCCTAGGGATTGTTGAAGAGCAGAGTGATCTTGGAGTACTGGTACATAGTTCACTGAAAGTCGCATCACAGGTAGTGGTCAAGAAGGCTTTTAGTACAACAGTCAGGCCTTCATCAGTCAGGGTACTGACTATAAATGATGTTTTACAGTTACATAACACGTTGGTGTTATTTGAGGTATATTAGAACCAAGGAACTGCAAATGCTCATTTATAAAAAAAGACAGTACGAGAGTAACTCAGCTGGTCCGGCAGCATCTCTGAAGAACATGGATAGACGATGTTTTGTGTGTTGGAACCCTTTTTTCAGTGTGTACACTTTGTGTCTTTTGGAGTATTGTGGTCAGATTTGGTCACCCTGTTATAGGAAGGATATCGTAAAGCTGAAAAGAGTGCAGAGAATATTTACAAGAATGTTGCCAGGTCTTGGGGAGCCTGAGTTATAGGAAGTGGTTGTGCAGGCTAAAAATGTTTTATTTTGTGTGCAAGAGGCTGAGGGTGATCTTATAGAGATGTATAAAATCATCAGGGGAATAAATAGGGTGAATGTACATGTCTTTTACCCAGAGCAGTGGAATGAAGAACCAGAGGACATCGGCTCAAGATGAGAGGGAAAGAGTTAATAGGAACCTGAGGGGCATCTTTTTCACACAGTGGGTGTTGGATTTAGCGAAGAAGCTGCCAAAGGAGGTAGTTGTGTCTTCTAAACAACATTTAAAAGACATTTGGACAGGTGAAAGGATAGGAAAGGTTTGGATATGGGCCAAATGTAGGCCAGTGGTACTTGGACAAGTTTGGATGAAGGGCCTTTCACCATGCTGTATGACCATGACTCTAGGTTGAATTTGCACCTGGAATTTATTATGTCATTCCCATTTTCATATGTTTCTATATCAACTTTTATTTGGAGTTATACTTTCACCTGTTCTAATGTTTATTCACATATTCTTTCTTCCTGTGTACTCGTTTAATTACCTGAATCTCTTTGTTTTACCAACATTCATTGTGCAAAAAGCCTTATTGTAGCACTGTGATGATACATTTCACAAAGCATGAAAAAACTACAGATGTTTTGTACATGCTTTACATATGTTTTTTTTAAGAAAACTGTGCTTAAGTTTATAAATCCAAGGATGTCAATTGCTTCAGTAACTGCATTCTTAATCCATCCTGCCACTGTTTGCAAAGATTTTTGGTTTCTCATTAATAATCATTTATAGATATCTGAACTGCAGAGATCTGGTCTGAAAGGTCCCAACCCAACACATCACCTCTCTGTGTTCTCCAGGGGTGTTGCCTGAGTAACTCCAGCACTTTGTGTCTATTTTAAGAAATATACCTACTTCTAGTGATAAAATTAGTCATTCACTTTAGTTTTCTATACATAGAAATAAATATCCCAATATATATCCATATTGTTGCTGTCCTATCATCCAGTGGGCTTCGTTTTTGCTAATGTCTAATCCAATCTCTTTTCAATGTGCATAGCCATAATCTCTGCCTCAGAGGGCCGTGGAGGCAGGTTCTCTGGATGCTTTCAAGCGAGAGCTAGATAGGGCTCTTAAAAATAGCGGAGTGAAGGGATATGGGGAGAAGGCAGGAATGGGGTACTGATTGGGGATGATCAGCCATGATCAATTTGAATGGCGGTGCTGGCTCGAAGGGCCAAATGGTCTACTCCTGCACCTATTGTCGATTGTCTATTGTCTAATATCAACTGCACTGCCTGGGCTCTTGTTGTTTTCTTAATGAAACAATAGAGTTTCATTAAGAAACTAAATCATGTTGATCAATTTTTTTTTTCTTAGAAAATCCATGCTAACATTTTTTATTAATGCCTTACAGTTCTGATTTGTTACACCAAAAATTGAAAAATATAACTTAAGAAATCTGGTCCTGTTTTTTTCTGTCTATTCATAGTGTTTCTATGCAGCTCATGGATAGGATTTTTGATTGCTTGCTGTTTTACGAGTGCATGATGTGTGTAATTGGCTGCAAAATATTTGCGCAAAAGAAAATAAATGTGATGCCAAAACATGACAAATCTCAATCTCGCATGACATGACACGACACATGGTAAGACGGATGATATAGTAGTTCCAAGAATAAGAATTATTTTGATTGCATGTGAAAGGTGAACAGAAAGGAGTTCATCTGAAGCTCAAAGCAGTATGTCGGGGTGTTTCAGTAAAAGTGAAAGGTAAATCCCGGGTTTGGGCAGATTTGGAGGTGTAGATCAAGGCTTGGTTATGTTAAGTAGGCAGGAGATTTTGGGATTTGGCAGAACTGTTGACAAAAGATGTTGAGGTTTGGCAGCCTGTAAATGGGAATTTTACAAAAGTATGGAAGGCATTTTGTGGTTTGCTCGTGATACCCATATTAGCATTGCTCACATAATTAAGTCTTTAGGTAAGCCACATTTACTTAAGAATTTCAAGATGCACCCAGCATATGTGTTTTGTTTCATAAGATAAGTATCTTTATATATAAAATTATAAAAGTATGCAAGCAAAAGATCGTTGCTCAAGCAAACTCCTTAAAATCATTTTCCAATGCTTTAAATCTGTCGTACAAGGTGGAGAACAAAGAGAATTGAGCAAAGAAATAGTTTGACATTTGTATACTTATTTTCAGTAGAAGGAAAATAATTTATCTGAAGTTCTCGCTCTGAAGTCAATATTGAAGCTTTGATAACACATTATATCTGAAACTTTACCTTTAAGCCTTTGAAACAATAATTAATCTTTCTAGGTTAAAAAAAGACTCGGTAAACATTTTATGGGGAAAGTACATTTTGTTAAGTTCTGCAAGGAAAATAATATTAGGCAATTATATGTTTTTTATTTATCTTGTTTCTGGGATCCTAGTGACACAAGCACAACATACTTTTATTGCCCATTCTTGAACTACTACTGTCCTTTTCTTAACGGTTCTCCCACAGTATTGTTGGGAATGGAGTTGAAAAATTTAGATCCAGCAACGATGAAGCTCTGACAGTAGATATCCAAATAGATAGCATGTGACCTTGGAAGCATTCTCATGTGTCTGCTCCCTTGGTTATAAATGTCACAGGTTTGGAAGATGCTCTTAGAGTAGCTGAGAAGAGTAATTGTAGTGAATTTTGTAAGATTGAACTGCAGCCATTGTGAGCCAGAAGTGGAGGGAATCATTATTTAGGCGGATTGTTACGATGCAATCAAGCAGGCTACTTTTTACTGGACGCTGTTGAACTTTATGAGAATTGTTGGAACTACATTCATCCAGATAAGTGGAGAGTGTCTTGCAGATGGTGAAAAGACCTTGAGATATCTAGAGATGAATCATGATGCAGGATCCAGAGCCTCTGATTTGGCCTTGTATCCTTAGCATTTATGTAACTGATCTGGTTAAGTTTTTGGTCTATAGTGACCAGAATATTCATAGTGCGGGACTTATTGATGGTAATACAATTGAATCTCAAAGAAAGGAGTTAGATTAACTCACTCTCGTTGGAGATATGCATTGCCTGGCACTTGAGTAGACTGAATGTTACTTGCAATCTATCAGTCCATGTCTGAATCCCTTCCAAGCAGGCATGGATATCATTTGCTGAGAAGTTGTGAATAGTATTGAAAAATGGTAGCACAGTGTGACAGCTTGTAGAGCTGGTACCTTACATAACCAGATACCTAGGTTCAATTCTGGTCTCAGGTTCTGTCTGTGTGGAGTTTGACATTCTTCCTGTGACTGTGTGCATTTCCTCTGGGTGCTCCTGTTTTCTCTTGTATTTCAAAGACATCCAGGTTGGTAGGTTAACTGACCATAATAAATTACCCTCAATGTGTAGATGAGAGGGGGAATATGGGCATGCTTAATGAGAATGTGAGGAGAATAAGAAAAGAGATTCATATTGGATGAGTGTAATTGACGGTTGATGTGCCAAAAGGCCTGTTTGTGTGCCATATCTCTCTATTACTCCATGACAATCACATAGAATGTTATTAGTGACTTTGGACAGAGCTGTTTTAATGATGTGTCATGGGATAGAAACCCAAATGGAGACATTCAAATAAGTACTTGGTAAGATGTGTGCAGAATTTATGGTAGAATTTGGATTGTTAGTGGGAAAAAGTTGTGGAAGCAGGAGGTAGGTCTCAGGAATAAAATTAGTTTGTCATAGACCAAGGGAAGAAATGCAATATAAAATGTCTTCTCATCACCTTATGGATGCAAGTTTGTGGCATTAGAGGTCTAATGCAATGGGTTAGAGAAGTAAGTGAAAGTTGAGTCAACTGACTGAATGTCAATCTTAGCGATAAAGAAATTCATAAGCACTTTACCTTTTTTTATTGGAGCTGGGAGTAAAGGAGATAGTAGAGGAATATAGAAGAAAGTTTCCTGTGGAGAAAATAAACCAGGAATAATCTTCGCTGTTCAGAATCTTTAGGATATAGTGAATAATTTTAAACACAAACATTTGTGACAAGGGAACTGACTGCCCATAGAAGTTTTGATAGTTAGACCCTTAGCTTCTTGGCAATAAGTAGTTACTATTGCACTTCAGTGGTAGAAGATGTGATAGCCTGTGTTGCATAACTATACTTCATGAAGAGACAGCTCTGATACTAAACAAATCATTCTGAATATTATTAGTTATTAATATCTTTAGGAGATTCTAATTCCATAGAATTATAATAAATAAGGTTAGACTTTCAAGGTTTCAAGTTCAGTTTATTGTCACATGTACCAAGGTACAGTGAAATATGAGTTACCATACAGCAATACTAAGTGAAAAGCAACGACACAGAGCCACATAAAATAAAATTTAACAAACATCCACCACAGCGGCTCCCCGCATTCCTCACTGTGATGGATGGTAATAAAGTCCAATCTTCTCCCTCTATATTCTCCCGCGGTCGGGGCTGTCGAACCATCCGCAAAAAAAATACCATGCCTATTCTTATAAGGAATGGAATACAGAACATGGTTTGTATTTCTGTCATCCTATTCTACCCCTGCAACCTGTGGACATTAGAAATCAATTATTTGTAGTAAAAAGACAGTGACTCTCTTCAAATTCTGAGGCCATTTAACGTGTGTGGATGTGCAAAGTATTATAAGCTTGTCCCCAGTTTCTTCTGTACCTCTTCTGAAAGCATAGGCATGAAGTGATGAATGCCTTATTGTCAGTCTGATGTGTTCTTCTTTATGATAGATCCTAACTTTAGTTTCATCCACGAGATTCTTGAGCCACTTTCAGATTGAGTGCTTTTCCCTGCCTACGTCATTATTCTTGAGATTGGTCTCCAAGTTTAAATAACACCACCTGCCCTTTAGGGAAAGAGTACTGAAGAGAAGAAACACAAAATAAATCATGTAGAATTGGTCTATATTCTTTGAAGTTTAGAAAAATGTTTGGAATGAGAAAATTAAACAATGATGGAATATTCAGAAGGCATAGCAGAATCTTGGAGAGAGAATTTAGAGTTAATATTTCATATCAATGATCCTCTATCTAAATTGGAAAGTGTGGAAACAAGCATGCTTTAAGTTGCAAATGGGGTCGGAATGGGGAGAAAGAATGTCTGTAGAGAATAGGAAAAATAAGATACGGCAGATGCTGGAAACCTGAACAAAACAAAGTGCTGGAGGAACCTAGCATATCAGGCAGTATCTGTGATGGGGATGAACAGGTGACATTTAGCATCTGAACCCTTCTTCAGACAACAGAGATCAAGCAGCTGTCTAGTTAATCAAGGGAATGTAAATAGAGGGAAAACAGTAAAGAGAGTTGTGAAAAAAAATAAACAAGAAACTGGAACTATGTGATGCAGAATACAGACACTCAGCAATTCAGGTAGTATTTAGAACAATAAGTGTTTTCATTCAAGGCTATTTCTCATGATTGGACAGTCTAGATTTAATACTGTTTCAGATGCAGGAGTTGGATATTTAGGATTGCAATGAAGTAAAATGTCTTCACAATGTACATTGTAAATCTAGGAATGATTTACCTTAGCGGATGCCAGTGAAAGAGTAAGTTTGAGATTAAGTGATATTTTGCGTGTTCAGAGGATTATGGATATGGGGATGGCACAGGAAAATGGAGTTGATATTGAAAATGAATCACTGAATCTATGAATAACATTTTGGATTTTGTGTTTTGTTTGGAGATTGTTGGTCCTGAATGATCCTCTTTTTGAATTGCTCAACGGTTCAAAGGTATTTTATTGTCATGTCTACCAATTAAGGTACAATGAAATTCGATGGACTTGCACTGATGTTAGGAATAATTTTAATAATTGGATTGGAATTCCTTAGCTTCTGTATATTCTGTATGCTTAAGTCTTAAAGAGAATAATTAGAATACCCTATGGGAAAATTATGTTTAAAACAATGAAATTGGCATCAGTAAGGAATTTCATACTTTTTAAAGTTCTTTAAATCCTAACAAGAAACAGATATTGCTAACAGCTAAAATGCATTTCCACTGAAGACTGCCAAGGGGCAATCATATTTTATCATTAAAGTTTAAACACGGGCACACAGTAAAAGCTATTGGCTAGATAAGTGCAGGCCAGTTAATGTAAAAAATTGAGAACAGGTTAGCTGCCAGATTCAAATAAGTTGGACTGATACGAGTTTTGTGGCTTTTATAGCCAAACGCCATATGATTTTTATCGGATAACTGTGCTGGGTATTAGAATCAACTCAATGGGTACTCAGTTTTACAAATAAATGGGGTGTTATAAAGCATAAATTGAACAATTACTGAAAATTACCATGTGGTTGAATACGTGCACCAAGTTTTTTTCTGTGAGGGCATAAATGGCCTAAGTTTTCTATCCAAAGTTAATTGGCCTTAGCCCAAACTAGTGGTGGGGAACGGCAACTGATAGCAGCATAACTGAGATTTGGATAATAAAAGATTCTGAAAGTTCCTGCTATAGATTGCTTTCACTGCCCTATGAAGCAATAACTTTCCCACGGTTACTGATTAGGTAATTGGTAATTGTAAAGATAAGTCATCTTGATTAAATATGGTAGAGCACTTTCCACCATTGGAGTCATCATCTTTTGGGCAGATGGGCAGTAAACAAATACTTGATAATTTAGATTTAAACAAGAAAATCAAAGACCTCACAAAAATCTAAAAAAATAGGGGGTTGGCTGCATTGTTTATCAAAATGATGTTTCTGAACTGGCGTGCCTGTTGAAAAGTTGACTTTTACACAAAGATTCATGATATTTTTTAAATAATCTACATATTCCACGATACAAGGAAAGAATCACCTGGCAACAATTAGCCTATGAAACATTTTAAACCATAATAAAGGAGAATTTAGCTGGTTAATTCAAAACGTTCCCTGGAAGTGAACAGCATAACTGTTTCCTGAGTATGTACTGACAGTGAGTTCCCTGGAGATAGGATCTCATAAAGCAGCATGGGGCCAGAAACTGGGCTGTGCTCAAACTTCATATTAGCGCAGCATCAGACCATTGAACTACAACTTTAATGGAATTCAGTCATGTGACAGAGATAATCAGGGCAGATGTCTTAAAAAACTGAAATCACCTCATCTCTTATTGTTCAAAATACGAGAAGGATGGGATAAATATATTTTCATACTTCATTCCAAGTATAACTGAATAAAACTATTGAAACTGAGCAATACCCTTTGCCACATTACAGATCTGCCTATGGAGCTGACATTAAAGGATTTAACATTATACCAAGCTGGAATTGTTTCATAATTTTGTCCAATTGAATGCATATCTTGTAGTCAGCGCCATCTGATAGTGAACATGAGAAACAATTTGCCAACACAAAGTTGCCATATTGGCTGACATCCACTTTAAATGTAGTTAAAGCAGTAATGAATTAAAAATTGTAAGGCTAGAGAATAATAACAGGGGTACTCGAAATAGTTAGTGAAATGCCCAAAAGGTTGCACCGTCATCAGATGTGTTTAAAATAAAGCAAAACATTTTCATGCAATACAAAGTCAGATACTCAACCTGCAAATTAATACACAAGGGCTGAGACCAGTACAGGGGAATTTGTCAAATGTATTGAAAGTTTGGGGATCATCTAATGTACAGAGCCCCACTCTTTCCTTGGGATGCTTTAGTCTGTACTTGATTTGAATTGGATCATTCTATAATCTTAAACTGATTTTTATATGTTTTTAGAAAAAAAGTGAGCCTTAGATCTGGGTTGAAGAGTCGAAATGGACTTCCATATTTGACAAATCCATTAGAATTGTTTGGAGTTAACAAGTGAAACTAACAGATGATGTAAGGGGAACCAGCAGATATGATATATTTGGACTTACAGAGGCCTTTGGTGAAGACTGGCAGAATGGTGCAGCTACTAGCACTCCTGCCTCACAGACCACAGACCTGGTTTGATCCTGACCTTGGCTGCTGCCTTGTGGAGTCTTCACATTATCCCTGTGATTGTGTGACTGCCCCCAGGCAGTCACGGTAGCACAGCGGTAGAGTTGCTGCATTACAGCAAAATGCAGCGTGGTACGCCCGGGTTCGATTCCAACTACGGGTGCTGTCTGTACGGAGTTTGTACATTCTCCCCTTGACTTGCGTGGGTTTTCTCCGAGATCTTCGGTTTCCTCGCACATTCTAAAAACGTACAGGTTTGTAGGTTAATTGACTTGATTAATTGGCTTGATAAATGTAAACATTGTCCAGTATAAAATTGTCCAACTTCCAGTATAGTCCCTGATGGACTCTTCGGAAGGTACAAGGTACCACAAAAATGCTCTAGTTTCCTCATACAAGCCAAGTGGGTTACAGGATCAATCAGGGTGAGCTGAGAACAAAAATGGGATTGACGTTGATGTGTTCATGTTGGGACGAAAGGCCAATTTCTGTGTGGAATTACTGTAAAGTGTCATTGTAAGAGATTATTAAAAATAATTACAACCTCATGAGATTGATGATAATACACTTGTTGATGGGCAGAAAAGAGAGGTGAGGATAAAAGGGTCAATTGCAAGGCTGTATAAGTGCGTTGCCACAGGAATTGGGTTGGTGCCCCCCAACTGTTCACAATCTATGTCATTGATTTGGGTGGAGGTAGAAAAAAAAATTAAAAGCAGTATATTTTATAAATAATGAGAGTGTTAAAGGTATTGTTCAAAAGAATTTTAGTGTCGTACATGAAACATTGAGATTTAGGGAGGCAAATTATATTGACCATAGTTTCGAGAGTTATAAGAATTAAAAGCACACTTTTCTTGAATCATTTACTGTAGAACCTAGGTGAGATTATACATCGAATATTGTGTACAGATCCCGTCGCCCATGTCATAGAAGGATATTCATGGTATAGGGAGTGCAACAAAGATTCACCAGATTAATTTGGTATTTTGGCAATAAGGGGGTGTTGCTTATAGATTTAGGTTTATTATTGTCACATGCACTGAGATACAGTGAAATGTTTTGTATACTATCCAATCAGATCAGATAATACAATAAATAAATATAATCATGTCAAACTCAAGTACAATCGGTAAGGCAAAGTGGAAGATACAGGATGCAAAATATAGTCATAGAGTCATAGAGTGATACAGTGTGGAAACACATCCTTCGGCCCAACTTGCCCACATTGGCAAACATGTCCCAGCTACACTAGTCCCACTTGCCTGCGCTTGGTCCATATTCCTTCAAGCCTGTCCTATCCATGTACCTGTCTGACTGTTTCTTAAACGTTGGGATAGTCCCAGCCTCAACGACCTCATCTGGTAGCTTGTTCCATACATTCACCATCCTGTGTGTGAAAAAGATACCCCTCAGATTCCTATTAAATCTTTTCCCCTTCATCTTGAACCTATGTCCTCTGGTCCTTGATTCCCCTACTCTGGGCAAGAGGCTCTGTGCATCTACCAGATCTATTCCTCTCATGATTTTGTACACCGCTATAAGATCACCCCCTCATCCTCCTGCACTCCAAGGAATAGAGACCAAGCCTACTCAACCTCTCCCTATAGCTCACACCCTCTGGTCCTGGCAACATCCTTGTAAATCTTCTACAAATCCTTTCAAGCTTGACAATATCTTTTCTATAACACGGTGCCCAGAACTGAACACAATATTCTAAATGCGGTCTCATCAACGTCTTAAACAACTACAACATGACCTTCCAACTTCTATACTCAATACTCTGACTGATGAAGGCCAATGTGCCACAAGCTTTTTGACCACCTTATCTACCTGCAACTCAACCTTCAAGGAACCATGCACCTGCACTCCTAAATCCCTCTGCTCTACAACACTACCCAGAGGCCGACCATTCAATGTGTAGGTCCTGCCCTTGTTAGACATCCCAAAATTCAACACCCCACACTTCTCTGTATTAAATTCCAACAACCATTCCTCAGCCCACCTGGCCAATTGATCCATATCCTGCTGTAATCTTTCACAACCATCTTCACTATCTGCAAAACCACCCACTTTTGTATCATCAACAAACTTGCTAATCTTGCCCTGTGTGTTCCCATCCAAATCATTGATGTAGATGACAAACAGTAACGGGCCCAGCACCGAACCCTGAGGCACACCACTAGTCACAGGCCTCCAGTCCGAGAAACAACCTTCCACCATCACCCCCTGCTTCCTTCCAGGGAGCCAATTTGCTATCCATTCAGCTATCTCTCCTTGGATCCTGTGCGATCTAACCTTACAGAGCAGCCTACCATGCAGAGCTTTGTCAAATGCCTTACTGAAATTCATGTATACAACCTCTACAGCTCTGCCCTCATCAACCTCAAACAGATTAGTGAGACACGACCTCCCACGTACAAAACCATGCTGACTATCCTTAATCAGCCGTTGCCCGTCGAAATGCCTTTATACCTATCCCTCAGAATACTCTTAAGTAACTTTCCAACTGCAGATGTTAAGCTCACCAACCTATAGTTCCCAGCAATTTCCCTGTAGACCTTCTTGAAATGACGCACAACATTTGCCACCCTCCATTTTTCCGGCACTTCTGCTGTATTTAAGGACGACTCGTAAATTTCAACCAGGGTTCCCGCAATTTCCTCTCTGGTTTCCCACAAGGTCCTCGGATATATCTGATCAGGACCTGGAGATTTCTCTACCTTCATACACGATGGTACCTTAAGTACTTCTTCGACGGTAACACTAACTGTTCTCAAGACACTTCCATTGACTGCCCCAAGTTCCTCCTTCCTACTTTCTTTCTCCTCAGTAAATACAGAGGAGAAATATTTATTGAGGACCTTGCCCATCTCCTGTGGCTCCACACAGAGGTGACCACTGATTCCAGAGAGTTCCCACTCTCTCTCTAGTTAACCTTTTCCCCTTTATGTATTTATAAAATATTTTAGGATTGTCCTTAATGCTCCCTGCCAGAGCTTTCTCCTGACCCTTTTTTGCCCCACGGATCTCCTTTTCCAATTTACTCCTTAGTTCCCGAAACTCCTCCAGGGATGCACTTGATCCCAGCTGCCTATACCTGTCCCGTACATCCTTCTTGTTTTTGACCAATTTCTCAGAGTTGTAGGCAACTGTTCCATAGATATAATCCAACGTCCGCAATGGGGAAGAGGAGAATCAGACAGTACCCTGGAAGGGCCTTTCAGAAGCCTAATAACAGAGGGGAAGATGCTGCTCCTGAATCTAGTGTTGCATGCTTTCACGCTTCTGTATCTTGTGTCCGATGGGAACAGGTAGAAGAAGGAATGACCGGGGTAGGACAAGTCTTTGATTATGTTGGCATCTTTTCTGAGGCAGTGTGACGTGCAGATGGAGTCAATGGTGGGGAGTCTGGTCTGTGTGAAGGACTGGGCTATATGTACAACTACTTACCTTTATAAAGGGTGGTGAATCTGTGAAATTCATTGCCACAGACGGCTCTGGGGGCCAAATCAATGGATATTTTTAAAGGGGAGATTGACAGATTCTTGATTAGTAAGGGTGTCAGGGGCAAAGACAGAAGAATGGTGTTGAGAGCAAAAGATAGATCACCCATGATTGAATGGAGGAGCACACTTCTACTCCTAGACTTTATGTACCCTGCATTCCCAAACGAACCTGTGATGCAACCCATCGGTATACTTTCTGTGGTGCATAATGCCATGGCTGTTTTGTATTTATCTGATTCAATAATTGTCTGAGATGCATGCCTGCTGTTGAGTCAGGACTGCAGGATACATCTACATCAACTTCTGAAATATAAGAACATAAGAAGTGGTAGCAGAAGGTTATTTGGTGTTTCAAGCTTGTACCGCTATTCATGTATAGTGGTTGATTTTCATTTCAACTCTATTGCTCTGCATTATCACCTTATCCCTTAATATCCAGATCTAATCAGTCCATTTTCTGAACAAACTCAATGATTAAGCTTCCACAGCCCAATGCGGTGGAAAATTTCAAAGATTCACCATCGTCCGTGTGAAGACATTTCTTCTCATCTGAGTCTTAAATGGCTGACCTCTTATTCAGAAACCAAAAGCTTGGTTTGACACTCCCCAGTCAAGCAAATCATCCTCTATGAATCCGGCTATTTGAGGATTTTTCATTGCGATCATCTTCTCTGAACTTTGGACAATATAAAGGAGGCTGGCTTGGATTTTCCATTGAGTGTGTTTTGTTTATTTTCAGCAAGGCTGCATTTTTTTCTTATTCTGGTGGATAGCCACTCTTCTTCTTCCTCGTGTCCAGCCATCTTCTATATCACGTCTTTCCGGTCAGTCAGTGACGGTTGACGGTCAGTGGTTGCAGAATTGGCTACTTCAGTCAGTCACTGTGGTACAGTTTACGTGGTCAGCATTGCCCGGGATGCGCCACATGGAGGCTTCAGCTTGCATCCCAATAGCCACTCAAGATGACAAGGTAAAGCTAAGGGGACTCTCCACCACCAAAGAACATTCCAAGGGGAAATTATGATTAGTGTTTGCTGCATCGTCTGCTTTAATCATCTCTGATGATGGTCCACAGTCTATTCCATACAGTTTACAGCTTTTATACACATTGGTATTTTATACACACAGTGCGGTTAATGTATATTGATCTGAAGGTTAAGTGTTGCTTTAAGGTTGTGGGGCTTTCTATTACCAGTGTTTTATGGTTAACTTTTTCAACTTTGTATGTACTATGCTTCAGGCAGTTGTTGACTTTTGTAATAAACAGATGTGTTTCCATGATACTCCTGCGTACAATGCGAGATTAGAAGAACCCAAAACACCACAGCAGTTGGCTCATTGAAAATAGCAGGAGAATATCTTTGCCAGCATTAGATGTAGCTACCTCAGTACATTCTGAGTCTCAAGGGTCTTGACCCGAAACGTCACCCATTCCTTTTCTCCAGAGATGCTGCCCATCCCGCTGCGTTACTCCAACATTTATGTCTAACTGTCTCTGATCTTGTCTCAGATTATCTGCTTTTAAAACCTTCATTCATGACTTTGTTATCTTTAAACTTGTCTATTCATATGCCTTTCTTTTTCCAATCCCCATAAACAAGAGATAAATCCAAATATTGGTGCCCATTTGCTGGCCCATTACAAATTTCATTCATTCTCGCGCTTCCTTATTGACACTCAATCCTAGCTACACAATGGCTTAATTTAAAAATTATCATCCTTGGTTTTCTATGGAGACACAAGAAATTGCAGATGCTGGAATCCTGAGCAAAACACAATCACAGTGCACAGTGGTAGAATTGTTGCTTTATAGCCTGGGTTCGATGGCTGCTGTCTGTACAGAGTTTGCATGCTCTCCCTGTGATCACAAAGGTTTTCTCAGGGTGGTCCAGTTTCCTCCCACATTCCAAAGACGTGCAGGTTTGTAGGTTAATTGGCTTCAGTAAGTTGCCCTTGAATGTCTAGGATAGAACCAGTGTATGGGTGATCGTGGTTGGTGTGAACTCAGTGGGTCAAAGCGCCAGTTTCCATGCTGTATCTCTCTAAACTCTAAATTTTCATAGCTTCCATGATGTTACCCCCTCCCTATCCCTGTAAGTTGCCTCAACGCTGCAACCTTCTGCCTTATATATACTCCTCTAAATCAGACTTTATTCTACAATTTAAATGTTCTATCACCAGGAGCTATTCTTGCATTTGCCAAGATCCTAAACTCCCAAACCTTCTACCTTGCAACCTCATTTCCCTCCTTAAAGCCTTTCGATTTGACCAAGTCTTTAGTTTCCTGAGTGTTGTTTTTATATCAGGGAACATTTTTGCAATATTAAGGGCTCTGGGTGTTGCTGTTAGTAAAAGGTAGTATCACAATAAGTATCAGTTTTCAGATTCTTGACATTTATTTGTGCAGCGGGAGGAGATGACTGTTACCACTAGGAATTATTATTAACTTGGAAATGCACTAAATTCTTAAGGGGATTGACAAACTAGAGATGCAGTTGGTGTTTCCCTAGAGAGGGGTGTCTAGATCCTCTCTAGAACCAATCTCTCAATAAGAGTTCAGCAATTCAGGATAAAGATCAGAAATATGTTCATCCAGAGGTGTTGAATCTCAATGGGTCAATTGAGCTTTTATTGTCATATGTGCAAAGTGCAAATGCACAGTGAAATTATTTTCTTACAAACTGTTCAATAAAGTATTACCATACCTAAGCACATGCCCGATTAGCCAAATGTACAGAAATAATCTACTGATCCCGCATGCAAGAGGCGCCATGTTTTGTCCAGTCCATGCACCAGATATTATGAGTGGTGCCTGTTCCCTTGGAAGTGCTGGTCAATCTGCGGACTGACGTCCCTTTCCTCACTCATCCATCTTTGTTCCCCGGGCGAGCCTTCGGCAACCGACCTTGAAGGCGCAGTAGGCCAGACTCCTCTCTAGTTAGTTCCCTCTCCTCTCCTACTGGCCTCGCAGGTCACGTCCATTGTTGTCACCAGCTCCATCCTCCCAGTCCCTGATATTCAGGGGAAGAGCATGGGTCGGCTCAGCGGGTTGCCTCTTCCGGGTCACGGTCTGTCGGATTCTCCAAGCAGGGACTGGCTCGGCAGCCTCCCCCTGTAGGCCACGGAGCTGTGGGAGTTTCTGCCGCCATGCGAATCTTTAAAATACTCTGCCCTTAATCCTGTAGTGGTTTCTTTGCAGAGTATATTCCAGACAGAAATGGTTTTGTTTTATTTAAACAGATCCAGGGAAAATCAGGTTAGCGCAGAAAAGTGTCAAGGGGAAAATACCAGCCGTGACATTTTGAATGGTGGACCAGGCAAGAAGGGGCAAATGGCCTGTTTCCATTTCTATTTCTCAGATTATATTCTTATATTTTTAAGCATCTCAGACAGGGATGGACATTGTTTAATAACTCATTGGATACATAATTCATAGGTAAGGTTAGGTGGTGGATTTGAAAAAAAAATTTCTGGAAACTTCCAAAAGACAAAATTCTAAAGGCATTTGGACAGGTACTTGGATAGGAAAGTAGTGGAGGGAAACGGCTCTACTATAGGTAAGTATAATTAGTGTAGACAGACATTGTGGTCGACATTGACAAATTGGGCCTTAGGGCCCACCAAAGCGCTGTATACCTCTATGACTATGACAGTCCTATATTCACCCGCAAGAACTTTGGCTGACTCTACTCCCTCCCATTTCCAGGACTGCTGATCTATATCAGTGTTCCTATTGAATTTCATGTTAAGATTAGCTAACTCAACATGAGAGTGAGAGTCAAACTTAAGATCTCTGATGTCTACCAGATGTATGGGAAGAATTTAAACCTGCTACATTTTAAGAATTCTGGACTGCTGTCTTAGAAATCAAAAACAGCTTTCATTTACTTAATGCTCTTAACATTGTAAAACTTCCTAAGGTGCTTCACATAAGTTTTGCATAACAAGCAGCATATTTTCTACATTAAAGATGCCTGTTATAGTTACACCGCTAATTATTAGACTTGACTTTCTATAAGAATTGAATGCTTAATTAATAAGCAAATATTACTATCTTGTGAAAATCATTAGAACTGGAATACAGTTTCTAAGAAGCTAGTGGTCGAGTAGGACAAAATATCCAGCAAATCATGGATGTTTTCAATTCACATAGAACCTGGCCTTACTGACCCAGAACCCACACCTGAAAACTTCTCCTCATACCCCTACTTATCAGGTCTGGATTAGGAGAGCTTATTGTACTTATTTAATATCTTAAAACAGTACAATATCTGAGATTGGGGCACTTTGTTTGATCCGCTTTGTATCAGGAAACCAACGTATTTTGCAAGATCACAAAATAGATTGGGAACCATTACAGTCCAGACTATGAGACCTTTCTCCCAAGTGGATATGGATACACAACATGCTCTCAAACTTATAACAAGGTCTATAAGCAAAAAAAAAAGTCATGGAAGTACATTCACATCCTGTGGGAGGATTAAACTTCAGGTGACGAGGGTTGGGTAGGAGGGGGGGGCTCCTCTATCTCCTCTATCTCCTAATCTCCTATCTCCTAGTACAATCCCATTAAAGTGTTTTAAAGTGCGTTTGTCATTTTTTTAAGGTGAAAGCGACAAAGTTTTAAGGAGATGTGCAGGGTAATTTTTTATAGATAAAGTGATGAAGTACCTGGAATATGCTGCTGGGGTGGTGGTTGAAGCAGATATGTTAGCAGCATTTAAAAGATGCTTGGATAGATCATGTGAGATTAAAATTAGGCCATTCGGCCCATCAAGTTTACTCCGCCATTCAATCATGACTGATCTATCTCTCTCTCTCCGAACCCCATTCTCCTGCCTTCTCCCCATAACCTCAGACACCAGTACTAATCAAGAATCTATCGACCTCTGCCTTAAATATATCCATTTACTTTGCCTCCACAGCCTCTGTGGCAAAGAATTCCACAGATTCACCACCCTCTGACTAAAGAAATTCATCCTCATCTCCTTCCTAAAAGAATGTCCTTTAATTCTGAGGCTATGACCTCAAGTCCTTGACCCTCCTACTAATGGAAACATCTTCTCCATATGCACTCTATCCAAGCCTTTCACTATTCTGTACTTTTCAATGAGTTCCCCCGTCATTCTTCTAAACTCCAGCGAATATAGGCGCAGTGCTATCGAACACTCATCATAAGTTAACCTACTCCTTCCTGGGATCATTCTTGTAAACAAGAATATAGGCATAGGAATATAGGATAAGCATATGGATAAGCGGGGAATGGCAGGATATAGGTTATGTACAGGTAGAAAAGTTATGAGCTTGGCATCATGTGCAGCACAGACATTGTGGGCCGAAGGGCCTGTTCTTGTGCTGTACTGTTCTGTTTCATTAAGATACACTGAAATAATGGCTTGCTTAATTATTTTACAGGACAGGGATTCCCCATTCAAAGCAAGGCATAACTGTTTCAGTGTTATCCTTGAATGACATAGGACTGGAAAGGTAGATTCTACAACATTATACTGGGCAATCATAGCACAATTGGGCTCTTCTGCTGGATCCTACATGAAGCCCAATGGTAGAGCATATCAGAAAATGCTCTGGTAATTATCATTCAGAACAACCCAGTAAATCTGGGCTGACTGCCAGCAATTCCCATCGGAATCGTCAACCCCACGGCTAGCTCAATTAAGTCCAGTATGTTTCTCATGAAGCTTCAAATATCTATGCAGAACTTCAGAGAAGAGGCTTTCTTGCTCATCTCTGCTCCATTGCTGGACAAACCCTGTGTGAGTTCTGTATCAACATCTCAGTTATGTTATTTTTCAAGGGTAAGTGTTACCATAGGATAGCGCATTGGTATAGCTAATGGAGTTGCTGCCACTCAGCTCCAGCAATCCTGATCTCTAGGGATATCTGTGTGTAGTTTGTTCATTCTCCCTTGGATCATGGAAGTTTCCTCTGGGTCTTCCAGTGTCCTCCCACATTCCAAATAAGTAAGTAAGTAAAGTAAGTACGTTTATTGGCCAAGCATTCACATACGAGACATTTGCCTTGATGCTCCGCCCACAAGTAACAACATGACATACGGTGACAGTTACGATTGACTCAGAAAACACTAAACATTAATAATAAGACATTAATGATAAAACACCATTGATCAAGCATGTGAACCAACAAAATACCAGATCAAAGGGAAGCTACAGATTTTTGGCTGTTGAGTAGAGCAACTACTCGAGGATAAAAACTGTTTTTATGCCTGGCTGTGGCAGCTTTGACAATCCGGAGTCGCCTTCCAGAGGGAAGTGATTCAAAGAGTTTGTGGCCAGGGTGAGAGGGGTCAGAGATGATCTTGCCCGCTCGCTTCTTGGCCCTTGCAGTGTACAGTTCAATAAATGCTGGTTGATGGGTTAACTTCACGTGCCCCCTCGTGTAGACGGGTTGGAAATCTATGGGGAGGGGTAAGAATAAATGGGAGTATAGGGAGATTAAAATGGAATCAGATTAATGTAAATGAGCCTGATGGCCAGTATGGACTTGTTAATTAAATATTGTATGACTCTATACGCCACACAGAGGTTCACGCAAGGTTACAACTGATGATAAGTGTGGAAAACGAGGCACGATTTTGATAGGTTGGACATTAAAACTTAGGACATTCTGGCTTCTGGTTTCTATCCACCATCTCCTTCTCCACCTGGAAACTGTGTCTGATTATAACTCTTTGTGTGTTGATCCCCTTCATCTCTGGCCTTCAAACAATCCGTTGCCAATACGGATATCTTTTTGTGTCATGGCTGCTTCTGGTAAAACTGATAAACAACATGAGGATTTCACCAAAAAACTTAAGAGAACGTAGAGGAACATGCTATCTACTATCTAAGATGTTGGATGCATGTGAACTATTATTTATTAAATCTAGCATATTTTAAATGCTTCACTGTAGGTCATGCTACCCTTCATGGATTTATTTTAAAGGTTTGAAATTGAATATAGGTTGTATTTATTCCTAAGTGCCTGCTAAAATAGCTTCAATCACCAACCCCTGAAATTTTTTTTGAAAAATTGGGTTCTATAAAGATTCTAAAACCAATTAATTACTTGCATTTTAAGTACAAATGCTCTTCCGAATTCCTAAAATGGAATATTTCCTTGCAGGGATGGACCTGGTGTTCTTCCTTTCACTACTCGAGTCAATCCAATGAAAATGGTAGCCCCAGCATTGCTGCAGAAACATGGTTCTCACTCACCTCAGCCATCCAACAACCAACTCAACAGAGGGCACCATAAATCGTACCCAGTCTTTCAAAGCCAACTGATGCAACCCATTCAAGCAGGTACTTTGAAGTATTAAATTTGGGAAATTATTGCATATGCAAGAAACATGAAACATAAGATTGTGCCATCTACAAGCAGTAAATGTTCAGTAAACTAAAATGATCCTGAATAACATTTTTAAGAAGTTTCCTTTTGCTGCCAGACATTTATTATTCACAGATTATAGAATTTATATTGTTTCAATTATTGATGAAATTTACCAGGGTTTGGTGACATCCCAAATGGGAACAGTCACTTTTCACAGTCATGATACTAAGGTGCTCACTCATCAACATGTTAATAGTTGCCCACAGAATTGGTAAGAGGAGACTTTTCCCTCTTAGTTTAGTTTAGTTTAGAGATACATCGTGGAAACAGGCCCTTTGGCCTACTGAGTCCGTGCTGACCAGCGATCACCCGTACATTAGTTCTATCCTTTATGCAGGGATAGGATATGCTTGATCTCGGTCAATGGCAGCAGCCCAGTTGATTACAGGCATATGGCAAGACAGAATAAGTAGTATTTCCAATATGCAGTTGTTTATAACATGAATGAAGCCCAACAAAAGCTAACACCTTCACCTTCAAGCTAAAGTAACATTATGATGAGTAAAAGAATTAAGAATAATCCTCTCCTCACATTCTCTTACTTTTAGTTCAAAATTAGTGAACAGATAAATTACTATTAAAATTAGTGTTTATTTTAATGCCACCAGCGAAAATGAGTTTCCAGCCCATTATAAAACAAAAATCCAATAGTTGGAAATGGTTTCTTATACATTATATACAGAAGATCTTTGGAAAGAGCTTACTGATAGGTGGGAGCAGGGAAAAAGAACGAAGAGTTGAGTCCCTGAATTCACTTCACAAATTACTGGTGGTATTTCCTTGCGCACCATTCAATTACGGGGTTGTCATTCAAGTCTCAAATATTGTTCATTGAAATGTTAAGGGAATTTTCAGCTAATCAACCACTAATTATCTACCGGCTGTCTAGCAAATGAAACTCTTGGTATTTAAATAATTAATTTAAAAGTAATGTCCAATAACATGGAAAAGATTAAAATAAACTAAAATCTATCCAAGCATGTGGGATGATAATTATAAACTACAAGTGACTATTCAAAGACTTGATCGTAATAACAATAATCTTTATATCAAATAAATGATTGTGGTCCCAACAGTACTGCCACTGTGGTTTGTGTTATGTGTGTATGCATACTATTCTATATAAAGTGTACTATTCATGAGTATGTCTGTTGTGTGGTCCCATGTTTATATATATTATTTTAATTTTCTCTTCGGTGATACTGACATTTTCTGTGATATGGTTTCATATTTGGGGAGCTACACGGTATCTATTTTGAATGGTCTAACACACAGTTCTGAATAAGTAAAAATTGCTTCCAGCTATTTATTCGAAAGATATTGCCTGGGGCAGAGATGGTCATTTGATGAATTTGGAAGTAGGTAGCCATAGTTTCGAGAGGAAATGTGATGAGAAGTGTAGATCATAGTCTGAGTCTTTAAAAGTGATCACTATTTTAAGTTTAGTTTAGAGATACAGCATGGAAACAGGCCCTTCGGCCCACTGAGTCCGTGCCGACCAGCGATCACCTTGTACTCTAACATGATCCTAATCACAAGGAACAATTTACAGAAGCCAATTAACCAACAAACCTGCGCATCTTTGGAATGTGGGAGGAAACTGGAGTACCCGGAGAAAACCGATACAGTCACAGGGAAAACATACAAACTCTTTACAGACAACACCCGTAGACAGGATCGAACTCAGGTCTCCGGCGCTGTAAGGCAGCAACTCTGTCGCTGGGCCACTGTGCCACCTCTCTAGGTCATATTTGACCCCAAGATAGCTGAGGATTCTGCAATAATCTTGAATACCATACATTAGGAGCTTAGAAGGACATTATCAATCGAAAATGCCACAGAATCTCTTATGAGCAACAAAGGGATATTGGAGAACAAATACACCAATCACTAAAAGCTCCATCACGGGTTGACAAGAGAAATAAATCAAGTACGCGGGATATAAAATTGAAGTGGAGTGAAGTTGTATTAAATCTATAATGAACCTTGGTTATGTCACGCTTAAGAATGCAGTATACGCCTGGTTACTGTATTAATAAAAGAAATTAAAAAAGAAAGATTGTGCAGAGAAGATTACAAGGTTTATATTAGAAATATCAGGAAAGGATGAACAGTTTAGTGTTTCCTTTCTATTGAGAAAAGAGAGGAGTAATCCAATTGAGGAGTTTAAAATGATAAAGATTTTTTATAGATCAGATGCAGAAAGAACATTTTTAGTGGGGTATAGCTTGAAAAGAAGCCATTACTTTGATGGTTATCAAGAAATTCACAAGTAAATTTCTTGTGCATGTCTTGTGTTCCAAGATGCACTGAAAAACTGTTTTGTGTGCTCTCCAGCTAAATCATCCATACATGATTGTATTCAAACCGTACACAAATAAAACAGGTAGTGCAAAAAGAGAAAGGAAACAGTGCTGGGTGTTACAGCTTCCGAGAAAGTTCAGATAAAAACATTTGCAAGGACACAAAAAGGATCCGTTTGCAAGGACACAAAAATACTTAGAATGGGAAAGATGAGACGAAGTGAAGCATTAATGCCCATATGATTGGGTGGATCAAATGGTATGCGTTGCCTGGAAGAGCTACAGCTGGTAGAGATGCTGCCTCACAGCGCTAGAGGCCTGGGATTGATCCTGACCGTCTATGTGGAGTTTGCATGTTCTTCCTGTGACCACGTGGGTTTCCTCCGGGTGGTCTGGTTTCTTCTCACATCCCAAAGACATGTAGGATTGCAGGATAATTGGCCCCTGGAAATTGTCCCTTGTGTGTGCAGGGAGTGGATGTGAAAGTGGGATAACATAGAATTAGTGTGAACGGATGATGAGTGGTTGGCTTGGACTTGATGGGCTGAAGGGCTGGTTTCCATGTTATTTTTTTAAACTAAACCAAAATATTACGAATGATCCTTTTTAAGAATGTATGAGGACATATTCAGTTGTTTTTTTAAGGACCTTTTTAAAAGAGAGGTACAGAAACGAAGAAGCATGAGTAATTGTGCAGTTTAAGATGCTACTTCCGTATTTTAGAATCAAACAAGTGATAACATGGCGGTTTGTGGCAGAATGTAGAAAATCTAGGTGGGGGGGGGGGAGGGAGTGGGTGGTGTTCGAGACTAGAATTGGAGCAGTGCAGAGATTAAGTATTGCAAGGCGAGCAGAGATACCAAGGAATAAGGGTTTGGATGGGTGTGAAATCTTGACCAAGAGGTATTAAATTAGAGAATTGCTCTTTTGGGTGATAGTTGTCATAAAACACGGAAGTCATGGATGAATAGGATTTGTACAAGTTAGGAAACAGGCAGCAGTCTTGGATGTACTCATATTTAAGTGAGGGTAAAAGATAAAACAAGCAGAGTGCAAATCTCAAAGTCACAAAGGTAAGAATGACAATTTCAGAAAAAATCTGGCAGGAGTAGAAGTAGCAGAAAAGGTCAAAGTAATTAGCCATGCTGTTGAGCAGATTCTCTTGTTGATGGTTGGAGTCTTGACATAGAATTTAATCCTGACAAGTGTGAGAATGCATTTTGGGAAATCAAATAGGAATAGGACAAATATAGTACATGGCAGGGCAGTAAGGAATGTAAATGAATATGGAGACCTTGGGGGTTCAAGATTAAAGTTCCATGAAATTGGTGACACAACATTGAGTGATTGATATCTGAAAACACCGCCAGAAGTAGTGGTGGATATAGATTCCATTATTCTTACTAGGAGGCATAAATACAGATTTTCAACTTGGTAAGGCACAGAATGATACAGACCTAATGTTGGCAAATGGGATTAGTATAGATAGGCAAGATGGTCAGCATGGATGTGGTGAGTCTAAAGACCCATTCCTGCACTGCTCATCTCCATGACTGACGTGAGATTAGAATCTTGACTTCATTTATCATAATTTTATGGCTGGAACTGAATTAATTAGTGCCAGTTCTCTCGATATTTCGTCAGAGAACAGTAAATGGTAGACAAGCAGTGTGAAAAAATGGGGCAGTGAAGGGGTCAAGAACTGTGCTGGAGAAATTAATCCAAGTTTGTACATAAGGAGTCATGCTTCTGTGGATAACGTTAGGGTAGAGTGAAGATGGGAAACAGGAGGGGTTGAGGTACAATAACAACATTTAAAAGACACTTGGACAGGTAAATGGGTAAGAAAGACTTTAAGGGGTATTAGCCAATTGCGAGCAAATGGCTAGATTAAGTGGGGCATCTTGGTCGGCATGGACAAGTTGGGCCAAAGGACTATTTCTGTGTTGTATGACTATGACTAAGAATCGATTATTTGGAGACCGAAGAGGTGATGGTGCAGGGGTGGGAAGAACATACAAGGGGAATAAGAGTATAAATTCTGCATATTTTTCCATTACACTCCAGGAGGATCCCATTATTCTGTCCATACTCCTTTCCCCAGTTCTAAACTATTTTTAATATTGTTACTCTATTGTTCATGATTTGTTATATAAAGAAAAATAACATTTTAAATTTAGATTTCATAATGTTGTTTTTTTAAATCATAGACATTGATCATAACGTGACAACTGGTGTTTATTTTCAGGTTACCAAGGAAGCTTTCATGCCATGCAGCACACCTCCCAGTACAGTGACTCATTTAGAACAATGGAACAAACTGCTATTCACAATTCCCTTTCAGCAGACAATTCACACTGCCCTAGTCCAGCTCAGCATAATGGCTACCATTCACGTGTTGCACATGCAAGTCTATCAGGTAAACAAAGTGATGCAGATTTCTGTACACATTGCTAGGATTAATGTGTTACTTCTTTGTTTTTCTTCTACATGTTTGAATGAATATGATTTTGCATAAATGTATAATAACTAATTCTACGACTTTCACATAGAGTACCAAAAAGCTCATCAAAGCTTGGTATACAATATGTCATTTCATTAAGCATTTTGTGATACCTATGATACCTTAGTATCATGCTTTAGTCAAGCTGGCAGCCACTTTCAGTTTGAGATTTGTTTGGTTAAGACAAGATTACAAGATGTCTTTCTTTGAACATGTTTGGACAGATTTTACTGCCTACGGAGACTGAATTTTTATAATGTTTGATAGGTATTTAAGTATTAGCGACAAGTTGGGTTTGTGACTTCTGGCCAAATAGGACAACTTTACATCATTTGAAGCACAGCAATAATAGGTTATGCATGATAACCTGGAATGAAACTTTTGAATATTAACACTCAAAAACATGTCACCTGTATCTGAAGTTGCTGAACCGTATCCATTAAATGTTGGCAGCAAAATCTATCGTGTATTTGGGAACAAAAGGAGATTACCATAAGTTGAAAAATGCACATAGAAAGGAAAATGGCAAAATCATGGATCAGTTGTCCAAGAATGAGGTTGAAAGAAAACTATAAGTCTACAGGAATATATCAAGTGACTGCAAGCCATGGATTTATAAACATTGTAAGGATGCATTTTGAAAGATAATGGGTGGCACAATGGTGCAGCGGTAGAGTTGCTACCTTACAGCGCTAGAGACCCGGGTTTGATCCTTACGATGGGTGCTGTCTGTACAGAGTTTGTATGTTCTCCCCGTGTCCTGCATCGGTTTTCTCCGGGAGCTCCAGTTTCCACCCACTCTCCAAAGATGTTAAGATTTATAGGCTAAATGGCTTGGCATAAATTTAAATTGTTGCTAATGTGTGAAGGATAGTATTATTGTGCAGGGATCACTGGTCAGCGCAGACTTGGTGGGCCGAAGGGTCTGTTTCCATGCTGTATCTCTAAATTAAATTAAACTGAAAAGTCCTGGTAAGAATAATCAACAATACTAAAGAAACAAGAAGCATTGCAGAATTTTGAAAGGGGTAAGAATAACCCATAATGTCAGGAATGCAGCACAGGAAGGCAGTCCACTAACAAATAGGATCCAGATAATGAAAAATAGCAACATCAAAGGACCATAGTATAAAAAATATAATTAAAAACCGTCTAAAGATGCTGAACGTGAACTTTTAATAACATTGTCAAATCAACAATGCAAATTGATGTACATGGGCACACAATAATTGGCACAGTAAAGACATGACACCAGGTGACCAAGGTTGTTAGCCGAATATCCAGGGATATTTGATATTTAGAAAGGCAAAGCAAAAATAGAAGAGGTGGTTGTCTTTCTAGTGAAGGGTGAAAACTGAGCAGTAGTGAGAGAGGACTCAGAAAATCGTGAAAAATACACACAAATGCTGGAGTAACTCATCATCTATCCATGATCTCCAGTGATACTGCCTGACTCATAGTCAGGCAGTATCACTGGAGATCATGGATAGATGATGATTAAGATTGAAAACAAGTCTTGGTGGATTTATGCTGGTCAAAAAACATTCATATAAGTTATCTCTAATCCTCCGAACAGAAATTAGTAATGTAAGGGACAGCAAAAAAATAAAAGAAAGTTGAGACACATGTAAGAAGTGCACTGCAGTAATAATGGATGTTTTAATCTAGATAGAGATTGGTCAAAACATGTAGAAGTAATACTGTGGAGCATAACTTCCTGGAGTTAGATTAGTATGTTGAGTAGCCGGGCTAACCCTATGGGGGAGGGTGTTTCATGTTTCACCTTGCTGAGGGTTAAAATGAAGGAAGGCAGTCTCTGGATATAGTGTAAACATTTGGCACTGAGATGTGGAAAAGTTACTTCACTTAGACGGTAGTGTACCTATGGAATTCTTCAGTGCATAAGGTGGTGGACAGAAAGTTATTTCATATACTTAAGAAGAGCTATATATCTAGACACAAAATGCATTACGAGGTATGTGGCAGAGCATGAATATGGTATTCAGATAGAGGATCAGCCATGATCATATTGAATAGTTGAGACAGGTATTGTATAGCGGTCTGGAATGCCTTGCCACAGGTGGTGATGGAAACAGATATGATATAGCGTTTAAGAGACATTTAGACAGGCATATGTATATCAAAGTGGAGATATTGCAGATTCGGACACAAAGCTCATTGCTAATGTCAGGGCTCCGATATATTTTTAACCTCATGTGGTGATGGATACTTCCTCAAAATATCGTTGTCAAGGTGTTATAAACCACTGGTTCAATAATGTACGATTAAGAAAGAAATCTATAACCTTACAAGATTTGACCGAAGTATGGCTCCATGTCCATGTCAACACTGTAAACTCTAAAATGCCCTCTGAAATGGCTGAATACAATATTCAATTTGAAGGCAACTATGAATGGACAACTTAGGTTAAATTCATCCGAGACACTCTGGTCCTGTTATAAAAAATAGAGGTGCTAACAACATTGCTGGTGGGCTCCTCTTAGAACAACCCCCCCCCACCCCTCACCCATCCCAACCAAAACAAAACTTAAGGTTAGAGGCAAAAGAATTAACTAAATTGTCCAGTAACTGATTATATAGAGTAATTGATTCATAGAGTCTCTCACAGTGTGGAAACAGGCCCTTCGGCCCAACTTGCTCTACCCTTCTACACTGGTCCCACCTACCTGTGTTTGGCCCATATCCCTCTAAACCTGTCCTATCCATGTACCTATTCTAAATATTTCTAAATGTTGATAATACCTGCTTCAACTACCTCCCCTGGCAACTCATTCCATATACCTACCACCCATTATGTGAAAAAGTTACCGCTCAGATTCCTATTAAATCTTTCCCCCTCACCTTTAACCTATGTCCTCTAGTTCATGATTTCCCTACTCTGGGCATCTACCCAATCTATTCCTCTCATGACTATATACACCTCTATAAGGTCACAACTCATCCTCCTGTGCTCCAAGGAATAGAGTCCTAGCCTGCTCAATCTCTCCCAATAGCTCAGACCCTCGAGTCCTGGCAGCATCCTCGTAAATCTTCTCTGCACCCTTTCTAGCTTCTCAACATCTTTCCTCTAACATGGTGCCCAAAACTGGACACACTATAAATGCGGTCTCACCAACGTCTTATACAACTGCAACATGACCTCCCAGCTTCTATACTCAGTGCCTCGACTGATGAAGGTCAATGTGCCAAAGCCTTTTGGACTACCCTATTTAAGGAACTATGTACCTGTACGCCGAGATCCTCTGCTCTACAACATTCTCCAGAGCCTTACCGTTCATTGTGTAGGTTCTGCCCATTTAGTTCTCCCAAAATGCAACACCTCACATTTCTCGGTATTAAATCCCATCAACCATTCCTCAGCCCACCTGCCCAACCGATCACGATCCTGCTGCAATTTTTGACAACCAATATGTACAACATCTCTTGACTCTTAAACCCAGCAACCAAACTTAGACTGAAAAAGATATGTTAGTATTAGTTATCTTTCCAATGCATCCTGCTTGTACATTGGGTTAATTCTATTACACAAACAATATGTAATTTGTTAAACATCTCTGTTTGATAGTATAACATTGATTAGATTTATACTTTCTTTCCTGAGTGGAGCTAGAAATAAATAGAATCCATTTTGATGTTGTTGTCAGTCCAGATTCTAATCAGAGGTCATAATTAGCAGCTTTGACCATGCCAAGATAAATTACCTCTAAATTAAAATGTCCAGTGAACTGAACTACTCTACCTATTAAATGCAGTAAATTTATGCCATGCCAAGTTTAATTAAGCACAACTTTTTTTAATTTACTACATCATTGTCTGAACTCGACAAAGTTATGTTTGTAGTTATTGGGTCATTTTAGCTTTGCTTTGTTTAACTTTCTAAGAAAACATTGTCAAAATCTACTTCACATACTTTGTCTTTAGTTATAGCAAGATAATGTCAACTACTGATTTTTAAAATTTAGATTCAACTCTGATTTTAATGAATAAAACCCAACAACTAGTACTATTTGCTAAACAAATAGCATCAATATATATCATGCAGCATTATTAAAGTTGAAATTATTTGCAAACACAGTCCTTTTACATTTAGAAATCATGTTCAAATATTCTTGTCTGAAAATATTAAATACCTCTCTGATATGAAGTAAATGGCTTTGGCAAGTCCCAGTCTGATTCCCATGTGATCTTCAGTCATAAATACAAAGCCAGTTCTAATAAGAAAGTAAATAACAATTTCCCAGAGACACTGGACTGAATACAGAAATTACTATGGTAAGATTCGCTTTTCTAAGTTGACATTAACCAGGAATGAGCAACGTTTCCTCTGCATGCATGTACAAATTAAATTATAAAAATAGTTTACACAGGGCATATACAAATTTTTAACTAGTGTTCAGACATTACCAAGAGAGTAAAATTTCCATTTAATAACTCCCCCTATAAACAGGCTGCACAGCAGTACAAAAAAAAAGAATGGTCAAAAGAAAGTTATTGAAGCTTGATATAGTTCCAAGTATTGCATTTTAGAATTGACTTCATGAGGTTAAGTCTTATAGTCAAAAGATATATTCACCCCACTGCCTTATCTCTGATTTGCACACAAATCTGTTGAGGCTTTCAGCTGACAGTGAAAATGTTGTAAAATTACAGCCATTAACTGTATACCTGTGGAATTCTGTCCATAGGGTTTGACATTGTCCCGGAATCTCAAGACACATTCGGAGAAACACTTCGTAATGAAACAGAAGACAATGAACTCTTCCAGATCAGCACTGTTGACCGTTGTCTGAGTCAGCTGTCCTCTGTTTATACACAGACCTGAAATCAATATCTTTCAGCTGTTTCATTATTTTTGAACCAATAACTGCCTGACATGCCTCTGCTCAAGTTATATACAAAACTAACAATGATATTGGATTAGCCAAAATATGTTATTACATTTCAACAAGCATAATCTACTATCCAACTCCAAATGCTGACCATCCAAAGTGAAATGATTATAGGTGGGTATTATAGCAAGCACACAATCCTCATGAGCCTATCACTACATATTAACAAAATCAGCACAGCTACCATTGTGAGTTTCAGCATCAAATGTTATATATATTTCTTTCTGTTTATGAATAAATGACTGGAAGAAACCAAAACCTTTGACCTATGGTTAGAGTCCCTTTCAAAGCTGTAACTGTTTTGCTCCAAATTGAAATGTCCAAAAGGTAACCATATCTGCATTTTATTTAATGTGTGACACTAAGCTCAAGCAAGATCATCACTATAAATGTATTTCTGTTTTATAATAAATGACTAGAAGAAACCAAAATCTTTGACGTATGGTTAGGGTCCCTTTTAAAGCTGCCACTGTTTTGTTCCAAACTGAAATGTCCAAAAAGTAACCATATCTGCATATTATTTAATGTGTGACACATTGCATTTCTGTGCTAATCTAATGAACAGGGATACTTTTGTAATGCTAAGAACATTTAAACAAATATGAAATAATGAGAAATAACTTGTTCTGCCATGCCTTGCACCCTTCTGAACATCATCTGTTGATGCCATTGCATCCATCCATCCATCCAGAGGGAATGTTTCATACTTCCAATCTACCAACTGTAATCAAACTAATCCAACTACATTTTCATCCTCACGATTAAATATTGGCCTGGGATCAACAACTGTGTTTGTACATCACAAACTAAATTCAAGAGAATTAATCAATCTCAGCATCTACTGTGATGGAGGCACACATTTCATAATCATGTTTTTAATTTGTTTATATGTAATTGTTTTAAAGGTAAACTCAGAAAAAGTTGGATATATACAACGTCAACCAGTATCTCAAGGAGGGCATTATTTTAAGGTGTCATACTGATAAAATGTCACATAATTTTGATATTTTCCAAAGTCTTGATCCTTCCATCTTTCTTTGTATCTAACATATCTTTAAAATCTATGTGTACGTGTTTAACCAAGATTTTAGTTATACTTCAATCTTGCCTTTGGCTTGATTACTCTTTCCTATCATTCTAGGAAGCGCATTAACATGTTTCGCTGCATTAAAGATGCTACATAAAATAAAGTTTTTGCTGTCTTTTCCAGTGTCTGGCTTGCTGAGCACTTCTTAGGACTTTCTCTCATTTCAGATTTACAACATTTGCAATGTTAATTTAAACAATCAACATGAAATATGTTGTTGCTATTGCACTTTTGATACTAATGCTTCAGGCATCCAGATGTGCAAACAGAGCAGCCTATTTTGTAACTGTTGTTAATCACTTTTTTCTGGCTATGGTCAAATGTAAAATAATATGGGTATAAGTTTGTAAAGAATGTTACATATAAAAAATTCTCAATGTCTTAAAGGTTTTCATATTTGCTCTTTTTGTACAAAATGTTCACATCAACATAATGTACATAGCTTATGTAACAATTTGAGTATTAATATGACATTTTGCAATTTATATAACTTTTGTTGAATAGATTATTAAAAGTTGTTATTAATGGAGATACATTTGTTGACTTCTTTGAAAGATTGCTCGCCTGGTACTTAAAACCCAACAGCAATGCAAATATGTTGCCAAACACTGTAGAAAATAAACGTTTCAAACTAATTTCGCCGTAGCATGTGTGCAAAATGACAACTGCTGCTATTGTAGGCTGAAGTTTAAATGATCCTTATGCAAAATGAACAACGTACCACACATGCATGGTATTAACGCTGTTGTTATACTGGTCCTTACACACAGAATGGTGCGTTTTGTTCTCAAGCTATTTTCGATTTGTGCTAATTTCATTTTCAATAATCCTGAGTATTTGTGTGGGAGGGTGAATGATCTGGTTCAATCTCAGGACTTTTCTACCTGGTGTTAAGTGTGTGGTTAGTGGGGAGCGCTGCCATAATATCCCGGCCAAGTCACCTCACACCATCCCTGTCCCCCAGAGCGACGGCACCACGCAGGCGCAGTGTGGGGTCTCGGGTCGGCGAGCGAGATAAAGCCGTTGGGCAGTAGCGCGTGAGCCGCCCACAGGTGCGCAGGCGGCAAAAAGCACCTGGCCGTCAAACTAACCTTAAAATCATATTCTGCGTCCACAGTTAGAGATTATACACGAACATACAGAGCATAATAAAATGACGTCCCTGTTAAACCGTGTCAAAATGTGGCCGTGAGTTGCACTGAGAAGACATTGTCCTCTAAAGGAAGCGCCGGTAACACGGCGGCCCCAGCACCAACCCCCGCTCTGGTGCCAGTGCCAGCAAAAGGGATGTGTGGTTAATGTCCGCAAGTACCTGGAGTTGAAACCCCTTAACCACAATTTACGTTTTTTTTTAAATATGCAAGTTAATATATATGGGAAGGAACTGCAGATGCTGGTTTACACCGAAGATAGAGACAAAATGCTGGAGTAACTCATCTCTGGAGAGAAGGGAGGAATGGGTGACGTTTCATGTCGAGTTGCGAAGGACTAGTTGGACAGTTGAGAAAAATGTGTTGGTCTTAATGTAAAAAAATCTAATGAAAACCCACCTCCTTAAGGCTGGTTACCCAGCTCTCGCCGTGCACGTTGCGTAAGTCTACAGAAATCTGAGATAAAAGCCTTGAAAACTGAACACTGAATAATAGAAAGGTACGTTCATTGAAATCAGATGCACAATTGCATATTATATGTGGTATTTCGGGCACGTTTCCCATTTAACGTGGTGAATACTTCAAGATGCATAGTTTAAACTATAATTCGCAGCTGGGCCATTCGGGAAAATCCCAGGGAGAGAAGACTTCTGCCAAACCACACGGACGTCCTCCAGCTAACGATGGAGTTTAATTGGCAGAATGTTGAGAATAGATACACGAAGTAAAAGTAATAACGTATCAGCAGTCTTTTATTTTGTCTCAATGCAAAAAGAGCGGAAATACAATAAAACAGAATTCTGAATGAAGGGTCTTTGGATGTCTTTTGAAGTTACACGTTGCTTGCTTTTTCTTCAATATTTGGCCAACTAAATGATAAAAGGATAAATATTAGAAAATGAGAAGTTTGGTGGGGTGGGGGAGAGAGGACGGGACCTAGAGGAGGGTGATCGCTTTGCATTGTGTCAATGGCCAAATGGCATTCTTCCATGCTACAGCCTTTCTTTGATTCCGTGACATGATTTTGCGCTCTTGTATCAGTAACCAAGCAATCAATTATGTTTTGTACAAAAGAAATGTAAATGTGTGGCTCAAATTGCAAAAGAATATAAGAAATAATAGGAGCAGGCCAACTTGCCCCTTATGCCTTCTCTGCTGTTGACTAATACCATTCCTGTTTTTTTTTAACCTCGGTACCACCTCCCTGCAGTAACCCTGCGTTTCTCAGTCCGTGAATAAGTTTGATAAAGAATGATTTAGCCTCCATAATCAATCTGGGTAGAAAATTCCAAAGATTCAATATCTTCTGGTCGAAGAGATTTTATTTCCCTCATATCCGTCCCTAACGGTTGACTGAAAACAGCCACAAAAAGCTGGAGTAACTCAGCGAGTCAGGCAGCATCTCTTGAGAAATGGAAACGGTGCTCTCTGCTCTCTGCAATTTCTTGTGGTCTTGGATGGAGCTGTTCCCAAGCTGTGATGTATTCCTGATAAAATGCTTTCAATGGCACATCTGTAGAAGTTAGTGAGGGTTGTTTGGGATATGCCAAACATCCTAAGCCTTCCAAGGAAATAGAGGCGATGGTGTGCTTTCTTGGCATTAGCTTTGATGTGGCTGTTCCAGGACAAATTCCTGGTGATATTTATTCCTAAGTACTTGAAGCTTTCTACCATCTCTACTTTAGCGCCATCAGTATGTACTGCTTCACTTCCTGAACTCAATCACTATCTCCTTTGTCTTCCTGATATTGAGGGAGAGGTTATTGTCTTGGTACCGTAACAAAGGTTCTCCATCTCATCATTATTTGACATCCGACTCACTACAGTGGTGTCGTCTGCAAACTTGTAGATTAAGTTGGATTGGTGTTTGGATGCAGTCATGTGTGAATAAGGGATATTCGGTATAGTGGTATAGTAAACGCATCCTTGCGGGGTATCAGTGTTAAAAATTATCCTAGAGGATGATTTATCACCCATCCTCACTGATTGTGGTCTGTTGGTCATGAAGTCGAGGACCCAGTTGCAGAGGGGAGTGCGGACTCCCAAGTTCCACGAATTTGGAGATGAACTTGGTTGGGAGAATGGTATCGAAAGCAGATCTAAAGTCGATGAATAGGAGTTTGATGGGTGTCCTTCTAATCCAGGTGTTCCACTATGAGTATAGGACCATGGAGATGGCATCGACTGTGGACCTGTTGTGGCGGTATGCAAACTGCAGTGGAACAAGGCTGCTTGTGGTGAGAGGCTGGTATTAATGTGTGGTGGTTAATGTGTGCGAGAACCAACCGCTTGAAGCACTTCATGATGGTGGATGTCAGGCCTCCGGACAGTAGTCCATGGAGTGCCTTGAAAATCATTAAGGTTTGTAAATCCCCACACCTGATGGGATCTATACCAGGATACTGAGGGAAGCTAGAAAGGAGATTGTTGAGGTCTTTATAATGATCTTTGCATCCTCTATAGTTACAGATGAAGTGCCAGAATACCAGAGAATAGCCAATGTTATTGGCAACAGGATAAACCAGGAAATTGCGGGCCTCCGAACCTTGCAGCAGAGTTACAGAAATTATTGGAGAAGATTCTTAGAGACAGGATTTACTTGCTTTTGGAAAAACATTGACTTATTTGGAATAGCCAACATGACTTTGTGTGTGGGAGGGGGTCCTGTCTCTCAAATTTGAGGAGATTTTTTTGAGGAAGTGACAGATGATTGATGAGGGCAGGGCAGTAATTGTTGGTAAATTGGATCAAAAATTGGTTTGATTATAAAAGATTGGCGTTTTTCTGACTGGTGGTCTGTGAACAGATGGTCTGCAAGAATCATAATCAATGCACTGGAACTGCTGTTGTATGTATTATATGTTAATAATTTGGGTGAAATTGTAGGTGGTCTGATCAGAAAATTTGCAGCTGACGCAAAAATTGATGGAGTTGTTGATGGTAAAGATGGTTGTCAAAGGGTACAGCACTATATATATAGAAATATATTTGAGAAATAACAGGTGGAATGTAATGTGGACAAGTATTAGATGATGCATATGTTAAGTGCAAGGGGATTGATAAAAATACATCTATTGATGCTCCTAAACACATCATCAGTGATGTAACCTGGGGTCATTGGGTGTTTCAAGTCTTTCAACATCAGACACTCTCACCCAGGCGACCCAGCCGTGGTTGATCTGACCACGACATGTGTTCAGGTGGCATTTGCTCCTCCCCATGGACCTCCTCTCCAGATCCTGAGCCATCTTGAGGCTTTCTCCGCTGCCTCTGTGGTGTTCTTGATGGTTCTTGTCCGGAAGAAACGGGGCTTGCTGTCTCTCCCTTCGGGGGAATACGACCTTTTTGTCGTATCCCCCTTCTCTGCCTAAGATTTTTGCCTCCACCACAGTGAGGAGGTGCTTGGAGGATACACTGTGGTGGTGTTAATTTGTGTTTATTGTTGTTTATTATTGTATGATTGTATGTATGACTGCAGGCACGAAATTTCGTTCAGACCGTAAGGTCTGAATGACAATAAAGGTATTCAATTCAATCAATTCAATTCTTCTCCTCTCCATTCCGTTGATGCCCAGTGCACTCAAGGCTTTGTAGAGCGATTGCCCTGCAAAACCTCTGCAGCCAACCTCGATGGGCAGAAACCTTGCCTTCCAGCCCTGCTTACGGCAGTCTATGACCAGCTCTTCGTACTTGGTCTTCTTCCTCTCATGGGCCTCCTCCAGACGGTCATCCCACAGCACTGTCAGTTCCAACAAGACGATGTTTTTGGTCGCCTCTGAGACCAGGGGGATGTCTGGACTTAGGGTGGTCGTGGCAATGTGCTGTGGGAACTTCAGCTGTTTCACCAGGTCTACAGAAAGCTGCCAGTCCTGCGCTGTTGCCTGTATTCCTGACGGATTCCTGGCTGCTGTGGTTCTTGGCAGCTGCACTCCGGCCTTCACGAAGGTGATCATCTGGGTGGTGGGCTGTGCACGTCTGCAACTGATGACTCCCATGCTGATAGCTTCTGCAATAGGTTTAAGAACCTGGTCGTGATGCCAGGTGTATCGGCTCTGTCCAAGAGCCTTTGGGCAGCAGCTCAGGATGTGTTCCAACATCCCCTTGACTGAGCATTGCGGGCAATCCGGAGATTCCACTTGGCCCCAGATTGAGAGGTTCAATGGGCTGGGCAAGACATCGTACACTGCATGGACCAGGAACTTTTTACATTGTGGTTCAGCCTGCCAGAGCTCAGTCCATGTGACATTTCGGTCCATGGCCTGATCCCCACCTTGTCCTGGCCCCCTGCTGCCTCAAGCCAACCACTCTTGTAAACCTCTCCTCCTCCGCCGCTGCCCCCACTTCCTCCTGGACCAGCCTGCGCCTCTCCTTCCCCTTGGCCTTGTCGAACTGGGGAGTTGGGAAGGTTTCCAGACCAGCTCTCCCCCGAGTCACTGCTCCCACCAGGATTCTGCAGGGCTCTCGCTTAACTTGTTTTCCCTGTTGGCAGCCGGGCAATCTTGGCAGGCTTTTAGGTTGCCAAATGACAGTTTAGGTGGTCATTTAAGATGGCTTGCATGACGCGTGCGATAATGTACTCGGACGAAGTGCGTAGTTACCAATCGGAATTATACTCAATGAAGCATTCACATATTATTTCTGCTTCAAATAAAGTCACAAACTGAACATTCACCAATCAAGACATGATATATCCCACAATGACATGTGAGAGAGAGAGAGAGAGAGAGAGAGAGAGAGAGAGAGAGAGAGAGAGAGAGAGAGAGAGAGAGAGAGAGAGAAGAGAGAGAGAGTAGATCAGAGAGAGATGAGAGTAGAGAATAGAGCGAGAGATCTCGATCTCGAGATCGCTAGCTCTCTCTCTCGCTCTCTCTCTCTCGTATCTCTCTCTCTCTCTCTCCTCTGCTCTCTCTCTCGCTCTCTCCTCTCTTCTCTCTCTCTCGCTCTCTCTCGTCTCTCTCTCTCTCTTCTCTCTATCTCTCCTCTCTCTCCTCTCTCCTTCGCTCTCTCTCTCCTCTCTCTCTCTCTCTCTATCTCTCTCTTCCTCTCTCTCTCTGCTCTCTCCTGCTGTATAGGCGGAGATTTTTTTTAAAGCGCCGTTAGCGAGTTTGCAAGCAGCGGCCGCTATCAGGGCGGGCGGGGTTTGGGAGGAGATGGAGCCGCTGTTCAGGGCCCGTCATTCGCTTCGACCCTTCCTCACCCCGCACCTAGTATCTTTCCCACACAATACAGCCGTCACCGCCGACACAAAACATCGCGTTCCTTTTCTCCAGAGATGCTGCCTGACCCGCAAAGTTACACCAGTTTTTTGTGTCTATCCTCGGTACAAACCAGTATCTGGTTGCCAAGCCGGGCAAAATGACTCGGTGTTTAGGTTGCCCGACGGCGCTTTGAGTGGTCAATGGCACCCGGGCAACCGTTAATTTCGAGCCCTGTTCTGTGGTGTATCCGCTTGCAGCATGACTTCGCCGGCTCTCCACTTCCTCCCAGTTTTCACCTCCACCCCTGCCTGAGCCACCTTGGGGTCGCTGGAGTCCCTGTACAGCATCACCTCTCTGGCCCGAGTCACCTTAAACTTCTCCTCCAGGGGCAGCTGGAGCTTAGTGTTATTTCCATAAAGGGCAATGCTGCTAAGACTCCTGGGCAGTCCCAGCCACCTCCTAAGGAAGCTGCTGACTTTCCTCTCCGATCGCTCTACGATGGACTGAAAGAGACTTAGAGAAGAGAGTGATATTCACAGCCAACTGTGACTTTTTAACTGCTATAAGCTCATCCACTTTGTTCCGTATACTTTGTGCATATGTCAAGTGCAAGGGGAAAGTGTCTGAGAGAAGAGAGTGGTATTCACAGCCAAAATGGCCACCTACAAATGGTAGAGGGTGTGTATGGGGGGGGGGGGGCACAGATATTGTAAATCAGAGGTTTTAAATAAATTGCTAGTAATACCCTGCAGGTTAAGTAGCATTTGCGGAGAGTGAAACAATTAACTTTTTCTGACATGGGGACATTGAGCTGAAATGTAAAATTTATTTCTCTCTTCACAGATGTTCCTTGACTTGCTCAGTATTTCCTGCATTTTCTGTATTAATTCAATACAGAATTAATAACTGGAGGCATTCAAGATTTGTTTTAAGACTGTACTTGGATAAGAAGGTTTGAAAAAACAATGAGTTGCAGTTTTGAAATCTGAGGAAAAATAACTTGGCATGAGAGAAAGACAATTGTAGTGTGGGGATACAAGGAACAATATTATATTTCAATTTATATTCAATAGTATAATGCAGCATAAATATAGGAAATTTATACTACACGTAACAGATAAATGCAACATCTGACATGAATTGTACAATTTGATACACAAGCATATTATTAAAGGTTATGTGTGTAAATGTAGGAAAGTTAAAGGAAATTTTAAGGAAAGTTAAAATAAAGGAAAGTTAGCTTTCATAGCAAAAGGATTTGAGTATAGGAGCAGGGAGGTTCTACTGCAGTTGTACAGGGTCTTGGTGAGACCACACCTGGAGTATTGCGTACAGTTTTGGTCTCCAAATCTGAGGAAGGACATTATTGCCATAGAGGGAGTGCAGAGAAGGTTCACCAGACTGATTCCTGGGATGTCAGGACTGTCTTATGAAGAAAGACTGGATAGACTTGGTTTATACTCTCTAGAATTTAGGAGATTGAGAGGGGATCTTATAGAAACTTACAAAATTCTTAAGGGGTTGGACAGGCTAGATGCAGGAAGATTGTTCCCGATGTTGGGGAAGTCCAGGACAAGGGGTCACAGCTTAAGGATAAGGGGGAAATCCTTTAAAACCGAGATGAGAAAAACTTTTTTCACACAGAGAGTGGTGAATCTCTGGAATTCTCTGCCACAGAGGGTAGTTGAGGCCAGTTCATTGGCTATATTTAAGAGGGAGTTAGATGTGGCCCTTGTGGCTAAGGGGATCAGAGGGTATGGAGAGAAGGCAGGTACGGGATACTGAGTTGGATGATCAGCCATGATCATATTGAATGGCGGTGCAGGCTCGAAGGGCCGAATGGCCTACTCCTGCACCTAATTTCTATGTTTCTATGTTTCTAAATGGTTTAAGAGAATATTGTATTGAAACTTTGTTTTTTGGCTTTCTTTAAGTAACTATATTGTAAGTTTTTTATTACATGTGATTGGGTCCAGTTGTATGTCCTAAAGTCATTTCTTGCAAATGGAAATTTAGACTTGCAGTTGGCAATCAGACATTTAAAACTAGTAGCTAAATTTTGCTAGATCCAAGATTGTGTGATAATGTCTGATTATTCTTCTATGCCCAATATATAGAATTCTACTAATGTATTAAATACCATTAAAGAAAATTGATTGAATAATAATTGTACATCATTGCCTTTGGAACATTCAGTGATTTTCACACATCACTCCTATATTTATCTGCCTGCATTGGTTGAAAGAAAACAAAAGTGTAGAGCTCAATTTTAACATTTTAGTTCCTGTTGAATGTGTGGCACAAAGATTGGCGCGGAAGAAGTAGATTTGAATTCATGGGACATTGGCACTGCTATTGGGGAAGGAGGGAGTTGTTCCGATGGGACAGACTTCACAAACTCGGCTGGCAACAGGATTCTGGCAAACAGCATAACCAGGGCTGTAGATAGGGCTTTAAACTAAATAGTGGGGGGTGGAGTCAACAAATTGGAAATGTATGGATGAAGTTGAGGGGAAAGAGAGTGCAGGAGAGGTTACTGATGTCTCCAGAAGTAATAGGACAGAATGTTTTAGAAGGGACAAGAGACAGGTCGGGTAAAATCGGGACCGAGGTGGGATGGTGATAACTGAACTGAAGGTGTTATATTTGAATGCATGTAGTATACGGAACAAAGTGGATGAGCTTATAGGACAGTTAAAATAATTGCTAGATATGGCGTTGTGGGCATTAAGGAAACATTGGTGAGAGAAGACCGACCGGAGCTGGGAGCTGAATATCCAAGGTTACACGCCCTATCAAAAAGACAGAAAGGTGGGCAGAGTGGGTGGAATAGCTCCTCTGGTAAGGATTGAAATTCAGTCCTTAGCAAGAGGTGACACAGGATCAGAAGATGTGGAATCTTTGTGGGTAGAGCTGAGAAACTGCAAGGGTAAAAATACCCTGATGAGAGTTATTTACAGGCTTCCAAACAGTAGCCAGGAAATGGGGTACAAATTACATCACGAGATACAATCGGCATGTAAGAAAGGCAATGTTACAGTGGTCATGGGAATTTCAATACACAGGTAGACTGGGGAAAATCATATTGGTACTGGAGCCCAAGAGAGGGAATTTGTAGAGTGCCGTCAAGATGGTTTCTTAGAAAAACTTGTAGTACCTACCAGGGAAAAGTCAACTCTTGATTTGGTATTGTGTAATTGGTTTGATCAGGGAGATTAAGTTAAAGGAACCACTAGGATGTAATGACCATAATATGATAAAATTCTACCTGCAATTTGTGAGGGAAAAGGTGAAATTGGATATGTCCTTATTCCTGTTGAGCTACGGTGACTACAGAGGCTTGAGGGAGGATTGGAAAGGGACCCGAGCAGGAATGACGGGAGGAACAGCAATGGCAGGAATTTCTGGGAACAATTCGGAAGACGCAAGATCTTTTTATTCCAAAGAGGAAGCAAGATTCTATTGGGTGAATGAGACGATGATGGCTGACGAGGAAAGTCAAAGACAACATAAAACTAAAAGAGAAGGCATATAACATTGCAAAGACTAGTGGGAAGGTATAGGATTGGGAAGCTTTTAAATAAGCAACAAAAGATGACTAAAAAGGCAATGCGGGGAGAAAAGATGAAATGTGAGGGTGAGGAGAGGAGACAGCAAAAAGCTGGAGAGGACGAGACGTGGTTAACACATGACGGGTAAGATGAGACAGTGTGATGCTTGCAGAATGTGAGAAGCCAGGGACACGGACAAGTGCGTCCAGGTTCAGCTCCTGAAGGACCGTGTTGGGGCACTGGAGAATCAGCTGGATGACCTCAGAGCCATCCGGGAAAACAAGAGTTTCCTGGACAGGACCTACAGTGAGGTTGTCACGCCGAGGATACGGGAAGAACAAAGTTGTGTGACTGAAAGAAAGGGTGGTAACTGTGGAGTGCAGGAGACCCAGGTGGTTGTGCCTAATGAAGACAGGTACGCCCTCTTGGGAGCTGTCGGGGAAGACGATGCTTTCAGTCTGAGCGGTGGACACGTCGGTGGTTCCAATCCTAGAGATGGGACTCGACCGGTGAGACCGACGTCGGGCAGAGCCATAGTGGTGGGTGACTCCATTGTCCGCAATGCTGACTGGAGGTTCTGTGGAGGCAGGCGAGATGCGAGGATGGTCTGTTGCTTCCCTGGTGCCAGGGTTCAAGATGTCACAAACCAAATTCAGAACATCCTCGAGAGGGAAGGTGAACAGCCGACAGTAGTTGTGCACGTGGGCACAAACGACATCAGGAAGAAGAGGAAGGAGGTTCTGCAACGTGACTACAGAGAGTTAGGAAGAAGACTGAAAAGCAGGACCTCTAGGGTGGTTATCTCTGGATTGCTTCCAGTACCTCGTGCTCATGAGGACAGGAACAGGGAGATAGGGGATCTGAATGTGTGGCTGAGGGGCTGGTGCAGGGAGCAAAGATTTAGATTTATTGACCACTGGGATCTCTTCTGGGGTAGGGGTGACCTATACAAAAGGGACAGGTTACACCTTAACTGGAGGGGGACCGACGTTCTGGCAGGCAGGTTTGCTAGGGCTACACGTGTGGGTTTAAACTAAATAGTGGGGGGGGGATGGATTGACAATTTGAGAGTATAAAGATGGAGTTGAAGGGGAAGTGAGTACAGAAAAAGTTACAAAAGACTCTCAAATTAATGGGAAGAAAAGTTCGAGAAGGTATAAGAGAGTAAGATCAGGGCCAATTGCGAGCGGTGCGAGAGGGGAGGTGAATACTGAGGTCAAAGTGTTGTATATGAATGTGCGAAGTATAAGAAATAAAGTGGACGAGCTTGAGGCTCAGTTAGAACCTGCAAGTATGATGTTGTGAGAATTACAGAGACATGGCTGCAAGAGGGCCAGGGCTGGGAACTGAATATTCAAGGGTATACCTCCTATTGAAAAGACAGACAGGTGGGCGGAGGGGGTAGGGTAGTTCTGTTGGTGAGGAATGAAATTCAGTCCCTTGCAAGGGGTGACATTGAAACAGGAGATGTGGAGTCAGTAAGGATAGAACTAAGGAATTGTAAGGGTAAAAATACCCTAATGGGACTTATCTACAGGCCCCAAAACAGTAGCCTGGATATAGGGTGCAAGTTGAACCAGGAGTTAAAATTGGCATGTAGTAAAGGTACGGTTGGCATGGGAGATTTCAAGATGCAAGTAGACTGGGAAAATCAGGTTGGTACTGGACCCCAAGAAAGGGATTTTGGGGAGTTCCTCCGTGATGGATTCTTAGAGCAGCTTGTATTGGAGCCTACCAGGGAGAAGGCAATTCTGGATTTAGTGCAATGAACCGGATTTGATAAAGGAACTTGAGGTTAAGGAGCCATTAGGAGGTAGTGACCATAATATGGTCAAGTTTAATCTACAATTGGAGAGGAAGAAGGGTAAATCAGAGGTGTCAGTGTTACAGTTGAATAAAGGGGACTATGGAGCCATGAGGGAGGAGCTGGCCAAAGTTGACTGGAAAGATACCCTAGCAGGGATGACAGTGTAACAACAATGGCAAGTATTTCTGGAAATAATACAGAAGGTGCAGGATCATTTCATTCCAAAGAGGATGAAAGATTCCAAGGGGAGTAAGGGGCGACCGTGGCTGACAAGGGATGTCAGGGACAGTATAAAATTAAAAGAGAAGAAGTACAACGTAGCAAAGATGAGCGGGAAGCAAGAGGATTGGGTAATGTCTAAAGTGCAACCGAAGATTACTAAAAGGCAATACGGGGAGAAAAGATGAGGTACGAAGATAAGCTAGCCAAGAATATAAAGAAGGATAGTAAAAGCTTGTTTAGGTATCTGAAGAGGAAAAAAATAGTTAAGACCAAAGTTGGACCCTTGAAGACTGAAAAAGGTGAATTTATTATGGGGAACAAGGAAATGGCAGATGAGTTGAACAGATACTTTGGATCCGTCTTCACTAAGGAGGACACAAACAATCTTCCTGATGTACTAGTGGCCAGAGGATCTGGGGTGATGGAGGAACTGAAGGAAATCCACATTAGGCAGGAAATGGTGTTGGTAGACTGATGGGACTGAAGGCTGATAAATCCCCAGGGCCAGATGGTCTGCATCCCAGGGTACTTAAGAAAGTGGCTCTAGAAATCGTGGACGCATTGGTGATAATTTTCCAATGTTCGATAGATTCAGGATCAGTTACTGTGGATTGAAGGGTAGCTAATGTTATCCCACTTTTTAAGAAAGGTGGGAGAGAGAAAACAGGGAATTATAGACCAGTTAGCCTGACATCGGTGGTGGGGAAGATGTTGGAGTCAATTATAAAAGATGAAATAGCGGCACATTTGGGTGGCAGTAACGGGATCGGTACGAGTCAGCATGGATTTATGAAGGGGAAATCATGCTTGACTAATCTTCTGGGATTTTTTGAGGATGTGACTTGGAAAATGGACAAGGGAGAGCCAGTGGATGTAGTGTACCTGGACTTTCAGAAAACATTTGATAAGGCAAAATTAGGGCACAAGGTATTGGGGGTAGAGTGCTGACATGGATAGAAAATTGGTTGGCAGACAGGAAACAAAGAGTAGGGATTAACTGGTTCATTTCAGAATGGCAGGCAGTGACTAGTGGGGTTCCGCAAGGGTCGGTGCTGGGACCTCAGCTATTTACAATATACATCAATGATTTAGATGAAGGGATTCAAAGTAACATTAGCAAATTTGCAGATGACACAAAGCTGGGTGGCAGTGTGAACTGTGAGGAGGATGCTATGAGAATGCAGGGTGACTTGGACAGGTTGGGTGAGTGGGCAGATGCATGGCAGATGCAGTTTAATGTGGATAAATGTGAGGTTATCCACTTTGGGAGCAAAAACAGGAAGGCAGATTACTATCTAGATGGTGTCAAGTTGGGAAAAGGGGAAGTACAACGGGTTCTGGGTGTCCTTGTTCATCAGTCAATGAAAGTAAGCATGCAGGTGCAGCGGGCAGTGAAGAAAGCGAATGGCATGTTGGCCTTTATAACAAGAGGAGTTGAGTATAGGAGCAAAGAGGTCCTTCTGTAGTTGTATAGGGCCCTAGTGAGACCACACCTGGAGTTTGTGTGCAGTTTTGGTCCCCTAATTTAAGGAAGGACATTCTTGCCATTGAGGGAGTGCAGCGTAGGTTTACAAGGTTAATTCCCAGGATGGCAGGACTGTCATATGCTGAGAGAATGGAGCGGCTAGGCTTGTATACTCTGGAGTTTAGAAGGATGAGAGGGATTCTTATTGAAACATATAAGATTAAAAAGGGTTTGGACATGTTAGAGGCAGGAAACCTGTTCCCGATGTTGGGAGAGTCCAGAACCAGGGGCGACGGTTTAAGAATAAGGGATAAGCCATTTCAAATGATGATGAGAAAACATTTTTTCTCACAGAGAGTTGTGAGTCTGTGGAATTCTCTGCCTCGGAGGGCAGTGGAAGCCAGTTCTCTGGATACTTTCTAGAGAGAGCTAGATAGGGCTCTTAAAGATAGCAGAGTCAGGGGATATGGGGAGAAGACAGGAACGGGGTACTGATTGGGGATGATCAGCCATGATCACATTGAATGGCGGTGCTGGCTCGAAGGGCCAAATGGCCTATTCCTGCACCTATTGTCTCTTGTCTATTGTATAATATTTCAGATTTTATTATTGACATTAAGTGGAAAGAGAAGCTCTTGTGACAACATTATTGCATTGAAGCACCAGCTAGCTGTTTTACTGCATTTCTGCATGATGTTGTCAGCAATCAGTTTCACTGTAGCATTCAAGGGTAGTTTATCACAAATAAGTATTTCACACAAGGAAAATCAAAATTATTGCCAATGGTGGAAATGTGAAATAAAATTTGAAAATGCTGCGAACATTCAGCAGGCCAGGCAACATCTAAGGAAAGAGAAACAGTTAATACTAGACCAAGCGTGGACCGCTGGGATCCCTGTCACACGGAAGTATTGCATCAAAATGGGTGAGTTTGGGCTGATTTTAAAAGGGTTTCAAAGTTCTGAAATATAAGTGGAATCTTGAGGGGATTAGATAGGGTAAATGCACAGTCTTTTATCCAGAGTAGGAAAACAAGAACCAGAGGACAGATTTAAGGTGAGGGGAGAGAGAGAGATTTAATAGTAACTAGACCAAGAGCCGACCTGTTGGGTCTGCTCCGCCGACGCGAGATTCCACCACACACCCGTTTCCTCAACTGCGCAGGCGCGGCTCATTTCTCCTCATCCCCCAGCACTCCCTCCTCTTCCTCTTCAACCTCCCTCTTCAATCCCTAAAGAGGGAGAGGGGTAGAGAGGGAGGGGGAGGGGGGTGGTAGAGAGGGAGAGGGAAGGGGGTAGAGAGGGAGGGGGGGGGAGGGAGGGGAGGGGGTAGAGAGGGAGAGGGGCAGAGAGAGAGGGGGTTGAGAGAGGGAGGTGGGTAGAGGGAGAAGGAGGGGGTAGAGAGTGAGAGGGCGAGGACAAAGGAGGGGGGTAGAGAGGGAGGGTGATAGAGAGAGTAGGAGTGAGGGTAGATAGGGAACGGGAGATTTTTCTTTCTCAAAATGGGTGAGTTTGGGCTGATTTTAAAATTTAAAGGATTTCAAAGTTCTGAAATATAAGTGGAAATGCGACGGGAAGATGTTTATCGCCTCCAGGGGGAAAATGTGAGTAGGATGTGTGAAAATGGTAAGGCTGTGGCCTAGAATTTGGAAGAAAATAGGAATTAACCAGATTGTGCTCAGATCATGCATACGCACACGCACACACACACACACAAAGAGTTTTAGTAATATAGATGTGAGGGGCAACTTTTTTATACAAAAGGTGGTGGGTATTTGGAATGAGCTGCCAGAGGAAGTAGTTGCGGCAGGTAATATTACAATGTTTAAAAAAGATTTGCAAAAGGTACATGGATAGAGTAGGTTTTGAAGGATATGGGCCAAATGCAGACACTTGGGATTCTAGGGGATGTTAGTTAGCATGGGCAAGTTGGGCTGATGGGCCTGTTTCCATGCTGTATGACTCCTATGATTCAGAGATAGATAAGTCCTCCTACTCTGAGTGGAATGGAATATTAAAATAGCAGCCAACAGGAAGCTATAAGTTTTCCTTGTGGACTGATCACAAATGCAACGTTGAGGAAACCATATTATGAACACTGAATGGAGAGATGGGATGAAGTATATGTAAAATGCTGCTTCGTTTGAAAGGACTATTTGGGTCCCTCAATGATGGTAAGGAAAAGATAAAAGGACAGGATTGAAGCCTCGTGCTACCATCACAGAGCACAAATGTTCCATTAAATAATTCCAGGATTCTTACTTCCTTTCCCCGAGGTTCATTCATGGATAAATCATTCCTTGTGTAAAGCTAGATTTCTTGGTATAAATTGTAATATTTTTCTTAAATAGTAGGAAGCTCACCACCACATTAATATAAATGTGCTCAAATAAAACTTTGATTGTTGTTAAAATAATGAGAGATTTCTTTCCAATAAAACTAATGAGCAGTTTAACGGATTTACAGCTACTATTTTAATTGGAAATCCATGCATATAAACTATTCTGAAATGATGAATAAAAGAGATGGCTACACTGCCAGTCAAACCCATCAAATAATATTGTTTTGACAGGTAAGATTTTGCATATTAGGCATTATTTATTATTAATATTAGACATATTTCTAGCACTACCATGCACAGTTTCCCTCTTCATGTTAACATATCTAGTATCCACATTTTCAGTAATTAAGCCTTCCATCACTGTGCAGCAACCCCGACTTGATAATCAAACCCAAGAGAGGTGCCGTGGTAGTCTGGCGCGCTGACCTCTACCGGGCTGAGGCCAGGCAACAACTCTCAGAAACCTCCTCCTACTTATCCTTGGACCATGACCCCGCAGCCGAGCACCAGAACGTAATATCACAGACAATAGGTGCAGGAGTAGGCTATTCGGCCCTTCAAGCCAGCACCGCCATTCAATGTGATCATGGCTGATCATCCACAATCAGTACCCCGTTCCTGCCTTCTCCCCATATCCCCTGACTCCACTATCTTCAAGAGCCCTATCTAGCACTCTCTTGAAAGTATCCAGAGAACCGGCCTCCACCGCCCTGTGAGGCATAGAATTCCACAGACTCACAACTCTCTGTGTGAAAAAGTGTTTTCTCATCTCCGTTCTAAATGGCTTACCCCTTATTCTTAAACAGTGGCCCCTGGTTCTGAACTCCCCCAACATCAGGAACATGTTTCCGGCCTCTAGCGTGTCCAAACACTTAATAACCTTATATGTTTCAATAAGATCTCCTCTCATCCTTCTAAATCCCAGAGTATACAAGCCGAGCCGTTCCATTCTCTCAGCATATGACAGTCCCGCCTTCCCGGGAATTAACCTTGTTAATCCCTATTTTGTTATATCTCTTTGATATAACTCCAAACTTATCATTCCCAAGGCCCGCATTGCCAGATTTTATCTTCTCCCCAAAATCCACAAACAGAACTGACCTGGCAGACCCATTGTTTTTGCTTGTTCATGTCCCACTGAATTGATTTCCACATACCTCGACTCCATCCTATCTCCCCTGGTCCAATCCCTCCCTACCTATATCCAAGACACCTCACAAGCTCTTCGTCCCTTCAATGACTTCGTTTTCCAGGTCCCCACTCCCTCATCTTTACTATGGATGTCCAGTCACTCTAAACCTCCATCCCCCACCAGGAAGGTCTTAAAGCCCTCCCTTTCTTCCTCGACCGCAGAACCAGCTAATTTCCATATACTAATACTCTCTTCCGCCTGGCAGAGCTGGTCCTCAACAACTTCTACCTCGACTCCTCCCACTTCCTCCAAATACAAGGTGTAGCCATGGGCACTCGCATGGGCTCTGGCTAAGCCTGCCTCTTTGTCGGGTACGTCGAACGATCACTGTTCCAGACGTACACTGGCCCAATCCCCGAACTCTACCTCCGCTACATTGAAGACTGCATCTGTGCTACCTCCTGCACCAATGCAGAACTCACTGACTTCACAACCAATTTCCATCCTGACCTCAAATTCACTTGGACTATCTCCAACATCTCTCTACCCTTTCTAGATCTCACTATCTCCATCACAGGAGACAGACTATTAGTAAGTAAGTAAGTAAGTTTTATTTATATAGCACGTTTTAAGTCAACTCGCATTGACACCAAAGTGCTTTACATAAATTAAATAATAAGTTCCATTACAAACCATATAAAAAGGTTAAAAAAAAATGAATAAAATGGACACACACATTATAGAGTTCAACACAAGCGTCCCCCCACAGCAGAATCAAAACATTTCCACTGTGGGGAAAGGCACCAGAAAGTTAAGTCCTCTTCCTCTGTGAAACACCCGAGGTCGGGGCCCATTTGTGGCCGTGCAGCCAGTCCGATGATTTTCAGGGCCCTCTTGCCGTGAAGATGGAACTTCGGCGTCGATATTGACCAACATCTACTACAAACCCACTGACTCCCATAGCTATCTAGATTACACTTCTTCACATCCTGCTTCCTGTAAAGACTCTATCCCCCACCCCCAATTCCTGCACTCTTTTTTAAAATTTTTTTATTTTTTTTAATTTTATTTATTGGGCGCCTTTCAGACATCTCAAGGACACCTTACATAGGTTAACAGGAATATAAACATATAATCAGAATAAAATGAATAATAAAGACATCACAGAAACACAAATTAAAAACAGAATTCAGTCCAAAAACAAAAATCAAAAACACAATGTGAAGAGAGAGCAGCGGCAGCTAAAGCGCGCCAGCGTCCACTCTCCTTTCACGGCAGCCATCTTGGACAAAGACTAACAGGATTACCTTACAGACAAAAAATCATCCCCCCGCAATGGACACCACTGTGGGGGAAGGCACAATGTCCAGTCCCTATCCCAAGTTCACCGCAAAGTCAGGCCTATTGAGGCCACCGCAATTGCCTCTACGGAGGCCCGATGTTCCTGGCCGTTCTCACTGGGTGGTCTGGCCCCGGCGTCGGGAGAGTCCTCTCAGGGGCTGGGCCACCTGGAACGGCCGCTATTTAGCTGGAGACCGCAGCTCCCGAAGCCGACAAGGCCGTGCCGGTTTGGAGCTCCCAGGCTCCCGATGTTGAAATCGGCGCCGCCCGCTCCGCTCCGCAGACCCGCAGCCCGGAGGTGTTGAACACGGCGGTCTCAGCTCACCAGAGCTCCAGCGCGTCGATCCAGCGCAGCGACCCAGGCAAGGCATCGCCCGCTCCACTCCGCGACAGCGCTCCAGCGCTGTGCCGCCACCGAGGCCGAAGTGCTGGGCGGTCCCCGCCAGGAAACGGCGCTCCAAGCCCGCTGGTAGGCCACGAGGACGGGTCGACGGGCAGCCCGGAGAAAAAGCTGCCTCAACGACCAGGTAGGGACCTAGAAGTAAAATTTACCCCTACCCCCCACATTAAAAAGTCCATATCTCCAACGGACAAAAAACAGGACTCACTAAAAACTTTTTTAAAAGCGAATTAAAACGGACGGCTGCTGGCTAGCAGCCGTTCCCCAAGATGGCTCCTCCTCCTACTGGAGCCTCCTCTAGATGAGGTTTTCCATACCAGGGCATCGGAGATGTCCTCATGCTTTAGGAAACGGGGATTCCCCTCTTCCACTATAGATGAAGCTCGCACTAGGGTCTCCTCAATATTCCGCAGCTCCGCTCTTGCTCCCCCTCCCCCATTTGTAACAAGGACAGAGTCCCCCTTGTCCACACCTTCCACCCCATCAGCCGTCGCATACAGCAAATAATCCTCCAACATTTTCGCCACCTCCAACGGGATCCCACTACTGGCCACATCTTCCCATATCCCCCCCCCCTTTCTGCTTTCGGCAGAGACCATTCTCTCTGCAACTCCCTGGTCAACTCGTCCCTTCCCACCCAAAGCACCCCCTCCCCAGGTACTTTCCTGGAGATGCAACACCTGTCCCTTTTACCTCCCCCCTCGACTCCATCCAAGGACCCCGACAGTCTTTTCAGGTGAGGCAGAGGTTCACTTGCACCTCCTCCAACCTCATCTACTGCATCCGCTGTTCCAAGTGTCAAGTGACCAAGCACAAGCGATCGTTTCGCTGAACACCTCCACTCAGTCCGCCTTAACATACCTGATCTCCCGGTTGCTCAGCACTTTAACTCCCCCTCCCATTCCCAATCTGACCTTTCTGACCTGGGCCTCCTCCATTGTCAGAGTAATGTCCAGCGCAAATTGAGGAACAGCACCTCATATTTCGTTTGGGGAGCTTACGCCCCAGCGGTATGAACATTCACTTTTCTAACTTCAAATAACCCTTGCTTTCTCTCTCCTTCCCCTCCCCCTACCCAGTTCTCCCACCAGTCTTACTGTATCCTACTACATTCTATATCTGTCCCTGACATCAGTCTAAAGAAGGGTCTCGACCCGAAACGTCACCCATTCCTTCTCTCCAGAGATGCTGCCTGTCCCGCTGAATTAATCTAGCATTTTGTGTCTACCTTCGATTTAAACCGGCATCTGCAATTCTTTCCTACACTTTTTAGTAATTAATTTGTGTGTGCTAACAATTGACGTATGAAATGTAACTTACAATTTGATGGAAATCCTGCCATTCACCCACTTGTCTTGGCTGCGTACAATTGCCTCTTGCTGGTTATTTTCTCTTCATACAATCCTGCTATTTTTCCCATCCTTTTATTTGTATTATTTCGTCATTTGAACAGTCTGATTCTTGAAGAATCACTTGTTGGGTTCAGTTTATTTTAGGTAATGCTATTTATAAATGTTGTACAAAATATTGACGTCCTTTATCATCTGTGCATGTAGGCCTACATGCCTTTCCTCTTTCCTCTTGGTTACCGTATTATCAGCGTTCGGATTTGCTGTTGATAGAGATACTTTAAAATAATTCTTGAAAATATACTTGTCAATATTACTGAACAGGCTCTGACAATCTTAGTTACAGTTATAGTCATAGAACTATACAGCATGGTAACAGGTCTTTTGGCCCACCTTTTCCATGCTGACCAAGTTGGCATCTTGCGCTAGTCCCATTTGTCTACATTTGGCCCATAGCCGTCTAAACCCTTCTGATCCATAAATCTGTCCAAATATCTTCAAAACATCATAATTGTTTCAGCTTCTATGATTTCCTCCGGTAGCTCATTCCAGATACAAACAACGCTCTGTGGAAAAAGGTGCCCCTGAAGACCCTCTTAAATCTCTCCCATGTCACATTAAGCCTATGCCCACTAGTTTTAGAATCCTATAGCTTGGGAAAAAGGCTGAGAGTGTTCCCTTGAGAGTTATCCATGCCCCTCATGATCTTGTACACATTAATAAGGTCACCCCCTCGGCCTCCTTCGCTGAATAGAAAAAAAAACCCCAGCCTATCCAACCTATCCCTATAACTCAGGCCTGCAACCCAGGTGACATCTGTACCCTTTCCAAATTAATGACATGCTTTCAGTAGCTGGTCGACCAGAACTCTTAAGTGTGGTTTCACTAATGACTTGTGCAGCTACATCATGATGTCCCAACTTTTGTACTCAACACCCTTCCGAATGAAGGCACCTTCACCTTACCGTTCACCTGACATGTCACTTTTAGGGATCTGTGCACCCTTGCTCTCAGAGATCTTTGTTGTGCAAAACTCTCCAGGGCTCTACCATATACCGTGCAATTCTTATCCCGGTATGACATTCAAAAGTGCACCACATCACAGTGTTAATTTCAGTGTTAAATTCCATTTGCCATTTTTTGGCCCACATTCTCAATTGATCTAAAAGTTGTTGTAAATTTGGATATCATTCATCAACGTCTTTAGTGCCAACAATTTAAGTATCATCTGCCAATTTAGAAATAATATTAACAATATTGTCATCCAAATCATTATTGTATAAAACAAACAGCAAGGGACCCAGCACCAACCCCTGTGGCACATCACTGGTCACAGGCCTCCAATCAGAAAAACAACCCTCCACAACTATCCTTTGATTCCTTCCTCCAAGCCAATTTCAAATCCAATTGGCTAGCTTGCCATGGAATTTTAGTAAAATATATATATTTTAGGAAATATTTCTCCTTCCTTTATTTTCCTTCTCTGAAGTCTCTAGTTAACCTCCAATGTCTTATTTAATTGATGATGATTTAGCTTGCAGACTTCATTTTGTCTGTAAGCTGGCAACACAGCAGTAACAGGCATCATAACCGAGTTGAAACTTTACCTTATCCCATTCCCTATGCTTTCCTGTAAGATATACAACATTGCAAGCAGAAGTAGAAACCTGGCAGAACTTACTTTAACTTTTCTAGTTTTGTATATTTTCCAAGAATATTGGGACCAATATTATAATTTCTACAGCCTGCTTAGAATTGATCAAGTTTGAAGTTGGCATTTTTCTGCTCTGTTCATTTTTGTGCATCTTATGGACCATTTGGTGAACAATTGGGGGAAACATTTTCAGCTTTTAAATTTCTAACTCTTAACTAAATTTATAATCTTTGTAAAGGAAATAATAACACTTTAAGGATAATCTAAATTGTAACTTGTGAAATAATTCTTTTAATCGGTGCAAATAATATATGTTTAAATGGATAAATCTTGCTTATCTACTCCTGTTGTCAAGAATTGCTATTCTGCCATTTCCCAGCATATTTTGCTGATCAGGATTGGAGGCCCAGCCTGATGTCCAGAAGCAACCAAAGACCAACTACTAGTGTGGTTTGAGCGGTGGCAGGACCTCGGGCAGAAGAAGAATGCCTGTCCAGCATAATGCATTTGAAATCGTTGATACCCAGCAAAGCCCTTTCCTTGGCTATACAAGAAGTCAACGGTAGTTTTAAAAATGGTTAAGAACCTCAGATAATGAAATATTTAAAAGCCAAAGTAAATAATTATAAATAAAACATAAATAAAGTAAAACATTGAACAGAACTTAAATAATTAAAAACAGGTAACCTTTCCCTCTGCCTCTGTGGCCTTACGATACCCATTGCAGATCCAAGAGACAGTTGGGGAAACCAGTAGCAGGAGTGTGCTCTGTCACAAAACATTATGTGGAATTCAACAGTAGAGTAAACAGACAGATCCAGAAATGTAAATCTATCCAAATCGGTCATTTCCATGCTCGATGGCACATGTGCAAAGTCTTGGACCTGTAGTATTTTTCAGATGGCTAAACATTGGAGGTTTTGAACTGCACCCCTGGCATTAACCAGTGAGATCTGGCCCAGTGTATGCAAGTAGCAAAGTGAACGATCTACATTTACTTATTAAGGTTAATGAATCACAGAGAATTTAATGAATCTGTAATAAAACAACATATACAGTTTGTGATAGATGTTTAAATTACAAGATTAGGATTATCTTTATTAGCAATTGCTAAATTGATGATAGGATTATCTTATTAAAATTCTTATTTACAATTTAGTCAGTAATAGAAGCAGAAAGAGGCAGAAGCAGAGGGAAGTGAAAATACACTGTTGCCCTCTCCTGGTAGAAAGGTTTAACATTAAGTGCTCCATTTAATAGCAAATTTACTATTGAATTCGCCTTTTATTAAAATGTATTTGTGATTTTGGGTAGATTCAGATAAAATTCATTTACTTCTCCAACATAATAGATCACTGGAAAACATTTAATAATGAAAGAAGATTTTATGTGTCCCATGAGTGCCGCTTATTGAATTCCAAATTAGTTCAGGTCTATAATTTAAGGAAAATGAACAAAAATGGGAAATTAAATATTGCTAATTTTACATGACATTGAAATATTGCATTGAAACATACTTACCCTGTATGGTAGAACAATGGCGAAGTATCAGCGATATCCTCCTTAAAGGTCAGTTTGTTTCTGACCTTTTGTACCTGTGTATTATAAGATGTTAGTCATGGGCCTGTCCCACTTTTTAGGCGACTGCATGTTCGCGGGTGGTTGTCGGGTAGTCGCCTTCATGGTCGTGAGGAGTTCCCACATTCTGGGAACTAGTCGCGGCCTCATAATGGTCGCCGCAAATTTTTCAACATGTTGAAAAATTAGCGGCGACCAGAATGAAGCCGCCATGGAGAGTAGCGAGAATTCTCATACGTAGGTGGGTTGCCAGGAGGTCGAAGGTTCTCGTAGGTTGTAGCCAGTGCTAACCGGTGAATTTCATTAGCTCATTGGGAAAAAAAACGTAAGGAGTAGTTTTTAGAACCAAGGAAACCGACTGTAATGTTAATGTCCGCCGAGCTTCACAGTCGTGTATCTCTAGCTTCTTAAAAGTTGTCTCCACTCCTTCTCCCCCTCTCTCCCCTCTTTTAAAGGATTTACGTGACCCTTCCCATGCACTATGCTTTCATCATCTTAATTACAGCGCCAACCTTCCTGTTCATTGCGGTGTGTGTCTGTATCACATTGGCTTTGCACCGTGTGATTTTCACTCAGACGGCGCTCCCCCCACGGCCTGTCCCCCACCTGCATAACAGGCTGGTGAAGGAAGCAATATGTGTGTGTGTTCCACTCTGGCAGTCGCCGTTCCAGTCGCCTGAAAAATCGCCTAAGTGGGACAGGCCCATCAGAGATGAACTGGAGGTCCATATCTGACCATATTCTGCTGCTGAATTCACCAATTATTCCAGTGGAAAAAAACAGTTCTATGGCAGCCCTATTTGAATGAGATCTTCAACCTTTATTAAAAAGGTATACACAGGTGAAGTGGTTTGGTTTTCTTTATTTTATGTCCTAATTGATTTAAAAAAAAACTTTTTATTGGTCATTGATATCTATTTGCACGGTTTTCATTGTCTGATTATTAGAGAGATTTAAAAATAAGTCAATGGCATTTGACAAAATTGGCATAAAACCATTTTGAGATGCTCAGGACCTGCCACACAGGAGTTAGGTGATGTTCTTAGGCCCCTTTACTTTACAGAGACACTATCCAAGTTTCAAGGTCACTATTTACTGCAGAATGACAAACAGTAAATGCACTCATGGCAAAAGTGTTAAAGGGAGATTGAAAGCAATATATCTGTGAACTACTTTATCAGTTAAAAGCAAAATTCTGTTTGCACAATCTGAATTTTGTTTCTGAAATGATTTGTTATCTTTACATTGGTTTTGTAGTTTTCTTTTAAATGTATTTTTACATAAGTATTTGACGTCTATTTTGTGGGCTTCAGAAAAATTGTCATAATCATGTTTTTAAAACGCTGAAGGATTATATTTAAAATAGAAATTAGGATTTTTGCTTGCTGCTTCATATGGGTAATTTGTACTTTAAATTTTCTAATGTCCAAGTTTGATCCTCATTCTGTGCAGACCCAGTTATTGTAAGTATGAATTTCTCTGGGGGAACAAAAAATATTCATAGGTACCGTGGACAGAGAGATAATCGATGATTACTGGGTTTGGTGTGATTTTGTCACGACGAATGATCTGTCTGTCAATACTGATAGTTTAGATCAAACTGATGGTAGCCCATTTAAGAAAAATGTTCCATGTTTTGCATGTTCCATGCTGGACAACTGGTAATGAATGAGACTTAGGCAATGAATTTTCCCTCTCTACAATCTTTGTACATTTAAAACTTGAGATAGATGTTACTTTTACACTTTTCCCAATTATTTTTAATATAGTGGTATGCTGCATTGAGTTTCGTTAATACAGAAATTTCCATTGGAATTTATGCTAATAAATGCAAATAAAAAGCTTACATATGGCTCACATTGCCTATTAGCAAATCTTACCTTTTGTCATTCATGTCATAACTTTAACTGTCTTCTCACCATATCATGGATCTCCATCTCTAAATCTTTCTACTTTCCTCTCTTTCTTTGTAACACTTTTGTAAACGATTTTGTCTGAATAAGATTTTGTTTACCCATTCTAACGCTCTTACTATTTTTCGACTATTTTGCACAACAGTTGAAGACATCTATGCATGTTGTGTATTGTATCTATGGATGTCACAAAGCACATGTGAAGCATATCGATGACACTAGCGGCCCCAGGCCCACAGCCAGTGCGGAGAAGAAGCACCAACACCAGTAGGCTGTGGGCCGAGGAGCTTTATTCCAGTGTTTCGTGACCCAAGTCACCAAACTACATGAAATTTTCACATATTGTGTAAAAAAATTATATAAATCACCCCTGAAACTCGTCATGAACAAGACTTGCACATTTTTATTAAATTAGAGAAAAAACGGAAACATTTCGGGTATTTTTAGTCCAATCAAAGCACATTTAACATTGAGTTGTCTGCCAGTTGGCCAATCACGCACTTTGCATCAGGCTAGCATACAACATGGCTGAGAGAGCTTCACTGATGCCTGTTTTACTGGAGATTCTGATGAAAGTTCTGTGGAATACATGTCGTGGAAACTTGCAGCAGGGTAATTGAATTTAGTGAGAAAAGCATTAAGAAGTCTGAAGAATGTGCAGCTAAGTGGATAGAAGTGGAAGAAAGTCTTGAAAGCTGCTGAGGTGCTGCTTTGTGAAACTTTGTGAATCAACTCAAACTGAAAGGTAAGATCTAAAGTCTGAATTTATGAAAATTAATCTGTATGGACTTTAATTAATTTAATTGCACCCTTTATAATGTGAAAAAATGAATTTGGAGGCTGTAAATTCACTCATTCATTCATTCATTCATTAATTCACTCATTCACTCACTCACTCACTCACTCATTCATTCCACTCATTCATTCCACTCATTCATTCACTCATTCATTCACCCATTCACTCATTCATTCATTCATTCATTCATTCACTCGTTCATTCATTCATTCATTCATTCATTCACTCATTCACTTATTCATTCACTCATTCATGAGGGCCTAAACTATATGTATCAATAACAAGGTAAATTAAACATTTTCACTAATGCCAGCTTGTTGTAGAGTAATAAGACTTAACCGTCTAATCTCGGAGCTGCCTGCGATAACATACCGGGAAAAAGTGCTCCGATCGCAGGGCCTATGTATTTAACATAGTGAAGCCGCGGTCTCAATTAAAAAGCGGCCGATTCGCGATCATCTCCGCAGGCTGTACATAGTGCAGTCTGTAGTTGGTGTATGTGAAACATAGAAACATAGAACTTGAACTAATTTATCTATGGTAGTAAGTGTTATTCTCATTAACATTAAGAAGAGGTTGAAATGTTATGAATTGAAGTCCATGCAGACTTAATCACTATGAGATTTTTTTTTTGTAGCCTCTGCCTGACCCTCCACAGGGGATGGTCTCCCCTGCCATTAATATATATATATATAGTTTAAATGGACTGCAACACGGAAATAGGCTGCCCATCGTGTAATATGGGCATTGGCCACTAGATGGCGCTTACTTTCCCGATCTCATTTTCTAATTAGTTTATTTAATTAATGTGCAACGTTCGGCAATGATGAGTTATGACTTCCTTCTTAATTATATTTCATCTAAATCTGTGGAAAATTTCATGGTTATATAGTTTGGTGACTTGGGTCATGAAAACTGATTTCTAGACACATTTTTGATGCTCGGCCCACAGCCTACAGCTCAAATCCACCGGGCCAACCGACAGCCCTGTACCGACGACACCAGCGGCCAGAGGCCCACAGCCAGGAGAAGAAGCGCCAACCCCAGCCCAACCCCACTCCAATTCCAGAGGAACCCGCTCCACGATGGGTTGGGGACCGCCAGCGGCCGCTGGCCAACCCTCACCGGTGCCGGTGAAAGACGGGCACCACCCATCAACGGGGATATACACAAAGCACTGCAGCAACGCAGCTGCCTCCTCCCTGCCCTAGCGGTAAGCCCTGCCCCACACTTCCGGCTGCCTCTGGCCTCCCCCGGACCGGGACGGGACACCCGGGAGGGGACGGGGATGGCCCAGCAGCAACTCAACAGCGCCCGCAGTGGGGGCGACCCGGGCCCGACCACGACCACGGACCAGCACGATCTCGCTCGCTCATCAAAGCATAAAGCAATAAAAACGACAAAATTATCTTAGCTTTCAACAAAGGAACAATAAATCATAAGGTTCATAAGGATCATTTATTGTCACATACACCAATTGGTGTAGTGAAATTTCACTGGCCAGGTCAGTCATACAACTAATTCATAGTTTGAAAGCAGTATTTTCTTACCTAGAAGAACCTGGAAAAAATGGAAGAAATGAAGGTGTATATGTACACAGCTCCACTGCTTTCCAGCAATGTTTATGCATAATGACCTTTGACTTGGGCATATGCAGTCGGAATGCCGAATTGGCTTATTTGACTTTGTAGAAGTAATTTGTAGATTCCTAGATAATTCTTTTTGTAAAGTAATAAAATATAAATATTATAATTTTCCAAGTTTAAAGGGTGAACAGACATATGTTTCAAACCATCAATCAATGAAACTATCATTTTAAGATTTACTGATCTATCTCAGAAAGAATGAAATCCGTGCTGCCAATTGTGGGATGCCTCTCTTTTGGTCCTTGCCACCTTTATTATCAGATGCTGAGAATGTGTCATTAGGCCACTTGCTTTTGCAATCCTTGGATTCCCCTTGTTAAAGCCCATCTTCTTCTTAAAAAGTGTAATCAGACTTGATTTGGCGCAGCTGCAAAGGATTCTCCATTCTAATCTGACAAATCCAGCATTTGTATAATCCAGTGAAATGAATATTGATTTCTCCAACTTCAAATAACCATTGAATCGCCTCTCTCTCTCTCTCTCTCTCTCTCTCTCTCTCTCTCTCTCCACCCCCCCCCCCCCCACCCTCGTCACTGTACTAGTTTTATCGTCATCCTGGTGAGTTCCTCTGTCTGTATACTCGTTATCACCTATCCCACAGCCTACAATTGTCTATAGTGTGTCCCACATTTCCTTGATTATGATTGCTTTTTGCATATTTTCATTCATTTCTTCTAAATACCATCTATATCTCTTGTTCCCCTTTCCCCTGACTCGCAGTCTGAAGAAGTTTCGACGCAAAACATCACCTATTCCTTTTATCCAGAGATACTGCTTGACCCGCTGAGTTACTCTCGCCTTTTGTGTCTGTCTTTCGTTGTATAATAAAGCTGCCAAGTTCCAGTATCTGTACCATAATTTCACTTGAGAGCACTAATAATAGAACCAAGTGGTTTTCAGTACTATCAACGTATAGCTAAGGACTTAAAAAACAGGAGCAGAGGTAGGCCATCGGACCCTTTTCGTCTGCTTTGTCATTCATCAAGATCAGGACTGATTTTCTACATAACATCATTTTTGCACAATATCTCTGAATCCCTGGACTATTTTAATATTCAAATCAGCGTTACTCCAATTCAGTCATCATGCTGTTGGCCAAGTTCCAAGTCTTGTTTGACCTATTCACAGAAGTGTATGAGAGGAAAGGTCTTTCACATAATGTTCTTTACCAATCTGATCCTGCTGATTGAAACCACTTCATGTCAACAAAGGTCCACGACCCCACTTTCCTGATTCAATAATGCTATGTACAAGACTTCTGAAATTCCACAGGGTATATTTTTGTCTCCTGATGTTACTGTGGTAGAATGCAGAAACAAAGAACTGCAGATGCTGGTTTATACCAAAGATAGACATAAAGTGCTGGAGTTATTCCAGCACTTTGTGTCTTACAGTGGTAGAAGACTGGTGCAAATGTCCATTGCCATTAACACCCCAATTGTTACTCCCAGCAAAAGTGAAATAGAAATCCAGCATAACACCCGAGCAAAATTTTAGCTTAGTGGTACCTAACTATGAGCCAGAAGGTGAAAATATAGCATTCAAATTCAGATGATGTCCTGGCAAGTGGAGACCGAGGCTCTAGATCTGGAATTAGAGTTGAAGTCCAGTGGGGATGTTTATATCACGTGAATAAGCTTTCCTTTCCACACCTTGAAATCAAAGATATCAGCATGCATTGTTGAACGGCAAACAATGTTTGACAAATGTAATAGATCCTCGTAATAGACAAAAAGTACAATAAACACAGAATATAAAGGTTTTCAGAAGGTACGCAAACCTTTGTTTAAAAAAAATACAATTCAGTGCAATGGTGTGCGATGTACCTGAGGTGTTTTCAATGTTGATTTTTTTTCCTTGATATATGCAGATAACTTGGACCGGGGCATCAGCAACAGAATCTCAAGATTTGTAAGCAAGCAGTAAGGAAGTCTTAAAAATTCTAGTAAGGGATTGATTGGTGAAATGCGCAGATGGAAGTGGCTAATGGGACTGTCATAGTCGTAGCTGGTCGCCGAAAAACTGGCAACTGGACCCCCCCCTACGACAATGTCTACGACAACCTACCAACTAGTCGACCTCAAGCTAAAGGGCCTGTCCCATTTAGGTGACGTTTTAGGCGAGTGGAGGAGAATCTGCGCTCGCCACATGATTGCCACATGTTCGCTGGTGGTCTCTGGTGAGTCTCCTTCATGGTTGTGAGGAGTTCCCGCATTCTGGGAACTAGTTACAGCCTCAGTATGGTCGCCGCAAATTTTTCAACATGTTGAAAAATTTCCTGCGACCATAAATTGGTCGCCATGGAGAAAATCGATACTTTTGTAGTCGTTGGTGCAGTTGTAGTGGGGTCGCCATGTAGTTATAGGTAGTCGTAGGTAGTTTTAGTTAATCGCCTTTGCTGACCGGGTATTTTCATTGGCTCATTGGGGGGAAAAAATCGTAAGCACGCGTTTTCAGAACCAAGGAGAACCGACCGGTAATGTTACATAGAAACATAGAAAATAGGTGCAGGAGTAGGCCATTCGGTCCTTCGAGCCTGCACCGCCATTCAATATGATCATGGCTGATCATCCAACTCAGTATCCTGTACCTGCCTTCTCTCCATTCCCCCTGATCCCTTTCAGGCCACTTCTAACTCCCTCTTAAATATAGCCAATGAACTGGCCTCAACTACCTTCTGTGGCAGAGAGTTCCAGAGATTCACCACTCTCTGTGTGAAAAATGTTTTTCTCATCTCGGTCCTAAAGGATTTCCCCTTTATCCTTAAACTGTGACCCCTTGTCCTGGACTTCCCCAACATCGGGAACAATCTATCTGCATCTAGCCTGTCCAACCCCTTAAGAATTTTGTACGTTTCTATAAGATCCCCCCTCAATCTTATAAATTCTAGCGAGTACAAGCCGAGTCTATCCAGTCTTTCTTCATATGAAAGTCCTGACATCCCAGGAATCAGTCTGATGAACCTTCTTTGTACTCCCTCTATGGCAAGAATGTCTTTCCTCAGATTTGGAGACCAAAACTGTACGCAATACTCTCACCAAGACCCTGTACAACTGCAGTAGAACCTCCCTGCTCCTATACTCAAATCCTTTTGCTATGAATGCAAACATACCATTCGCTTTCTTCACTGCCTGCTGCACCTGCATGCCTACTTTCAATGACTGGTGTACCATGACACCCAGGTCTCGTTGCATCTCCCCTTTTCCTAATCGGCCACCATGTAGATAATAGTCTACTTTCCTGTTTTTGCCACCAAAGTGGATAACCTCACATTTATCCACATTATACTGCATCTGCCATGTATTTGCCCACTCACCCAGCCTATCCAAGTCACCTTGCAGCCTCCTAGCATCCTCCTCACAGCTAACACTGCCCCCCAGCTTCGTGTCATCCGCAAACTTGGAGATGTTGCATTCAATTCCCTCATCCAAATCATTAATATATATTGTAAATAGCTGGGGTCCCAGCACTGGGCCTTGCGGTACCCCACTAATCACTGCCTGCCATTCTGAAAAGGACCCGTTTACTCCTACTCTTTGCTTCCTGTTTGCCAGCCAGTTCTCTATCCACATCAATACTGAACCCCCAATACCGTGTGCTTAAAGTTTGTATACTAATCTCTTATGTGGGACCTTGTCGAAAGCCTTCTGAAAGTCCAGATATAACACATCCACTTATCCACTCTACTAGTTACATCCTCGAAAAATTCTATACGATTCGTCAGACATGATTTACCTTTCGTAAATCCATGCTGACTTTGTCCAATGATTTCACCACTTTCCAAATGTGCTGTTATCCCATCTTTAATAACTGACTCTTGCAGTTTCCCCACTACCGATGTTAGACTAACTGGTCTGTAATTCCCCGTTTTCTCTCTCCCTCCCTTTTTCAAAAGTGGGGTTACATTAGCTACCCTCCAATCCTCAGGAACTACTCCTGAATATATGGAGTAGATTGTTTGCATGCTATCCAGTCAAAGAAAAGACTAAATCGTCCACAGTGCACAGATAAAGGATAAAGGGCACAATATTTAGTGCAAAATAAAGACTATTTAAAGAGAGTTCAAAGGGCTCTAATGAGGTATTTGGAAGGTCAGGACCGCACTTTAGTTGATGAGAGGACCATTCAGTTGCCTGATAACAGCTGGCCCTAATTCTGGAGGTAAGTGTTTCGAAACTGCTGTACCTGTTGCCTGATGGGAGAAGGGAGAAGAGGGAGTGACCAAGGTGAGACTCATCGTGGATTATGCTGGTGGGCTTGCGAGGCAGCTTGAAGTGTAAATGGAGTCAATGGAAGAGAGGATGGTTTGCATGATGATCTGGGCTATGGTTTCGGCCTTGAGTTTCCGCAATTTCTTGCAGTCTTGGATGGAGCTGTTTCCAATCAGCTTTTGTCACTTTTTCCTACACTCTACCAATCACCCCCACTCCTGTATCTACCTATCACTTTCCAAGCTTTATCCCGGCCCCATCTCTCTTCCAGCTTCCTCTCCGCAACTCTGAAGAAGGGTCCTGAACAGGAACAGGCCCTTCAGCCCACCATATCTGTGTCAGACATGATGCCCAGTTAAGTTGATCTCATCTGCCTGTACAGGTTCCATATCCCTCCATTCCCTGCTTCTCCATGTGCCCATCTAAAAGCTTCTTAAACATTAGTTTCATACCCATCTCCACCACCACCCATGGCAGCATGTTCCAGGACACTTCTACTCCCTGTGTAAAAAAAAAACTTGCCCCGTACATCTACATTAAACTTTTCCCCTCTCACCTAATAGCTATGCCTGTAGTGTTATACATTTCAACCCAGGTAAAAAGGTCCTGACTGTATACCCTATCTATTCCTCGCATAACTTTATATACTTTTATCAAGTCTCCCCTCAACCAGACACTCCAGAAAAAAAAATCCAAGTCTATTCAACATCTCCCTGTACCTGCAATCTTCTACTCCATGCAGCATTTTCTGCCAAACCTCATCTGCACTCTCTCCAAAGTCACGACATCTTTCTTGTGATGGGGCAACCGGAACTGCACACAATACTTCAAACGTGACTTAACCAAAGTACTATGGAGCTGAATCATGACTTTCTCACTCTTTTATTCAATGACCTTGCAATGAAAGCAAGCATAACATACACCTTCTTTACCAACCTATCTACTTGTGCTGCCACCTTCAGTGAGCTACGAACTTGGACTCCGATCCCTTTGCACATAAATGCTGTTAAGGGTCTTGATATTAAATGTATACTCTCTCCCTTCATTGTACCTCCCAAAGTGCATCACCTCACACCTGCTCGGGTTAAACTCCATCTGCCATTTCTCCGCCCATTTCTGCAGCTGATCTATATTCCAATACCCAAGAATCTGCAGTCTCTTGGGCCTATGTTTAAACATCAGAGAAGTAGTGGAAGGAATTGTAAATGTTTCAATTGTCTTCTTGAGGATCATTGATCCTTGATCACAGGCCACTTGGGTCCAAAAAGACAAAAGAACTGGATTCCAAAGATTAAGTGACAGTGACTGTATTTGATGTTTAAGCAGCATTCAACCAAGTATAACATTAAGGAGGCCAAATAAAATTGAAGTGAATGAGGACTGGGGAAAGTATTTCCCATGGTTGGAATCCCACTGAGAAAAATAGTCAATGATTCTGGCTATTGGAGATTCAGCTGTTTCTTAGAGTTTGTCACTGCAATGATGCAGCTAGTAAAGATGTTGCCTCACACACCAGCAACCTGGGCTCAATTTTGACTCCTGGTACCGATTGCATGGAATTTGCGTGTTCTGCATACGATGACGCTAGTTTCTTCCATGTGCTATTGCTTTCTTCCACATCCTAAACATTAATTAGCTTCTGTAAATTGACCCTCATGTGTAGGTAAACGGTAGAATCTGGGGGAAATAATGGGAATATAGTGAGAATAAAATTGGATTATTGTAGAATTAGTGTAAATAAGACCTGTTTCCTGTGCTGTGTGGCTATGATTGTCTGCCTCAGTGCCCTAAACAGTCATTTGCTTGATAATTGATCCTGCTTCCATCATAAGGTCATAAATCAGGAACTTCATTAATAATAGCATGGTTTTTAGTTTTATTCACAATTCTTTGCATAACACAATTCACGTGGTAAAATACAACATTCATGTCTCTAAATCATACTTATGTCATGTGTGGAAAAAAAATAATTACCAGCTTTGTACATTCAAAGTTATTGCTGCCAAATCCCTAGTCATAAAACCCTAGGAGTTACTGTTGACCAGGCTTATGAAACTCAGGCCAGTTACTTAAATGTCATGGATACTAAAAAAAGATAAAACATTGGATTCCCTTGCTTATTTACGATATGATACGATACAATACGATAGAACTTTATTTATCCCAGGAGGGAAATTGATCTGCCAACAGTCATAAAACGCATGATACATGAAATTAAAGTGACGAGTGGAAAAGGTTGGGGATGTGCAAAGATTCGGGGAGGGGGGGGGGGGGGGGGGGGGGGGGGAGGGGAGTCAGTCTACCCCACGACGGAAGGGGGAGATGTTGTACAGTTTGATAGCCACAGGGAAGAAGGATCTCCAGTGGCGTTCTGTATCTCATCTGGGTGCAACCAGTTTGTTGCTGAAGGTACTCCTCAGGTTGACCAGTGTGTCATGGAAGGGGTGAGCTGTATTGTCCAAGGTGCTCCGCAATTTGAGGATTATCCTCCCCTCCAAGACCCCATTAATTCAACTCTGCCACCAGGACGGAGCCAGCCTTCCTGATGAGCTTTAGTTCCTAAAAGTTTCCCCTTCACCCAAAATGTAAAAGTTGCTATATGATGGAATACTTTCCACTTGCCTGGAAGGATGATTTCCAACAATGCTGAAAAAGCTCAATGTTATCTCGGGCAAAGCTTGATTGGCCGACTAATCAACTTCCACTCATGAACATTCTCTGGCTGCAATATGTACTATCTCTAAGATTCAATGCATTAACTCACTGAAGCAAAGGCAGCCAATGAGAAGTTTATTTTTTAAAAAGGAACAGTTTTGGTTGAGAATTAGGGAATCATTGAAAAAAGATCAATTTAAAATTAACTAAAGAAGAAGTTAAGTTTGTTTTTCAATGCATTAGGTTACTTGAACTACAGAAAGTTCAGGCATGGTCATTTTACCTTCCATGGTAAATCCAGATAAATAATTAGTGCAGATATGGGTTCATGGAGAGAAAGCAGGACAATGAAATTGTATTTGGATTGCTCTGTAAAAAAACTGATTGGACACAACCGGCCAAATGGCATCTTGCCCAGTTGTAATATTTGTGGTTCCTTTATTAGTATACAGAATCGATAAAGGGTAACAAATAACATCTTCTATCTATCTATCTTCTATCTATACATAGCTAAAACTCTGATCTTGTGCTCTTCCGGTTTGCGGGTTTTTTCTATTTGCGCAAAACAGTACGTGACAGCGCTACGATTTTCTCCAGTTCACTCGCCATTCTCCTGTGCTGCGAGTGCACCAAGTTTCGTTCTGATCGGTGGAATATTGTAAATGTTAGCGAGGTTTAAAAATCTTAAAAACCGCACACGCAGATCGATCTCCTCTCCTGCCAGTCAGCGCCGCATGGATTGGTCTTTTCTCCTGCCACTCCCCGGGACAGTCCGCCCTTTTCTACGCCATCACGTCTTTACTGGAGCTGAGGATGGCCGGCGGAGGTCTCCAACCAGACACAATTTACGGAGGGAACGAACGTCGGAGATGTCCGAGTGTGCGCGGTCGGAAATGTCGGAGATGTCGCCAAACGAAAAGCGGAGACTCTGATCCTGGTGGAGGAGAACGACCAGCGCCCGCTGTGAGTCCTAATCGCACTGCCAGCTCCAGCCCCTTCCCCTCTGGTCCCCCTCGCTGGTTCCTGCCCCACTCCCCCGTGATACTGCCCTCTCCCCCATGGCTCTTCCCCTGTCTTTTCTCAGAGTTCTCTCCACCCCATGCCCCGCCCACCCCCGCCCACACACCCCTCTCCTACAGACCCCCCTGCCCCCGCAACCACCCCCCCACACACACACACCCCTCTCGCCCCACAACCGCCCTCACACACACATTCCTCCCACATACCCCCTCCCCTTCACACCACCCTCCCTCCCCACCCATCCCTCCCTCACATCCTCCCCTCTCACATCCTCCCTTCCCCCTCCCACACCCCACCTCCACCCCTCCTGCCCACATACACATCACCTCCCGCCAGCCACACATCCCCCTTCCCTCCCCCACCTCCCCTCCCCCACATGAAGAGGAGGGGGAGGGAGTGCTGAGGATGAGGGGAAATGAGCCGTGCCTGCGCCGTTAGGGGCTATGGGTGAGTGGTGGAATATTGCTTTGGGGGAACAGGTGAGAGGTGGAATATAGCATTGGGGAATGGGTTGCGTTGGGGGACCAGGCCTCCCCTGTGACTGGGACCCAAAGGGTCCCACTTAGTCCAGTTTAGTTCTAAAATGCTCTCCGCAGGCTTTTCAAATGACAAAAACCGTCTTGTTGAATTACTGCCCCGTAATTGCTGGCAGTCCTGTGTTTTCATAAGTTTCATTCACAGTGTGAAACATCACCTGCAGGGAGGATAAAAATATGAAGTCACCAAGTAAATAGTTGTTTCTGAATGGCTCTCTGTACAAAATGCTTTCATTTTGTCCCGGAAACTGTGTGTGAAACTCAGAAAAGATGAAACTGCCCATTTATCAGTTTCTGACTTAAAATTTGAGCTTTTATTGCACTCTTGCATTTAAAATCCTATTTTTAACAATTGCTAATTTATATTTAAATTATTTCTCTTTCGTTTCCAATTAAAACACATAAATGAGAAGAGAGATGGTAATCCCGTAAAATAAGCTATTTTTTTCCCATCATTATTACCTGCTATTGGAGTCAAGTGCGCCTGGGGTATCATTCAATGCATAATGTCTTTCCAAACAGCCCTAGCCAGTGATCCCAGGACAAATACATCCAAGCAGATGTTTTTGTTCTTTCCTCTCAAAATATCTTAATGTTATTTATGCTATAATTAATTTTGTTGCATTTTTCACAATGTGTTGAAACATGATTTCACTGCTTTTCCCAGGTCTCCATAGAAACTTCTATTTCTTCAGTTTTATACAAAAATGAAGGAATATTTTCTCTATGTACCTACCCAACATCTAATTTCCTATGTTGTATCTTGTATTCTACAAAAAGATTTTATCTTTTGTAGAACGTGCCTTTGGTATAACACCTCTCTTTTAGATTTACCAATGATTAATAGCTTGAATGGAGATTATTTCCAAGGTTGCAAGGACTGAGCTCATTTTCAAAGAATCATACAAACACTTTTTAAATGAAGGGGCTAAATATCTTAAAACAAAAAAAAGGAAATACTCAGCAGGTCAGACTGCAGTTGCGAAAGGAAAAGCAGTCAATACTTTTTACAATAAAGAGAGAAAAGAAGCAAAAAATAAACTCCTGGAGGAATTCAATGGTCGAGCAGCATCTGTGCCTGGGGCAGATCAGTCATGATTGTATTAATTGGTGAGGCAAACTGGAGGGTTTCTCGTGTATCTTGTAGGTGAGCTGACTCCAGCGGAGATGAAGTGTAATATTCCAGTTAAGAAAATTGAGACTAGGATTAGCGTGCTGACCTAACCTTGCTTGACACATATTTGCACTTGATTGTGTGTTGTAGACATGCAATTTTGAAATACAGCTTGCGCGGCCAGAATAGCGGCTGGTGGACGGTGCAGGAACAATCTGAAATTACAAGATTACAGGTATAAACAGTGTACAAAGGTAATCGAACTATAAAACTTTTGAAGTCCTAATCAAGTAGTAATACAGTTTAAACAGCAATATAATTCAAATTAATCCTGCTGAAAATAAAAGGGAAATTTGAAGTACAACTAATTCAACTTAATTTACCCCAAATTTGTGAACCTCATTAAAGCCGAGGAGAATTGGTTATCGATTTTACTTTTGGAGATAGTTTTTTATGTTTTAATTAAGATGAACAAATAACCAGTCCAATGCAGAATAATGCTTCAGGTCTTTTTATATAATGCTGGAAGAATTACAATTTTTGTCCAGCATCTCGTGATGTATCAGGCGTTTACACAAGAGGGAGCCATTGGTTATGGATCTGAAAATGTCTGGTTTTTGAAAGTGTCAGCCATTATGTGTGCACACACACACCGACGTAATTACCAAATGAGTAGAGTTAAAATGTACTACAATTATTCCTGTGGACTGCAATAGGTAGGCAGAATTTAAAATACCAATTGAAAGATGTATATAAAAAATATATCAACAAATTATTGGCTCGTTTGTTACACGTTGTTTTGTTCTCAGAGGATTTTTATGCTTTTTGTACAGCTAAAAGAAAGCATAGTAAGGAATCATTTAACCTACATGTGATTATAGATGAAACATTGTAGCAAATCTTTCTTCTTATTTCATCATTTTATTATTTTCAGATTTTAAAATCTAAATTAGGGTTTAGCTGATAATCACTCTTCATTTTTAGCCGTGTTCCCAAAATTGTTTAGGTCCTTTCTGTAGGTTTTATAATTCAAGATTTTTTTTAAACTTAAGGTAGTCTAGGGTTTAGATAAAGTTTCTCACACAAATTGATAAAATGTTTTTTTCCCCCCCACCATTGAAACTTTATGTTTTCAATGCCCTCGTTTGTTTTGTGGTTTGTAGACAAAGCAGTGCAATACATTTTAAAGCTTCTTTCTCATGATATGGATAGAACTGATGGTAGACAAAAATGCTGGAGAAACTCAGCGGGTGAGGTAGCATCTATGGAGAGAAGGAATAGGCGATATTTCTGGTCGAGACCCTTCTTCAGACTGATGTCAAGTGGGGAGGGTGGGGGGGGGGGGAAGAAAGGAAGAGGCGGAGATAGGCTTGTGGGATAGCTGGGGAGGGGAAGGAGGGGGAAAGCAAGGACTATCTGAAATTGGAGAAGTCATTGTTCATACCACTGGGGTATAAACTACCCAAGCGGAATATACGGTGCTGTTCCGCCAATTTGCGCTGGGCCTCACTCTGGTAATGGAGGAAGCCCAGGTCAGAAAAGTCGGATTTGGAATGGGAGGGGGAGTTGAAGTGCTGAGCCACCAGGAGATCAGGTTGGTCATTGCGAACTGAGCGGAGGTGTTGTGCGAAGAGATCGCCGTGCCTGCGCATGGTCTCACCGATGTAGAGAAGTTGACACCTGGAACAGCAGATGTAGTAGATGAGGTTGGAGGAGGTGCATGTGCCTCACCTGGAAAGACTGCTTGGGTCATTGGATGGAGTCGAGGGGGGAGGTAAAGCGACAAGTGTAGCAGTTCGTGTGGTTGCGAGGGAAAGTACCCGGGGAGCGGGTGGTTTGGGTGGGAAGAGACGAATTGACCAGGGAACGGTCTCTGCAGAAAGCAGAAAGGGGAGGAGATGGGTAGATGTGGCCAGTGGTGGGATTCCGTTGGAGGTGGCGAAAATGTCGGAGGATTATATGTAGAACTGATGATTGTATTTGTTGCCCAGTCCTAATCGCAAAGAGAAAGCTTTCAGTAAACTGCTGAAAGGACTTGTTACTTTGCAACCGAATAATTAGCTTGGTATTTTCAAAGGTATTAAGTGAGAAGCTTAGAGTGTGGTATTTGATTCGTATGGACTAGGATGTGTAGGAATAGCGTTTATGTCCGTCTACCCTATCTATGCCACTCCTAATTTTATATCTTTGTATAAGGTCTGCCCTTAACCTCTAACGTTCCAGAAAAAATAAGCCAAGTCTTTCCAATCACTCTTTATAGCTAATACCTTTTAATCCAAGTAATGTGATAAACCTTCTGCATCTTCTCCGAAGCTTCCGTGTTCTTCCTGTAATGGGACAACCAGAACTGTATGCAGTATTCCAAATATGGTCTAACCAAAGTCTTATGGATCTGATTTATGACTTCCTGACCCGTAGACACAATACCCTGACCAATGAAGGTAAGATACCATATGCCTTCTTTACCACTCTATCTACTTGTGTTGCCACTTTCAGGGAGTTGTGTTCTTGGACTACGTGATCCCTCTGTATATCCTTGTGTATCTGCAGCTGATCTTCTACCTCTGCACCATTTTCCTGCAGTATGCCCAATTTCCCCCACAAAATTACTAGTTATGTTTCATTGAGTTTTCCAATTTCCCATTATGAGACTGGAATGTTAGTTGTTAGTTGCTGTCTAGAAGGAAAATAAATTGTTACAGAAAACATCTTCATAAGACAAAAATGCAAAAGATGATATGAACCAAAATCTAGAATAATGTGTAAAGTTTTGGTGGTCATATTTAAGGATAGAATGTGAATGTGTTGGAAGCAGATCAGACTAGGTTTCCTAAATTGATAACTGAAATGGGCATGCAATTGGGTGGGCAAAGGTTACACAAGTTATCCTTGTATTCATTGGAATTTGATAGAGGTAATTTGGTTGAAATGGACTGACTTTGAGAGACTTGACAGTGTATATAGGGAGAGGATGTCTCCTCCAGTGGGGGAATTAACAGCTAGTGATCTCAGGTTAAGTAATAAGGGGTTACCCATTTGAAATATAGGTGAAGCAAACATTTTGACTCAAAGGGTCAAAAAACTTTTGAAACTCTCTTTAAATAGTGGTGGAAGATGAGTCAAGGTACCATCAGATCCACTGTTCCTCATGAATGATAGAGCAGCTCCTGCTTTTAACTCGTATATAGATTAAGGGACAGTTGGTTCATATTTCATTAATTCCTGAATAATATAGTATTTTATAAAAAAAATACCTATATATTCATGTAGACGTAGATGTTTAACATAATAAACATATTTCAAGGTACTTGGTAGATTGTATTTTCTATTGCGTTTGTATATTTATTAAGTTCTATTTAACCATGAAATGAAGAGAGAAATAATCCATAATCAGGTACATACAAATGAACAAAAGGTCTGAGGTAATGTTAATACATTCTCTTTGTCCAAAAAGTAATCGTTTTTGTCCAAGGGAGAATTGGCTAATGACAGATTTTCCAATAGCAACAGATGTACTTACCTTACTGACAAGACAAAGGTATAAGTACTCTTGCTTTTTAAAATAAATGCTTATGTCGGCTGGCAGGAGAGTCGACAGTTTACAATGACATGATTTAATAACTTTAAATGATGTGTCCGCGGCAAATCTAGAATTGAGCAATTGCAGTTCGAAGGGGATAGGATTAGAAATATAGTTTACAAATATATACCTTTACAAATGCTTGTCAGACTTTGCAATCTGATTTTATTCTCTGATAATATGTCTGTTCTCTATTTTGCAAAAAAAATCATCATCAAAACTTGATATGTTAATCTTCAGTCAGAGAAAATGACCTAATATACCTTTGTTAATAAAACAGACAAAAATGTTGGAGAAACTCAGCGGGTGAGGCAGTTTCTATGGAGCGAAGGAATAGGCGAAGTTTCAGGTCGAGACCCTTCTTCAGACTGTAGGATACAATCTTTTTATGTGGGTTCTTGATTTATGCTTTAATTTTTGGGGAATTTGATTATAGAATTGAATGGGTTTTTTCATATCAATATCAAAACCAAAAATCTTAGCCCAGGTGTCTCCAATAGACAGAGTGCCATTTTCATTGTCATGCCAAAATAAAGTTTTATCTGCATTGAATTCTACGGCTTTCCTCAATGTGATTTATCGCTACATTTTCTGGTGTACAACATGAGCCATTGAGAAGTGTTAAACTTATGCCACCTGATTTCATAAAATCACTGAAGGAGGTTTAATCCTTCATCTGTGATTGCCTTGGTTAGATGGGATGTTGCTATTTAATTATTGAAATAGGAACACAACCCATGTTGAAGTCACCTATTTTTAATTTTTAGCTGTCATGAACAGTTGAGAGAATGATCAATTGTCTCTCAGGAAGTAATTGAAAGCTTATAAGAGCTTTCCTGTTTCCAACATTGCAGAATTTCTATTTCTCAGGTAGATAGAGTAGACAAGAAGGTTTTTTTTTGTACATTTACCTTCATTGGTCAGGGTTTTAAGGATAAAAATTGGGACATTATGCTACAGTTATACAAAACGCCTGTGAGGTCGCATTTGGAGTACTGTGTTCAGTTTCAGTCGCCCTATTATGAGAAGAATATCATTAAACTGGAAAGAGTGAACTGATTTAGGGGAAGTTGCCAGAACTCAAGAATAGGAGATCAAAAATCATAGGACATGGGACTTAAAAACCTGAGGGGCAACTTATTCACTCAGAGGTTGGTGGGTACATGGAACGAGATACCAGAGAAGTTAGTTGAGGCAGGTACTATAGCAGCATTTAAAAGACACTTGACAGGTACATTAATAGGAAAGATTTAGAGGGATATCAGCCAAAGGCGAGAAAATGGGACAAGCTTGGACTGGATGGGGCATCTTGATCAGCATGGAAGGGCCTGATTCCCTGCTGTATGGCTGCATGATTGTTCAGCTAAAGTTGCCTGGATTTCCAGGATTTGTAGACATTGGATAGGTACAAGGAGTTAAGAAATGTTAGATTATTTAAGTAAGTGCCATTACAACAGTGCATATAGATTGAAATTAGCAGGAGTACTTCTTCCAAGCACAGTCAAGCGTTCTGTTAAAAATCTTCGTCACTTCAACATAGCCCTTTCCCATTCATTCCTCACTCAATCTTGCCACATTGACTCTGGCTCCCAACTTTAATTATTTAAAACCCACTCCAATCTAGAACACTCCACCCAATCCCTGACTACTTCCGAACTTCTCAAAATTCATCCTTGTTCCTAATGTCTCAACAGATTTACTCTGACGCCGTCATTTCTGACCCTAATCTACCACCCATTCCAATCTCTTTCGATTATTGCATCTCAAATCACATTCTAGTCTCTCCATTTAGAAATGTAGCTTTCTACACGTATACATATGCTTGTCAGACTTTCCAATATGATTTTATTTTCTGGCAATAAATTTGTTGTTCTAAATTTTGCAAAGAAAATCCCCACGACATGCAGATGTTGTGCCTTAACTATTCTCTATTTTGTACCCGTATCCTTGACATAACTAGCTGGTGACTGTCTATGAGTTGCTCATCACAATGGATCTGGACGGCTTCCTGGGCCCCTAGTCTTACTACATCAGGGGTTCCCAACCATTTTCGTCCCGTTTACCACTGACAACTTTTCGAAAGTAAATTTACCCCCACCCTGTTTTATTCAGTAATTTGAGTTTACGCTTCTACCCTAATAAAGCAACCGACAAAGGGGGGAATTTTAAAATACTGTTTTTAATAAATCCAGAATCAACAAATTTACTCCCTGGGGAGTTGAAATTTACCTCCTGGAGGGTACATTTACCCCAGTTGTGAACTCTTGCACTAGATATTCTTCTCCTTTCCATCAATTCAATAAGACGTCCAACGCCGCGTCGGGAATTCAGGCACATATTCTTATGTGCGTTGTGCTTTGTATTCTTCAGTCATTTAAAACCTGTGGAATGACTTTCACTAATAGCAATGAGCAACTCCTTTTTCAGAGGAACTTCAGCTTCAACCTGTACTTGGGCAGATTTTGTGGCTTTTTAGTACAATACAATTCCAGTGAAGAATTTTCAGCACTATCTAATATCTATCCCTCTCTCATGATATTCTTATGATTAAATATCCTGAACCATAGGCATCACTCCAACTGTGCTGTACCTATTGTATACATTTAAAATCACTTCCTTATTCAGCTCTCTTCTGTGGAAAATCTAATGGATGTGCAACGAATTTTCATTTAATCAAGGGAATAGTTATGATTTAGAGCTCCGCTTAGTCTCACCGATGTAGATCAGCTGACATCTAGAGCAACGGATGCAGTAGATGAGGTTGGAGGAGATACAGGTGAACCTCTGACGCACCTGGAACGACTGCTTGGGTCCTTGAATGGAGTCGAGGGGGGAGGTAAAGGGACAGGTGTTGCATTTCTTGTGGTTGCAATGGAAAGTGCCCGGGTAGGGGGTGGTACGGGATGGAAGGGAAGAATTGACAAGGGAGTTGCAGAGTGCGCGGTCTTTGCAGAAGGCAGACATTGGGGGAGATGGGAAGATGTGGCGAGTGGTGGGGTCACGTTGGAGGTGGCGAGTGCGGGGATGGGGAGAGAGCAGTGTTGCGGGGTATGGAAGAGACCCTGGTGCGAGCCTCATCTATGGTGGAGGAGGGGAATCCCCGTTCCCTGAAGAATGAGGACATTTCAGATGCCCTGGTGTGGAACGCCTCATCCTGGGAGCAGATTAGGCGGAGGAATTGGGAGTGGGGGATGGAGTCCTTACAGGAGGCAGGATGGGAAGAAGTGTAGTCCAGATAGCCATGGGAGTCAGTGGGTTTGTAGTGGATGTCGGTCAGAAGTCTATCACCTGCGATGGAGATAGTGAGGTCAAGGAATGGTAGGGAAGCGTCGGAAATAGTCCAGGTGTATTTAAGTGCCGGATGGAAGTTGGTGGTGAAGTGGATGAAGTCAGTCAGTTGTGTGTGGGTGCAGGAGGTGGCCCCAAAGCAGTCGTCGATGTAACGGAGGTAGAGGTCGGGGATGGGGCCCTGGTACGTATTGAACAAGGATTGTTCGACGTACCCGACAAAGAGGCAGGCATAGCTGGGCCTCATGCGTGTGCCCATAGCTACGCCTTGTGTTTGGAGGAAATGGGAGGAGTCAAACGTGAAGTTATTGAGGGTAAGGACCAGGAGAGTGTCAGTGGCTGGGTATAGGTTGCTTCTCTGGTCGAGGAAGAACCGGAGGGCTTTGAGGCCATCCTGGTGGGGGATGGAGGTGTAGAGTGACTGGACGTCCATGGTGAAGATGAGGGGGTGAGGGCCTAGAGAATGGAATGCGCGTAGGCGGCGGAGAGTGTCTGAGGTGTCTTGAACCTAGGTAGGAAGGGATTTGACCAAGGGGGATAGTATGGAGTCAAGGTATGTGGAGATGAGTTCGGTGGGGCATGAACAGGCAGAGACAATGGGTCTACCGGGACAGTCAGGTTTGTGGATTTTGGGGAGAAGGTAAAACCGGGCCGTGCGGGGCTGGGGAACGATGAGGTTGGAGGCTCGGTCGGGCAGGGCGTGGGAGTTGATGAAGTCGGTGATGGTGCTAGAGATGGTGGCCTGGTGCTCGTCAGTGGGGTCATGGTCCAGGAGTAAGTAGGTGGAGGTGTCTGAGAGTTGGCGCGTGGCCTCAGCTTTGTAGAGATCGACGCGCCAGGAAATGGAATGACAGGTTTGGTGTTCTGTGAGGAGATCAGATGTGATGGGTTGAATGGACTCTTTTTGTACCATTATGATGGTACACAGATCCGGGGTTTCATTTGTCCTTTCTTGACTTTAACTTCCTCACACCTTTAAATCTTTGATTTAGCATCAAATAATATTTTGCCCATTCCACTTTATCTAGAATCATACTATTTAGTGTGTTCTTGATTTCACTATTTTTCCAAATTTTCTACTTCACACTTTCCTGCAAAATTCTGCATCAATTATCTCTAAGGCACTTAATCGGCTTTGGCCTATTTAAATTTTTGTGAAATCTTTGCATTTTTTCTTGCATTTTTGATATGTTCTCTATTTGTTACAAACTAACTTCAAGTATGCTTTACCCTCATCTCGTAACTGTAAAATGAACTCGTAAACAGATCCCCGAGATACATTACTACCTAACAACTTCAAAGTTGTTCCAGTCTGAAGAAGAGTTTCGACCCGAAACGTTGCCTATTTCCTTCGCTCCATAGATGCTGCCTCACCCGCTGAGTTTCTCCAGCATTTTTGTCTACCTTCGATTTTCCAGCATCTGCAGTTCCTTCTTAAACAAAACTTCAAAATAATCTTGGTTTCTTGTTGTGTAACTAACTATCTTCAGATACATATTGTTTCCCACAATGTATTTGCTGTAAATGTTGTGAAAGTCTCAAATATAGCAGCTTTTCAAATACCTTTTCAAAGCTAAAATTATTGCATACCTCTTATTAGTACACTTTATCCCTATAATACCTCTTTTATTAGTGGAAAAATATTGAATACTCCCAAGTCTACTTCAGCAGATAGACCAAAATCCTGTCTCAAATTCTGGAGGTACACAAAAATGCTGGAGAAACTCAGCGGGTGCAGCAGCATCTATGGAGCGAAGGAAATAGGCAACGTTTCGGGCCGAAACCCTTCTTCAGACTGGGGTCTGAATTCTGGAGTCAGGTAGACACTACTTGTGTGGAAAATTGATCTAGTAACCTTCTTCCAAGGCAATGAAAAGTTATTGCCGAGAATGTTAACTATATTTCTCTCTCCACATTTGCTGTTTGGCAAACTATTTCCAGCATTGTTTTTGGTTTCATGGTTTCGAGAATGGAAGAAATAGAAAACATTGAAGCTGTAACTCAGGAATTCTCCCTGGCATTCTCCATTCATCTTATGCAAACAGGGTACGATTGACAATGGATATTGGAAGGCAGAAAGGAACCTGAGGAAAATTATTATGTGACAATCAGTATACCAATGTTCCACCCAGAATTAATATAATTTTTTCCACCTAAAGTATTTTCTCAAAATATAGGAATTTTGCTGAGACTTTAATCCATGCAGAAACTAGACTATTCAAATTGGAAAAATATATCCCAATTCCTCAGAAATCTAAAGACCTCCCTCCTGCACCATCTCTGGAATCACACACTCATTTGTTTATCCTCCTCTAGCTGTACTTCTTCAGCTTTCCCTCCTATAAATTAATTGAATGAATGAATACTTTATTGTCGCATATCACAATATATCACAAAAGAGTGTACAATAGTCAGTGTACGAAAGGGTTTAGCCAACAAATTACACGTATCCTGTGATAACTACTATTAACACTTATGTTGTATAGTGGTATCTACAATTAAGGTAGTATAATATCAGGTTTTGTCACTATTTTGTCACCTTTTCCTGTGATGGTAACTTATTTTGAGATGCTGGGACACAATTCCATCGGTACAGGCACTTACTAGTCTTAGCTGGAGTAGACATTCTTTATATTTAAATTTGGAAGACCATATTGCTGAGTTATTTACAAATAGGGTTACCGCAGAGGAACAGAATCCCATCCCTTCACATGTTTTTTTAGCACAATGGACAGATTTGCAAACAGCAGCATGAATTCAGATGCTTTATCCCCTTCCTTTGATTAACTCAATCAAAGTAAATCAGTAAAATCTACAAATTGAACCCGATACCTCGTTGATCTCTCAAGCTCAATGCTACACATATAATTTACTAGCACCAAGGGAGTACTAAGTAAGTGCTTTATTAAATTTAATTAAAACCCGGATCTCACAAACAAAAATTCTGGAAGGAATAAATGAAAATCATCGTCAACGATCTGATAAGAGCAGAAGCAATTGGAAGCAATTGCGCCTGATATTGACTATCGATTGCACGGTAGTTCAACAAAGAAAAAATCTTTAATCCCCTCACCATAGTGATCATCTTGCAATTAGCTAAATGACTCTTCAAGTTTCAGGTGGAATATAAAAGGCATACACTAATCTGAGCAAAAAAGTCCTTATTCTAAAAGTCATAGTGTCGTACAGTACGTGTCAAATAGGCCCTTCAACCCAACCTGTCCATGCCGACTAAGATGCCCCATGTAATATAGTCCCATTAGCTTGTTTTTGGCCCATATTCCTCTACAACCCTTTTCATCCATGTACTGTTCAAGTGTCGTAGAAATGTCATGTGGATAAATGTGAGATTATCCACTTTGGTGGCAAGAACAGGAAGGCAGATTATTATCTGAATGGTGTCAGATTTGGAGAAGGGGAGGAGCACGAGACCTGGGTGTGCATGTACGTCAGTCACTGAAAGTAAGCATGCAGATACAGCAGGCAATGAAGAAAGTTAATGGCATGTTGGCCTTCATTGCGAGAGGATTTGAGTTTTGGAGCAAGGAGGTGCGATTGCAGTTGTACAGGGCCCTGGTGAGACCACACCTGGAGTATTGTGTGCAATTATGGTCTCCTAATTTGTGGAAGGACATTATTGCTATTGAGTGAGTGCAGTGTAGGTTCACCAGGTTAATTGTCGGGATGTCGGGACTGACATTCGATGAAAGAATGGGTCGACTGGGCTTGTATTCACTGGAATTTAGAAGGATGAGAGGAGATCTTATAGAAACATATCAAATTCTTAAAGGATTGGACAGGCCGGATGCAGGAAAAATGTTCTCGATGTTGGGGGAGTCCAGAACCAGGGGTCACAGTTTAAGAATAAGGGGTAGGTCATTTAGGACTGAGATGAGGAAAAACTTTTTCACCCAGAGAGTTGTGAATCTGGAATTCTCTGCCGCAGAAGGCAGTGGGGGCCAATTCACTGGATGTTTTCAAGAGGGAGTTAGATTTAATTCTTAGGGCTAAGGGAATCACGGGATATGGGGAAAAAGCCAGAACAGGGCACTGATTTTAGATGAACAGCCATGATCATATTGAATGGCGGTGCTGGCTCGAAGGGCCAAATGGCCTACTCCTGCACCTATTTTTCTATGTTCTATGTTTCTAAATATTGTTATAGTACCTGTCTCAAATCGGATAGGTCGGAAAGTTACTAGAGAGTATTCTGAGGGATAAGATATACATCCTTTTAATTGGACACGGGCTGATTAGGGATAGTCAGCATGGTTTTGTACTATGGAGTCGGTCTCATTAATCTGAGTTTTTTGAAGATGTGACCAAAAAGGTTGATGAGGGCAGAGTTATAGACGTTGTATACACGGGTTTCAGCAAGGCATTTGACAAGGTCTATAGGCCTATGACTAGTGGTGTGCCTCAAGGTTCAGTACTGGGCCAACTGTTTGTCATCTATATCAATGATTTGGGTGAGAACGTGCAAGGCATGATTAGTAAATTTGCAGATAACACTAGGGATGTGGGCCAAATGCAGGCAGGTGGGATTAGCATAGATGGGGCATGTTGGTCGTCATGGACAAGTTGGGCTAAAGGGTCTGTTCCACGCTGTATGATTAAAGCTCAACTACTTTCTTTGACATCTCATCCATATACCCATTAACCATTGTGTGAAAATGTTGCCCCTCAGGTTCCTATTAAATCTTTCCCCTCTCACCATGAGTCTATGCCTTCTAGTCCCTGACTCCTCTACCCTAGAAAAAAAACTGTATTCACCCTATCTATTCCCCTCAAGAATTTATACACTGCTATAACATCACCCCTCAGCCTTTATCCCAGGAACTAGAATCCTACCTTCCTCAATCTCACCTTATAGGTTATGCCAAGTAACCACCGTTGTTGGATGAATGATGGGTAATGAGTTACGATACAGGACAACAAAATATGATGCAAATATTCAGCAGGTCAGGCCACATTTGTGAGAAGGGAAACAGAGTTCATTATTCAATAGTACTTTATTATCACGTGTACTACGTATAGTGAAATTCATTTTTTTGTGTACAGTTCAATGACAATCCTACTATACATTAGGCACATTCATACAGTACACGTGCCGTCACATTTTAGGCGTCATCCTGTACCCTTCAAGTCTGAAATTTAGAGATAAATGTTAGAGTCTTAGAGTGGTACAATGTCTTAGTGGTGGCACTGGGTTGGTGTTGCAGGGGTTAACTTGGCCAGCTGATGTGTTGATGAAAATGTTAGTGTTGCATTGGCCGAGAATGAAAGCCAGGCCACCTACGTGGCAGTTGAGAATGCTCCCAGTGAACCACCAATACATTACAGGTCAAAGACCCTTTGTCAGAACAATACATCAACCGTTGACCAGCGATCATCCCATACACTAGCACTATCCTACGCACCATATGGCAAGGTTTGAATAATAAAACATGCTGCAAAATGGTCAGGCAATATCACTGGTGATATCGCGGCCCTGCCTGATGAACTTAATGCATTCTATGCTCGCTTTGAGGCCATGTGTCCCAACAGAATCAAGAGTACAATTATGACTTTTAAAGGACATTTGGGCAGTTAAATGGATAGGATATGGGCCAAAAACAGGCAAATTGGGCTCACACAGAATGGCAATTTAGTTGGCAGGGACATTGGGACAAAGGGTCTATCTCTATGCCGTATGACACTATGACTATGGTTCTGCAGATCAGATTGAAAGAGAAACAGTTACCATTTCACCAACCGTTTTCAGCTAAAGGGTCTCAGATCTGAAAGATTAACTGAGAACATTACAAAATAACAATCTAATCGAAATTCCAGAGTATCATACCCACCTGTTTATTCTGGGATTTTGTTCCCAAACAAGAATATGTTATAATTCATACCAGACAATATGCCTTAATTTCAGCACATGATGTTGTAAAAAAAAAAGTGACTGGACAAAATATAGATTGACATATTCTCTATTAAGAAGAAGTAAGGACCACTGACTTTGATGATAGACAGGATCTTTTCCAAAGTAATCAATTGTATAGGAGTGAGACTCATGTTTCTGAAAGCTGAGAAAACCTGTTTATATTTCTATAACTCATGGGATCATTGTTCATTTGTTTCTATGATAACTGATTCAATACATTGATATCATTTAAGCCCTAAAATTCTTCAGCTTCACAATTTAATAAATGATTGTTCTTAAAAACATGTTTATTAGTTTGTGCAGTTTGAGTTATATTAGAGCAATGATGGTTTCATCTGAATTGAATAATCTGGGAGGTTCTGGATACCTTATCTCTTTGAGGCCGACCACCCAGGCATGAGAGTGCACATGGTATGATGGTAATATTCAATGTGATTCTACAAATTTCTAAGATCTCTATCCGAAAGGGCTTGAGGCAATGTAAAGTCAGTATGAATTTCAAAATACTGTATATTAAATTATAGACTAAAGGGTTATCATATGTTTAACATTGTTTTTCTAGGCTCAGTTACAGTCACGATTAGATAGAAGAAATTATGAGAAACATAATTCATGTTTATTTTTCTTTACAAGGTCATGATCAATTCATGCACCATACTATCTCATCGGGTTTATGCAGGTAACTCTCACTTTGAGTATGATGGCACTCTGTTGATTCTTATCTGTCATCGCACCATCAACACAGGTTTTCTCCATGGAACAAAAGCGCTGCAGAAAATCATAGACAAATGACTCCCCTGCATGCATACTTTACAAGGCAGATGGAAACAAATATGTTTGCAAGATAAGAAGTACCAGAATCTGTGGGTCATGAACAAGCTCCATATTTTAATCAAAATAAATCTGAATATCATTTCAGACAACCCTTGCATTATGGAGGGGTTGTGTTCCTAGAAAGCTGTAATGATTTACCTCCTTTTTTAATTGAATTCCATATTATTAGTTTTAAAATAGTAATGGAAAAGGGTAAGGCCCACATGTTTACGTTGCAGAGATTGATTCAGAGTCTGTTTACAAGTAAGAGTACAGCTGGTAAGTGGGAGGCTTTCAAAAGCAAGATAGTAAGAGTATGGAATCATACAGCATTGAAACAGGCCCCTCAGCCCAACTTGCTCATGTCGACCAGCAACATGTCGACTATCTACACTGACCTACCTGCCTGTATTTGGCCCATATCCTACCCATGAGCCTCTCTGAACGTTTTTTAAAGGCATGTGCCTGCCTTAACTAACTCCTCTGACAGCTCGTTCAATGTACCCATCACCCTCAACATTCTTCCTATAGCAGGGTGACCAAAACTGAATGCAATAATCAAATCAAATCAAATCAAAATCAAATTCACATTTATTGTCACATGCACCAATTAAGGTACAGTGATATTTGAGTTACCATGCAGCCATACAATTAAAATAACACAACACAATTAAAAGAATGATAGAACTTAACGTAAACATCCACCACAGTGATCACTGTGATGGAAGGCAATAAAGTTCAGTCAGTCTTCCTTTTGTTCACCCGTGTTTGGGGCCTTGACCCTCCGTAGTTGCCGCTACGGACGGCCCGATGTACAAGCCGACGTAGGGATGGATGACCCTCTCCGACGTAGGGATGGATGGAACACACTCCATGGCTTGGAGTGCCCGAATCGGCCACTTTCTGACCTCCGACCGCTGGCCTGCAGCAGCTTCTCAATTTTATAGGCCGCAGGCAGGACAGCGGTCGGAGCTTTTCTCCGGCGATCCACGGCAAGGGATCCCTGATGGAGGTAACCCCCCTCCAGGGGGCCAGGAGTATAAAGCCCAAATGGTATGAAATTTCATTTGAATTTGGTGGCCTGCACTCCGCTTGAAATGGTATGAAATTGCATTTGGATTTGGTGGTCCTACACTCTGATTGAAATGATATGATATTGCATTTGGATTTGGTGGCCTGCACTCGGCTTGAAATGGTATGTAATTGCATTTGGATTTGGTGACCTGCACTCGGCTTGAAATGGTATGTAATTGCATTTGGATTTGGTGGCCTGCACTCGGCTTGAAATGGTATGAAATTGCATTTGGATTTGGTAGCGACTGCGATAGATCCGCTCGATGGTAGGGAGGTCAGAGCCGATAATGGACTGGGCAGTGTTTACTACTTTTTGTAGTCTTTTCCGCTCCTGGGCGCTCAGGTTGCCGAACCAAGCCACGATGCAACCGGTCAGCATGCTCTCTACTGTGCACCTGTAGAGCAACTAAGACAATTTGTAGTTCATATTTAATGGGTGTTTGTACTGTTCAAGAGTCTTATGGTTGTTGGGAAGAGACTGTTCCTGAACCTGGAGGTTACGGTTTACAGTCTTCCATTCTTTCTTCCCAATGGCAGGAGTGAAATGAGAGCGTGGCAAGGGTGGTTTGGGTCCTTGATAAAGCCAGCCACCTTTTTGAGGCAGCGCCTCCTATAGATTCATTTGATAGTGGGGAGATTAGTACCCTTGATGGACTGTGTTACCACCATCATTATTTGTAAATTCCTTCATTCTTGAGCTTTCGAGTTGCGTACCAGGCCATGATCAACCAGTTAATATGCTCTCTATTATACACCTGTCGGTGTCAATTAACTCAGCCACAAGACATAGTTGCAGGGATTTCTCAGGGCAAAGCCCTCCCTCGCCCCCCCCCCCCCCCCCCCTCCTCTCCCCCCCCCCCTCCTCTCCCCCCCCCCCTCTCCTCCTCTCCCCCCCCCCTCCTCCTCTCGCCCCCTCCTCCCCCCGCCCCCTCCTCCCCCCGCCCCCTCCTACCCCCGCCCCCTCCTCCCCCCCTCCTCACCTCCTCACCCTCCTCCCCAAATCCAAGTTTGTCCAACATCTCCTTATAGCTGATATTGTAAAATGCAGGCAGCATTCTGGTAAAACATTTCTGCATCCTCTCCAAAGCCTGCACATCCTTCCTGTAATGTGGTGACCATAATTGGATACATTACTCCAAATGCAAAGCTGCATCATGACTTAATGACTATTATACTCAATGCCCTCAACCAACGCTCCCTCTCAATGTCTTGATAGACAACTTTCAGGACCCAGTGCACTTGACTGTGATTTTCATTTTTGATACTCTTGAAGAATCACGTTATACTGCAAATATTAGCTATTATACTCACCCGTCGCAGCGGCCCCTACAGCCTGTCTGTCTTTTTTTTATTTTTTGTCTAGTTAAATGTAGTGTTGGTGTTTTTTAATACTGGTTTTAAATGTGTATATGGGGGGGGTGCGGGGGGGGGGGGGGGGCAGGGGGCAACTGTTTGAAATCTCTTCCCTGTCTGGGAGACCCGACCTTTTCCCTGTCGGGTCTCCGTTGTCGTTGGGGCCTAGCACCGTGGAGCGGCCTCCAACCTGAACGACCCGGGGGCTCGGGAGACAGCGGAGCTGCGGACTACTCACCATCGTGGGGCTGGCTGGCCTCGGAACGTGGAGAGCGGTGGTGACTCACTGCTGCGACTCGACTCCTGGGGCTCGGAGGCTCCAGCAGCGCAGCCGCAGGTCCGGTGGACTGGGACATCGGGAGCTCGCGGGTCCGGGGGGAGAGAGAGACCGCTTCCCCAAGCTCCCGCAACGCGACTTCTCCGGTCCGTGTCGCGGGGTTGGAACGACCTGGAGCGGGGCCGTACATCGCCCAGCACCACGGCTTCATGGCCGTGGGATATTCCAGCGCCCGCCCGGGGCTCCAACTTTGTGACCTTTAGACCGGCAGCGGGGCCGTAAATCGCCCGGCACGGCCTAAAATGGCCGTGGGACTTATCATCGCCCGCCTGGGGCTTGGACATCGGGAGAGACATGAAGAACAGGGGAGAGAAAAGACTTTGCCTTCCAATACAGTGGGTCCACTGTGATGGATGTTTGTGTGAATTAAATTGTATGTATGTCTAGGAATTGTCTTTGTATGGCTGTGGAAACAGAATTCCGTTTGAACCTCACTGAGGCTCAAATGACAATAAATTGTATTGTATTGTATAGTAAAAATTGTACAGAGATACCAGGAATAAACCTTGGAATTTGTAGTGCTTATCACACGCTTAAGAAATCTGAAAATGCTTCGCAGTTAATGAAATACTTTTCTAAACTACAATCAAAAATCCGGCATTTCCACTAATTCAGCAATTCCACTGGCAGAGAGAAAATTGGAAAAAATATCTTGTAACCCGAGAGGTTAAGGAATTGCTGTATTACGGCAACTATTTTAATTGAAGTATTGATCCATTCATTTTAAAAAGCTGTTAACTTTAGTAAAGTATTGAAGAGAAGAATATTATACAGAAGTTGAGTTTATCCATTATCTTAATACTAATTAATACTTAATACTAACGAAAGGATGCATTCTTTACTCCTTATCAATGACTGTGTAGCCAAATATATATCCAACTCAATTTACAAATTCGCAGACGACACCACTGTAGTGGGCTGGATATCAAATAATAACGAGATGGAGTACAGGAAGGAGATTGAGAACATCGTAATCTGGTGCCAAGACAACAACTTTTCCCTCAATGTCAGCAAGACAAAGGAGATTTGGTGATCGACTTCAGGAAGCAAAGTGGTATACATACCCCAGTTTACATTGATGGTGCTGAAGTAGAGAAGTAGAGACATCAAAATCTGACTCCCTGCCAACCTGGACCCACTACAGTTCACTTACAGAACCAACAGAGGACGCAGTCTCTACAACACTCAACCTCGCACTATCACATCTCGACCGGAAGAACACCTATGCCAGGATCCTCTTCATAGACTTCAGCTCAGCTTTTAATACAATCATCCCACAGCAGCTGGTGGAGAAGCTGAAGCTGTTGAAGGTGGACACTGGCACCTGCAACTGGGTCCTTAATTTTCTGACGCAGCGGCAGCAGACAGTCAGGGTGGGAAGCCGGACATCAAGAACCATAGCAGTGAGCACTGGCTCACCGCAAGGTTGTGTCCTAAGGCCCCTGCTGTTCAGTCTGCTTACTCATGACTGTACTGCCAGACTCAGCAATAATTATATCAATAAGTTCGCTGATGACACAACAGTGGTGGGTCTCATCAGTGACAACAATGAGTCGGCATACAGGATGGAGGTGGAGCTGCTTACAGAGTGGTGCAGATCTCACAATCTCACCCTCAACGTGGAAAAGACAAAGGAGATGGTGATCGATTTCAGGAGGGCTGGAAAACACCATCACACACCGCTGCATATTGATGGTGCTGCTGTGGAGAGGATCAGCAGTGTGAAGTTCTTGGGACTTCACCTGGCGGATGACCTGACCTCAACGACCAACACCACAGCAGTCTTCAAAAGAGCACAGCAGCGGCTCCACCCCCTCCGGAGACTAAGAAAAGCAGGTCTCCCTACTGTTCACCTAACGACCTACAGGGTCACCATCGAGAGTATACTGACCTACGGCATCACTTCCTGGTTTGGGAGCTGCAAGGCTTATGAACGAAAACAACTTAACAGGATAGTGATGACAGCCAGTAGGATCATTGATCCACTCCCTTTTCTGTTGGAGATCTATCAGAAGCGCAGCATCCGCAGAGCCATCTCCATTATTAAGGACCCTTATCACCCATCACACCACATCTTCTCCATTCTGCCATCTGGGAAGAGGTACAGGAGCATCAGCTGCAGAACCAGCAGGATGCTACACAGCTTCTTCCCACAGGCAATAAAACTGGTTAACGGACTGTGTCCCCTCCCCATACATCAAACACCAACACATCTAACCTCGCCCATACTTTGACAGCTAGACACCTGCCAAAGCAAAGCCACTGTTCGGTCTGAATGTTGGTTTTTAGTTCAATTTTTAGGTCTATTTTAGATATGTTCATTTTAAAGTTGTATGTATTTATTTATTCTGCTTTTATTAACTGCACTGACAGGAACTGATTGATAAACAATTTTTTGTTTCTTCTGTGTATGTAAGTACTCAGTGAAAATGACATTAAAGAAAATACTGAATACTGAAATACTGACTGAGATTTGGTGATCGACTTCAGGAATACATACCCCAGTTTACATTGATGGCGCTGAAGTAGAGATGGTTGAAAGCTTCAAGTTCATAGGAGTAAATATCACCAGTAACCTGTCCTTGATCAGCCATATTGAAGCAATGACCAAGAAAGCACACCAATGCTTTGTCTTCCTTAGGAGGCTTAGGAAGTTTGTCATGCCCTAGCAACTCCCGCCAACATATACAGATGTGCCAGAGAAAACATTTTATCGGGATGCATCACAGCATGGCTTGGTAACGGCTCCACCCAAGACTGCAAGAAATTGCAGAGAATTGTGAATGTAGCCCAGACCATCACTCATAGCAATTTCCCTTCCATCGACTCCATCGACACTTCATGTTGCCTCACTAAGATCACCAGCATAATCAAAGACATGTCTTAACCTGAAGACTCCTACTTCTCCCCTCTTCCATCAGGCAAGAAGTGCAGAAGTGTGAACACGCATACCTCCAGATTCAGGGACAGTTACTTCCCAGCTTTTATCAGGCAACTGAACCATCTTATCACCAACTAGATAGCAATCCTGACCTACCATCTACCTCATCGTATAGCCTCAGACTGTCTTTAATCAGATTTAATTCTGCACTAAACATTATTCTTTTTATCCTGTCACTGTGGACAACTTGATTGTAATCATGTATAGTATTTCCACTGACTGGACAGAACGCAGCAAAAAAGCTTTTGACTACCTCTATACACGTGACAATAAACTAAAGTAAACCAAATTAAACTAAATTAAATCTAAATTAAAGCCTTTCTATTTGCTACAAAAAGTGTTTGTGTAACAGCAATTACTTTGAAATGTAACAATTCTGAAAGGAAGAACCATACTAGTTGTGAGATAATTCATGTCCATTTAAATCACTGACAGAGTGAAGTGACTTAATGTTGCTGTCAACTCCGCATTGCTAAATGAGCAGTCTTAAATATGTGTAGACATTTGATGGAGAAAGCCTAGCTGTCGCTCATCCATGTTAATGTTTCACATAAGAATCTAGTTCACTGCCTTTCAAGCCCAAGACTGACATAAGAAACTACCACTTTAAGAAAAACATTCCTTTCTGCTTTGTCTTATCACTGGGCAATGATACTCTATTTAACAAAAAATACAAGTGTCTACTTTTTTTGGCATTTAGCAGCTTCAATCATAGATCATCATGGAGTAGATTAAATATTCTTTCAATTTATATTATTTGTAGAATATAAAGGATGCAAGCCTTTATGTTTGATAATGGTTATTATTCATTTATTGGTTATGAATGTGAGACCTTTAAAGAGCTTTTGTAGTTTTAGAAAAGTCATTTTGAGATTTGTTTTGGTCAAAGTAGAAAAAGAGTGCCAGTTAGAAACGGATGCATTTTAGATTGTCTTACACCAACAGCCTATATTTCCATGCAAAATATTATTGACTAAAAATGTATTACTTCAATCCTTGGAGTGATAAAATGTAATTGGATAGTACTCCAATGACAATTTTAATCCAGATTATGATGACTGTACAACTGCAGTAGCTCATTTTATGTAGAAAATGCTGCCTTATTTGGGAAAAAAACATGAACTCCAGCAGTTACTGTGTAAATTCCATGCACTGCTGGCAGTTTGTTGCAATGCATTCAGCCTCTTGGCACACAGCCTGCAGAAACACACAGTATGGCTACACTAGGGCTGGAGAAGGCAAGGAGAGCACACCCTGATGCTGAGATGGAGATTTGGAAATTTTAGCAGATAAATTAACAGCTTTATGGTGGGGATGTACAGTACATACATCTGTATACAGAGCATAGAAATGTACAGCACATTAACAGACCCTTGACCCACAATGTCTACCGAACATGATGCCAAGCTAAACTAATCTAATTTGCCTGCACATGCTCCATCTCCATGTGCCTATCTAAAAGACTCTTTAATCCCACTATCATATCTCCTCCCACTACCACCCATGGTAATGCATTCCACGCAACCTGCACTCTCTGTGAGAAAAAAATCCTGCCTCCTTTACCTTTCAGTGAAACCTTCCAGTATACTCGGGTCAGAGGAGACGTGAAAAAAAATCTTGGCAGCGAACAAGTTAAACTTTGCCCCTTTCACCTAAAAGCTATGACCTCTAGTCTTTGACATTTCCACCACGGGGAAAAAGGTTCTGACTATCTATCCTATCTACGCTCTCATAATTGTATATATGTCTCTCTTGGATTTGTACTTGGGTGCACAGTAGTGAGTGTACAAGGAGTAAAGAACGCAAGGAATAGGAATCTGATGTAGGTGTCTCTCTTAACCAGGTGTTCAAAGGATAGGTGTAGGGCAAGGAGATGGCATCAGCCATGGACCTGTTGTGGCGGTAAGCAAACTGCAGTGGGTCACGGCTGTAGACTGGATTTATTGCATTCCATAACTAGCCTCTCAAAGCATTTCATGATGGTGGATGTCAATAATAATAATAATAATATATAATAACTTTATTTATAAAGCACTTTAAACAAAGTTGCCACAAAGTGCTGTACATGAGAAATCATGAACAAAAAGCTATTACAAACAATTAAAAACCATTAAAAACCGTACAACGAAGGACTATAAAAAACACACTAAAAATTAAAAGACATTAAAAGCACTAAAAACAGGAGCAATGCCTCAGCCAGTGTCGAAAGCCAAAGAATAAAAATATGTTTTTAGGGAGCATTTGAAGATGGACAGTGAGGGGGCCTGTCTGATGTGCAACGGCAAGGTGTTCCAGAGTGCCGGAGCAGCAACAGAAAAGGCTCTATCCCCTCTGAGCTTCCGCTTAGACCTTGGTACCTCAAGGAGCAGCTGATCAGCTGACCTGAGGCACCGGGCAGGAGCATATAGGTGGAGCAGCTCAGAGAGGTAAGGCGGGGCGAGCCCATTCAATGATTTAAAAACAAATAAAATAATTTTGAAATGAACTCGAAAGTGCACTGGGAGCCAGTGTAGGGAGGCCAAAATTGGCGTAATGTGCTCCCTCTTTCGAGTTCCAGTCAAAAGGCGAGCGGCAGCATTTTGAACAAGCTGGAGACGAGCCAATGAAGCTCGTGCGACTCCAGAGTAGAGTGCGTTACAGTAATCCAGCCTAGATGTAATAAAGGCATGGATTACTGTTTCAAAATGCTCCCGCTCGAGAATGGGCTTCACCTTTGCCAGCTTCCTTAGGTGAAAGAAGCTGGGCTTAACCACCGCGCCTATTTGTTTGTCTAGTTTAAAATCACCGTCCATCCTAAAACCCAGGTTCAAGACGGTTGGCTTTACAGACATTGCCAGTGGACCCAAGTCAACAAAGGGAGGTTCACGGCAGCCATTGGGGCCAAACAAAATCACCTCTGTCTTCTCTTCATTAAGTCCCAGAAAGTTTAAGGCCATCCAGGACTTAATGTCCTCAAGACAAGACAGAAGTGATTTTAGAGAATAGTCTTCCTCTTTCCTGAGTGGCATATATAACTGGCTATCATCTGCATAAAAGTGAAAGGAGATGCCATGCCTTCTTAAAATTGAGCCCAGAGGAAGTAGGTATAAGGAGAAGAGCAGGGGACCTAAAATTGAGCCCTGTGGAACCCCATATACCAAGGGAGTGGAGGAGGATTCAAAGTCAGCAAGGCTTACCCGCATGGTTCTGTCTGCCAGATAGGACCTGAACCATCCCAGGGCACTGCCACAAATGCCCACTTGGTGCTGTAGTCTGGAAATTAAAATCCCATGGTCCACTGTATCGAAGGCGGCAGATAGGTCCAGCAAGACAAGAACCACATAATTACCTGAGTCGTTTGCCAGGAGGATGTCGTTGAAGACCCTTAGCAGAGCCGACTCTGTGCTATGCATAGCCTTGAATCCAGACTGGAAAACCTCCCGAATATTGTGCTCATCCAGGAAGAGTTTCAGCTGCGCATAAACTACCTTCTCCATGATCTTGGAGATAAAAGGCAACTTGGAGATCGGCCTAAAATTGGACAGATCAGTTTGATCCAGGCCTGGTTTTTTAAGTAGTGGTTGCACTACAGCATGTTTAAAATTTATGGGGACAACCCCAGAACACAAGCTACTGTTTATAATGGCGAGAACCGACTGCCCTATACTCGGGAAAACCTCTTTAAAAAGAAGAGGAGGGACAGCATCACAGGGGGAACCCGACGGCTTAATATGCCTAACCACATCCTCTAGACCCGACAATGTCAGAGGCACAAACTTTTCAAATGCCACCAGGCATGGGGCCGGAACAGAGGGGTCAGAGGCAGGAGCTGAGATGAGAGCCCTTATAGAAACGACCTTATTAATAAAGAAGTGCAGGAAGTCATTGCACAATTCGGACGATGCTTCCAAGCAAACAGGCTGTGGGGCATTTAAAACAGAATCAATAGTTTTGAATAATACGCGTGGGTCGTGACGCTTAGCCACTATTATATTAGACAGGTAATATCTTTTGGCCTCTTTAACAGTATTTTGATAATTTCGCCAGCTGTCCTTTAGGATTTGCGATGAAACCTGCAGCCTGTCCTTCTTCCACTTTCGCTCAGCTCTGCGACAATCCCGTCGAGCTGTACGAGTTGCGTCACTAAACCAGGGCTCGGGTTTAGCTCTGGGCTGCAAAGTTTTTAAAGGAGCCACAGAGTCCAGTATAGTTGTGCAGGAGGAGTGGAACCAAGAACTAATCTCCTCCGCACCAAGGGGAGTGGACGCAGAGGGGGCACAGAGCTGATCGAATGCAGCAGAGAATTGGCCAGCAGCAGAAGGGTTAAAGGACCGACAGCGCCGAGCAGACGATACAGGTCTAACTGCAGCACTGGAAAAACCAACATCAAACAGTACAGGCATGTGATCAGAAAACAAACTATCACAGACCTCCAAGTTCGCTATTTTAGATTTGATGGTTTGTTTGGTTTGTTGCCCCAATCTCCAAAAACTAGCCTCCATCAAACCACAGAAATATGTAGTAATGTCTATGTCAGTTTGTCTATGTTCTCCAATACGATTGACACGTTTTGGTTCTTGAAGGATACTAAGCATCACCTTTTAACAGACCAATAATTTGATTGCAACAGCAATTACTTTTACTATCTTAACTGTTACACAGTTTTAACTATTTTCTTCCATCTCGAGAACAGGTCTTCAGTCCCCATTCTATAATTCAATAGGGAAGTACAGCTGCCACTTCAGCTCATTACTTCTAACACTACATCTGTTTGTATATCTGCAGTCATAGCAAAACTTAATAGCGTTTGAAATTGTCAAACAAAATATAGATTTAACTATAGATCTATATTATTTTAAATCAGGCTCAACAATAAAGTATCTGCAATATCTTGTTCATTCAGTGCATTAATGCGACTGATATGCTATCATTACCAGTTTAGCTAAACAATTATTAATACTTAAACGGAAATTAATTTTAGAAGATCAAGGTTCTGGAAGTGAAATGCATTGCTAGTATTATTCCAACACATAATTGCAGAAAGTGGAAATGTTGCCAGAATAAATAGATTTTTAAAATATCTGGAATATATCAAAAGCAACTTTTCTGCTGCCAGTGGAAATCGCGAAAACTATACTTGCAGTTACATATTTTCCAATCAGTTTCATATTTATAGCCTACTGCTCACATAACATGAAAAGGGGTATGTAGTCAGTATAAAATTTTAAAGGAGAGTTTGATTCTCTGAGCTGTATTTCTTAACTGGAAAGCAGCCAAAATGATCAAATTGAATAGAATGTGAAATAAGATAGAAAATAAGCAGTTAATATCTTGACATTAGTGCAGGTATTATTTTACATTTCTTGGAAGGTGTAGTGCATTATCTCTTCGTCTTTACAGAAAATGTTTGGCTGTTTGATTTTCAGCATATTGTCCTGGCATAATGATTCGGCTATCTTTGTGCATATCTTACACAGCTTTCTTAACAGCCTGTTAGTCTCTTGTTGAGGGCAAACTGGAGGCAATTTGTTTCATTGTAATTGCTACTCTTCTGTACAGCTGCTATTCAATGGGGTGGGTAATGGAGTTAAACTAATGAGTAGATCTGGGAATAAGGCACCTATTGTGCAGAGTCAGTGGCCTCTTGTTCGCAAGTCTGTCTACATATGTAATTGAATGAAAATAACTGCTACGGTTGGACAGGTTCTACAACCTGCTTTTGGCAATATGTTGGAAGGGACTGCAGATGCTGGTTTAAAGCAAAGATAGACACAAAGCTGGAGTAACTCAGCGAGTCGAGCAGCACATCTGGAGAAAAGGAGCAGGTGACGTTTTAAGTCGAGGCTCGTCTTTAGACGCAGCTATATGTTTCCCCCCTGAAAAATAAACACAAAGGAGTACACTTTGAATCTGATATCTACCACTGCAGGTATATGGGACTAGGGGAGATTATGTGTTCGGCACGGACTAGAAGGGTCGAGATGGCCTGTTTCCGTGCTGTAATTGTTATATATATGTTGTTATATGCTTCCTTGAACATCTTAATGGAAGTTACGTGCTGTTTATACAGATAACATCAAACTGCAGAGGTTGGTGGATCTGTGGGATTGTAATTTCTCAACTGAATTGGGCTTTGATATCTCTGTCCTGCTCTAGCCACTAGAATCTGAGGCGTCAGTAGTTATGCATCCTTACCATCGATCAAAGATAAACACAAGTGTCTACATTGTCACGCTCAAGTGACATTGTCTGCAGTGAAAATAATAAAAAAAAAAGGTTAAATTTGATTGAGATATTGATAACATTCCAGTGCAGCAAAGCATATTAAACATAAATTACTTGCATAAATTCACTGTTTTGGCATGGGATGAGTGAGTGAGACTGTAGAAATAAAGCAAGCTTTTGCTTCACTCTCAATGTTCCTTGAATAAGTTCTTGAGAAGAAGTGGCAGCTGTACTTCCCTATTGAATTATAGAATGGGGACTGAAGACCTGTTCTCGAGATGATGGAAGAAAATAATTAAAACTGTGCAACAGTTAAGATAGTAAAAGTCATTTCTGTTGCAATCAAATTATTGGTCTGTTAAAAGGTGATGCTTAGTATCTTTCAAGAACCCAAACGTGTCAATCCTATTGGAGAACATATGCAAACTCTATGACTACATATTTCTGTAGTTTGATGGAGGCTAGTTTTCGGAGATTGGGGCAACAAACCAAACAAACCATCAAATATAAAATAGATTCTTAATGACACCCAATATATTGTTAATAGCTTAATTGCTTGTTTGACGAGAGAAATATTGCTTGTTTGATGAGAGAATTCATACCCCTCACCTCCAGCACTCCCTCCCCTCCTCTTCACCCACCCTCTACTTTCCCCTGTCCTCCTCCCCCCCCCCACTTCCTCGCTCACCTCTCCCTTCCTCTCCTTCCCCTAACCTCAGTCACTCCCTCGTCCCTCCATTATCCCTCTCCCCTCCTCTCCCTCTATCTACCCCCCCCCCTCCTCCCCCACTTTCCCTCCTCACCTCACCTCCCCAGGATCTCGATGTAAACCACCGCCAGCCCGATTTTCTCCAGCAGGCCGATGATGAAGTTTTACTTGAAGCGGGGGCCCTCGGCAGAGGGAGAGGCCGAGGGTACCCAGCACAGCCTCTCCCCGCCCCTGGGCCTACCCAGTGCGGCCTCTCCCTGCCCCTGGACCCTGCACCGGCTCCAACCCCAGCCCAGGGGCAGGCAGGGCAGAAATTAAAATAGAAGGAAACTTATCCGTGGAGCTGTCAGGTCGCCATTGTGAGGGGAAAAAAGATGAAGTTCTGAAATTATGGAAAGGCCGCGCTGAGGACCCGTGGGGTGCCCTTTGTGACGCCAGTGAAGTGAGATGGCAAGTGAGGGCGCTGTTTTATTTTTTTAAGTTTAAAAAGTGAATAACTTGTAAAATACGGCATCAATATGAAGGAAACTTCTTTTTCGTACATCGCCAGACAATAAGGTGGTGCAAGAATTGTAGCGCTGTGGTGAACCATTTTTGTGCAAATTTCGGTACAAATCTAGATATAAACAAATATAGAAACAAGATGAGAGTTAGACAGACAGACAGACACACACACCTCAACCTCCTATGCTTCAGGGAAAGAAGTCAACCTATTCAGTCTCTCCTTACAATTCAAGCCCTCTATTCCCAGTAATGTCCTTGTGAATCATTTCCACAATTTTTCCAATTCAATTATATTCTTCCGATAGCTGAGTGACCAGAATTGCAAACTATATATACATGGTCACCATTCCAGCTAGAACACCTAAATAATGGTCAAACAACACACCTTCTGTTAAACTGTAACATAATAGATTAGAAGAGATTCAGCTGTAATCTTTAGTCCATTCTAATAAAGTGGATCTGAGCTAAACTATCCTTGACAATCTTTCTGTTCATCCAAGTAACACTTGTTCTAATCCCATGTCCACATTCATTGCTCAAGCTAACATTTAAACAAAACATTTTTATGTTGCACCTTTCACTAACCCAAGCCTTCTCAGCGTTTTACGTATCATTGAAGTTTAATTACTTAAATAATGAGATAATTACACACCCATTTTGCATACAGGCTCCTAAAGGTCAGTAATAATGCTGAGATATTCTGTTTTCATAATGTTCAATAATGTATAGTTATTGGACAGGCCTCTGGCATAATTCCCTTCATCTTTGAAATAGCACCTTCATACCTGTTACATGTACTGAAGAATAGACAGAGACTCCGTTTAATGTTTTTTTTATTAAATCATTCATTGAATACTGCACTGAAGTGTCAGTGTTTGAGTCTCTGGAATGGTATTTGAATCCATGACATCCTGAATTAAAGTAGAGAGCACTACCAAGAAAGCTACAGCTGATGTTACATGACAACCCATTTGGTCAACTGCTCTTGTTTCTGATTTCAGAAAATGAGTGGACAAAGTTGTAGAGAATGAAAATATGTGGATTCTTCTCTTTCTGTGAATCCTGGTATTACCTGTGGTATTTTAGCTTGGTCACATTTTTTTCTGTGTGTCATGAATTATCTATTTGAAAAATTTTGAAATAAAAATAACTTGCATTTAAACATGGCTTAAATATTGTTATCATAGGTTCAGGATATACCAAAGAACGTCAAGATCAATAAATCTTCTTAGTCTGTCCCTCAGGATCTTACACTTTATTTCAGTAAAACTGGAGATGCTTGATGGAATGGGAGGTAGTGCACTCCTTCCACCATTCCATCAGACTTCTGTGTGCATCCAACAAATAGACTCAAGGTTCTCAATGTCATCACAAATTATTTTTCTCTACATTAAGCAGTGATGGGTCATGCATTTTTATGAAGCTTTGAAAATATACTTGATTTGTTTCCTTTATCTACCAAGTAATCTTGTGGCTCTTAAAGTAGACTATTTGTTTGGTCAGCTGGGTGAAATACATTGCCAGCCCATTGGATCTGACTATGTGCAATTAGGATCTCAATGCTGAGCATCTTGACCTGGGAGAGAATACAAATGTTGATTTTCTATTTCTTCCAGAATATTTAGAGAAGTTTATAAATACATCATTGCTTTGATATCAATGCAGCAGGTAGCTTATATCTTAAAAGTACACAGAAGGACAGAGATCAATAGAGTCTCATCATAAGCATTGAGCTTATCATCTTTAAATACTTTTTCCTCAGAGAGCCTATATGTTTAAGTTCAGGTTCATTATGGTCACGTGTACTAAGGTACGGTAAAAGCTTTGTTTTCCATGCTATACAATCAAAATCAGATATGACTATACATAAATCCAATCAAGCTAAACTCGCGTATGATACGTAGAGCAAAGAGAAAGATACAGAGTGCAAAATATAGTTCTCAACATTAGAGTACAATAGTGAGATTAAACGAGAACGTACCAGTTTGAAGTTTGATCGTTATTTTATGAGGAGTAACGTTGAGGGAATACGTGAAGAACCCCACCAGGACGCATGCGTGTCATTCTTCAAAGCAGCGGTGTGAAATCACAGATAACTGTAATGACTAAACATAGTAAGATTAGAGAAGAGATACCAGTTAAGTATATGATCAAGGGTGGGAGCGGAGGGCACGTATTCCCTCAACGTTACTCCTCATAAAATAACGATCAAACTTCAAACTGGTAAGTTCTCGTTTAATCTTACTATTTTACTTCGGAGTCACATGAGTGACTACGTGAAGATTTTAAAGCTCTGTGATTTCATGCCGTGGAAACGAGTCCATGCATCACATCTGCCTTGATTATGGGGAGAATAGAGTTAACATCATTAGACATCAATACGATATTGAAACCCAACGATAAAAATATTAACACCAATTATTGCCCCTATTTATGGGGTAAATTATATTACAGAACTTAAATTTGTTTCTGCAAATGTTCCAGGTTCAATGACTGGATTGTTATAAAGTCGTTGGAAAGTTTCCTCCGTTGACCATCCTGCTGTCTTGAGGATTTGGTCCATAGGAACGTCCAACTTCATAGCTGCCGATGTAGCTGCAGCCCTGGTGGAGTGAGATTTTAAAATGGTAGTGTCTACTCCAGCCTTTATTAGGACCTGTTTTAGCCATCTAGAGATGGTCTGGACTGTCACTGTTTTGAGTGGCTGTTTGTAGCTGATTAAAGTGACATTTCTTTCCCTCTGATGATCTTAGTATACTCCATATATAATAGTAAGTGTGTTACAATACAGAGACGACCATCTGTCGGGTAGGCCCTGAATTCTGTTTTTAGGCCTGCTGACCCCTGTCTGTTCTGTTTGACTATTTCATTGATGTGAAAAGTTAAATTTCCAGATGAAATAATCATGTTGCCCAACCTTTGTTTCTGTAGTGACTGGACCCTTTGTGCCGTGACCAAGGCCATAGCATGACTGTTTTCATAGTCGGTTTCTGTAGGGACAGAGCTGTAGCTGGAGACCAGTTTCTTAACATGGTCAGTACAATGCTCACATTCCATATTTGGGAGTACCTGGTCTTGGGGGATTAATATTAAAATGCCCCTCATGAGTTTGGTTACCAGGGTGTGTCCCAACAGAATGCCGCTCTGTTCCTTGCGCCAGGTATGTTGACAGAGCACTTCTGGCGCAGTTGATGGCACTATGACTGAGCCTCTCATTGTAATGGAGGCTTGCCAGGAATTCCAGAACAGACGGGATGTTCATAGATCTGTGGGTGATGTTTATTGTTGTGAGTACTTCCCATTTCTTGATGACACCAAGTACTGATTTTTTGGTGGACTGTCTGTGGCCCGTTGAAATAATTCCACTATTCGGTCCGTCAGTCCCAGGTGTAGTAGAGGTGCTTTCAACTCTATAAATTAATAGGTTTATATAATTATGACATGGGTAACTCCCCTTGTTGCGGGAAGAACCAGTAAATTAGGTCTATGATGGATGGTGATGCATGGTTCTAAAACCATGTCGATATCACCGGGACCGATGGTTGAGTAGGCCAATCGGGTACTATCAAAATACCAGACGCGGAGTCTACTGTTTATTCCTAAATACCCGACTGATGAGGCAGAAGGAGGGAATGCATAAATAATCCCCCAATGCAGCGAAAATGCATCTGTAGCCACTGCCCCAGGTTCTGGTTCCGAAGAACCTAATTCGATAACTGGTGAGAGCATGGATGTGAATAGGTCGTTATCTGGTGTTCCATACCGTGCTGTAATTCCAGCAATACATTTTTTATCCAACATCCATACAGTGTTTTCATAGACTTAGCGTGACCTGTTGTCTGCCACTAAATTCAGTTTACCTGATAAGTTGGTAGCTGATATCCAAATATCTTTCTGGATACACTATTGCCAAATTGTGTTGGCCAGATAGTCACATGATGTCGATATGTTTCCACCCATATGGTTGACATATGCTACCACGGTGGTGTAGTCAATTAGTAGTCTAACATACTGGTGATATAACCCAGAACAATATGACTTAAAGCCATGGAATGCACTCAACTTTCCCAGGTATTTATGCCCAGCATTTGTAATGATGCCTCCTGTGCATTCCATCTCCCCCACAGCTGGAGATGGAATTGGTAGCATCCCATCCAAGTGCCCATCAGTATGTAGTTCCATAGACGGGTAGCTGTTAATGTTTGGACAGGAACAATGCCTAATGTTGTGTTTCCACCATTTTAGTACCATTGTGGCCTCTGTTGGTAGCTTCTTTGGTCTGTCAGAATGACCCCCATAATTTTTGAGTGCACACATGTTTGCGCTCAATTTGATAATGTAAAGGTCCGATTTATGTGGCTGGAACACAGCCACTATAATGCCAATTATTCTACTACCAGTCTGATGGATGGTTTAGTTTACTGCAAGCCTCCATTAAGGCTGTAACCTTTTCTTACGGCAAAGTCACTGACATGTGAGCTGAGTTAAGAGTGAAACCGCAGATGATCCATTGTGTTAAATACATATGTGGGCACCTCTAATGGGTACTGTATAGTAAGCATTTTTTAATACGATGCTTGCCATGTAGTAACCTAGGATCAATACCTTTGCAGTAACAAAGGTTCCCATCTAGTAATGAATATAAAGTACGAAAGTATTCAAATTAGTCAAATCTATGATGATGTGGCAACCACCATCTATTTTATGATAAAGATTTTTGGACACGAATTCCTGTGATTCGTGTTGGATGTCCTCCATTACTCCTTTTTTATTTGGGCACTGTAGTTCAGTATGCGCTTTTGATTATTTATTTGCCTGTAAGCATGAACATTCAGTTCGGTACATGCTGAACTAGAGGATTATGTTTTGAATAATTCTATGGTATAACCCTATACTTCTTCCTCCATGGTTACTATTAGTAGGTTTGTTAATTTCTCGGCATCCTCCGTGGACGTTGAGGTGCCTGTGTCTGGATCTGTAGTTGGGTCTGTGTTGAGGGTTAGCGCATTCCCCAGGAAGTAGTTTTTAGACATTGCTTTAATGAGCCCCAGGGTTTCCCTCTATGTCAAGGTCTTTACCTGTTTAGATAAGTTGCCTCCAAATTTTAATATTGGGGGTATGGAGGTTCCAGGTTTGCATAGGCCTGCAAATTAGGGTCTAAAGCCGGTTGGATGGTACTTCTTCCTAATGCTGTTTACTCGTATTGGTAGTTTGCAAAATAAGGCCAGTGCATCCTGGTGATCTAGTGTCATGTCTTTTTTGTTTATTGTGCGGGCGAAACCTGTAATACCCGCTGTTAGGACTTTTGGAACTTTCTTTCGTTTCAAGTCCCTGCCCTGCCATGTTTTCAAATACACTGGTTGATACTGGGAACATTCAGTGTTTTGCAGTTCCCTGATGGTAAGTGTCTTCCAATAGGTTTTCTGCACCCCATGTGCACTAGGGATATGTTCTGCACCCCTGTTCAGGTTCAGCCCAGAATTGACCCCCTATACTCCCCTCTGATGAGGGAGAACACTGTGTAGCCCTACAAGAGGTACTGCTGTAGGACTTACTAGCTGCCCCCTGTGACTAGTCTCCATCTCCCGGAGCCTGCCACTTACCTGCTCCAACAGCCGCTCCAGCTGGCTCCAATGCTCTCGGGCACCCAACCGGCTCCAATGCACATGGTCACTGGCCGTCGCGGCTGCTCCTGAAGCCGCTACTCCTGAGGCCGCTCCTGCTCCAGTTCCTGCAGCCACTCCACCCGGCTCCAATGCTCACGGGCACTGGCCATCGCGGCTGCTCCTGAAGACGCTTCTGCTCCAGCTCCTGCAGTCAGCCCAGGATTGACCCTCGGTGTTCCCCTCTGATGAGGGAGAAACACTGTGCAGCCCTACAAGAGGTACTGCTGTGGGGCTTACTAACTGCCCACTGTGGCTAGCCTCCATCTCCCGGAGCCTGCCACTTTGGGGTATTTCCTCCTGCAGCCGCTCCAACCGGCTCCAATGCTCACGGGCACTGGTCGTCGCGGCTGCTTGAAGCTGTTCCTCCTGCAGCCGCTTCAACCGGCTCCAATGCTCACGGGCACTGGCCGTCGCAGCTGCTTTGTTCCCCGCTCCCAGCCGCTCAAACCGGCTCCAATGCGCACGGGCACTGGTCGCTCGCGGCTGCTCCTAAAGCCGCTCCAACCGGCCCCAATGCGCACGGGCACTGGCCGCTCGTGGCTATTCAGAGTCGGACTCCTCGGAGTCAACGACCCTGTTAGTTTTTGCTTCGCTCTCCCACCCGGCTTGGCCGGTGCGGGAGCGAAGTCGGGAGCGAAGTTGGGCACAGCTGTTCCCATTACGGGAGATTGGCGTGCCTTTGGATGCTGCTGCCGGCTACCCGCAACTCCACGGTTCTCCCCCGCCAGCTTTTCCGCAGCCTTCGTGGATCTGGTCCATGTCTCCACCTGAAAGGTAAGTGGAAGGAACGCAGAGTCTTCTTACCTGCTGTTCCCGACTTTCAAATTCTGGAACGCAGAGTCTCCTTACCTGCTGTTCCCGGCTTTCAAATTTTGCCGCTAAGGGAACGTCGTTGCCCCTGCTGTGACTCGTTGCAATGCGTGTAGCGATATGGCACGCATGCGTCCTGGCGGGGTTCTTCACGTAGTCACTCACGTGACTCCTAAATAAAATCAGGGCCTGGGCAAAGCAGTGCACTGGGGCCCCTACACTTCCAGTTTCCATACCCCTTGTAATGAAGGTTGCAGTGAAGGTCAGCATTGCATCAGCTTCCCTAATTATTTGCAGCAACTACACGCTCACTTTTGATGTTTCATGCACTGCAACCGTGGAATCAATTTTTAACTTTTTAACTTTGTAGTTGCATTTTATTTACCAAATAATTTGTCTTTTCTTTCTGGACTAAACATGACTCCAAACCCATAGTGATATATTGACATAGTAATATATTGACTTGGAAACAAGGAACTGCAGATGCTAGTTTACAGAAAAGACACAAAGTGCTGGAGTAACTCAATAGGTCAGGTAGTATCTCTGGAGAATATGGATAGTTGACGTTTGGGTCAGGACCCTTCTTCAGACTGATTGTAGGGGGAAGGGGGGGAAGCTGGAAGAGAGGGGGGGCAAGATAAAGCCTGGCAAGTAATAGGATGACACAAAATGCTGGAGTAACTTAGCGGGACAGGCAGCATCTCTGGAGAGAAGGAATGGGTAACGTTTCGGGTCGAGCCCCTTCTTCAGACGGTCTCGACCCGAAACGTCACCCATTCCAGCTCAATTACTCCAGCATTTTATGTCTCCATTCGATTTAAACCAACATCTGCAGTTCTTTCCTACCCAGGTAATAGGATGATGCAGATGAGGAATGTTTTTGCTAGGCAGATGATTGGGCAAAGGCCAGAGATGAAAAGACATATGGTGTGAGACAATAAGATTGAAAAGTTGTGAATTGTGGAGCTCCAGGAAGGAATAAAGGTGGAAGGGGAGGGGGGTAAAGAATAGGTGCGAGTCCAGGTGGGGCACAGAGGAGAGGGGTGGGATATTTGGGGAACAAAGAGAGAAGGGGAGGATAATGTAATAATGTAAAATTGGAGAATACAATGTTCATATCATTGGGGAAGCTTCCCGACCCGAAACGTCACCTATCCATGTTCCCAAGAAATGCTGTCTGACTCGCTGTGTAATGAGCCTGTCCCACTTGGGCGATTTTTCAGGCGACTGTCAGCGACTGTCAAGTTGCCGGCAGTCGCCTGAAAAACCGGCAACTGGAACGGCAGCTGTCAGAATGGAACACACACACACAAACACATTGCTTACTTCACCAGCCTGTAATGCAGGCCGGAGACAGGACAAGCGGGGGGGAGCGCTGTCTGAGTGAAATTCACACGGTGCAAAGCCCAGGTTATACAGACACACACCGTGATGAACAGGAAGGTTGACGCTGTAATTAAGAAGCTAAAAAGCACAGTGTATGGTAAATCCTTTAAAAGAGTGGGGAAGAAGGAATGGAGACAACTTTTAAGAAACCGGAGATACACGGCTGTGAAGCTCGGAGGACATTAACATTATCGGCCGGTTATCCTTGGTTCTGAAAACTATTGCTTGCGTTTTTTTTCGCAATGAGCCAATGAAATTCACTGGTCAGCACCGGCTACAACCTATGAGAACCTAAGAGAACCTTCGACCTCCTGGCAACCCATTGGGACCTCCTGGCGACCCACCTACTGCTCGAGAATTCTCGCTACTCTCCATGACGGCTTCATTCTGGTCGCCGCTAATTTTTTAACATGTTGAAAAATTTGCAGCCACCATAATGAGGCTGCGACTAGTTCCCAGAATGCGGGATCCCTCACGACCATGAAGGCGACTCCCCGGCAACCACCCGCGAACATGTGGCGACCATGTAACGACTGCATAGTCACCTAAGTGGGACAGGCCCATTAGTGCATCACTTTGTGTCCTCTAAGTAATGTTATTGCTTCTTAACTCTGCCCCTAATTAAAGGGTAATAAATGCTGACAAACCTGCATCATGTGAACATAACAGATAAATAGGAATAGGCCGTTCTCTTCATATTCACAGTATCACTAATCCTCACATTTTCACATCAGGCACACTACCCCCCCTCCCCTACTTTCTTGTAACTCCACATAGAAAGCTGGCATTGGAGGAGTTTAAGCCTGGCTCCAAACCATATGCCCAATTGAAGTAAATAGGTCACTCTTCGTGGGTAGGAGTCTAGTTCTGGCTCATAGTGTCCCTGGTGGAATCATTTTGTACAATCTCGTGAAGATGATTCTCAAGCTGACTTTTAGAACCAAGCTTACTGAAGAAAGTTGATGTGCAACAAATAGAAAATTGTGGTGCATTTAGTGATATTATTTCCCAATGTCACAAAGCGTAACAAAACCCAGCGCCAATTTGTGTCAATTTTCAGTACAGAATTTGTTTGCCAATTTTTATTTTCTCGCACTACTAAAATCTATTTATACTTGAATAGCCCTTTCCAACATTTCTTGCCATATTTATTTCTTAGATTAATACTTCAAGTCTACATATTTATGTATATGTATTGTCTCTTAGTAGATATTTCAGAGTGAATGTACTGGGGATATTTCAGAGTGAATATTAACTTCCTGATATTGATGGGGTAAAGAAAGCACTTTGTGATTACTTTTTAATAACGGTGAACACTAATTGATTCTCTTTTATTTCTACCTTAAACTTTAGCCAATGTTTAAGAAAGTGGCATGCCATCTGGAATGGTGGAATATGTCTGGAGGACTGCAACTAGCCAATGTTGTTCCTATGTTTAAGAAGGGAAGTAGAGATAATCCAGGAAATAATAGGCTGGTGAGCCTCATGTGAGCAGTAGGGAAGCTACTGGAGAGGATTGTTTGGGATAGGATTTACTCACATTTGATAGAGAATGGAATAATTAGCGCTATGTCATCCCGGGTCTGTCAGTGACAGGTCATGGCGTTCTAACTTGAATTAGTATTTTGAGGAGGTGATGAAGGTGATTGATGAAGGCAGGACAGTGAATGGTGTCTGCATGGATTTTAATAAGACATTTGAGATGGTCCCTCATGATAAATTGATCCAGAAGATTAAGATGCATGGATCAAAAGTGGCTTGGTAGTTTAGATTCACAACTGGCTTCCCATAGAAAACAGTGGAAGTGGTGGACAGAGATGGTTAATACATTTGCAGACAACACCAAAATTGGTTGGGTTGTGGACAATGACGAAGGTTGTCAAAGACTACTGCGGGATTCAGACACAAAATTCATCGATTACAGCTCAGCATTCAACACCATTATACCCTCTAAACTGATCACCAAACTCGGTAACCTGGGCATCGACCCCTCACTCTGCAACTGGATACTGGACTTTCTAACCAACAGACCCCAGTCTGTTAGGTTAGACAAGCACACCTCTTCAACCCTCACCCTGAACACCGGCGTTCCACAGGGCTGTGTGCTGAGCCCCCTCCTCTACTCCCTCTTCACCTACGACTGCACACCTGTACATGGTACTAACACCATCATCAAGTATGCAGATGATACAACGGTGAATGGCCTCATTAGCAACAATGATGAGTCGGCCTATAGGGAGGAGGTCCAGCTCCTAGCAGCATGGTGCGCTGACAACAACCTGGCCCTTAACTCCAAGAAGACCAAGGAGCTCATTGTAGACTTCAGGAAGTCTAGGGGCGGCACGCACACCCCCATCCACATCAACGGGACGGAGGTGGAACGTGTTTCCAGCTTCAGGTTCCTGGGGGTCAACATCTCCGATGACCTCTCTTGGACCCACAATACCTCAACTCTGGTCAAGAAGGCTCACCAGCGTCTCTTCTTCCTGAGGAGACTGAAGAAGGTCCATCTGTCTCCTCAGATTCTGGTGAACTTCTACCGCTGCACCATCGAGAGCATCCTTACCAACTGTATCACAGTATGGTATGGCAACTGCTCTGTCTCCGACCGGAAAGCACTGCAGAGGGTGGTGAAAATTGCCCAACGCATCACCGATTCCTCGCTCCCCTCCATTGAGTCTGTCCAAAGCAAGCGTTGTCTGCGAAGGGCGCTCAGCATCGCCAAGGACTGCTCTCACCCCAACCATGGACTGTTTACCCTCCTACCATCCAGGAGGCGCTACAGGTCTCTCCGTTGCCGGACCAGCAGGTCCAGGAACAGCTTCTTCCCTGCGGCTGTCACACTACTCAACAATGTACCTCGGTGACTGCCAATCACCCCCCCCCCAGGAAAAACACTATGACTGTATGCATGTAAATAGATTTATTTATTGAAATCATATTCTATGTCGCTCTTCCAGGGAGATGCTAACTGCATTTCGTTGTCTCTGCACTGTACACTGACAATGACAATTAAAGTTGAATCTGAATCTGAATCTAAATCTGAATCTAGTTTAAATGGACTGCAACACGGAAATAGGCTGCCCATCGTGTAATATGGGCATTGGCCACTAGATGGCGCTTACTTTCCCGATCTCATTTTCTAATTAGTTTAATTAATTAATGTGCACTTTCGGCAACGACAAGTTATGACTTCCTTCTCAATTATATTTCATCTAAATCTGTGGAAAACTTCATGTAGTTTGGTGACTTGGGTCATGAAAACTGATTTCTAGACACATTTTTGATGCTCGGCCCACAGCCTATAAGGCATTTGACAAAGTCCCTTGTGGCAAGCTGATCCAGATGATTAAGGTGCATGGGATCCATAGTGATTTGGTCGTTTGGATGCAGAACTGGCTTATTCATAGAGGAGAGCGTCATTGAAAGTACTTTTTCTAGCTGGAGGTCTATGACCAGTTGTGTTCCAGGGGAATCCATGTTGGGACCTCTGTTGTTTGTGATAAATACAGACAGCTTGGACCTAAAGAAAGACAGATTGGTTAGTCATTTTACAGGTGTCACGAAAATTGTGAAGTTGCAGATAAAACTGGAGGTGTTGTGGTGAGTGACGAAGGCTGACAAAGGGTACAGCAGGATAGAGATCATCCATAGAAATGGGCAGAAATGGTTGATGAAGTTTAATCCAAGCAAGTGTAAGATGAAGCGCTTTGGGAGGTCCAGTGTGAGGGGAAAGTATACAATTGATGTTAAGGCCCTTAACAACACTAATATACAGAAAGAATGGACAGTCAGAATTTTTTTTCCAGGGTGAAAATGGAAAAGATTAGAGGGCATAAGATGAGAGGGGCAACATTTTAAGGAGATGTGTAGGGCAAGTTTTTTTGCACAGAGAAGGGCAGGTGCTTGGAACACGCCTTTGCCTGGATGGCGGATGGGGCGGAGGGTGGGTGGTGGTATTGGTGGAGGTAGATACAAGAGTGGCACTGAAGAGGCTTTTAGGTGCACACGTGGATATGCAAAGAATGGAGGGAATGGAGGATATAGATCATATGTAGACAGAGGGGATTAACTTAACCGTATCATGGTCAGGACAGACATTGTGGGCTAAAGGGCCTGTGCCATTTGTGTACTGTTCTATGTTTTAGGTGGTTGTGATTTGGGATAGATATTTACTCAGCGATGTATCAGATGATTCCCTTCAAAGAAGTAATTTAACTGAGAATGGAACGAGCTACAGAAAAGCACAACACCATAGTCCTCTTTTTTTCATCTTATGTTATGGCAGTTATGGTAGTTATGGCAGAAATCTTTACATTTCAATCTTTTTCAGTTTGTTTTTCCTTTATATGCAGGTTTCTTGGGTTAGGTGTACTCAGGTGCCCAGTTATCAGGAATAAGATGATCTGTTCATTTAATTATTTTCCCAAGTATAATATAAATATAAGAATCTTCTGATCCCCAGAAAAAATAAATTAAGTGAAGGATTAAAGTCAGCAATTTCATCTCCCACACAAACTCTAGCTGTATCTAGAATGTTTTTTTAAATCTTGCTGACTATATCTCCTACTTTGAAAGGTAGTCATAACAAGCTGCCACTGTGAAACAGGATAGAAGCACATCAGTTGTTTTTTTCTAAGTGTTGCAAATGAATGCTACTTTGGCCTTGAATTAAGAAAGCCAAACAGACATTCATTGGCATGCCATAAGCTGTAGCAGATTGATTATTAAAAAATAATCCTTGTAGACAGACTATCAACTATCATTAACAACCGAAGCAGTTGCAGGGTTCAATTTCATGCAACCTTGTGCAATGTTCCAAAATCCCAAATATGGAAAGCATTTAGACATTTGTTCATAGCTCCAAACCCCCACCCCAACTTTCAGTTACTTTACACTTTTAATAAGAGTTAATTACTTCCATGTGCAAACTTGAGTTGTGGGATCCATAGTTGGCACATTGAAAAGAAATCCGCCACTTCTCTATCAATAAGAACAATTTCCAACATGGGCCTAGTATTTATTGGTAGTTACAGAACACGAAAAACATCATTTAACTTATTTTTCTACATTGAAAAAATATAGTAGAGTTTTCTTTTATTTTATGATGGGTTAATTTATGACCTTTATAACTTGCACAAAAGTAGCACCCTTTTTTCAGGAATCAATTTCAAAATTATAATATAAATTACAAAAAAAGGTGATGATGTTCCTGAGGCACATTAAGGTGGATAAATCTCTAGGGTCTGACCTAGTTTATCCTTGGACATTGTGAGAAGTAAGGAACGATACCAGAAGACTGATAAGTGGCTAAAGTAGCACCTCTACTTAAGAAAGGCTGCAAGGACATTTCAGTGACCAACAGGCCTTTGATTATAACATTGGTGGTGGAAGAGTTATTAGATGGAATTTTAAGAGACATAATCTATCTGCTTTTGCAGAAAGGAAAGGCAAGGACCAATTAGGGATAATCGCCATCGCTTTGTGCGCAGGAAATCATATCCCACAAATGTCATTGAATTGTTTGAGGAAGCAACCAAGAGGATTGATGAGGGCAAGATAGAGAATGCTGTCTACGTGAATTTCAGCAAAGCTTTGAACAAAGTTCTGCCTGGAGGCTGATCCAGGAGGTGAAATCATGTGGCATCCAGGATGACCAAGCTAATTGGATACAAATTTGACATGGTGGAAGAAGGAAAAAGGGTAATAGTAGAGGGTTGGTTTTCAGATTGGAGGCATGTCACCAGTAGTATGTGAAGTCCCCTGTTGTTTGTCATATATATTATCAATTTGGAGGAGAATGTAGGTGGCATGATTGTAAGTGTGCAGATGACATTAACATTGGTGGTGTGGTAGACAGTGAAGAAGATTTTGTAAGGATATAACAGATCAACTTGGAAACTGGCCATCGGTGGAGTGATGTATTATGGGAAGTTAAATGGGTAAGGTCATGCAAAATAAACTGCTGGCCTGGGGAGTGTTGCAAAACAGAGGGATTTATAGCTACATAGTTTCCCAAGAGTGACTACCCAGTTGAACAAGGTGGTGTGAACATCTGTGAACATTTTCAGTGATAACTCGAGAAATAAAGCATCAAACGGAGCATTGAGTACAAGGGTTGGGACGTTATGTTACAGCTTTATAAGACACTAGACCAAGTGGGACCCGTTGGGTCCTGTCCCCTCAATGCACGGTTGCGGGTGGGGGGGGGGGGGGGGGAGGGGGCAGCCCTCGGCTTCACACACACACTAACCAGCCCACTTGATATTATATTAATATTATTAATTTGCTCCTTTTACCCCATCCCCCTCCCTATCCACTCACGCATACCCCCAACTCGCATATGTGGCTACAGAGGGAGAGGGAGGTATAGAGAGAGAGAGAGAGAGGGGGGGGCAGAGAGAGGGAGGGCAGAGAGAGGGAGGGCAGAGAGAGAGGACCTGACCCGAGGACCCGACAGCTCGGTCCCGTCCCCTCAACAAGGGCAGAGAGGGGGCGACGTGGACTCGGCGAGCGGGGCGGGCCCGACTTGCTCGTTCTTTCTGTGTCTTTTGGAGCGGGGGGCAGGCAGAGTCTTGAATAATGGGGGGGGGGGGGTGACATCACTCACAGCGCAAGGAAGAAGGGCATGCAGGCCTATTGTGACGTCATCAGCAAAAGACAGTCGTTTTTAAATTCTAAGTTTTGTCAGATTTTTGAACATTTTCAGTGATAACTCGAGAAATAAAGCATGAAATTTTCAGATAAGGCGATTTCGGACTCCACGGGAAAAATCTCTACCGGAATATGTAAACATTTTACCGTTAGCGCATCGTTTTTTCGAGAAGATGTGATTATACACAAACAAACACACAAACACACGCACACACATCCACATACAAGATCAGACTTTTAGGTACATAGATTATAAGACGTACCATGTTATCTAATACTTAACTGAATAGTCTGTCTAATATCTCAATCTGTCACAGGATATTCTGGGAAGCAGCATCGATCATCCCTGCTAAAATTCACAAGCCAATTATTCACAGCTGATCACTGACCCTACATAAGAGGTTCATGGTGTCAACCTCCTAAAGACTGTGGAAAGCCTGAGCAGCGTTCTGGCTTCCTGCTTCACAGATGAAAGATGCAATATGGCCCAATGTGAGACTTTTGAATTGGAAACATCTAGCACATCACTTTAACCAGCTCATTAGTATTTGTTGCTTGAGGCATCTTTTCCTATTTGGCATTTGAATGAATTGGCAGAATGGGCATCTGCACGTAAGGTTTTCAAATCATACAAAATCAAAGATGACCATACAGACTATGGTTATATATACAATGGCCAGTTTTGAAAAGTGTGTCTTTTCATGGATGTTAGCTTAACTCATCAGCTTTGATATTTCCCTTATATATAAATATCCTGCCAATATTTGCAATTAGAAAACTGAATGATGCCTGTAGAATTATCATCAGGCCGTAAAGTAGGGAATGGATATTGATTCAGTGATTTTAATTTTGCTTTTTGATAGCTGTAAGGATAATGCACCAAAACCCACAGTTTACTAATGTAGCAGTGTAAAACAACTAATACATATTGTGGAATTGAGTTATTTGAAATGCCCAGACATTTTTGATTGTTGGCCTTAATCTGTGTTACAGTGGGTTAATTAGAATGGTTTTATATGATTCATTGCTCATGTTTGAAACAAAAATAACACTCTGGTTACTGGCTAAATATTTTTAGGAAAAATCTATCAGGCAGCAGACATAACAAATATGATCAGCCAAGATTGGAACAGAGTGATGAGCAGCTTTTTGCCTACTGGATACCATTAGGGATTGATCAATAAGAACTAGAAGTGTTTAGGAAAATAAACTTTTTCCTTGTGCTTGCAAGAAAAAATAATATTGGCATCTGGGCTTTGTGCTCTTTGGTTATGTTTTCTTTAAACTGCTTCAATAGTAAACCTGAACTATTCACTGGGATGTTTTGTGAGAAGCTTTTAATAGGGAAACACTTAATTGTCTGTATTTTTGTAGGGATCTTATCTGGAGGGATGAAAAGATTTACGCACAGTTTCCTAGCAGGAACATTACTGATTGGCATCTGGACAAAGTGCTTCTAAGCCACATTTATTTCCCCTCCTTTAACATTTTATGTTAGTAGTGATGAGGAATTACATAAAATTCTATTTACTATATCCAGTATCAACAAATATTCTTAGATGAGAAGTACTATAGTTGATATATAATATAAAATTTCTCTTATTTGCTTATATCAGATGTACAGTGACCTCTCTTTCTGAGAATCATCAATATAATAACCACATTAACAAGTTATGAGTTGCTTGGTGTGAACCAGATTGAAATTGTCAGAAAGCAAGAATTTCATTGTCCTATCAGGGACATATGACAATAAACTCTCTTGAATCTCTTGAATCTTGAATCTCTTTCAACTGACCTATAGTTGACTATCATGAATCTGGGGGTGAAGATAAATATCTGATGTAGTTATCAGTTATCACGTCAAAATTGCTGGTGTTGATTGCTTAATTATGATATAAGTTGTGAAAAGCTGACCCCCTTACTCCAAGCACCAAAACTTGAGTACTCCATAAAATTGACATCCTTTAATTCCCAAACTTTGCTTTTTTTTATTAACCAATTGAACAGTACATCATCACCAGCTCTAACTTTGCTGACTAACTACCAAAGCAACTAAAACACTTATCCAATACTTTCCCGAAACCAAAATACATCATATCCATTAGGTTTCCCCATATCTATTTCCATAACAAACTCCAACAGATTAGTCAAGCATGGTTTCCGCCTCATAAATCCATGTTGACTCTGCTCAATTCCATTATTCTTTCGAGGATGTTCTGTTTTTACATCTTTCATATTACAGTTGATAATGCTGCTGCAGTAATATCCTGACCTTAGGTGCTATCTGTGTATAGTTTGTACAATCTCTCTGTGTGGGTTTTCTCTGGGTGCTCTGGTTTCCTCCCACATCCCAAAGATGGGCTGGTTTGTTGATTAATTGTCTTCTGTAAATTGCCCTTGGTGCTTAGGTAGTAGATGCAAGAGTGGGATAACGCAGAACTAGTATGAACTAAACTAAGTGCAAACCCATTGGGTGTTCTCCTCAACGCAAGATTCCACCACTCACCTGTTCCCCCAATGCTAGCCATTACCCCAATGCAATATTGCACCACTTGCGCATAGCTCTCACTGTGCAGGCGTGGCTCATTTCTCCTCATCCCCCAGCACTCCCTCCTCCTCCTCTTCACCCTCCATATTCAATCCCTAGAGAGGGAGGGGTGATAGAGACGGAAGGGGGCAGAGAGGGAGGGGGAGAGGGAAGGGGGTAGAGAGAGAGGGAAGGGGGTATACAGGTAGAGGGAGGGGAGGGGAGGGGAGAGGGAGGGGAGGGGAGGGGAGAGGGAGGTTAGAGGGAGGGGGTTAGAGAGGGAGGGGGTTAGAGAGGGAGAGGGGCAGAGAGGGAGGGGGTAGAGGGAGAGGGGAGGGATTGGGAGGGGGATAGAGAGCGAAGGGGGTAGAGAGGGAGGGGGGTAGAGAGGGTGGGAGTGTGGGTAGATAGGGAGGGGGCATCTCCCTCCTCCACCCCTCCCCATCTCCCTCCTCCACCCCCCCCCCCATCTCCCTCCTCCAATCCCCCTCCCCCCCCCCATCTTCCTCTACCACCCCACTCCCCACCCCATCTCCCTCCTCCTCATTTCCCTTCAACCCCCTCCCGTCATTCCCATTCCCTGCTCCAGGACCCGGAAATTGGCCTGGTTCTCGTACACGGCCAGCCCTGTCTATAGACTCCAGTCGTCAGCTCGGCCGCCGCCTGGACTCTAGTGCAGGCCCTACCTTCATCTCCGGACTCCAGCTGCCACCTCGGCCACTGCCTGGGCTCCAGTGCAGGCCCCGACTTCAACTCCGGGCTCGGCCCTGACCCCGGACCCAGGCTCGTCCTTGGTTCCAGCAGCGGCTTGTTTCTCGGCCCCATCCCAAGCCCTGGGTTCGGCCCCCATTCCAACTCCAGCACCATACTCCCCGCCGGGCACCTGCAACTGCTGCCACCCCTCATTCACCGCGAGCGATGGAGTGCCCCTCCCTCCCGGAGTGTCCCGTCCTGCCTTGCGAGTGCATTGTGACGTCACTTGGATTTTTTCCCGAAATGAGTACGTTTTTGGGCTGTTTTTAAAACTTTAAATGATTATTAACTTTGGAAATATAAGTGGGAATGCGACGGGAAGATGTTTACCGCCTCGACAGCAAAAATGTGAGTAGGATGTGTGAAAATGGGAAGGCTGTGGCCTAGCGTTTGGAAGAAAATAGGAATTAACCAGACACACACACCCACACCCACACACACCCAGCCATAGCCACAAACAAGACAAAGACTTTTAGTATTATAGAGATGGGTGACTGATGATCAGTGTGGTCTCGGTGGGCCGAAGTGCCCATTTGCATGATGTAACTCTAAAATTAAAATCTAAAACCTAATTATTGCTTATAGCTTTTTACCTACCAGTGATCTGAGGCTAGTAGTTTAGTAGTTCCCTGTTTTCTCTCCCCATCCTTTGTAATGAATGAATGAATAAGTTTATTGGCCAAGTATTCACATACTTGGCTTGCCTTGGTGCTCCACCCGCAAGTGAAAACATGACATACAGTGACAGTTAAGAATGATACATAAAACATTAAACATTAATAATAAAACATTATTGATTAAAAATGTGAATTAAATAAAATACCAGAGCAAAAGGAGGCTACAGATTTTTGGTTATTGAGTAGAGCTGCTACTCATGGAAAAAAGCTATTTTTATGTCTGGCTGTGGCAGCTTTGACAGTCCGGAGTCGCCTTGCAGAGGGAAGTGATTCAAAAAGTTTGTGGCCAGGGTGAGAGGGGTCAGAGATGATCTTACCCGCTCGCTTCCTGGCCCTTGCAGTATACAGTTCGTCAATAGAGGGAAGGTTGCAGCCAATAACCTTCTCAGCTGATCGGCCGATTCGCTGCAGCCTCCAGGTGTCGTGCTTGGTGGCTGAGCCAAACCAGACCATCATGGAGAAGGTGAGAACAGACTCTACGATGGACATATAGAATTGGACCATCATTGCCTGTGGCAGATTGTGCTTCCTCAGCTGCCGCAGTAAGTACATCCTCTGTTGTGCCTTTTTGACTGTGGAGTCGATGGTAGCCCCCCACTTAAGGTCCTTGGAGATGATGGTTCCCAGGAACTTAAAAGACTCCACAGATGTGACTGTGGTGTTGTTGATGGTGAGTGGGGTGAGGGGAGGGGGAGCTCTCCAAAAGTCTACAATCAATTCCACTGCCTTAAGAGCATTGAGCTCCAGGTTGTTGCGATGGCACCAGGTCGCCAGCTGTGACACTTCCTGTCTGTAGGCAGATTCCTCCCCATCCTGGATCAGTCCATTCAGGGTTGTGTTGTCCGCAAACTTGAGAAGCTTGACAGAGGAGTCAGTGGAGGTGCAGTCGTTGGTGTAAATTAGTGAAACAGTTAATCTGCCATGCTCGGGACTTTAGTGGTGCCACACTCAAATATTTTCTTGACTATTGAATGTAATTCCAGTTGATACTAGAACACATTTTTACAATTTTTTTTAGTTATTATGCAGTAGTACAATTAATTTTCCAGAGAGCTCAGTAAGTTTAAAGGAATCTCAGGGCCCAGGTGTGTTAATAGGTGCTTGAGAACCAAGATATCAATGTAATAATGGCAATGTGGGAACTGGAACAGAAGCATATTAATGGGAGAGCAAGAACGAGGGCCCAGGTGTGGTGGCAGCACGGGTACCAGGGCCCAATGCATTAACAGGAACAAGGGAAATGGGGCACAAGAATGTTAAAGGGACTGCAGGAAACAACGACCGAATGGCCGAACCGCTGGAATTTAACGCCTACCAACACTTCCATGAACCAGATGCATTTGCAACCAGTAGATCTGCATGAATGTTATCAAGATCTTTCACATTCAATCTTCCACCACCTTCAACAGATACCATGGGGAAACGCTGTCTTTCAGCACTTGCTCAGTTATTTCAGTGGCCATGCTGTTGAGTCATGCTTTTAGTAATGGAATCATAGTACATATTGTATCTTTGCTACCTTGAATCCTTCTGGGTATTGTTCAACGTGGAAGAGTGTGGATTCATCAGCTGCCAGTGAGTAATGGGCGATAACTAACAAGCGCTTTCTTTGTTCATGTAAACCCTATACCTTGAAATTTCATAGATTCTGAGGTCAATGCTGGCAAATGCACAGGACCATTCCATCTAAACATCATACGATTGTGCTGTCACCTCTGGCGGTAGGTCTGTCCTGTTGAAGGGACAGGATGTGCCCAGAGACTCAGCTAACATGAGTGAATGATACGAAGCTAGGATTCAATGGACAAATACCATCACAATTTGGTTGAGAAGTGCCATCACTTTTGGGATTCTTATCGATTTGCATTCTGAACTTGCAAACTTGCTAGTTTCTATTCACTAGCCTTTTCCCAATTGTGCAACAATATTGAACATCTCATGGACTCTGGAAGCAGAGCAATCCCCTGACATAAATCTGTACATTGAACATGCTTCATGTTAGGTCATTTTAATTAGATATATTAATCATTGACTTCTCCAAAATTCAGAGTGCTACCAATACACCAGTTTGGAATGCGTTTATAGTATACAACTCCTCATTATTCAAGTCGTTTTACAAGCTATAATGCATTCAGCCTGCAGGGGTTTGACAAGACAAGTTCTTCATTGGAGGTTACAGCTTTCCAGGCCTATTCAAGGCAGAAGGTCATTTTTACTTCAGAGGGACGAGAGACATTCCTTGCTCCTATGATTCATTGCCCCACTTTGACTGGTAGACTCACAAATGGAATACACCAGCTGGTCCATTCTTCAAATAGAACAGTCAGTTAGAAGGGATCTAAATTCAGTGCTTTAATGCATGTGGAAAGCACTGCATTATGCTCCTGAATTGATCTCTCTATTTATTGTGCTCCTCACAATATTTCAATGCAGCAACGCACTTTCATGGAATCCCAACAGCGATGAGCCTGACCACATATGGGGCCGCTAAGTCTAACCATCGAGGGTCCTGATGAGCAGGAACTTAGACTCTTGAACATGTGAACTCATCTATACTGACTCTTGGTGAAGTACATAGGAACACATCAATCCTTCCATTATTTAAGAAGGGAAGTAGAGAGAATCCATGGAATTATAAACCAGTGAGCCTCACATTAGTGGTAGGGAAACAACGGAGAGGATTCGTCATGATTGGATTTACTCCCTTTTGAAGAGAATGGGTTAATTCGGAACTGTCAGCCTGGCTTTGTGCACAGTAGGTCATGTCTTACTAACTTCATTGAACTTTTTGTGAAGGTGACAAAGGTGATCGATGAGGGTAGTATGGTTGATGTTGTCTACATGGATTTTAGTAAGGCATTGATAAAGTCCTCCATGGTCAGCTGACCCTCAACATTCCAGCATCATAAAGATTTTGGAATTCAACTCCATAACTCCTTGAAAGTGACAACATAAGTAGATGTTGTGGTAAAGAAGGCATATGGTATGCTTGATTTCATAGGTTGGGGCGTTGAGTATTGAGTCAGGAAGTCATGATGCAGCTTTATAGGACTTTGGTTAGGCTGCATTTGGAGTATTGTGTGCAGTTCTGTTGCCCCATTACAGGAAGGCGGTGGAGGCTTTGGAAAGAATGCAGAGGGAGTTTACCAGAATGATATCTGGATTTGCGTGAGAGAAGTTGGACAGACTTGGATTATTTTCTCTGGAAAGCCAAAAGTTGTGAAGAGACCTGATAGAAATATATAAAATTATGCGAGGTATGGATAGGGTAGACAGTCAGAATATTTTACCCAGAATGGAACCATCAAATACCAGAAGCCATAGCCTATAGGGCCTGTCCCACGGGCATGCGACCTGCATGCGGCAAGCGCGGCCTAAAGCCCACCAGCATGCGCCTGCATGCGGCATGTGCGACCTAACGTGGTCGCTTGAGCCGTACGGCCTCGCGGGGTCGGTCCCACTTCGATCGCTGGAGCCGTATGGAGTTGTGCGGAGCTAGTCCCGACATCGCGCCGGGCTCCGAAAAACTGACCATGTTTAAAAATTCCACACGGCAACGGCCTGCCGGCCCACAGCTGCCTCGACGCCGTGTCACTCACTCGACCTCCGCGCGGCTCCCGCTTCTGGTTAGGTCGCGCTTGCCGCATGCAGGCGCATGCTGGTGGGACGGGCCCTTTAGGTCGCGCTTGCCGCAAGCAAGTCGCATTCCCGTGGGACAGGCCCTTTAGGGTGAGAGGGGAAAAGTTTAAAGGAGATGTGTAGAGCAAGTTTTTTACACAGAAGGTGGTTAGTGCCTGGAATGCACTGCTGGAAATGGTGATTGAAGCAGATATTTTAGTGGCATTTAAAAGACTTTTGGATAGGCATATGGATATGCAAGGAATGAATATGGGTTATAGGCAGGACGGTAAGTGATGGTCTTAGCATTATGTTTGGCACAGACATTATGGGTGGACGGGCCTGTTCTTGTGCTGTGCTGCTCTATGAAGGTTAGGTTAAAATAAACCTTTTGAAATTGAGGGGGGATCTTATAGAAACTTACAAAATTCTTAAGGGGTTGGACAGGCTAGATGCAGGAAGATTGTTCCCGATGTTGGGGAAGTCCAGAACAAGGGGTCACAGTTTAAGGATAAGGGGGAAATCTTTTAGGATCGAGATGAGAAAAACATTTTTCACACAGAGAGTGGTGAATCTGTGGAATTCTCTGCCACAGAAGGTAGTTGAGGCCAGTTCATTGGCTATATTTAAGAGGGAGTTAGATGTGGCCCTTGTGGCTAAAGGTATCAGGGGGTATGGAGAGAAGGCAGGTACAGGATACTGAGTTGGATGATCAGCCATGATCATATTGAATGGTGGTGCAGGCTCGAAGGGCCGAATGGCCTGCTCCTGCACCTATTTTCTATGTTTCTATGAAATGGCTACAATGGACAGCTTTTCATCGGTCAGGCCATTGATGTTAAGAGTCAGGAAGTCGTGTTGCAGCTTTATAGGACTTTGGTTAGGTCTAATTTGGTTATTGTGTGCAGTTCTAGTCATTCTACAATACAATACAATACAATACGGTTTATTTGTCACATTGCACATAAGTGCAAGTGAAATGAATATGTCAGCAGCGGTACAATGATAAAGAACACACAACAAAATAAAAATTTAACATAAACATCCACCACAGCATTCATCACTGTGGTGGAAGGCACACAATTTGGCCAGTCCTCCTCCATTTCCCCCCCGTGGTCGGGACCTCAACCCTCCGCAGCCGTTGCTGTGAGCGTCCAGATGGTAAAAGGACAAGGTACAAGTCCAGGTAAGTCCAGGATCGGCCCTTCCCCACAGGAGACCACGGCTTTAAGTTGGTGTAAGCCGCAGGCCAGCGGTCGAAGATTTAAAGTTTAACGTCCCCGCCGCGCCGCAGCCAGAAGCACCGCAGACCGCAGGGCCGGCTGTCGAAGCTCCCCTCCAGGGGTGATGGTAAGTCCATGCCGCGCCCGTGGTAGAAGTTGGCCGCGGGCCGGCAGTGATGGCTTCTTCTTCCCCCCGGGTCCCCCACGAGGGATCCCGGGCTGTAGACGCCGCGCCAGTTGGAGTTGTGCAGACCGCGGCTTCAGGCTGCCGGCTGCCCCGGGCCAGCGAAACGGAGCGCTCCCCTCCAGCGAGGGCTCGCCCGCTCCATGCCGAGAGTCCACGCTGCGCCCGCCGCTGAAGCCCCGGGCGCGTCTCCGGGAAAGGCCGCGCCGATCCTTGCTGTTAGGCCAAGGGGGAGGCGACCTGGTAAAAGTTGCCTCTCCATGGAGGAGGCGACCGAAACGGTTTCCCCCTCACCCCCCCACACCACCCCCCACACAAAACACACAAAGAAACATTAAAAACATACTTTAAAACATACTAAAAAAAATAAAAAAAGTTGAAAAAACTAAAGCGCTGCTGACAGGGCTGCCGCCATTGCAGCGCCCCCACCGACATTTGCACAAAGAATGGAGACTTTGGAGAGAGAGCAGAAAAGGTTTCCAGAATGATACTTGGGTTAAAGGCTATTAACTACAAGGAGAGGATTGATAAACTTGGATTCTTTTCTCAGGCGCATCAGAGTCTGAGGGGAGACCTGATAAAAGTATATAAAATTATGAGCGACATAGATAGGGTAGATAGTCAGAATCTTTTTCCCAGAATGGAAATATCAAAGACTAGAGCGTAAAGGGCCTGTCCCACTTGGCCGTCAGTAGCGCGCCATTTACGCGACCTGGTGGGTAGTGGAGCGTGTGGGTAGCGCGGGACGGGCGCATTGAGTGGTGAGGAGTGTGGAGTTGTGCGCGATATCGCGCAGCACGCCAGGATTTCGTCCTGTACAAAATCTTCGCGCGCCACCGGCCTGTTACGTAAATGACAGCCAAGTGGGACAGGGGGACGTTTCGGGTCGAATGGGTGACGTTTCGGATCGAGACCCTTCTTCAGACTGAAACATCATCCATTCCTTCTCTCCAGAGATGCTGCCGGTCCCGCTGAGTTACTCCTGCATTTTGTGTCTATCTTCAATTTAAACCAGCATCTGCAGTTCCTTCCCACAGATTAATTTGGTCTGCAGCTTGCTACTTTTCATTCACCTCTTTTTTTGAATAGGGGCATAACATCTGCAGTTTTTCCAATTGCTATCATCACTCAAGAAACTGGAACATTTATGAAAATCACCATAAATATCATAAACTGGGTAAATATCATAAACTGGGTATTCAAATGATGTCCTGCACTCCAGACAGCTGTGCGGACGCATGATGACGCGCGCGACTGTCGCGCATCAGCCACTACAGGCCTGTCGTGTAAATGATGGCCAAGTGGGACAGACCCTTAACTTTCAGGTGAGAGGAGCAAAGTTTAAATTAGGGGCAATTCGTTTACACAGAGAGTAATGGATGCCTAGAACACACTACTGGGAGTGGTGGTGGAGGCAAATAGGATAGAGGCATTTAAGAACCATTTAGATAGGCATGTGGATATGCAGCGAATGGAGGGACATGGATCACGTGCAGGCATAGGAGATTAGTTTAACCTGGCATCAGATTCAGCTAAAAGGGTCTGTTCCTGTGCAGTTTTATTTTCTATGTATGTTCTATGTTTGTTTTTTAAACTGTCTTGTTTATTTTTGCTTAAATCTGTGGATAAGCACAAACGACTAATTTACAGTAGTCTAATATTACCTATGGCAGTCATGATGCGAACAACAGCCAACTCATGTGCAACCTTGTATTGGTATCCTAAAAGATTTCTGACATGAAGCAGGACAGCCTTGTCTGAATACCTCTGGCTACGGTGAGGCCAGAAGCAAGTTTTTCTGCGGCCTTCTGATCTGCAGTTAGATTTTAGTAATGGGCGTGTAGATGGGTAACGCTTTGTAGGATCCTCTTGCTTGTTGAAAGCAGAGTCAAACTTTGGGTTAGAGATAGGATTTGATACAAAAGTGAATGAAATATTCAAAATATATACTCCTATCACATGCACCTATATTTGTTAAAATATATTCTTTCATTTTAATCAGTGTGATTTATCAGGCCCGTTAGACAATTAGAATTATATCTAAATTTCAACCAGGAATAATTTTAAACTGATTTACTGATACATTTTCTTATTTGCATCAAACTCCATTAGCTCTCTAATTCAATTATTGTGATATAGTTATCCATTTCCACCAGCTAATATATATAAAAATTATTTTCTTATGCTTGTTTTTATGTGATGCCACGCTTAACTGGGTCTGTCTGCTTTGTGTTTATAAGATTTTATCATCGTTGGAAAGCAACATTCTTGAGTGAAACGGCACTAATAAATTTGACCCATTTGCACATTTTCATGTGCAATCTGCACATAAAAGATGTTTTGTGCATATTAGCTAAAATTTCCAAATGGATTAGCTACCAACAGGGATTTAGCTTAAGCACATAAGTACATGATTCATCTTAATATAAAATTGGCCCATCATCAATCTTGCAGCTGTCATAGGTTGTGCAGTGCTTCTTTCCTTCACCACCAACTACAACTGCAGCTAACTAACTCACACAAAAAATATGAATTGTGAATGTAAATTTTCTCCACACAACAGCTCCAAGCATCAGTTTTCAATGACTAACATTATGTTAAATAAATTCCTCCAACTCTCTTCACTGATTTTCTTAAATCTCCTAAGACGTGCATGCAGTGATAGTGGTCCCTTGAACAGTTCTCAGCGAGTTAGGGGTCAGTCACAGCAATGAAGTTGATGGATACAGTTTGTTACACTAAGAGATACAGCCTTTTCTACCCCTTTACGGAGGAAAAAATTGAAGCATCTACTCACTTCAAAGTAGTCATCTTGGCAATAACAATGAAGCCATAAGTAAAGGTCCTCACAGGAATTACAAAGGTCCCTTTTCAGCGCAAGAACTCATGCTTATTTTCAGATATTTTTCAAACTTTTTGCCCAAATTTGATAGACCAAATTTGATAGATCTGTGATATTAATGCTTTATGTTTAAACATGTTATATGTTACAGTAAACATTATATGTTTAGTGCAATAAATAAGACTGAACACCAACTTCTATGCAGAAGCACTTCAACAAACTATTACTCACATTTCCAGGAAACTGCTAGAGGAATTTATATATATATCTTCATCAAAAAGTTTTAAAATGCAATAAAAACCATGAATCATCGATAACAAAGTTGTGAAATGCATTGCTTCCTATGATGCTCAGTCTTGTGGACTAGAAGGTCCTAAATGATCCCTCATCAGTACAATAGTTTCATTTGCTCTCAAGTTGTGGTGGTGTTTTTATACCAGATATATTGACAATCCCTAGTCAAACATAGAAAATAGAGATGGGGTGCCTCTTGAAACTATTCAATCTCTATGATTATGTTAGTGCCATAATTGTGTGCATAGCTAGTCAACCAGGATTCTCTAAATAGTCTCCATATTCCCAAGCAACAAGAGTGGAAATTCGGCACGGTGCTGAGTTGGGATGGTCTGTCTTTCTGAGTGATTTGAGCTATAAACTCGCTTTAAAAACTAAGTTAAAAACAGTGGTGTGGCGCTTCCCTTATTTTTCAAACATATTGGTATAGGTATTGTTTTATTATTGTACCGTGTACCGGCTTACAGTGAAGAGTTTTGTTTGCATGATATCTAGTCAGATCATACTATAGATGAGTACATGCATAAGAAGAAACTGCAGATGCTGGTTATTCCAAAGAAAGGCACAAAAAGCTGGAGTAACTCAGCCGGTCAGGCAGCATTTCTGGAGAACAGGAAAAGGTGATGTTTCGCGTTCAGACTCTTCAGACTGAGAGTCGGGGAAAGGGAATGAGAGATGTAGACAGTACTTAGGACAAATGAATGGAAGATATGCGAAAAGCAACAATAGCCAAATAAAGGTGGAGCCCACAACAGTCTATTGTCAGCTCCATATTTCCTCGATTATCGTTGCTTTTTGGGTCGGAAGCCTTCTTCATATTTCTTAGTTATCATAGTTAAATATAAATAATCTAAGACGGGATAATCTTTCTATTGTGAGGTTAAAAAACATTAGTACATTAAGTAGACTAATAACAAGGTATCAGCCAAGAAACTACAGCAAGGACTAATTTGACCTGTGTTATATTACCTTAAAGCAACATTCAACAACCAAACTTCAATTAATGATGATTGACTGTTTAAACAAAACAGCTTCTAAATATATACTTAGAGACAATACTGGGACAAACTTGAGTCCCAGCATAACCACCCATCAACTAAGAGAAGGTCTGAATACTATAATGGGCTACAAAGAGAAGTCAGGCAGCAAACCTGGTGATAGTGCGGCTCTGCCTATGAATTTGATACTCCCTTTGAGCAAAAGGCCATCAGGGTGATAACATCCGTCCCAACAGACTCAAATGTGCCTGTTCCCATGGTTACTGTTGCAGAAGTAAGATCGGCCTTCCTGAGGGTGAGCCAGATGGTGTCCCTAGCCGCTCCTTTAGAAACTGCGCGGACCTAATAGAGGGAGGGTTCATGGACATCTTTAATCTCTCCCTACTCTGTTCTGAGGTACCCACATGCATCGAGAAGACCTATCTTTCCTATTATTTTTCTCCAAAGATGCTGCCTGATTCGCTGATTTACTCCAACACTTTGTGTCTATCTTTTATGATAACTGAGATTCTGTATTTGTAATCTACATTTTAATGTATTCGCATTCTCTTGATTGTTCAGAGTAATAACAGCACAGAAGTATCCCCTTCAGCGCAACATGCCCATGTTAACCAAGGTGGCCCATCTACACTATTCCCACCGGCCCTAATTTGCTTCATATCCCTCTACACGTTTCCTACCCATGTACCTGTCCAAATTCCTTTTAAATGTTGATATAGTACTTGCCTCAACTACCTCCTCTGTCAGCTAATTTACATCGGTGAGACTAAGCGGAGGTTGGGCGATTGTTTCGCCAAACACCTCCGCTCAGTCCGCAATAACGTACCTGAACTCCCGGTGGCTCAGCACTTCAACTCCCCCTCCCATTCCCAATCCGACCTCTCTGTCCTGGGTCTCCTCCATTGCCAGAGTGAGCAACACCGGAAATTGGAGGAACAGCACCTCATATTCCGCCTGGGTTGCTTGCGTCATTGAATTCTCCCAATTTTGCTAGCCCTTGCTGTCTCCTCCCCTTCCTTAACCCTCGAGCTGTCTCCTCCCATCCCCCTGCCCTCGGGCTCCTCCTCCTCCCTTTTTCCTTCCTTCTCCCCCCTACTGAAGAAGGGTTTCGGCCCGAAACGTCACCTATTTCCTTCGCTCCATAGATGCTGCTGCACCCGCTGAGTTTCTCCAGCATTTTTGTGTACCTCCTCTGGCAGCTTGTTCCATACACCCACCACCCTCTGTGCAGAAGTCACCGCTCAGGATCCTACTAAATCTTTCCCCTCTCACTTAAACCCATGTCCTCTATTTCTTGATTCCCCTAATCTGGGTTAAAAACTTTGTGCATTTGCTCTATCTATTCCCCTCATGATCTTATGCACCTCTATAAGATCAACCCCTCATCCTTTTACGCTCCCAGAAAAAAATCCTAGCCTGTCCAACATCGCTGTGTATCTCAAGCCCTCAAGTCCTGGCAACATCTTCATAAATTTTCTCTGCACTCTTTCCAGCTTAACAACATCCTTTCTATAGCAGGGTGAACAAAATGGAACATAATGCACTAAATGTGGCCTCACAACACTTTGTACAGCTGTAACATAACATATGTAGGAAAGAACTGCAGATGCTGGTTTAAATCAAAGATAGACACAAAATGCTGGAGTAACTCAGTGGGACAGGCAGCATCTCTAAGGAGAGAAGGAATGGGTGACATTTCTGGTTGAGACCCTTCTTCAGTGTAACATAACATCCCAACTTCTATATGCTATACCCTGGTTGATAAAGGCCAATGTACCGTAAGCCTCCTTGACCACTATATCTAAACGGTGTTTTTATATAGAACTATGTATTTTCAAACTTTTGTATTAATCTAAATGACTTGAAAGAGGTGATTTACATTGAGGTGTATGTTTATCTTCTTTCTTTATGCCGTGCTGGACTATGAGGGTCTTTTGGTTTTTCTCCTTTGATACAAACCCATCAACCCCTGTTAGGAGGTGCCTCCTCACTCAGACTATACTTTGAACAATTGATTTCCATTACCTGATGTATTCTTAATGTTTTTTTCCTGAACAATGCATTAGAAAACATGGCGCCATGGTTTTTTAACCAGTTCTGTTTCAGACCTAAGTGTTTAGAATTTCATCTTCAATCAGTTTGTGTCAAATATTCTATATAGAGGCATTAACTTCTGTATGTATGCTCCAAAATATACCCCATTGACCTAACCATCTAGTTTGCCAGAGATGAAATTCCACATATCTTTTGACTATTAATCTGATTTTGTATTTCTTTAGCGCACAAAATTATGTTAAAGCTGTACTTATTTTACTTTATTTCCTTTATCCACATGATAAACTGCTTACAAATAGATGCATTGTGAATTTTGTCAAATTTCTCACGAGGATAATTTGAAATTAAATTTACGATTGATTTTGATTGATAGACTACAACATATACTGCAACAATAAAGCTTATCTCAAACCCAAACCCCTCTATTTCTCTTTCGATGTCACTCCCAATATTATTTTTTAACAATTCTAATTTTATTAATAATATTGTGATCATAGTTGCTTTCTTTGTTTCTCTTTTTATTTCAATGAAATTCCTAATGTTATTTATATACTTGAAGCTACAGTATCTGCACCACAGGTAGTAGTGAGAAGAAGGTGTGGCCTGGATGGTGGGAATCCTTGGTATTAGATGGCGTCTCTTGAAGCAATGACTTATGTAGATGCTTTTGATGATGGGGTGGGCTGTGATGGCCCAGGCAGAGTCCGCCACTTACTGCAGCCTCTTGTTTTTCCGTGCATTGGAATTGCCATACCAAGCCTTGATGCATCCTGTCAGGATATTTTCTACATTGCTACTGTAGAAGTTTGCCAGAGTATTTGTTGACATGCCATATCTCTCTAAGCTTCTGAAAACAGTGTGGCAGTGGCACTACCTTCTTAGAAGTTTAGAGAGATTTAGCATAGCAATGAATTAGTATGCAAGAGAATGCTTGGTATCTTTTCAATCCTCGACGCAATTTGCCAGTATTGAAAAGATACCAAACATTCCCTTACATACTAATTGTATATATTTTTATTCCCACATTTGTTTCCTACATTGCATGATGGCATTAACACAAGTCCTGACTACCATGTAAAATACTATTTAAGAGGACATTTCCAATGTGAAAATCTGCACTGATGTACTTTATTCATTTAAAGGGAGCATCACACCCAAGTGTAGTCATATATTAATTTGAAATCCATATCACCATACTTTCCAGTATGTTGTTGGATAGTGATTGAGAAAGATAGTTCAGACGGAGCTTTTTCATAACCTAAGGAAGCTGCCAATCCCAAACCACTATGCTGGCTGGCTATGATTAGTCAACACTACTGTACCATGCGGTTCATTACACACTGGAAGGAGACCTCCAGCTGCTTTCGCTGATAACACTCACTGATAAATTCAACTTCATGGTGGTTTTTATCATTATATATATCCTCTGCATCTCGCCTGCTGTTTTGAGGAAACTAATTACAATTTATTATCATATTTCTGAAAGTTTTAGTTGTGAGCTTCCAAATCTAAAAAACTTGAAAGAACAATGAAATTGTACTTAAAGATGTTCTAAATAGAATCACATATATTTGGAATTTAAGTCTGTACTCTTAACACGAATGAAACCTTTCAAGTTCATCATTACAAAAATTACAGCCATAGTTTTATAGGTCTTAAACATAGAATTTGTGTGACAGCGTATATATGAGCATGTGCACATGTTTGCTTTAGTTTAGTTTAATTTAGAGATACAGCGAGGAAACAGGCCCTTCAGTCCACCGAGTCTGGGCCGACCAGCGATCCCTGCACATTATCACTATCTTACACACAAGGGACATTTTACAATTTCACCACGCCAATTAACCTACAACCCTCTCCATCTGTGGAATGTGGGAGGAAACCGGAGCTCCAGGGAAAACGTACAAACTCCGTACAGACAAGCACCCATAGTCAGGACCGAACCCGGGTCTCTGACATTGTAAAGCAGCAACTCTACCACTGCGCCACCGTGCCACCCTTTGCATTCATGATGTTACAGCAGGTGCAGGCTAAGGTACAGAAGGAAAGGTTGTAAAATAACAAAAAATGAAATGTTCCAATCCCCAAGATCCTATCAAAATGCCACATTTTCCCACTGAATTATACAGTATGTGACCATTCTTATATGAGCACAATGGCTATTTGCATTGAAAGAGTAACAACTTATTTTAACAACTTTCTTTCTCTGATTTCTTCTCCATATGAATATAGAAAACAGAACAATGCAGCACAGGAATAGGCCCTTCAGCCCAAAATGTCTGTGTCGAACATGATGGCACGACTAACTCTTATCTGCCTGCAAAAAAATCCATATCCTTCCATTTCCAATAGCTCTATCCATTACACCTCAGCAGACGAACCCTCCTGTATGACCTCTCTGAGTGTCGCTGTGACAGTCTCCCTAATAGGCAGTGCAATACCTCCACCTCTTTTCCCTCCCTCTCTATCGCAGGGGAAACATCAAAACTCTGGGACATGGAGCTGCCATTCGTGTCCATCTCACAACCACATTTCCTCAATAATCACAACATAGTCCCGTACACTATGTGGAATAATATTAAACTTTGGCAAGTACTTGAATCAGACAATGACAAACTTTCAATCTGTTTCACACTGAATCAACGAAAAGAAAAATTGTACAGAGCATTGAATCCTGCACTTTGCACAACTGCCAAAGCTTATTTCATTCCCATTCCCTTTCCTGTATCATCACTGGGAATGACCTGGTCGCAGTACTTGCATCACTAGGTTAGAATCCAGAGACATGGATAATTAATCCAAAGATATGTGTTTGAATCCCAGCATTACAGTTTGGGGTATCCAAATTCAAACAATTAAATAAATTATGATGAAAAAATTATTACAAATTATGATTAAAAAGGTGTAGTTTTCCTAATGATAATCATGAAACTGTAAAGTTGTCATAAAAACTTGTCTGATTGACTAATGTACTTCGCTAGAGGTCTACCATTCTTATCCAGTTTTAAAGTCCTACAGCATGGAAACAGGCCATTAAGCCTATCTACATCCATGCCAACCAGTGGGCCAACTAATGCCAACTTCCAGCATTCGGCTGTACCCCTCAATGCCTACATAATGTAAATTCTTGTCTGGACACTTCTTAAATGTTGTCAGCAACTCTGTTCCCAACACTTTCTCAAGCAGTGCATTTTAGTACTCACCTCTCTGGGTGAAAAAGATTCCCTATTCTACTTCAGATCTCCAATTTTGCCTACATGTGATTCAGTACTAACCAATTTGGTTTACGTTTAACTGCCACCACAGATCTGGGGCAAAATCCACAACTTGTAAATGAATAAGTGAAAATAAAAGATGGATATTTATTTTCTTCATTTGTAGTATTGGGACAGAGGCCATCTTTAGAGCCACTGCATCTGTCTGGGCTAAAACTAGTGAATTTACAGTGCGCCATTGATCAATCCTGGGCTCTTCTTGAACACTAATGAAAATATAAAGCTACTCAATGGAAATTAAATCTTGGTGAGTGTGATATTCCACATGCACAAATGATACAGCTAGATCACCACAGAGAGCTTATTAATTAATATATATTGGAAATTGCAAACATGATTGATCTCTGACAGGGAGTGCTACATGTGTTGCTTTTCTTGGCTTATGGGTGCATTCCCAATTGCAAGACAGCTGGTAGAGCCAAAAGTCCAAAGTACTGTCACGCTAATCTATGGTGGAGCTAGGCAGAATAGCCAGCGGCCTACAGCTGCTTTTTCTTTCATGTTCTGTCCATTATGCATTCTTAATAAAGAAAATCAGGTTTACATGTCACATACTTTATAAAGAGACACCCTGGTTCAATAACTTGTCCCTATAAAAAGGTGGCAATGCATGCAGAGATGACATTTACAACCACATTACCGACAAGCATGCCATTTTTTAACTATGAACTACATTGCATTCAGTGGTTTGGGTTACTGAACAAGAAGATCTAAACCAGTCTGTTTTAATGCCATTGGAATGTTTCTCAGTTGAAACCCTTCACAGGAAAGGCTATTTTCAGCTTCTTTATGAGAGGATAGCTCACACTTTAAGTATTAAACCAGGAGAAACAGCTGTTGCCTCATCCACTTCCCACTCCGGGTAATGCAGAAAATCTCATGGTTTCATTTACCAAGACAAAAGTAGAATAACGTTCAACATGGGAAAAGACAATAACTGAAGTTCAGTATAATTAAAATCTTTAATAATCTAACGTGACAAGCCATTGCCTTAGCAAACTTCAAACCTTCAGTAATTAGTCTGTTTTTGATGAAATGAATTACAATTCTGTGAACATCTCAGCTTTCAGTCATTTCACAAAAGTGGCCATTCTTCATTTTCATCCCAGACAGAGACAATTTATAGATTAGACCATTGTACCATCACAGCACATGGCTGAGCACCTTGATATCTCCCGACTTGTGTGTGTAAGTGTATATCTACATGCCCACACAAGCATTTAGAAAAGATTGCTAATCTCATTCTATTTAATATATACTTCTCTGTGGCCAAAGCATTTTGAAGTCAATTTCAGAATATGCGTGCATGAATTAGTTCAAAAATGCTCAGATTAAAACTCTGATCTTCTCATCTGAAAAACTTAATACCAGTGTCTTTACCTGTTGACTTTTCGGGAAAGAAGCATACTATCATCATAATCAGCTATTTATGAAGTTTTCTGATTAAAATCTGCTATCCTCAGCACCACTCAGCATTTCTTTCTTCAAACCCTTTCAGAAGCACATTTTATCAGTGAACATTTGGGCCAGAAGGACTGTTTAATTTGGCATAATTCCCACTATTCATTTCATTTTTGAAACATTCTTTCTATGTCACCCATGAGGTGCTTGTTATAAAAACATAGTGCTTTATCAGTTGTAGTCAAGGTATAGTGACATTGTAATAATTGAAGTATTGTAATCCAAAAAATCAACATAATAAATCTGGTTTATCCAATTTATTTCTTATTTTTCCCAATCTCCACTCCAGTATCATTTTTGATCACCTTTTTTATTCTGCTATTAGAGGCTTTCTTATACCTAAGAATTTGATTTATATAATTCAAGAGTTCATTTCCAATTCCACTACATATCAAAACCAAATTATTTCACGTTACATATTCATATTTATGCATTAGAAATTATGCATAGATGTTCCAATTTTTAAATGTATTAATTTCAGTTTAGTAATAATAATACATTTTATTTAATGGGCGCCTTTCAGACATCTCAAGGACACCTTACATAGTAATCGGAATAAAAACATATAATCGGAATATAACAAGTAATAAAGACATCACAGAGACACAAATTAAAAACAGAATTCAATCCAAAAACAGAAAATCAAAAACACAGTGTGAAGAGGGAGCAGCGGCAGCCAAAGCGCGCCAGCGTCCACTCTCTCTTCACGGCAGCCATCTTGGACACAGACCTACAGGACTACAATTAGACAAAAAAATCATCCCCCCCCACAGTGGATAGCACTGTGGAGGAAGGCACAATGTCCAGTCCCCACCCCATGTTCACCCCAAAGTCAGGCCTATTGAGGCCACCGCAATTGCCTCTACGGAGGCCCGATGTCCCTGGCCGTTCTCACCGGGTGGTCTTGCCCCGGCGTCGGGAGAGTCCTTTCGGCGGCTGGGCCACCTGGAACGGGCGCTTCCTGGTTGGAGCCCGTGGCTGCCGAAGCCGACAAGGACGCGCTGGTTTGGAGCTCCCAGGCTCCCGATGAAAAAGTCGGCGCCGACTCTCCGCACGCCGCCTCTCCGCTCCGCAGACCCGCAGCCCGGAGATGTTGCTCTCGGCGGTCCAGCTCGCCAGAGCTCCAGCACGTCGCTCCAGCGCGGCGACCCAGGCAAGGCATCGCCCTCTCCGCTCCGCTCCACTCCAACGCTGTGCCGCCGCCGAGGCCGAGGTGCTGGCTGGACCCCGCCAGGAAATGGCGCTCCAAGCCCGCTGGTAGGCCACGAGCAAAGATCTTATAAGATCTTTGGCCACGAGGACGGGTCGACGGGCAGCCCGGAGAAAAGGCTGCCACACCGACCAGGTAGGGACCTAGAAATAAAGTTTACACCTACCCCCCACATTAAAAAGACCATATCCCCTACAAACAAAAAACAGGACTCACTAAAAACTATAAAAAAAACGAATTTAAAACGGACGGCTGCTGGCTAGCAGCCGTTCACCAAGATGGCTCCTCCCCACCAAGTTTAATGTAGTTTAATGTAGAGATACAGTGTGGAAACAGGCCCTTTGGCCCATCAAGTCCACACCAACCAGTGATCCCCACACACTAACACTATCCTACACACACTAGGGACAATTCACAATTTTACCAAACCAATTAGCCTAGAAACTTGTACGTCTTTGGAGTGTGGGAGAAACCGTAGCACCCGGAGAAAACCAACGCTGGTCACAGGGAGAATGTATAAACTTCATACATATAGCACCTGTAGTCAGGATCGAACCGGGTCTCTAGCACTGTAAGGCAGCAACTCTACGACTGCGCCACTGTGCTACCTTAGATCTTAGAAAACCTGAGAACATGTTTGTTGTAAAACTAAATGCTGTGCTTCAATTTCTCATCTCTTTTGGTTTTGTCCCCAGTGCCCTCTGTCCCAGTCATGCCTACCTCCTGCCCAAACCTCACAAGAAAAATAAGTAATCATAGAACCTGTCCATCATTTCCAGAGGAAAACTTTAGAGTCACAGAACTTTAACAGAAATGTCCCCAATTATGGCAGGAATGTACCTACATTTTAGGATGGCACTCTCTTTTTAACTGAATAGAACTGCAATATAGGCAATATCATTGTATTAATACAGAAGATAAAATAGTTGCAATGATTAGATGATGCCAGTCTGAGACACAAGAAACACATTACAGAATACAGGAGAAAGGGAAATGTGCGGGAGCTAAGGGTGATTGTACTGATAATGGACAGCAGCATAACGTGAGCAACTGCAATTTAGCTGGCCGATTTTCATTTTTCTTTGCGGTTTTCATCATCCATTTTGTGTGACTGCCCAAGTCCAAGGATTCTAAATTTGACATTTTATGAGTGAGTTGTAAGAGGTAATGTGATTTGTTAAATATTAAAATAAGAAAGTTCCAGAAGTTAAGCTGGAAAGGGTGCAGAGAATTACAGAGATGTTGCCAAGACTCTAGGGCCTGAGCTATAGGGAGAGGGTGAGCAGGCTAGGACTTTATTCCTTGGAGCACAAGAGGATGAGGGTGATCTTAGAGAGGTGTAGAAAATCATGAGAGGAAACGATTGGGTGAAAAGTATTTTGCCCAAAGTAGGGGAATCTACAACCTGAGGACATAGGTTTAAGGTGAGGGGAGGGGGGGAATTTAATAGGAACCTGAAGAGTGACTTTTTTATGCAAAGGGTGGTGGATGTATGGAACGATCTGCTGGAGGAGGTAGTTGAGGCAGGTACTATTTCAATGTTTAAAAAACATTTAGACAGTTACATGCATAGGATAGGTTTAGAGGGATATGGGCCAATCGCAAACAGGTGGGACGAGTGTAGATGGGGCACGTTGGAGCCCATTTTTGAGATCCATTTATCCAATTTCCCCCACTGCCCCTCAGTTGATTAATCAATGCCCATGTATGAAATATAATAGGAGCAGAAGTAAACTAAGCATGCTCAGCCATTCATCAAATTCAAAAATGAATTTCCTCTCTAGCTTCCCACAGTTTCACTTAGGCCCTTGTGGCTAAGGGGATTAGGGGGTATGGAGAGAAAGCAGTGGTTCTCTCTCTGGTTACCCTTTTTCCCTTAATGTATTCATAAAATATCTTGAGATTATCTTTAACATTATCTGCCAGAGCTGTCTCCTGTCCCCTTTTTGCCCACCTGATTTCCTTTTTAGCATGCTCCTGTGTTCCCGAAACTCCTCCAGGGATAGACTTGATCCCAGATCCCTGCAACTGCCCTATGCCGCCTTCATATTCATGACCAGAGTCTCAATTTCTCTCGTCATCCAAGCTGCCTTATGCCTTGCCCTTCGCTCTATCAGGAACATGCATGTCCTGGACTCCTGTCAGCACACTTTTAAGAAACAGCCCACTTTCCGAACATCCCTTTTCCTTCAAACAACCTGCTTGAATCAACATGTGAGTTCTTGTCTCATACCTTCAAAGTTGGCCTTGTCCCAATTTAACTCGTGAGCCTGCTCTGTCTTTATCCGTAAATAGAACTTTCCTGAATGCATTTGACAAATTCTGCTCCATCTAAACCTTTTGCACATTTCCAGTCAATATTGGAAAAGTTAAAATTTCAAGTTCAAGAGTTCAAGAGAGTTTATTGTCATGTGTTCCTGATAGGACAATGAAATTCGTGCTTTGCTTTAGCACAACAGAACATGGTAGGCACTAATACAGAACAGATCAGTGGTTCCATATACCATTGTATAAATATATACACACATGAATAAATAAACTGATGGTGCAAATAATCAGATAATGGGCTATTAATGGTCAGAGTTTTGTCCGAGCCGTTTAATAGCCTGGTGGCTGTGGGGAAGTAGCTATTCCTGAACCTGGTCGTTGCAGTCTTCAGGCTCCTGTACCTTCTACCTGAAGATGGTGGGGAGATGAATGTATGGTCCGGATGGTGTGGGTCCTTGATGATGCTGCCAGCCTTTTTGAGGCAGCGACTGTGAAAGATCCCCTCGATGGACGGGAGGTCAGAGCCGATGATGGACTAGGCAGTGTTTACTACTTTTTGTAGTCTTTTCCGCTCCAGGGCACTCAAGTTGCCGAACCAAACCAACCAGTCAGCGTGCTCTCTACTGTGCACCTGTAGAAGTTAGAGAGAGTCATCCTTGACATACCGACTCTCCGTAATCTTCTCAGGAAGTAGAGACGCTGATGAGCTTTCTTAATAATTGCATCAGTGTTCTCGGACCAGGAAAGATCTTCAGAGATATGCACGCCCAGGAATTTGAAGCTCTTGACCCTTTCCACCATCGACCCATTTATATAAACGGGACTGTGGGTCCCCATCCTCCCCCTTCTAAAGTCCACAATCAGTTCCTTGGTTTTGCTGGTGTTGAGGGCCAGGTTATTGTGCTGGCACCATTTGGTCAGTCGGTCGATCTCACTTCTGTACTCTGACTTGTCCACATCAGTGATACGTCCCACATCAGTGGTATCGTCAGCGAAGTTGATGATGGAGTTCGCACTATGACCGGCTACGCAGTCATACTTTGTCCTACTTTGTCAACCTTGTTAGTCCTACTTTGACAAACCTATTAGTTCAGCAGTTACCTGCAATCTCCCGGCATATTTGCTCTTTAACATAGACATAGAAACATAGAAAATAGGTGCAGGAGTAGGCCATTCGGCCCTTCGAGCCTGCACCGCCATTCAATATGATCATGGCTGATCATTGATCATGGCTGATCATTATTCCCTTTAATTCTTTAATTCCCATTGACTATTTGGGGGCCTGTAGTACTCTCCCAACAAGTTAATCATTTCTCAGCTCCCAACCGTATAGCCTCACTGGACGAACCATCAGTAATGTCATCCCTGATCACTGCCGTGACAAGCTCCTTAATCATTAAAGTAACACCCCTCCTCTTTTACCCCCACCTCTGTCTCTCAAGAAGCATCGATACCCTGGAATATTAAGCTGTCCCTCTCTTAACCAGGTTCCTGTAATGGTTACAACATTTCAGTCGCACGTACCTATCTACGCCCTGGGATCATCTGCCTTACTTGTCATGCCCCTTACATTAAAATAAATGTAATTCAAACCGACAGTCCTTCCTCGCTCCCTGCCTTTCTCCTGCCTATTCTGTCCACTAAATTATCTTTCATCACCAACCATACTGACTTCCAATCTCTCACCTACCACCGCAGTCTTGCATAGGATACCACCCCCCTGCCAATCTAGTTTAAACCCACCCACATAGATCTAGCAAACCTGCCTGATATTCATTCCCCTCCAGTTAAGGTGCAACCCATTTCCTTATTCAACATTATAAATTCCACACCAGGGCATCGGAGATGTCCTCATTCTTTAGGGAACGCGGGTTCCCCTCTTCTACTATAGATGAGGCTCTCACCTGGGTCTCTTCTATACCCTGTAACTCTGCTCTCACTCCCCATCCCCCACACTTGTAACAAGGGCAGAGATCCCCTTGTCCTCACATTTCACCCTACAAGCTGTCACATACAACAGATAATCCTCCACGATTTTCACCATCTCCAACGGGATCCCACCACTGGCCACATCTTCGCATCTCCTCCCCTTCTGGCTTTCCGCAGAGACTGCTCCCTCTGTAACTCCCTAGTCAATTCGTCCCTTCCCACCCAAACCACCCCCTCTCCTGGTACTTTCCCTTGCAACCACAGGAAATGCTAAACATGTCACTTTATCTCCCCCCTTGACTCCATCCAAGGACCTAAGCAGTCTTTCCAGGTGCGGCAGAAAGCCTGCACCTCCTGCAACCTTGCACCTGCACCTGCACCTCCTCCAACCTTGCATTCACTGCTCTAGGTGTCAGCTGCTCTATATCGGTGAGACCAAGCGTAGGCTTGGCGATCGCTTCGCCCAACACCTCCGTTCAGTTCGCAATAACCAACCTGATCTCCAGGTGGCTCAGCACTTCAACTCCCCCTCCCAAATCTGAATCCAACCTTTCTGTCCTGGGCCTCCTCCATGGCCAGAGTGAGGCCCACCGTAAATTGGAGCAGCACCTCATATTTCGCTTGGGTAGTTTACACCCCAGCGGTATGAACATTGACTTCTCCAATTTCAGGCAGTCCTTGCTTTCTCCCTCTTTCCCCTTCCTTTCCCAGCTCTCTCACAGCCCACTCTCTGCCTCTTCCTTTCTTCTTCCCGCCCCACCCCCTCCCCCCCCCCACCCCCACATCAGTCTGAAGAAGGGTCCCGACCCGAAACGTCGCCTATTTCCTTTGCTCCATAGATGCTGCCTCACCCGCTGAGTTTCTCCAGCATTTTAGTCTACCTATTATAAATTATCCCTATCAGTCTATAAGGACCCATGTTTGAGGTGTGTTTCCAGTTTATAATGCAATAGAAGTTCTTAATTTTGTTTTGTATGTTTCTTGACTTTCATATTTTATTTTCCCATCAATCACCATTTACATTAATCATACATTAATCAATTTATTTCATCATTCATTTCTCTGTAATCTATGATTGAACCACTTTTTGTGTCGTCTGCCAGCTTTTGTTATTAATAAGGGTGAAGTTCACAAATTATTTCATTTGGGCAACGGGACACTGGTTTGGGAGATAATCGGATAGATTGGACGGTTTAATTGAAAGATGATTGAGTGGTCACAAGGATATTTTCAATGAAGGAGGAGGTGAATATAAGAACAACACTAAGAAAAGAAAATAATTTGAAGACAAAACCAATTCTGTAAGTATTTGCCAAGATTTACCTGGGAGTCATCCAGATAATGTGTGGCCCCAATTAAGTAATGCTGCAACAAATCTCAATCCTTCATATGCTTCAAGGCCTTCTTCACCATGTGAAGCCATCAATTTCCAAAGTCACAAAAATAGCTAGCTTTAAATCAATATACATAAATCAATCACATCATTGATCTTATCTAAAGATTTTGGTGAATCTAATATTTTGTAAAATACAATTCAATTGTAAGCCACTCACAGTATGCATTATATGGAGGAGAAATATGATAGAAATTAAATAGGAATTAACAGCATCATTGTCAACTTTGAGGGGTGGAGGTAATATCTAGCTAACATTTCTTTAATTCAGGTCAACAGTCCAGATAGAAAACATGGAAAAATAAATCTCAAACTGTTGACGATAGTGTATATGAAATGAATTTGGAATTGCCTTGACCATTTTTTAACAGCCAGAAGCTAAAAGAAAAAATTGCTCCAACTCTGCCAAGTTCACACAAAAAATTGCTCTACTTGAAGGGAATTACATTATTGCAAAAAAAAGCTGAGTTTATTGTAGAGGCACAATAAAGAAAGCTTTGCTTAGTGCAACTGGGGAAAATAACCCCTCCGTCAATGTCAACAAGACGAAGGAGCTAGTTAATGACTTCTTGAAACATGGTGGATACATGCCCCAATCAGGAACAGTGAAGCAGAAGTGAAAATGGTTGGGAGCTTTATGTTCCTTGGCTTTTATATTATCAATGATCTGTTGTGGACCAACCATATTGATGCAACAGCCAAGAAGGCACACCAACGCCTCTACTTCCTGAGGAGACTGAGAAAATTTGGCTTGGCTCCAGTGATTCTTACAAACTTCTACAGATGCCCCCTAGAAACCATATTGCCACGTTGCATCATAGCTTGATTTTGGAACCGCAAGAAACTGCCGAGAGTTGTAGTTGCAGCCCAGTCTATCACACAGACCAGACTTTCCACCATTTACCCCATCTATGCTTCATGCTGCCTTGGAAAAGCAAAGGCTTGTCTACACCAGTCATTCCTTATACCTGCTCCCATCCAGCACAAGGTACAGAAGCTTGAAAGAGCGCAGACTCAGGAAAAGCTTCTTCCCCATCATTATCAGACAACTGAATGGTCCTTCCATAATCAAGGATAATGTTCGATTCACCTCTAGCCCATTAAGGACATTGGACTTTGTCTAGGGAACGGATGTGCTACAATGCTGACAACTTTATTCTGCAGTCTGCATCTGCATCTGTCTATTGTGCTTGAGTTTGAACTGATTGTATCTTTGTACGGTAGATCTGATCTGTGGAATAGCATGCAAAACAAAGCTTTTCGCTGTACCAAAACTGTTCAAATGTGACAATAATAAACTTAAACCTAAACCTAGCATTCGAAAACAAAACGAACACAAAGATTATCCATCCTACAAAAGATAAGGCAGACTATTCTATGTATTTAAAGAAGTGGGCAGGGCACAAGTACAGAACAATGTTTAATATTAATGTCAATGACCTCCCATTCTAAGTCACAAATTATTACCTGATATTTTTTTCTTAAAGTTGAGTGTGTTACAGAGTTATTCTATGTGTGAAACTTCAATAACCAGCATTAAGAATTGCTTTCAGCGACATTGTAGATTATGCTGGCTGAATCTGAAGGGCATTGTTGCCTGACTTGTTCTACAACAGGTAGTGAATGAGCCAACATGAGTGATGACCTTGCCCTCATTAATCTACCTCGTGAGGGATGTATCTGCCGTGATTGGTAGAAGTGACAGGCATAATATCTGTGGAGAAAGTCCTGTTTTCATGCAGAGGATGCCTTCATGAAGTGTGACAGTACCATTGTGCAAGGCTGGTAAATTCGGAGTTGGCAATTCAAAACTAGGCTTTAACGCAAACCTGTGGATCACCAACAGTAGCAAAAATGTGTTTTCCATCGTCTGCAACTCATGGCCCAGCATACCCCTCAATCTACCATTGAAATCATGAGATGAGATGAGAATGATTGGTCTTGATATCAATTAAACATTTGACCAAGGAGACCTGGAAAACTGAAGTCAATGGGTAGCCAATAGAAAACATGCCTATGTTTGAAATAATACCTACCTAAAAGAAATTGGATGTCAGTTATGCCATTGCTAAATGTTATGCCCAGCCATATTCAGCTGCTTCATCAATGATCTTCCATCATCAGGTCAGAAGCGATGATATATGCTGCTGATTGCCCAATGTTCAATTCTGTTTCAACTCTTCAGCAAAATGAAGCTGTCCACATCTACATGCAGCAAGATGTAGAGAACAATCAGGCATAGACTGATAATCATCAAATACAATTCATGCACATAATAATAATTATCTCCACCAAGAGAGAGTCCATTGCCCTATTTGTCCTTGGTATTCAATGGGTTTACCATAACCATCTCCCCATTATCAATATACTGAGATCATCAAGTACAATTGAATATAGATAACATAAGTATAGAAAGAGTATATGAAAATAAATTTCTTGGTGTGATCTTAGACCACAAAATCTGCTAGAAACCACATATAAACCACGTCAAAGCGAAACTGGCAAAGCCTATAGCAATATTGGGAAAATCAAGACACATTCTGGACCACAAATCATTCCATACTTTGTATAATACACTCATATTGCCATATCTGAGTTACTGTGTGGAGATATGGGGTAACACCTACAAATCCAACCTACAGCCATTATGCACATTACAAAAAAGAGCAATAAGAATTATCAATAACGTTGGATATCTTGAACATACCAATTTATTATTCTTAAAGTCACATACACTGAAGTTCACTGATCTGGTTAAATTTAAGACTGCGCAAATCATGTACAAAGCAAGAAATAATTTACTTCCAAGAAATATACAAACACTGTTTATGGAAAGACAGGGTGGGTATAATTTGAGAGGGGAACATAATTTAAAAAAACTCAATGTCAGAACAACTCTTAAAAGTATGTGCATAGCAATCTGTGGCGTGAATTTGTGGAATGGTCTGGAACAGGAGATAAAATTTAGCACAAGCATAATTCAGTTTAAAAAGATGTACAAAAACACTTGTTTAAAAGGATATTGGGATGAGGATAGGTGATTGTGATATTTGTTATACTGATTGTATTGGGAAGGGTGATTATAGAGTGATGGGTTGTAGATATGACTAAGATACTGTATAGTATTTGCGGGTTTTTTCTTTTCTTTTTCTTTTTTTCTTTTTTGTATGGCTTTGTAAATATTTGATTAGTGTTCAAATGTAAATAATTTGGTGTACATATAATGGCTGGTGTACATATGGTGTACATATAGCTGCTAAATTTGTATGAGATAATTACAAGCAGTTGAATAAGGGGTGGGAATTAATAAGCTTTGGCTTCTTCCTGCTCCTTTTCGGACACATATGATTTCATTTATTTATAGATATTGTTTATGACACTTTATAAATATTTTTGTTTTGTTTTTTGTATGCTGTTTCACATTTGCTTTTTATTCTTTTATTCTGTCCGAAATAAATAACTAATAAATAAATAAATAAATAAATAAATAATAGATCATTATGGAAGCATTTAATTGGATTCCCATATACTGCAGCTACAAGCGCAGGTCAGAGGCAGGGATATCCTATAGCAAGTAACTCATCTGTGACTGGAATCTCTCTACCATTTGTATGACACATATCAAGAACCTGATCTTCTCTCCATTTATCTGGATGAATGCAGCTCCTACAATCCTCAGGAAGTTTAACATAATACAGGATAAAGTAGCTCACTTGTTGGTATACATAGCCAGCTTAAGCATTCATTCTCTCCAGCAAAGGCACATTATGGCTGTAATTGAGACATCTGCAGTTATTTGTCTAGGCTATTCTGACAGCAACTCTCAAACTTGCAACCTCTGCCATCCATAGAGTTCTGGAGTGTTGTAGAACAGACATATCTGGAAGTATATCGTTACCTGCAAGTGGCAAGTCAGATGGTCTTCATTGGGAACGGTATGGGTACAAATGTTAGGACATCATTATGCAGCTGTACAGGTCATTGGTGAGACAACACTTGGAGTACTGTGTAAGAAGAAATAGCAGATGCTGGTTTAAACTGTAGCTTTTTGTGTCCATCTTTGAGTACTGTTCTATTTGCCCAGCCATTAGAAGGATGTCATTAAGTAACAAAGGGTGCAGAAAAGGTTGACCAGGATGTTACCGGGATTTTCAGTGTTGAGTTATAGGAAGAGGCTAGATAGGCTGGCATTTCTTTCTTTGAGGCGTGGGAGGCTGAGCCCCCAGCCCACTCACCATTATCGTTCTTTGCCATCTGTTGCTACCACTGCCACCTTGAAGGGAGAGTTGTAACTGTAGGGTCTGAGTGCATTGTTGGGACTTTTATGTCTTTCAAGTGCAGCGTCTTCTTTCATCTTTCCCACTTTTCAAGGATGACTCACACTAGTTTCTGACTTTCCCATTTAAGTAAAACAAACATTTGCATTTATATAATGCACTAGACTAAGTGGGACCCGTTGGGTCCCAGCATCACACGGGAGGGCTGGTCCCCCAACGCAATATTCCACCTCACCACCAATTCCAATATTGGTGGCCAGTGGGGGGGGGGGGGCTTTCTGGAGTGCTAGTATGGGCGTTGTGGGCTGAAGGGACTGGTTTCCAGAGGGCCAGTGGACATTGTGGACCGAATAGATTCTTGGGTTGGCGGCTCAGTCACTCAAGCCTGTTGTGCTGGCAGCTCACTCACTCACGGCTGGTGGGCTGGCAGTTGACTCACGGCTATTCCTTGAAATTCCATTTCAAGCAGGGTGCAAGGCCACCAAATTTAAGTGCAGTTTCTTACCACTTCAAGCAGGGTGCAAGTCCACCAAATTCAAGTGCAGTTTCATAATAATAATAATAATAATACATTTTATTTATGGGCGCCTTTCAAGAGTCTCAAGGACACCTTACAAAAATTTAGCAATTAGAGGAAAAACATGTAAGCGGAATGAAATCAAGGCCACTTAAGACAGCAAGTCGTGACCTCTCCCTCCTCCATCTTGCAGAGACTGAGCCACCCCCACACTTCTGGGTTTTATAGTCCCTCTTCCCCTCCCACCAGAAGGGGCATGGCCTTCATGGCGTGATTGACAGGAGAGAGAATCTCAACATTTTTAAACACTAATACCTCTTTTATTTTTCATCGATGGGAAAAATCCTCGGCACCTGATGAGCGGAGGGGGACTCTGAGTAATGGCCATAAATGACTCTGAAGATGGCCAAAAATCACAGCCGTACGTGGGAGCGTTTTTTCTAAAATCAATATAAAACACAAACAGGAAGTGGTCAAGATTAGACATTTAATTATATAGAAGGCAAGGCAACTTTAATAAGGCAAGGCAACTTTAATTAGGCAAGGCAACTTTAATTAGGCAAGGCAACTTTAATTAGACAAGGCAACTTTAATTAGGCAACGCAGCTTTAGCATTTCCAAACCAAAGGCACCACAGCTTTAGCTTTTCCGAACCAAAGGCAACACTGCTTTAGCATTTCCAAACCAAAGGCAACACAGCTTTAGCATTTCCAAACCAAAGGCAACACAGCTTTACCATTTCCAAACTATATTTTCAAACCACATTAAGGGCACTGACAGGTCAGTAAAACCACTCACAGTTTAGTGGACATGTGTTCAGTGTTATTCACAGCTCTGAGAAACGTGACCCTCTCGCTTCACCCATCTTGCAGAGACTGATTGAGGCACTCAACGCTTCCAGCTTTCATAGTCCCTCCAGAAGGGGCGTGGCCGTCAGAAGAGAGAATCTCAACATTTTTTAAACACTAATAACTCTTTTTCATCGATGGGAAAAATCCTCTTGTCCTGCGCAGCGGAGGGGGACTCCGAGGAAGATGGCCAAAAATCACAGCCGTAAGTGGCAGCGTTTTATCTAAAATCAATATACGGAACAACAGGAAGTGGTCACGATCAGACTTTTAGTAATATAGATTTCACAACCACAGCACATTCTAAAGACCTTTACAAAAAATGAAGCAAAGTTTCTGTTGAGACATTCCCACCTTGTCTATTTCCATTTATTTTTTTAATTTTCATCTATAAATCCTACATCTGTGTACTAGATAAATAATCAAGGAAGATTTCTACATCTGGGTTATAACCCCTTTTTGATGTTAGGTGAAAATGAGTTTGGCCGTGATGCCATTGTGTGGGATAGTCTGATGGTGATTTCTGAGTTCAAATATGAAAAATTGTTATATTGACCGATGGCTGTGAAATCCAATATATGAAATATAATGGTTAACCAGCATTAGGCACAATTCTTAAATATTATTACTTGAATGCTTTTTCACAGACGAGCAGGTGAGAGAACACAAAATTTGGAAGGATATTCCATATATATAATTGAAACAATTGATAATAAGGCTTCATTATAGCACGTTCTCTGAATTTCAGACCTTGATCGAAGTCTGGTCATTCATATTATTGCCTGTTTTTGATCTTCCTGATTTGCTGGTTGCATTTGTACGAAAAGTCATAATATGCAAGGTTAACGTAACCCAGGTTAGGTTGACACAGAAAATGATATATTGTATGACCCAAACAATGGCAATTTGACCTTAAGATGGTTCACTTTGATTGTCCATTATGACATTGAATCACTAAACCGATATAAACAAGGGCATCAATTCAGTATGTGGGACAGTTGCTCACTGTAATCTGGGAATGTGGATAAATGACGTCTTCTGCCAATCCTTATCTTTAACATCTCTGAGAAATCTGCAATAAATGCAAACAATCATGCTGCCAATTCTAAAACCAATGATCTGTGTATGTCATTCAATTTTTTTAATGAATCGTTGATAATCCTTTTCACAATCGTACTAATCCTGGAGCAATGCATATTTGCAGTTATATATTCGATGCAACATTATCACATTCATGTACTCTGTTTAAGATATGTGAACCTAAATCCTAACACAACACCCCCTGTGCTATGGCACATCTGATTTTCAGCCTAAATATCCAAATTTGAATAAATGTTATTTATTAATATGTTTCCCTCAGGATCAATTAAAGTACAGTCCAGTTGAGTAGATTATGAAGGTGATGATGAGGTTAATGTGGGAACTACAGAACCATCTACAGATAGGATAGGCAGTGCCTAATGGGTGGGGAGGGGAAAGGCATTTGTGATGTGATGTGTTGCATCCATCACTTACACAGAGTTGTCTGTGTTCTCCAGATGCATAAATTTGTGCTTCCCAATATCATCCTAAATATTCCTCTTCTATTTTGAGCGGTCATGGTCCTGATATTCTCAGGAGTCAAAGGAATAATTGTATTTGCGCACAGAAACATTGACCATATACTTGAATCCTCAACCAGTCTGGTAATCTCTTCCCATTGACACAGCTACAACATCTGTATAGGGTGTATTTTGTTGGACATGTTGCACACTGGCCTTCATCAGTCAGGAAATTGAGTATAGAAATTGGAACATGGTGTTACTGTTATACAAGACGTCAGTGAGGCTGCACTTGGTGTACATTGCTTAGTTTTAAGTGTCCTAGTGTAGGAAAATTGCCATTAAGGTGGAAAGGGTGCAGAGAGATTTTTGAGGTTGTTGCCAGGACACAAGGTCCTGAGCTGCAATAGACCCAAGGATTGAGCGGACTAGGACTTCATTTCTTGAAGTGCAGGAGGCTGAGAGGTGAACTGATATAGGCGCATACAATCATGAGGGGAATCGATAGGGGGAATGCACAGTCTTTTTTCCAAGGAGGAGAAATCAAAAAGGCTTAGATTTATTGTGAAAGGGGAAAGATAGAATAGGAACCTGAGAGGCAATTTTTTTGAGTTAAAATAGAGGTGAAGAGGGTATGAAACGAGCTGCCAGAGGCAGTATTCAGGCAGGTACAATAACAATATATAAAATACATTTGGACAGGTATATTTGGACAGGTGTAGAAAGTTTTAAAAGGATTTGGGCCAAACATGGGAGAATGAGAATAGCTTAGATGGGGCATATTAGTCGGCATGGATGAGTTGGGCTGGAGGGCCTGTTTATGTGCTGTATGATTCTAGGTGAATGATATGGCCTTCACAACATAGTCATCTAAGCTAGTTAGATATTCAATACCAGGAATGTTTGTCTTGGAGAAGAAACAGTAGTCAGTTTGTTTATCCTTGCAGTGAATTTAGAGGATTTTGCCTGCTGCAAATAATTCAGTTCTCAGAATAGTTGGGAGGACAGAGATCACTACAGTTCAGCAGCCCGTGTGGTTTGTACTAAATCTAAGGTCCTAATCTTCAAATACCATTTTTTTCAATCAACTAAGGTAGCTCAACAGATTGATGGTGATGATAAATGCCAAGATCAATACTTCCTTCAGCGAAGGGTGGATTGTGAAACATTGGAAATATAAGAATCTCTGTTGCTGGAAGTCAATATTGCGCAAGGGTAGGTTGTTAGCTGGCCATTGACTTGTGGATGTTGAGTCTATCTTTTCTCCACTACAGTACCTCCAAGGATACCAAACCTGTTTACTATAATCTAGATGTGGTCTCACCAAAGTCCTCTATTATTATAACAAACTTTAAGATTATTTGATGATGCACACTCATTTTTGTATGCTTTCTCCCTTACATTATAGTTCTGCAGCTTGAATAACTATAGATCAGCATTGATTATTTAGAGCTCTGTTTCAAACAAGAGATACATTAGGAATGGAAAAAATTGCTTGGACCGTTTATTCTAGGAGAGGGTCAAACCCTTTAGGTTAAGCACTGTAGTGGCCAGTATTCAGGGACAAGAGTTTGCGGTTCTGTGAGGTATAGAGATTCAGTAAAATAAGAGTTTTAATCTTTGTACTTGTCAAATAGGTGTTCTTGTAAGTGTTGTGGATGAGAGCAGGCACTGCAGGGAAAATGTACTAAAGGATTACAGCATCAAATTATAAAATATAATCTACGCTGATAGAGTGAAAGGAATGGCAGGAAACAGTATGGTTAGGGAAATACTGTAAATACAGATCTCTGCAGCTGCAAACATGAATCTGAAATCTGCGTTACCTTCCCAGGGCTAAGCCTACAGGGATAATATCCTTTCACTGTATCTGCCTGGATTTTCTGGTGCTGCATTTCTGGATTCTCTGGTTTTTTTAAATAAAAAAGTATCTGCGGTTCCTTATTTCTTCAAGTAATGTAAAATTGGTTTCCAATTTACCATTACCGTTTTCTGCAAACCACGATGACAAGAAATGCCACAATGCACTTCTTCTGATCTGTTTACACCAATTTCTTCCAATTCTGATAGAAACACTGGATTTAAAAATATACATTTGTACAGGATGAGCATCCGAACTTCAACCCATCAGAGTGCTAGTTTTTATCATTGACTGCAACAGCCATTAAGTATTTAAGTAAATGGTCTCATGATTATCAATTAGATATTGAATTATTTATTTTACCGTGACATTACTGCCTATTGCTCCTCTTTCTTAACATGATTTCCTAAATGTAAATCTTTATAGACATGACACCATTGTGACACAGTTCAGACTGACACTGATGATTGCATCTAGAATGATCCAAGTATTTCAAATCTGACCTTATCATTCTCAAAATATTATTACTATCAAACTTGTACAGGTTTGGCTATGATTCATTCCAAATTGAAATGTATTGATAGTCCGCAGTGGTGCTGATTCCTAAGCACATAAAAGTTTCAAAGGTATTCCATAAAAGATGCAAACTTAGTTTGATAATGAATCAAAATTTTCCAGAAGACAATCTGATCATTTAATGGGCTGATCTTCCCTGGTTAGGTGGGTTGACACATTGATTCCTACCCAGGAGGCGGGCAGATAGATGTTGTAATGATGAGACCCGAACACACGTTAAGATACAACACATGTTTATTAAGTCACTTACAGCACAGGATCTGCAGTACATTACAGCTCCGAGCTGCTACATCTACTGGCTAGCGTAGGCGAGCTCTTGATATTATAAAGCACGCACTAGGCGGAGCTACTACTAACAAGCACTATAATTGGCTAGCATGCAATAACCAATCTACAGCTCTTCTTGTAGAAATAAAGAAACATCGGTGGCTAAGCAATGTTAAGAATACACTAGCAAAGTTACACAAAATCGCCATATCTAACGGGTGGCCTATAAACCTGTCCGGCCCTTGTGCGGTACGAGACCACCTCACCTCCTTTCGCGGGAGAAGAGACCGGGGAAGGGAGTGGGGAAACAACTGGCGACCCGACAGGCATGGTGGGAGATGAAATAGGCGAGCCAGGCGCCAAACGACGTGCGGAGACCGCGGTAGGAACGACGGTTGGTGGTGGGGGAACGGGACCGACTATGGGAGTGAGCACGAGACACGTGGCATCAGGATATGGAGTCGCAGGACGCGGTTCCTTCACTGGAAGGATGTGTTGGCGGTTGCGTCTGTAGATGACTCCGTCTACGTCTACCAGGTATGAACGTGGTTGTTTGGCAAGGCCGTGGATGTGTCCCAGGCATGCATGGCCCTTGTCGGTTTGCAGACGAACCACTTGTCCACGTGCAAGAGGTTTAAGTGGCTTGCTGGACTTGTCGAAGAACCGCTTCTGCGTGTCACATATAAATTGTAGTTGTTTCTGAACCGCAGGCGGGGAACGAACCTGTGGCTGCAAAAGCTGCTGGGAGACAGGCAGGGGAGCATGGGTTTGGCGAGCCATCAGTCCTTTCGAAGATGTTCAGCTCTCAGCTTGCTATCAAGCATTCCACCTACCAATTTATCGCCTACGAGCTCATCGCGTAAATTACGAAATCGACAGCATGCAGCCATGTGCTTCAGTCGCTAATAAATCGTTCAATAAGCTCATTGACCTGTTGTAAACAAGCATAGAACTTGGTTATTTCAATAATATGATTTGAAGGCATATCACACAGCTCTCTGAACTTTCTTAGTAAAACCACAGGGTCATCAATAGTCTCTGCAGGTATACGGACCTGACCGTTGTCATCCAAAACAGCAGGAGCAAAAGTGAAGTTGTCGGCACGATTCATTGCCTCAGGTCCCGCAAGATTGAGCAAAACAGATGCACACACTTCAGGAGGGTCATAACGATGAACGATGCGAGCATAATGAGTGTAGTCACGTTCGAAAAGACGCCATAGAAACATAGAAACATAGAAAATAGGTGCAGGAGTAGGCCTATCGGCCCTTCGAGCCTGCACCGCCATTCAATATGATCATGGCTGATCATCGTTCAGCAATGTCTGAATCAAAGATCAGAGGGCTTGGGCGGCGACACAAATTAGCTATAACGGAGATAATAAAGGCACAAACTAATCAAAAGAAAATAAAACCCGATAAACTTGAACGGAGTGGGTAAGACTTACTGTCTGACACCATGTAATGATGAAACCCGAACACACGTTAAGATACAACACATGTTTATTAAATCACTTACAGCACAGGATCTGCAGTACGTTACAGCTCCGAGCTGCTACATCTACTGGCTAGCGTAGGTGAGCTCTTGATATTATAAAGCACGTACGAGGCGGAGCTACTGCTAACAAGCACTATAATTGGCTAGCATGCAATAGCCAATCTACAGATGTAGTAAGGCCCCAGCAAAAAATTGGATACAGGTGGTGTGTCACTGAGGTCCTGTTCCCAGAAATCCCTAAGTCTTCAGTACAAATCAAGTTCAGAGACAGAATTTCTCCTGCCGTCAAAACTGAGAGAAATATTTTGGCATTTTTAAAGGCCAGAAATCTAGATATTTTAAAACTTTTGTTTGATGCCTTATGTTTGTTCATTGAATTGCACTTTATTGCAGGGCTGTCTAATTACCATGATTTGTAAATTCAGTTACTCCTAATGATATGGTCTATTGGCTCCAACATTGCAACTATCATACTTGTGAGTACTGCTTAAAAATAGCCTCAATTTCTTATAAGGAAGATCCATTGTGGATGATGGAGGTGTTCACAAGTTTCTGAATGTATCTGCGAACAAAGCACAGTGGCTGGCCATGAAAGTTTTCCAATGGTGCACTGGAGATTTGGAAGAACAAGTTGGGAAATGTCTATAATGTTTTCAGAAATACATCAAGGCACACTATATATACATTAAAGAGATATTTATTTATTTGCATGGCAAATCATTATGGCAACCTGCATATATGCTGAGATTTCAAGCTCCTGCTACAGTCTAAAGAGTCTGTCCCACTTGGGGAACCTAAGCTGCGAGTTTAGAAGAGTTTGCCCTGGACTCAAACTCGCAGCATGGTCGCCACGAGGTCCTAGGAGGTCCTATGAGGTCGCTGGAACTCTCCTTCATCCTCGAGGGAAGTTCCCGAATACTCGTGGCCTCAGCTAGGTCGCGGAAAGTTTTTCAGCATGTTGAAACATTTTCCGCAAGTAAAATTTGATCGGCATGGTTCTTTTTTACTCGTAGTGCAGTGGAGGGCAGCCGTAGGCAATCTTCTTCGCTGACCAGGCATTTTTATTGACTCATTGGAGATTTCAGGACCAGGGAAAACCGACCAGTAGGTAAAATGCCCACTAAATTTTATTATACTTCATAAAAGTGTCTCCATTCCTTCTTCACCCCCCCCCCCCTTCTCTCCCCTTCTCTCCCCTTCTCTCTGCTTCTCTCCCCTTCTCTCCCTTTCTCTCTCCTTCTCTCCCCTTCTCTCTCCTTCTCTCCCCTTCTCTCTAAAAGACTTGCCATACACTGTGGCAGCCGTTTACCTTCCTCTTCATCACGCAGACAGCGCTCCTCCGGTTTCCCTGGTCTCCACCTTCGCATTGTGTTTGTGTGTGTGTGTGCGGTCGGTAGATGCAGCTCACGATTCGGTCGATGCAGCTCGCGGTTTCAACGCGGCCGGTCGATCCAGCTCGAGGCTTTCCAGGAGAGTGCCCTCGAGCTTGAAGGTCGAAGACACTCTTCTGGACTCGCGGATTAGGTCGCCCAAGTGGGACAGGCCCTTAAAGGGGCTGTCCCACTTGGGCAACCTAATTGGCGAAATTAGAAGAGTTTGAAAAAAATGACATGTTGAAGACCTCCTTTGACTATGTAGAAGACCTCCTTCAACCTCCTTTGACTATGTTGAAGACTAGCTTCGACTAGCTACGACTAGCAATGACTAACTTCGGGAAAATTGGAAACCAAATAGTGGTGAGTGAAGATGACCTCCTTCGATCTCCTTCGACCTCCCTTCGACTATGATGAAGACTATCTATGACTACCTTAGACTACCCTCGATTACCTATGACTAAAATGCCGACCTACTACGACCTACTATGACTAAACCTTCGAGTAAAAAAAGTATTAATTTTTTGCAATGCGACCTTTTTTTACTCGCGGGCATTTTTTAACATATTGAAAAAAACGGCGCGACCTAGCTGAGGCCTCTAGTACACGGAGACCACTCTCGAGCATGAAGGAGAGTTACGAAGACCTCCTTCGACCTCGTGTCGACGATGCTGCGAGTATGAGTCGAGGGCAAACACGCCAGAACTCGCGGATTAGGTCGCCCAAGTGGAACAGGCCCTTAAGTGATTAAGTCTCTGTTACAATATTACAAAACAGGCATAGTACAAAATTGTCCTTTTCAAAAGAATCCAGGATGTCCATACATAGATATGCATCCAGATACAAGTACGGCATTCATTTGGATGGAAAGGGTGAGGGGTTGGTAGGAGGGGCTGTTGGGGGATGGGAATCTGGCATCCAAATATAATAAAACATAACAAAAACTCAATGCAGGCAGAAAACTAAGAGGTCAATGCTACCGTGCAGCCATGACAACCTGGAAATGGTGTTGCAATAAATTTGTTGATATCTTGTGAGCAACGCTGGTGAATGCATATCAAAATACTACATTGCACAAACTGCATGACAAACCTTTATTATCAGAGGACTTTGTTATGTAATAGGGTAGAAGACCTTCATAGCTGATGTTGAGTAGGTGTACAGGATGGACAAAAAGACATGAATGATGTGCACTGACATTTATATGTAATATTACAGATTTTGGATTGGAAAATGAGCATTAACAAAATCCTGGAAGAAACACCGAAAGTAATGCAAACACTAACTAGTCTGTCCCACTTAGCCGATTTTTCAGGCGACTGCCGGTGACTGTCAGGTCGGCAGCAGTTGCCTGAAAAACTGGCGACTGGAATGGTGACTGTCAGAGTGGAACACACACACACATCGCTTCCTTCACAGGCAGGGGACAGGGCAAGCGGGGGGAGCGCTGTCTGAGTGAAATTCACACGGTGCAAAGCCAATGTGAAACAGACACAAACTGTGATGAACAGGAAGGTTGGCACTGTAATTAAGACGGAGAAAGCACAGTGTACGGGAAGGGTCATGGAAGTCCTTTAAAAGAGGGGAAAAAGGAGGGTAAAAGGGGGGAGAAGGAGGAGAAGGGGTGGGGGGAAGGAGTGGAGACATTACCGGTCAGGTATCCTTGGTTCGGAAAACTACTGCTTACGTTTTTTTTCTCCAATGAGCTAATGAAATTCACCGGTCAGCACCTTCGACCTCCTGGCAACCCACTCGGACTTCGTGGCTATCCACCCACGGCACGAGAAATCCTGCTACACTCTATGGCAGCTTCATTCTAGTTGGCGCTAATTTTTTAACATGTTAATTATTTGCAGCAACCATAGTGAGGCTGCGACTAGTTCCCAGAATGCGGGAACTCCTCACGACCATGAAAGCGACTACCAGGCAATAACCCGCGAACATATGGTGACCGCATAGTTGCCTAAGTGAGACAGGCCCATATATGTATTCTGGCTGAAGGATGTCAATGTCTATTACCAAGGGTGACTTGGTCACAACACCACAGATCTTGCTGGCCAAGACTTGAAAGGCATAACTGTCAGACTAGGTTTGTGGCAGATAATGAGTGATGCAACAGGAGGGATTAATTTACTCAACCTTATTCTCATCAATCTACTGTGGAAAATGCATCCCTGATATTGTTGATTGAAATGGTCGCATACATTCTTGTTGAGATAAAGTTCCATCTTCACATCGAAGATACTATCTCTGTAGTGTGGCACTACAAACAGGTCTGGCTGCTCAAAAAAGGGAAACCATAAAGACTGTGGATCATTAGTATTAGCAGAAATGTAGAATCTGTAATCTCATGGCCCATCATATCCATCACTATCATTACTGTCAAGCCTGGAGATCCACCCTGGTTGCACGAGGCATACATGATGAGATGGTGCCTGCTTAGAGAAGCTGTAATACAGGACTATTTGTATGCCAAATAGCATGTAGTAAACAAGGCTAAGCAATCTGAAAACGAATGGATCAGACAGACATTCTGGAGTTCCATCATATCTAGTCAAGAATAATAGTAAACAATTGAACAGCTAAGAGAAGGAGGAGCCTCCGAGAGTAACCACATCCTCAACAATGTCAAGGTCAAGTAAATGAGTACTAAATTAGGGCTGAAGCATTCACTATCATGTTCAGCCAAATGTAAACAATTCATTATTATCTATTTTGGCTTCCTCTTGAGATTCCCACCATTACAGAAACCTATCTTCAGTCCATTTGATTCCCTCCATGTGATATCAAGAAATGGCTGCATCTCCAGTGATGTTGATAGAGTACAGCCATGAGTATCTACCCAAGCATGTGAAAAATTGTTCAGCTACATCCTGTTCACAAAATAAAGGGCAGAATCAAATCAGGTGAATTACTGCCTGCAGTCAGTCTACTCTGAATCAACAGCAAAATGATGGAACCTGTCATCAAAATACTATCAAGGTCACTTACACACTGCTCACTGATGCCCACTTTGGGTTTTGCCAGGTCAAATTTGATACAGACAAAGGCTCTAGATTCCAGAGGTGCGACAGGAGTGCTGTCCTTGACTGAGTACCAGATTAAAGAGGACAGCAGAGTGACGCTGCTGGTAGAGCTGCTGCCTCACGACACCAGAGACCTATGTTCAATCCTGACTTTGGGGGGCTGTCTCTGTGGAGTTTGCACATTCTCTCTGTGACTGCGTGGGTTTCCTCCGGGTATTCCGAATTCTTCCCACATTCCAATGACATGCAGGTCAATTGTAAATTGCCCTCACTGTGTAGGGAGTGGTTGAGAAAGTGTGAGAACTGGGAGAACTAGTGTGAACGGGTGATCAATGGTCAGTGTGGACTCATTTTCATGCTGCATCTCTAAAACTAAAACTAAATTAAACCTGCTCACGAAAACCATGATTGGCCACCTTACTACCCAGAGTCTGATTTCCAGCTCTTCACTGTTCTCCGTGTGTAAAACACAGATGTTGAAGTCAGAGATAAGCTAAAGACTGAATATATAGGCAGCAAAAAATGAAAAAGCTTGAGGAACTCAGCAGATCTGGGTGATTTGATAAATATGATCCATCTTATTAAGATAAATCTGAGTATGTCTTATTGATCCATAATTGACTGGTCTGTGTTGGATGAGAAATAGGGCTAGTGATTAGCATGTTCATCCAGGTTTTTACTCTTGTTCAATATTCAGCAATCCCTGTTGAAGAGTACACACATATGGAATGTTAGATGTAATGTCCACTCCTATCAATTAGCGTATGGAGTCATAGTCATATGACGTGAATACAGGCTTTTCGGCCCACCGAGTCCACGCTGACCAGTGATCTCCGTACACTAGCACTATCCTACACACTAGGGACAATTTACAACTTTACCAAGCAAATCAGCCAACAAACCTGTACATAGAAACATAGAAACATAGAAAATAGGTGCAGGAGTAGGCCATTTGGCCCTTCGAGCCTGCACCGCCATTCAATATGATCATGGCTGATCATCCAACTCAGTATCCTGTACCTGCCTTCTCTCCATACCCCCTGATCCGTTTAGCCACAAGGGCCACATCTAACTCCCTCTTAAATATAGCCAATGAACTGGCCTCAACTATCTTCTGTGGCAGAGAATTCCAGAGATTCACCACTCTCTGTGTGAAAAATGTTTTCCTCATCTCGGTCCTAAAAGATTTCCCCCTTATCCTTAAACTGTGACCCCTTGTTCTGGACTTCCCCAACATCGGGAACAATCTTCCTGCATCTAGCCTGTCCAACCCCTTAAGAATTTTGTGAGTTTCTATAAGATCCCCCCTCAATCTTCTAAATTCTAGCGAGTACAAGCCGAGTCTATCCAGTCTTTCTTCATATGAAAGTCCTGACATCCCAGGAATCAGTCTGGTGAACCTTCCCTGTACTCCCTCTATGGCAAGAATGTCTTTCCTCAGATTAGGAGACCAAAACTGTACGCAATATTCCAGGTGTGGTCTCACCAAGACCCTGTACAACTGCAGTAGAACCTCCCTGCTCTTATACTCAAATCCTTTTGCTATGAATGCTAACATACCATTCGCTTTCTTCACTGCCTGCTGCACCTGCATGCCTACTTTTAATGACTGGTGTACCATGACACCCAGGTCTCGTTGCATCTCCCCTTTTCCTAATCGGCCACCATTCAGATAATAGTCTACTTTCCTGTTTTTGCCACCAAAGTGGATAACCTCACATTTATCCACATTATACTGGATCTGCCATGCATTTTCCCACTCACCCAGCCTATCCAAGTCACCTTGCAGCCTCCTAGCATCCTCCTCACAGCTAACACTGCCCCCCAGCTTCGTGTCATCCGCAAACTTGGTGATGTTGCATTCAATTCCCTCATCCAAATCATTAATATATATTGTAAATAGCTGGGGTCCCAGCACTGAGCCTTGCGGTACCCCACTAGTCACTGCCTGCCATTGTGAAAAGGACCCGTTTATTCCTACTCTTTGCTTCCTGTCTGCCAGCCAGTTCTCTATCCACATCAATACTGAACCCCCCAATACCGTGTGCTTTAAGTTTGTATACTAATCTCTTATGTGGGACCTTGTCGAAAGCCTTCTGAAAGTCCAGATATAACACATCCACTGGTTCTCCCTTATCCACTCTACTAGTTACATCCTCGAAAAATTCTATAAGATTCATCAGACATGATTTACCTTTCATAAATCCATGCTGACTTTGTCCAATGATTTCACCACTTTCTAAATGTGCTGCTATCCCATCTTTAATAACTGATTCTAGCAGTTTCCCCACTACTGATGTTAGACTAACTGGTCTGTAATTCCCCATTTTCTCTCTCCCTCCCTTTTTAAAAAGTGGGGTTACATTAGATACACTCCAATCCTCAGGAACTACTCCAGAATCTAAAGAGTTTTGAAAAACATCTTTGGAATGTAGGAAGAAACCGGAACTCACAGAGACGGGGAGAACGTACACACTCCATACAGACAGTACCCGTAGGCAGGATCGAACCCGGGTCTCTGGCGCTGTAAGGCAGCAACTCTACTGCTGTGCCACCATGCCACCCTGACTTGCTGAGATATATTACAAAGATTGAATAGTAGGACTGGATGTTACAATCCCTAAAGTTTTTCACTACAATTGACATTTGGTATTCTTGGGGATGACCACTGGGTGATTTTGCTACCAATCAGACACATCTTCAGTTGTGGACCTCAACGTCACTGGGTGTTTCGGCCTTTTATCACAAGACACCCTCAGTCGAGGCAGGCCCACCGCAGGGAGATCAGACCTGGATGTGTGTCTTATGGCTAGCCTCTAGAAGGTCATGTGGCAGCCCAGACAGCTAATTCAAATAGCAGCATGGTTGAAATAAAATTAATAAGTGAAATTATTTGATATTCCAAAAATTGTGTAACATGTTAAAAAGATCAAACATTAACATTGTTGTCGTTAGGTGCCAACTATTTCTGCAGGTGGTTTAGATCATTGTATATGATACCGATTGCTCCAGAAGAAAGAACACATAAGCATTATCCTTTTTTTTATTTCTTACTGGATACTAAAATGAGCTATCATTCTCAGAATGCAGATGTTGTGATCACGAAACAAAGAAATAAGATAAATGTTATCGTTCTACCTGACGCCATGTGGTCGAGAACATTATAAACTATCTGCTCCCCATATCTCCCATTTACAAGTGAAGATAAAGTACTGAGACAGGTATCTAATCTTCTCATGTATCCTATAGGGGCAGCAAAAGTGTTACCAAAGATAGGAAGGTGTTGCTACAGCAACGGTATTTTTATTTATTTAGTTGAGTTAAGAGGTGCTCTTTACCTCCAGCACACTGGCAAAGCCCAACTTTTTTTTTGTTTCTCAGTGATAAGACAAAATGATTGTTGGCACAATACTCTGAATTTATAAACACAAAGTAATTCACAACACAATATTTTCTGTACCAAAGACGTAATACAATGAGATTAAAGTTTCTCCTGGGGGGGGGGGGGGGGGGGGGGGGGGGTTTCAACATATTGAAACTGGCATAAGAATTCTAATCTTACCTGCACATATTACATGCAAGTTCATCTCAATTGAAAATATTTAAAAACTGAGATGCCCAAATTGTGGCTTAGGGGGCAAAGTTGGTCCATAACTATTCCTGGGTAAAACACTGAGTGCTGAAGTAACTCAACATGTAGGCAGTGTCAATGGAGGACAGAGATAGGTGACATTTCGGGTCAGAGTCTGAAGAAGGGTCCTGATCCGAAACATCAATTATCCATGTCCTCCAGAGATACCGCCTTACCCGCTGTTGCTCTAGCACTTTGTGCTTTACTCAAGATTCCAGTATTTGCAGTTATTTGTGTCTCCTACAATTTTGACTTGCTCCAATGCATAATTCTCATGCTCAGATACTTGACTGCACACAAAGCTCAAGATCCAGTGTGCAGTAGTATTTTCTGCACAATCTCCTAACATTCCGAGCAGTCAAGATCAGTCAAGTGTAACAAGTAAACTCGCTGAGGATTGAAAGGGTTGGGACATTGACCAAGGCAGTTACAGGTTATGCAGAGAATAGACAGAGACTTTGAAGTGGGAGAAATTGAGGAGATCATATGGTCAGGCGGAAAATTGAAGAGCTCTGGGCAGATGATTGAAAGAAGGGGTGGGGATTGAGGTCATCAGCAGCAATAGAAGTGAATGAAACATTTTCCAAGGGAGTAAAGTTAAAGAAGACAAGTACCTCTTAGATAAACTATTTAGGCTTTACAGCACAGCCTAGTAAGATAAACACCCTTAAGTACTTTCATTTAAGATTTGCTTTAGTACTGAAAGCCCATGAAGTCAAGTGATGCCAATTGAGTTATATACATCATTTGACGTCATTGTGTACACCTAGCTGCCTCTGTACCATAGCGTGTCATACTTATAGATTTCACAACAAAATATCACTCTTGAGAAGCTTGGACATCATCCTTTTAAAATCATTTCTCAGCCTTGATCAGAACAATTGGCATGGATAAGGTAGGCTGAAGAGTTGGTTTCCATGCTGTATATGTCTTTGACTCTCCAAAGGAAATCAGGAAAGTACAGGTTCAGAGGTAACAACCCTCTACAGATGTGCCATAGAAAGCGTTTTATCAGGATACATCACAGCATGGTTTTGGAACAGCTCCATCCAAGACCGCAAGAAATTGCAGAGTTGTGGACGCAACCCAGTCCATCATGCAAACCAATCTCACTTTCATTGACTCTATCTATACTTCACACTGCCTCGGAAAGGCCACTGGCCTTTCCGAGGCAGTCTCAACCCACTTCTCCCCTCTTCTACTCCCACTTCTCCCCTCTCTCATCAAACAAGATGTACAGAAGTTTGAAAGTGCATACCTCCAGATTTAGGTACAGTTTCTTCCCAGCTGTTATCAGGCAACTGAACCGTCTTCTCACCAACTAGAGAGCGGTCCTGGCTTCCTATCTACCACATTGGAGACCTTCGAACTATTTTTAATCGAATTTTACTGGAGTTTATCTTGCACTAAACATTCTACCCTTCCTTCATCCTGTATCTGTTGACGGCTTAATTATAATTCATGTGTAATCTTTTTGCTGATTGGATGGCACGCTACAAAAAAAGCTCTTCACTTAACCTTGGAACATGTGGCAATACTAATAACTTAAACTAATCTAAAAAATTAGTTTTTCCTGAACGCACTTCACAAATTCCACCCCATCCAAGCCCTAAGCACTTTGCCAGTCCCAGTCAATATCTGGGAAGTTAAAATCTCCACTTACAATCCTATCATTCCAGCAGCTCTCTGTCATATCCTTACATGTTTCCTCCTCTAATGCCCATTGGTGGACCTTCCTGATGGTATAATCCCATCAAAGTGATCAGCCCAATCCTATTTCTCAGTTCCACCTACATAGCTATCATTAGTCACTCCGGGATAGAATGGACGGATTCCTCCAGCAACAATCCAAAAGGAATGTTGCCCAGAGAATGACCTAACTTGATGTAAATCTATTGGACAATTTGCACGAGCCATGTATATGCGCATCTCACTGGAAAATGCCTGGTCGAGTTTCCTAAGTCACGTGAGCTGATCTGCATATGATTACTGTTGCTTCTCAGTCAATGCAAAATGTATTTTTAATTGTGCGAACAATTAGCTAGCTTTATTTTAATATATTTATAAGCTTGACTAGAATAATAATTTTTTTTTAAATGATATAGTTGAGAAATGCTAAACCAGGCATGAATGTAGACAAAAAGAGAAAAGCTGAGACTTCTGGAAAGATACTATAACACAACATTTACTGTTTAAAATCCATTATGATCTAAAATCAAACTAAAATGAATGCACAAATTTGAATGACTTTTCCATGATAGTTAACAAAACTCGAGGATCTGCAATACCACACCCTTGTCTACTACCCAAAATTCATCCAGTGAAATCTAACGTGAAGATAAACCTGGACAACATTTGCACAAAATATATGACGTTTAAATTGTAAACCCTACGAAGTTTTTGAACACTGTTGAATGCAGAGAAGGGTGCTGGGACCATTGCTATTCGTAACTTGGATTTAAATAGCTACAGTGGTCCATCACAGTGGTGCAGAGGTAGAGTTGCTCCCTAACTGCACCAGAGACCGCATTCAATCCAACAAATGGTGCAGTCTGTACGGAGTTTCTCTCCTTGTGACCGTGTGGGTTTTCTCCGGATGCTCCATTTTCCTTCCACATTCCAAAGTCGTGCAGGTTTGTAGGTTAATTTGCTTCTGTAAATTGTCCCTAGTGTATTGGATAGAGCTAGTGTATTGGTGATCATTGGTCAATGCAGACACGGTGGGCCAAAGTGCCTGTTGCCACGCTATACCTCAAAACTAAACTATAGAAATGGGCGAAGAAATGAATTATGTAATCCGAGCAAGTGCGAGGCTTTGCACTTTGGGAAGTCAAATGTAAAGAGAAAATATACAGTTAATGGCATGATCCTTAACAACATTGATGTACTGAGTTATCTTGGGGTCCAAGTCCATAACTCCCTGAAAGTGGCAATATAAATGGATAGAATGGTAAAGGAGGCACATGATATGCTTGCTTTCATAGGTTGGGGCATTGAGTACAAGATATGAGTCAGGTAAATTAGGATGCAGTTTTATAGGACTTTGGTCAAAACCGCATTTGGAGTATTATGTGCAGTTCTTCTCACTTCATTACAGGATGTGGTGGCTTTGTAAAGGTTGCAGAGGTTTGCCAGGATGATGTCTGGAATAGGCTAAAAGGAGTTTGGACAGACTTTGATTGTTTTCTCTGGAACCCCATAGGTTGCAGGGAGACCTGATGGAAATATATGAATTTACTAGACTAATTGGACCCGTTGGGTCCCAGCATCACACGGGAGGGCTGGTCACCAACGCAATATTCCACCTCTCCACCAATTCCAATACTGCTCACCAGTGGGGGGGGGGGGGGGGGGGGGGGGGTCTGTTGCGCTAGTATGGGCGTTGCGGGCCGAAGGTACTCGTTTCCAGAGGGCTAATATAGACATTGTGGGCCGTATGGATGCTTGGGCAGGGATCCAACTGTTGCAATGATTTTCAAAGCCAAGCCAAGGCAAACAATTGGGCTGCAGACACTCGACAACCAAAATTCATTTTGTGAACACAAACTTGTTAAAAAAAGGCGAGGCAAACAATTGGGCTGCAGACACTCGACAACCAAAATTCATTTTGTGAACACAAACTTGTTAAAAAAAGGCGAGGCAAACAATTGGGCTGCAGACACCCGACAACCAAAATTCATTTTGTGAACACAAATTTGTTTAAAAAAAAGGCGAGGCAAACAATTGGGCTGCAGACACCCGACAACCAAAATTCATTATTCGCAGCTTAGTCTCTGCCAGACCCTCTCGCTTCCTGGGTCTGGCAGAGTGAGTGAGGCACGACACTTCCTGTTTTTATAGTCCCTGCCCCTGCCGCCAGCGGGGGCAGCAGAGAGAATGGGGAATTTTGTAAAAACATTAATATCTCTCTCATTTTTCATCGACGGAAAAAGTCCTCCGCACTCATATGGCGGAGGGGGGCTCTGAGCGAGGTGGCCAAAAATGACGGTCATAGGTGGCGGCGTTCTCTCGGAAACCGCAGCACAGTCGGCCAAAAGTGGTCAAGATCAGAGATTTAGTAATATAGATGAGAAGCATAGATGGGATAGGCAGGCAGAATCTTTTTCTCAGGAAGGAAACATTAAAAACTAGCGAACATAGCTTTAAGGTGGGAGGTGCAAAGTTTAAAGGAGATGTGCTGGGCAAGTTTTTTACACAGAGAGTGCCTGGAACATGTTGCCGGTGGTGGTGGTTGAAGCAAATGTGTTAATTGCATTTAAAAGACTTTTGGGTAGGCATATGGATATGCACAGGAAGTTATGTGCAGGCAGATAAGTGATAATCTTGGCATCATGTTCGGCACAGACATTGTGGGCTGAAGGGCCTGTTCATGTACTGTACTGTTCTATGTTCTATTAATGCCTATCCTGCCCGCGAGAAGATGGTTGAGAATAGACTTCTTGAACTGTTGCAGCTCTTGCGGTGAATGCCATCCTACAGTCATCTGAGGATTTAGGATTTTGACCCAGCAAAAGTATCAAACAGTAATATCGATCTCACACAGGAAAATATGTTACTTGCATAGGAACTTTCTGGCAGTGCCATTCCCATATATCTGCTGGCAGCAGATCCTAATGGTAAGGATCTCAGGTTTGTGAGGCATGACACCATATATGTACTGAAAGTAGGATGTTAATGGAGAGACGTTTTGTAATGCTGCTGCTCCTCAGTGTCAATGGAGAATGGATAGACTTTATTTTGTTGTATGTGGTATTTGTGTAGTAATTGTATCAGCATATTTTACTAGCTACTCATGCAAATATGTTGTACAAACTTCCATATGTTTATACAGTATATGAACCATCTGATGATTTGACAAGTTGCATATGTAACTGAATGATGTATATTTACCAACAAACATCCTCGCTTCTTAGGTAAAATCATCCAAGCACCTGAAGATGCCGAATAATGACGTGAGCAATACCAATATCCAAGGATCTAAATATTTGACTTTGAACACATACAGCAAGCTTCTCTTGTGTTGGATCACAAATCGCTGGCATCGTTATTGCTGCCTTAATGTCATGGGCAGTTATTCTAACGTCACCACTGAAATCCAGTCCTTGTGCTTGTTTGGACCAAAACTGTAATGAGATATGCAGCAGATGAGACCTGATGGAACCCAACTGAAGAACAGTGAGTGGGTTATTGGTCTTGCTTGATAGCACGTGGCGCAACAGTAGAGTTGCTGCCTCACAGAGCCGGAGACCCGGGTTGGATCCTGACTACGGGTGCTGTCTGGACAGAGTTTGTACATTATCCCTGTGACCACATGGATTTTCTCTGGGTGCTCCGGTTTCCTCCCACATTCCAAAGACATACAGGTTTGTAGGTTGTTGGCTTTTGTAAATTGTCCCTGGTCTGTCGGATGGAACTAGTGTTTGGGGATTGTTGCTCGGCGTGGACTCGGTGGGCCGAAGGGCCTGTTTCCATGATGTCTCTCTAAATTAAACTAAAAACAACAACTTCCATGACTGCATCACTTCCATGACTGCATACATTGAGGTCAATAATTGACATGGTGGATTAGTCCCACATTTTGAGGTCTGTAATTCTCCACATTTCCATATACATGCCAGTGATGTAGCTGCATTTGAACAGCTTGATTGAACATGCAGCAAATTCTGGAAAATGTATTTTGCATTATTTCTTGCATGTGTCAACACCAATATATATAGTTGTGTCCAATGCATTCAACCATTACTTCACCATTTCAGGTTAGTTGAATTAATTAAACTTTGGCTTTATATTTGTGGAGACTTGAGTAAGATGTGATGGTATCAACTTGCCACTTTTGGATTAAGGTCACTTAAGGTGGAGATGGGAAGATGTGGCTAGTGGTGGGATGTCATTGGAGGTGGCAGAAATGTCAGAGGATTATGTGCTGCATGCGACGGCTGATGGGGTAAAAGGTGAGGATTAGGGGGACTATGTCCCTGTTGCGACAGGGAGAGGGGGGAGCAAGAACGGAGTTATGGGATATCGAGGAGACCCTAGTGAGGGCCTCATCTATGATGGAAGAGAGGAACCCCTGTTCCCTAAATGATGAGGACATCTCTGATGTCCTTGTATGGAACACATCATCCTAGGCGCTGTAGACGGTGGAATTGAGAGTAGGAGATAGAGTCATTGCAGGAGGCAGGGTGGGACGAAGCTCAAGTAACCCTTGCTTTCCCTCTCTCTCCATCCCTCCCCCTTCCCAGTTCTCCGACCAGTCTGACTGTCCCCCGATTACATTTATTTCTGTTTGCTTTGTTGTTACCTTCTCCTAGCTAACAATGATCTATTCTACATTTTCCTTGATCTTCACCCCCTTTGATGTGTCGTTCTAACACCTGACACTTCCTTTTCTCTGTATCTCCCCCTCCTGCTCCCCTGACTCTCAGTCTGAAGAAGGGTCTCGACCCGAAACGTCACCCATTCCTTCTCTCCAGAAATTGAATTGAATTGAATTGAATTTCCTTTATTGTCATTCAGACCTTTCAGTCTGAACGAAATTTCGTGCCTGCAGTCATACATACAATAATACAATAATAGACAACAGAACAGACAGTAAACACAAATTAACATCCACCACAGTGAGTCCACCAAGCACCTCCTCACTGTGATGGAGGCAAAAATCTTAGGGCTGCAGTCTCTTCCCTCCTCTTCTCCCTCTGCGCTGAGGCGAAACCCCACCGGGCGATGGTAAATCAGTCCCGCAGCTCACCGAGCTCCGCGAACGGGCCAGTTCAAACACCGCGGCCCGGGGGTGGTCGAAGCTGCCGCGCTCCAGTCCAGCGGACGCAGCTGTTGACGACGTCGTCCACTGGCCCGCGGCCGAACATCGGACTCAGGCCGCAGCCGCCAGAACGCCGTCTCAGCCACCGGAGCACCGTTCCAGCCCCGAGCCGGGTCGCCCTCACGTGAGCGTCTCAGCCCCGCGCCAGGCCGCCCTCACGGGAGCACCGTTGCCCTCAAGCTGGGCCGCCCCGACGGGAGCGCCGTTACCCTCGGGCTGGGCCACCCACACGGGAGCGCCATTACCCTCGGGCTGGGCCGCCCACACGGGAGAGTCGTTACCCTCGGGCTGGGTCGCCCACACGGGAGCGTCTCAGCCCCTCGCCAGGCCGTCCTCACGGGAGCATCACAGCCCCTCACGGGAGCGCCGTTCCAGCCCCGAGCTGGGCCGCCCTCACGGGAGCGAACCCAGGGCGAGTCCTGACAGGCTGCCTCCGGAGCCTCGAGGTCGCCAGCTCAGCCATTAGGCCTCAGCGCAGACAGAGGCAGAGAAGGGGGATACGACAAAAAAGTCGCATTCCCCCAAAGGGAGAGACAGCAAACCCTGTTTCAACCCCCCACCACCCCCCCCCCCCCCACATAAACACAACCTAAAAAAACAAAAACTTAGCTAGACAAAACGAAAAAAACAACACAAAAAAGTAAAAACAAACGGACTGTAGGCGAGCCGCAGCCGTTCACCAGCGCCGCCACTTCCGGATATGTGCTGTCTGTCCCGCTGTTACTCCAGCATTTTGTGTCTATCTTCAGTTCAAACCAGCATCTGCTGTTCCTTCCTACACATGTTATAAATTATGTTTGTTCAAGTGTATATGATCAGGTAATTAATGCAACAAGATCACACTAAAATGACTTACCAATTACCTTAATTTATCAGCCATCTTATTAATACCTAATTGCTGAGAACTGATTTTTGAATGGATGTCTAATTTATTAACACTTAATGATTGCCATTTTTGTTCCATTGTTATTTATACTTTGATTGATCCCCTATACTGTACATCAAACTTCTATTTTAAGAATATAATACTTAACCCATTCATGTGAAAATGTACCAAATGGTTTTGAGATTAATGTAATGAAGCAATGAAGTCTTTTGTCAAGAAGATATTATTTTATTTGGATTACTGCTCAATATAAACCGAAGAATACATAGTCAATATTGTTATTTATAGCAAAATTATACATAAAACCACATTTGTAAATATAACTTTCATGTACACAATTATAATTTATTGCATATATACAAGTAAAGGTAAACTTGTCTAGGATTTGCAAAATAGAAAGTTTTCTGATTTTTTAATTTTCTATTATAATTTTTAAATGGAGGATTATTTTCAAATTGACTTTTTCCTCAAACAAAAACAATTCGATAAGAATCTAAGGGCTTGTACATACTTCTAATTTTTTTCCAATGTCACCATGTGTCATTGACATATCCTCAAGTTTAATTTGTAATTACGTTGATAGAGTTAGTCAGGTGAGACATTGAAAAACTTCAGCAACATATTTGTTCCAATTCAGAAATCACTAATGGTGTTTATTTCAAAACGATTTTAATAAATAGCTTAAAAAGCTTTCAGATCGTCATATAATTTATTTTCTGTTCATATTCCTTAATAACAATGAATAAAGAGAAAGGTAGCTTGAAATATTGGAACAAAGGGATAATCTTAATAATTTAGAATTCATTAAAAGATTCAAATCTTTCTGTGGAAAATGATGCCAAATAAATATTTGTTTTGGTGTTCATAAAGCATTTTAAGATGCATATCAATTTGTTAAGAATAAGTAAGCCCAGCATTTTCCATAATTGTCTTTTTAAATATGACAATAATGCAGGCTATTGATGTAATATGGTTGAGTTGATTGATATTATCTGAAGTGCAGTATATAGACTACAATTGTTCTCACCACATTAAAATAACAAGAGGATAATCAGTTGATGCCTTGTGGATTTATATATAATTTCTGATGAAGTTGCAATGGGCCTTGGCCATTATATTCCTTGTGATGAGTCCACCTACCAAGAGTGGCAGATAAGCAAAATGTTCAAACTTTTGCATCATCAGGAAAAGATGGGAAAATAATTTTGTTTTAACCAGTATTATCATTTAAACATAGTCAAATAGTGATTAAGAAATCTCAGTCTCTGATAATTTATTTAATTTTAGAGGGTGATCAATTTTCATTGTCATCTGTCCTTCACTGCATCTGATACTAGAAATGATAAAAAAAAAACATGTCTCCCCTGTCGGTATAAATATGTGAAGATACTGGTATTAACACAGTCTAGGGCCAAGCAATGTCAAGAATAAGGGGATGCTGTCAGGAATGGCATGAAAGATTCCATCTCAATTTTAAAAACAGAGCTTGAATCTCCAAAGAAACATGGATTGTTTCACAGAAAGTTTTCATATGTATTTGCTTTAAATGAAGAAGCAAAGCAAGAAAAAAAAGATTTTGTTTTACGATTTCAGGTACTGAGAAAGAATTGGAAACAATGTAATGAGATTTAATTTCAACAATATGAACATTCACAACAGGAGGTCTAGAGCATGAAAGGTGGTATATTTTGGAGATTAATATGAACCAATGAAAGAAGTTTGATAGCTGTAATTTGACCAATAGATATAAGTGACACAGGGAAGATTGTAACTGAGACAGATGGACTGAAGATGTGAGGGAGTGATTGCCAAACAACATATATTTTCTTATAAACTAAAAAATGAATGAAAGATATTTTGGAGTCTCCATGATACTATTAAGTATAAAAAATGATTTATCGTTATAGAGTATTGTTGGAATCTTTTTAACAACAAGAAAAATACATGTGTAGCATGACTTTGATCAAAATGACAATTAATTCAGAATTTAGTCATGGGGCAGGCATTTTACATATAACCAGGCCTAACACACAGCAGAGTGCAATGATCAGATTTGTCATTATGTTAGTTGTGTTGGGAATATTTCTCAAAGAAAATTCCTATGCTGTTTGTTGTATGGTACCTTAGGATCTTTTATACTTATCTCAGAAAACATGAGAAGCCCCAGTTTAACAAGAAGCATCTAAAAGCTTGTACATTTGTCACCACAGGTTTCTATCAGTACTATGTTGGAGTCCACCTGGATTTTATACTCAATTCTCTGAACTGGGAGTTGAGCCAGCTACCTATTGGTATAAAGGTAATGTGACTTGCCTTTGTAATTTTTAAAAAGTGCTAATATGAGCATATACCTGTCACTAAACAATAATTACATGGATCACTGGCAAATGCTTTAATGATTTAAGTGCACTTAACTCATAGCATGTTACTCTGTTTTTAGATAGGGAATTTATTTGATGTATGCACAACCACTATTTCCATTTAATAGTGGCTTGGCATGTGTGTGTAGGCATTCATTTTGCCTTCTCAGTGCAATTCAATAAGCTATATTTTAACTCTCAGGCTGCCAGCAGAGGACAATACATTTTGAACAGATTTAATATTTAGATTTTAACTTGGGCACTATCACACAACATCCTTCAGCGCCACAACAGTGAGGCTACTCAAATATCAGGAATAGCTTTATTACAAAAATATCTCCTCTCACCTTTACAAAACCAATTATTTTCTCTTATATGTGGTCCATGTTTACAAAAACATTGTGTTCTGTAACAAACATGATATTAGTGTAATAAAAGGCACGATGTTACAATGATGCTAAATATGCAATGTAACACAATGTGCTAATAAAGGATTGTAATTATGAGGTAAATAATTAGATATCTGTGGAGGAACTGTAATTAACACAGGTAGTCATCCAAGAGGGATTATGAAACTTTGAGAATGCAAACAAACTGGATCAAAATTGTTGGCAGCACAGGATTACTGACAAACAAGGAAGTTATGTTAATTGAAGCAAAATTGAGACATTATTAATACAGTTATCTGGAGCTTATTAAAAGAGATGTAATCATTATCACAAAATGTCAATTTGGAATAATGTCTCCAATAGACATCATGTAGGAACTAAATGTAGAGAATCCTACTTGGAACTAATTTTTGGGATCAACAGCATAGACTTAGATTGTCATTAATTATAGTACAATTGATGTCACTACTAGCCTGAACATTCAATCAATTTAAATATATTACTTGGTTCCACTCAAAGTAAGCATCAAAAAAATATTTGATTATAAGGGCCACGCTATAGATTTCACAAAGCCTTTGCTGAAGATTATCCCTACAGATGATAGAATAGAGGACACTATTTGAATGGACGTTAAGCACGTTAATTTATACATTTTGGAACACTCACTTCAAGTTACATAGCTTAATGCCAAATAATATACATGCTCATCAGGCAGACTTGCTGAACAGTGATCGGGAATTAAAATCTTAGCAGATGCTTTTCTTCCTAGACAATGCACTGAACATTTGTCTCTCCAAGTCAATACAAAATTTCTGAAATACTTGTGAATTCTAAGACTCTATGTGACTTTATTTCCATTGGTTTGAATATGTCATATGAAACTATATGCAATTAAAATGACAAACACTTCAAAGGTACAGTTGATACAGTCTCGAAAATTATTTTTGCAGTCATTCCTTATTCATTCAATTAAGCCATGAATTAGGGCAATGAGAGTATCGTTTTTACAACTAATGTCTCGTCTCATCATGAAACTGACCACTATTATTTGGTTAGCAAGCACACAACAATTTTATATAAGATTTTATTTTCAAATATATTTTAACACCCGCTGTTGAACAAAAGTAGTAATTGGGCATAGGGTATATATATCGAATTCAAAGAAAAAATATATACTACCTGATAAACCGAAGATGTAAAAGCAAGATTCTAATGGTTACTTTAAGAATAGCAATTAAACGGACAGACAAAAAATGTGCCCAAACTATTAATATTTAGATGTCACCAGGATATCAAGACATTATAATTTATCTGCATTAAGCAATAACGTTTTGTATCACACAAAAAGAAATGCCTAATGAGACAAGGATCTTTTAAACTGGAATCAAATGTATTTTAGTTTATGTTTTCAAAAGAGATTCCACAGAAAATGGTAACATCTGTTTAGTTACTTTCACTTGATTGCCAGAACAATGTTCCCGTGTTTTCTTTGTAAAATGTCTTAAAGCTTCTCTTGCGATGAAACTGCCTGAAGCAGACTTACTCGTAGACTCAGCTGCTACCTGTGAGTCTAGGGTTAAGTAATTGCTGAATGAAACAAACTCCTCAGACAGTTCTGGGTATTGTACTATTTGTCTCTGAGAGGTACATAGAGCTGTATTTTCAGGAAATGAATCGAAACTTTTTGTGATTTTTGCCTGTGTGTAATTACCCCTGTAACTGGAACAGGCCTCCTTTGAATTTAATTCTCCATATTCAAGAATTTGCCTTGTAGGGTCCAATCGTTCGGGTAAACTGGTAGAGTCGGACGCGTTGTATGGATAGAATGAATTGTTCACTGGAGTAGACTTTTGCCCCCATATTGAAGTGTTACCTAACGTCTGTTCAGAAATACAGCCTGCTATATTTGCTGAACAGGATTCCCTAGTCTGATCAATGTTGTCTTGGTAACAATTAGGTCCAAAATCCCACATGGCAGGATTGGTGTGCACAAAAGGAATGTAAATATTTAGTAACTCCTTGGACGCTGAAGGGTTAAATTGTGATGGGTCACAGAATTGGTTGTAGCTGACTTTAAGAAGGTTGTACTTGGGGTGAGTTTCCATACTCGGTCTCATGAAGACTTGAAATGCAGCTAGTTCCTGTAATTCTCTCTCTCTGTACTCTCTTTCCAGCATCACACTTTCCAGCTCCTTGTCTGCAAAAGCTCTCCTTTTCCTCATCCTGTCACTCAGCGGCGGTAGGAAGAAACGGCTTGGACAGAATAAACTGTCATCCTGCGGGGCGCGGTAACCTGCAGAGCAAACATAACCGTGTGTGCCACGTGGAATATGATCCAATACATCCCCTCATAGATCCCCTCTCTGTAGCGGCTACAACATCCAGTGTGAAACTCAAATCTACATCCACAAAATCATAGAACATCATGCAACAACAGAAAACACATCCCCAAAGTAACTCAAGAACATGCAATCAAAAGACAAGCTTCATAGGAGTAGACAAATAAAGACAGAATCAATGTAATAATCACACCAATTAACTAATTAATTTTGAAACTTCCACCAACCAGGGGATTATAAATAGTTCATTATGTATGGTCTTTCAGCTGACTGGATAAAACGCAACAGAAAATGCTTTTCACTGTACCTCGGTACACGTGACAAATTAAACTAAATCTATGTTTTATCGACTGCAGCGTTAAAGACATTATCATGTACCTAACACTTTCTTGTACACAGACATATAAACACACACATATACAAACTAAACCTGGATACACGGAACCTATCCTTGAGGATATTTGTACATTAAGCCCTTTCAAATTGTTTAGAACTAAAATCTAATTTTCTACCTAAGGCTAGATGTTTTCTGTGGCACTTCGGTGCCTTCATATCTCTGTTTGTGACAATTTAGGATGGCGTGATAATATTTCTTACTATGTTCTGGTTATATATTGACTCATTTGAACGAAAAAATGTGTACATTACAGCATTTCGTTGGAGATCAGTTGTTAATTCTAGACCAAAACTTTAGGATTGCTTAACTTTTAAAAAACCACGACCGCAACCAACGCTTTCCCAGTGGTACAGACTGAGTAATTGTCAAAGCTGCCATGAAATGCTGACGTTAAAGAAATAAGTGGAATATGATTCATTTATTCCCTAACAAGCAGATTAAAAGCAGAAATTCAGTTCCAGGCAACCAGTTCAACTCAAACCATTCTGCCTAGGAGATAAATCTATATATCAACATTCAGTATTTCAAAAGTTGTTGCTAAAACGTGATTATTTAAGAAATCGAGTTGGGAGCGTTCGCATATTTAAACATTTTTAGATAGACTTGAAAAGTGACTAGAGTCCAATGCCACCACAATTCCAATGTCATTTTTTTTGCAGTGTCAGACTCAATATTATGACACTGTTTTCATTAGGTGCTAGTGTTCACTCACTGCTTCTTGGTAGAATCAGATCGGTTAACATATGATGAGCGTTTACGGCACTCGCTGGAGTTTAGAAGAGTGAGGGGGAACCTCATTGAAACTAGTGGGAAAGTCTAGGATGAGAGGTCATAGCTTTCGAATTAAAGGACATTAGTTTAGGAATGAGATAAGAAGGACTTATTTAGTCAGAGGGTGGTGAATCTGTGGAATTCTTTGCCACAGACTGTGGAGGCAAAGTCAGTGGATATATTTAAGGCAGAGATAGATAGATAGATAGATAGATAGATAGATAGATAGATAGATAGATAGATAGATAGATAGATAGATAGATAGATAGATAGATAGATAGATAGATAGATAGATAGATAGATAGATAGATAGATAGATAGATAGATAGATAGATAGATAGATAGATAGATAGATAGATAGATAGATAGATAGATAGATAGATAGATAGATAGATTAGAAGTTGGGAGGTCATGTTGCAGTTGTATAAGGCGTTGGTGAGACAGCATTTAGAATATTGTGTTCAGTTTGGGGCACCATGTTATAGGAAAGATATAGGCTGGTGTTTCTCCAGCCTTTTTGTCTACCTTCCATTTTCCAGCATCTGCAGTTCCTTCTTAAACATAGGAAAGATATTGTCAGGGTTCAGAAAAGATTTACAAGGATGTTGCCAGGACCAGAGGGTGTGAGCTATAGGGAGAAGTTGAGTAGGCAGGGTCTCTATTCCATGGAGCGCAGGAGGATAAGGGGTGATCTTATAGAGGTGTATAAGATCATGAGAGGAATAGATCGGGTAGATTCACAGTCTTTTGCCCAGAATAGGGGAATCGAAGACCAGAGGACAAGGGTTCAAGGTGAAGGAGAAAAAATTTAATAGGAATCCGAGGGGTAACTTTTTCACACAAAGGGTGATGGGTGTATGGAACAGGCTGCCAGAGGAGGTAGTTGAGGCTGGGACTATCCCATCGTTTAAGAAATTGTTAGACAGGTACATGGATAGGACAGGTTTGGAGAGATATGGACCAAGCGCAGGCAAGTGGGACTAGCGTAGCTGGGACATTGTTGGGCGAGTTGGGCCGAAGGGCCTGTTTCCACACTGTATCACTCTATGACTATGGTTCTATAGATTCTTGATTAGTACAGGTGTCAGAGGTTATGGGGAGAAGGCAGGAGAATGGAGTTCGAAATGGAGATATTGATCAGCCATGATTGAATGGCGGAGTAGACTTAATGGGCCGAATGGCCTAATTTCTGTTCCTTCCACTTATGATCTTATGACCCATCTTCAGGAACTATTAAGCTTCTGCTGGGCCACGAATTAGAAAACGCTTGGCACTGGACAGCGTCTTTAAACCGTTAAAATGTCACGAATAAAGTCTTTCAGTTTGGAAAGTGCAGCTTGGGCTCTTCAGGTTATGTGAATAAAAAGCCAAAGGATCGAAAGTTATATTTTCACACACGAGAAACGTGAGATTTCCACTTTGACAAATATGTGCGATGCAGTAGAAACGTGGTGCTTAGTTAGCAGTGCGTCGCCCTCTACAGATGCCCTTTGGAAACTGGCGGCTGACGTAACTTCAGCAATTAATAATGTGTCTTTAACGTAGGCGTCGTAAGACTTGTAGTTTCAAGACGTAGACATATGGTAGAAATTGGAGATGAAAGCAGGTGTGGTACTGCTCTTTTGGTTCGGAAGCCAGAAGATGATTCCCGCCATCAATTGCATGTCCGTCTTGCACAATATGTGTTGAAATGATCTGCAGATGCTGGTTTAAACCGAAGATAGACACAAAAAACTGGAGTAACACTCAGCGGGTCAAGCAGCATCTCTGGAGAAATGGAATATGTGACGTTTACCTAGCACTTTTCTCCAGAGATGCCACTTGACCCGCTGAGTTACTCCAGCTTTTTGTGTCTATCGACGTTCGACCTATCACCATTGATGCTACGGCTCTACCGAAAACTGATTCAACAGTAATTCCAAAGTCCTGAAGCTCCTGGGATCTGAACTCAAAGAGGCAGCCTACGCCACGTGTCCGTTCACTCACGTACTTAGAATAACTCAAACACAAAAATAACTCGAATCATAAAGTACGGAAAGTCACATAAACAGTGGCAATTAAAATAACTGAAACACCTGTCTACAAATACAAATAAAATACACCAATAGTCCAAATGTAACGTGGCTTGCATTTAATAAGCAAGTTATGACCCAACCATTAGCAACACACATTCTATCCTCATCTGTAAAATCGGTTTCTATAATAGATGTCGACATTAAAATGCCACGAAAGTGGTTGGAAATAGCTAGTTAGCGGATAGCATGTTGGAACTGTTCTGTATAATTAAGGCGTTTGAAGGTCGGAATCTTAGAAATTGATATACATGTTTAAATTTGGGGTTAGTGCAGCAAATTATATATTTTTTTGTTCGTAAAATACTAATAAATTGTAGTTGGTGGTCGCCAGCAGAGCGAAGCTGCTTCGGAACTACTGACCAATGTTTGGCGGAACCACTAGACTTTGCTGGAAAAGTATGCGCTCCCATCCGACCCGCAGTCCAACACAAGAAGACAGACAGACACAAGATGCTGGAGTAACTCAGCGGGACAGGCAGCATCTCTGGAGAGGGGATGGGTGACGTTTCGGGCTGAAGAAGGGTCTCGACCCGAAACGTCTCCAGAGATGCTGCCTGTCCCGCTGAATTACTCCAGCATCGTGTGTCTGTCTTGTGTTGTACTGAGTTACTCCAGCATTTTGTGTCTATCTTCGGTGTAAACCAGCATCTGCAGTTCCTTCCTACACACTGCCGTGCAACACTTACGTACAGTCAATCTGAACAGAAACATGACAAGCGGCGAGAAAGCGCTAGGCTAAAAAGTCCAATGATAATCTATTCTTAAATCAGGTCTTGTTTTGTTTTATTGTCACGTGTGCCAAGGTACTGAGAAAAGCTTTGTTTAGTATGAAAGCCAATCAGATCAGATAATACTCAAACGATTTCAATTTCGTAAACTGGGCGCCTTATTTAATTATAAGGCGATTATATAATTATATCCTGTTTCGTATCTTTTGTTTGGAATCACCTTCTTTTTTACATTTCACTTAAATGAACAATTATCCATAATTATACTTTTAATTAAAACACGGAAGACATGATCGTTCTTCAGGGAACTTTGGTATTTTTTATTGTTAAGAAACTTTGGTGAAGGATCTGGCCCTGAGTTTTATATGAATAATAGGACAATAGCCAAAACAAATGAGAAATCCGTTTGCGGCCATCACTGCGTCTCGATTATTCTAGTGATATTTCTACTGGGGTTCCCCATTCGCATTTTAAGCGCCACGCATTAAGAAATATGATCAAGAGAAAGGGGTAGATTGACACGGGTACATGTAGTGCGGCTTCAGTCATCGCCAATTGTACGTTTGACTTCTTATTGCAAATGTGTATAACGTTACCTTCCAGAATGCTTTTTGCCAGGAGACTGGGAGTGCGAGGATATCGCTGGTAGGACGCTCTGCGGGCTGACGTCGTGGATTCCTTGCCACTCACACCTTTCTTCACCTTTTTTGAGGGACCAACAATTAGTTAATTATTTCTTCGTATAAATCGTCTTATGAAACTCCAAGTATAAAACAATTGAAACGCCGTCGCTCGAAAATCAAAAAATCTATTATCTGAAGATAGACACAAAATGCTGGAGTAACTCAGCGGGTCAGACAGCATCACTGGAGAGAAGGAATGGGCGACATTTCGGGTCGAGGCCTTTCTTCAGACTGAGAGTCAGGGAAGATGGAAACGAGAGATGTGAAAATATCTGTTTGGTCATTTCTGTATTAGGAACGCTTAGATCGGCTTCCTAATATTTTTTTTTAAGTCGTGTTAATCAGATCTAGTTACTATATCTGGTATATCGTGACCTTTCTTCAGTTACTCCAACATTTTGTGTCTATCTTCGGTGTAAACCAGCTATCTCGTTGCTATTTGCTAATTGTACGTCGCTTCATGATTCGAGGTAACTAGAATTTGTCTTAATTGCCGAGAATTGTCAGTTTAACTTTTGCAATGATTAGTGGGCGAATTTTGGGCACGTTTGACTTGTTTGTTTTAGAAACAAACATCTACATTGATTGAAAAGTATAAATGGACATATACTTCGTTGTGCTCTCCGAGTAGTGTGAGGCATTTGTGCAAATTGTGCAATTCTACATTAATTCATTTCATTTATTATCGCCAATAAACAAATATTGAATGTCATTAAGACTTTGATTTCATCTACGACCACAAAAGACAGCGGAAATTAAATCAGACGCTCTAGCAAATTATTTATTCTGTCGGTTCTCCCGATGTAAAGTGGACAAGAGGGTTAAGGAAGCTGATGTGATTTTTTTTAAATTAACCACCTTATTATGAAGCTGAGCAAAATTCAAACAGCTGGAGGAACTCGGCAGGTCAAGCAGCATCTGTAGAGGGATGGGTCTGATGGGTCCTGACCTGAAACGTCGCCTGTCCATTTCCCATCGTTGCCGCTGCTACATCGCCCGCTGAGTTCCTCCAGAAGTTTGAATTTCGCTCAAGATTCCAGCATCTGCAGCCTCTTGTGTTTCCATTGTTATGAAGATGACTGAAGCAAAATTCTTGTTAAATTATTGTTTTATTTAAACTCTATTCGCCCGATGCCAATATTAAAGGCCTCCACGATGATGTCTAAATAACTTTTTTTCAGGATAAGACTTTGCTTTCGGGAATCTTCCCTTTTGCCTCGACTAAATAAAACCAAATTCAGAGTTGCCTACATCGCCGGATAACTCATCTCAATTTGGTTTTAAATACATTTACTATGAAACTGCCGGCATTGAATATGTGCTGCAGATTGTCTCTACATTACTGGACTCTGGATATTTTAGGATACATCAAAATTTAGAATTCACGTTTGAAATTAAATCCTAAAAACATAATTAATCACGATCAGAATTTCCAAGAGATATTTGATATTGTTAGTAGTCGAATACTCATGGGCTCCCAAACTGAAATAAAGCTGGAAATTTGAAGATGAATTAGCATGTTTTTTTCCCGTCGAGTCTCACCTCGATAGCTTGCTGCCTCCTGAGAGCTACCTGAGCTGCCATCACCCTCTGCCTCTCCACTACCAGTAGGCAGTTGGTACACTGGCAATCTCTCCAGCGACAGAACCTCTTGTGCCCTTTCAGACATGAGACGACGCCATGGTTTCTGCAGCGAGCGCACTTGGGACTCCGAGCCAGCCTTCGCGGCTCGGGCACCGGCTTCTTTGCCTTGTTGCACCTATTAATCATTTTCTCCTCTTCCTCCTCCTCCTCCTCCCCTTCTTCCTCTTCCTCTACATACCCCAGACTGTCGCCTTGCGAAAAGCAATCCTCTAAACTTTCCACGTCAATTTCCTCCTCGCACGCCTCAACAGATTGCCCGAGCAGTGAATCCGCCTCTGAAGACTGATCAGACATCTGGAATACACGGACTGGAAATAAGATTGTAGGTTTAGCAAAGTATTAGAATGGGCGCTTTATGCGGTTGACTGTGCAGTGTTGTACTTGGCTCCAGTCGCTGGTTGGAGGTTAAGTGGCAGAGAGAGTCTGATTCGAACTGACAGCCCGACGCCCCTCTCCACTTCCTGGGGTCTGGCGACGCAAAACTAAAATGCATTGAACGATCTCCCAGCCGTGCCCGTGTACCTGAATCACTGGACTTATGCCTTGCGTCTCTCGTCGTATGAAACCTTCCTTTTACCTCACTGAGTAACTTAACCACGCGAAACGTCACCAAGAATCTTACCATGATTCTTTAACCCCCACGGCGCCGGAATCAGTTGCGAGGCAACTTTCGCAAGGCACCTTAAACAGCCCGATTGACGTAGGTTGGAAGCGGTATTTCTCAAGAGACACATGCCTAGTCGTTTTAATTATCGTTTGTATTGGTTGAGTTATTTTCTTTCTTTGTAAAGCTAGATGAAATTCAGAAAGAATAAAAAGTATAAACATTTCAAAACTGTAGTATTTTCTGAAATGAATATCATATTTATGTGTTGCCTAGTGGGTAAATAAGATGTATATTGCATGTTAATTGAGAAATGTAATTGTATGATTAATTAGGTGCTGTTATGATATTGAAACGCTTCTTCTGCCATCAGTTGGGGCAGAAGCCACGAGAAATGCACGAACACGGAATGAACGTGGGGTAGGTATCGATTCGCCCTCTTCTTTTTGCTCCTTGCGTAAAAAAATGTAATTTATTGTGAAATAATTTTTCATCTTGATGGTCCCGGACAATTTAACGACAAGAAAATTTAAAGAAAAAACTCTAGCGTGGGTTGCTGTAAATAAACTCTTTGCTAACCAAGGTAACAGCAAGCAGCGGTTTAAAAATAACAGCAGTACTATTCAGACTGATACGGTTCCTACGCACTCAGTGCTGGCTTGCTAACTCCACTGCAACTTTTACTTTCTCTCTCTCTACAAATGTTCAACTGGTCAATTTACAATCGTCGAAGTCCCGTTCACGATCGTCAGTGGTTGTGTTTTTTTTAAATTAAGGTTCGGTAAAGATCTCGCTAATTTTATTATATTTTATTTGTCTTTAAATGTCACCCCCAAATAAGCCACGATGGAGAAACCGTATTTACTCACTATCCATGTATGGTCGAATGTATGTAATCGATGGCCTTCTTCAAAACACACATATCCAGAAAAATAATTGCGCAAATATTAGAAATATATACTATTTTACATTCATATACATGCATTCACATAGCTACACGGAGAAATACCATCTGCTGTATATTTACACCTACAGCGAGTGGCTTTACAGGAACGTGGGCTAAAGTACGTCTTTATTCATCATTATCGTGTTATCTCCAGTGCTGTCTATTTGGAGTTTTCGCGTCCTCCTTGCGATTATATGGGTTCCCTCCCACATACGTAAGATGTGCAGGTTGGTAGGTGAAGCGGCCACTGTAAATTGCCCCTAGTGTGTAGATGGGTTGTATAACCTGGAGGAAGTTGATGGGAATGTAGAGATAATAATATTGTATTAGTGTTAATGGATGCTTGATGTTTGTCAGGCTGAAGGACATGTTTTCCTGCTGCACGGCTGTGACATTCAGGCACAAATGGAAATTTTCATAAGCACATATATATCCACTAACATAGGTAACAATGTCCTTAGAGGTTACTTACACTGAAATGAACATGATTGATGTTTTTTTTTCTTCTGGTAAGTGCAACAGTTTTGCACCATTCAATGAATTTCAGCACGAAACTGTAATGAGTCAGAATGTCCAGGAAATCGCAGTCCATTTAACAAAGCGAAAGCTTCCTCATAATTAGGGTTATGAAGGATGGAAACAGAAAGCAAGAAACTGCATGGCAGTTAGACTAATAATATAATTGAGAAAATGCTGTAATTTAAGTTAAACGTGCAAGTTCAATGCGTTTATATGAAAAGGAAATCACATTTGATGAATTTGCAAGTTATTAAGGATGTTACAATCAGATTAGATAAGGGAGGACAGGTAATATGTTTTACATTTCCAGTAGGCATACAATAAGAAGTTTCCTCGTAACAAGTTACTTTATACAGTTAAGAACACACGTGGAGCTGGTTAACTGACAGAAAACAGAGCAGCAAGATAATTGGATTATTTTGCCACTGGCAATTAATAAATAGTGGATGGTAACAGAATCAATGCTGGGTCTCAATTATTTACTTTCTGTCATGATAACTTGGATGGAGGGACTGAGTGCACTGTAGCCACATTTGCAGGCACTGAAAAAAATTGGAAGAGTACAGCTGGCACAAAAGGATGAAGGCTAATTGAACATTGGCCATTGTTGCAAGCATAGAGTAGGAAGTGGGGAAGTGTTGCTAAAACTTTCCAATGTGCTGATGAAATCATGCTTCAAATACTGTGCGTTGTTTGGTCTCTATGTTTAATGGTGAATAAACTTGCACTGAAGGCAGTGGAGAAAAGATTCACCAAGGTTCATAAATTGTTTAAGAAGGAACTGCAGATGCTGGAAAATCGAAGGTAGACAAAAATGTTGGAGAAACTCAGCGGGTGAGGTTTACAGATTTCCTTCGCTCAATAGATGCTGCCTCACCCGCTGAGTTTCTCCAGCCTTTTTCTCTACCCAAGGTTCATAAGTTCATAAGTTTATGTGATAGGAAAATATTTAGGCCATTCAGCCCATCGTCTATTCTGCCATTCAATCGTAGCGGATATATCTCTCAACTCCATTCTCCTGCCTTCTCCCCATAACCTCTGACACCGATACTAAAACCAGCATCTGCAGTTCCTGCTTATACATATTAATTAATAATCTATCTATCTCTGCCTTCAAAATACCCATTGACTTTGCCTCCACAGCCTTCTGTGGCAATGAAATCCACAGATTAGCCACTGAGTTGACAAATGTAGAACAATTGAGCAAGTTTGGCCCAGATTAAATGTAATGGCAATTTCTAATTTTTCCAATGTCCAACTTTCCGTTGCCATTACTCCACGGGTAGTTGGGAGTGATCGTATTTCCAGCTTAATTTCCAGTCGTTATTTCCAGCTTAATTAGTTCTTTATTGAAGAAGTTGTATAAAAAAAAAAGTGAACATACCAGATTCTCATTATTCTTGTACAAATTGTAGCTTTCTGGTCTTACTATGTGTGGAACTGTATTCTCTCCAAATCCTGTGGTTGGTCTGATCCGGCCACTCCGTCCCCTAGTATAATATATGTAACGTTCATCTACATATCTAAAGCCCACCCCAAAGCATTCAAAATAACACGGCTAGATATATCTAGACAAAATAACATAATATGCTAACAGTAACTAGCCTTAGCATGAATGGCTCCTACACACCGGCCCCTAATTGTTCTATGTATATAACGAAACAATTACCAATAAACATTAAAAGGACCTATAAAAGCTTAACATATTATCAAAAACAAAAGGTATGCACTGTGTGTAGGCATTTAATCTTCCTTAGTGATTCTTCAATCTACTTCTTTGGCTTCTTGGAGAAGACATATCTTAGTTATCGGTCTTATCAAGATGTTGTTCTTAGTTTGAAGTCGTACTGTACGCACAAGACCTTGTGCATCTGGTATGATCTCCAATATTCTACCCATTAGCCAGAGCCTCGTGGTTCAGTGGAATTACCCACCAAAACAATGTCACCTGGAATAAAGCTGCTTCTTACCCTTGACCATCATGTTCGTTCTTGGATTAGAGGCAAGTATTCTTGTGTCCACCATTTCCAAAAAAGGTCTGCCATATATTGTACCTGTCTCCATCTGCATTTAATGTACAATTCTTCCTTCACTAAGAGTCCAGGTGGTAGTATTGGCTTGGTCTTCAACAGAAGAAGATGGTTGGGTGTAAGTGCGTCCAGGTCCCCTGGATCATCAGAATTCTTGGTATTGGGTCGATCATTTAAAATTGCTTCAACTTCACAAAATAAAATTTGCAATCCTTCATCGTCCGGAACTTGTTGTTTAAGAACAGAGCGCGGCACATTTCGAACCATGCAAATCAATCATTCCCAAACACCACCAGGGTGGGATCCTGCTGGGGGATCACTCACTGAAGCATATCATTCTGGATCTTGTTCTGATTCAAGCCATTGAGTGCTTCTCTCAATATGGTATTTTGTCTAGATGTTTCGATAAAATTTGTGCCATTGTCTGATCTTGAAGATGAAACTTGACCTCGTCGACAGATGAATCTTCGTAAGGCATGAATGCAGGAGTCTGTGTCAAGTGTAGATGCAACTTCAAGATGTACCGCTCTGCTCGCCATGCAGGTGAAGATTACACCATACCTTTTAACTAGACTTCATCCTCTCTTGATCTCTATAGGATCAAAGTAGTCAACTCCTACATCTGTAAATGGAGGCTTGTCAGGTAAAATCATCTCCAGGGGCAAGTCTGCCATTTTTTGTTCTCCAACTGTTCCCCGCTGTCATCTACACATAACACAGTCTGTTATGTCCTTCCTTGCAGCGGAGTTAGCTTTGATAATCCAGTATCTTTTATGAAGACGAGACAGCCTATGATTTCTTCCTCCATGTCCAAGCTGTTCATGGATATGTCGTAACAAGAGTATTGATATGTGAAGGTCCTTCGAGAGAATAATAGGATGTTTAGCCTCTTCATGCATCGCTAGTCTATTCAGGTGACCACCTACTCTTAGAAGTTCATTCTCCAGCAACAGATCTAGCTTGTACAAATGACCGCTTCTTTTGACTCCATGTTTACCAGCTTCTAATGTTGATAGTTCTTCTTTGAATCTTTGTCTTTGACAGAAAGAAATAATCACGTTTTCTGCTTTGAGAAAATCTTCAGGACATGTTACTGTCTGCCAAATGTTGCTTTAATAACTTGCATCTCTTTATCAACCATTTCCTTTAGTTTGCCAGGAATCCTCTTCATAACTATTATAGACAATAGACAATAGGTGGAGGAGTAGGCCATGTGGCCCTTCGAGCCAGCACCGCATTTCAGTGTGATCATGGCTGATCATCCCCAATCAGTATCCCGTTCCTGCCTTCTCCCCATATCCCCTGACTCCACTATCTTTAAGAGCCCTATCTAGCTCTCTCTTGAAAGTATCCAGAGAACCGGCCTCCACCGCCTTCTGTGGCAGATAATTCCACAGACTCACAACTCTTTTTGTGAAAAAGTTATTCTCTCGAAGAACCTTCACATATCAACCCTACTGTTACGACATATCCATGAACAGCTCAGACATGGTGGAAGAAATCATATACCGCAATTCATAGCAATCTCCTTTCTTTTTCGAGTCAACAGCAAGAGTATTGTCCTTACTTTAAGAAACCAAGCTACCGCAGTCTTCAGCTTACTCCATGATGAGAAATAGGTCATTAAATAGTTTTTTGAGCCCAATGGATCCTTGACAGTGACGTTCACTGTGATGTCTTGCTTGATTTCCGGATCATTAACAGAGATTGCAGATTCCAGGTTAAGCATTGGCCATTCTCTGTGTGGCTTACAGAGAAACGCTGGTCCCTTGATCCATCTCTTATTGCTTAAGAAGCGGTCTGCTGTTAGTCCTCTAGAAGATTAATCGGCAGGATTTTCCTTTGTGCCAACATATCTCCATTAGTAGCATCCCTAACAAAGGAGATCCTGTTTGCTACAAATGTTTGAAAGCGTTTGGTTTCGTTGTTGATGTACTTGGGCACAATTGTGCTATCAGTCCAGAAGCTGGATTTCTCCAGTAGAAGCTGTAATTCCTTTTGCAGCATTGTATCAACTCTGACAGCTGGGACTGCAGCTGTAAGCTCCATTCTGGGAATCATCATTTGTTTCAATGGCGCCACTCCGGATTTTCCCATTATGAATGGAACATGCACTTCTTTGTTATCATCTTCCAGTCTTAGATATGAAAGAGTACCGTAGCCGTCGCTTGCATTTGAAAAGTGGTGCAGTTGTGCAAATCTGATTTGCCCAAAGTTAGCACGCTTCATGCACAGGTCCACTTTAAATTCCGACATCTTGTTGAGATCTGGTAACCATCCTATCCATCGCTGAGAGAAGGTTTACGTTTACGTTATGCTCTCATCCCAACCGAGACTTTCTTTACAGAGCTCCTGCGGCTTTGGAAATGCTGCAGAAAAACTTTAGCAGAATGTAACTGGATTAGGTGGCATTAGGTACAAGGAGAGTTTTTTAGTTTTTAGGTTTAGAAATACACCATGGAAACAGGTCCTTTCACCCAGCAAGTCCGCACTGACCAGCGATCACCTATACACTAGTTCTATTCTACACTCAATGGACAATTTACAGAAGATAATTAACCTACAAACTTGCACATCTTTGGAATGTGGGAGGAATCTGGATCACCCAGAGAAAACCCACACGGTCACAGGGAGAATGTACGAACTCTGTACAGACAGCACCTGTAGTCAGGATCGAACCTGGGTCTCTGGCGCTGTAAGGCAGCGACTACCACTGCGCCCTGAGGCTTAGACAAACATGGATTGCTTTTTCTGGAATGCTGGAGATTGAGGGGAGGTCTGATAGAAGTATATAAAATTATGAGCGATAGTAGAAATAATACCTTTGTACTTGCACTGGCTGCTGAGATTGAGCACTTACCTGCTCACATCTAGAGGCATGGAGGCATAGAGTATTCTTAGAACGTTTTAGAATGATATAGAGTAGTCTCTTAGAACATTATTTCCTAAGGTGGAAAAGTGAAAAGAATAGGGGGCATAGTTTTAAGGTGAGAGGGGCAAAGTTTAAAGGAGATGTGTAGGGTAAGTATTTTACATAGAGAGTGGTGAGTCTGGAATATGCTGCCTGTTGGTGGTGGAGGCAGATGTGATAGTGGCATTTGAGAATCTTTTAGATAGGCACGTGCATATGCTAGGAATGGAGAGGTATGGATGTTGTGCAGCGGATAAGGTTAGTTTAGCTTGGCACAAACACTGTGGGCTGAAAGGCCCTTTCCTGTGCTGTGCCCTTATGTATTCCATGTTCTAAACGAAATGCACATTTTGATAGCAATTCTCATGATTCATGACACTCCAAAGAGCTTTTACTGCAATAAAGTGTTTCAAATGTAGACGTTGTTGCAAGAAGGGAAATGTTGGCAATGCAGTTCTTCAAAGACATGGAGGCAGATGTTTGTCGATATAACAAAGAAACAGGCCCTTCAGCCCATGCTGACCATCAGCCACCTACTTACACTAATCCCATTTTCTATTCCCTTCAAATGTCCTCAGATTCTACCACTCACCTACACACTAGATGCAATTTACCATGACGGATTAATTTATCAACCTACGCATCTTTGAGATGTGGGAGGAAACCAGAGCACCCAAAGGAAACCCACATGATTACAGGGAGAATGTGTAAATGTAGCATTGATACAACACGAGGTCAGGTTTGAACCCAAATCTCCTGGCTCTGCTGGCATTGAGGCCCTAGTGAGCATTGAATATGTCACAAAGTCATGTTGCAGCTTTATAAAACTTTGGTTAGGTTGCAGGTCTAGCTGCCATGTTAGAGGGAGGATGTGGTGACTCTGGTGAGGGTGCAGAAGAGGTTTACCAAAACACCACCTGGCTTAGAGAGGATTAACGCTAAGGAGAGGTTGAACAATCTTGGATTGTATTCTTTGGAGCATCAGAGGTTGAGCAGAGACTTGCTAGATTAAGCATAGGAGCACCGCAAGGCTGCGTATTCTCTCCTCTCCTCTACTCTCTCTACACCAACGATTGCACCTCCACAGACACCTCTGTCAAGCTTCTCAAGTTTGCGGATGACACAACCCTGATTGGACTGATCCAGGATGGGGAGGAATCTGCCTACAGACAGGAAGTGTCACAGCTGGCGTCCTGGTGCCGTTGCAACAACCTAGAGCTCGATGCTCTTAAGAAAGTGAAATTGATTGTAGACTTCAGGAGAGCTCCCCCTCCCCTCACCCCACTCACCATCAAAAACACCACAGTCACATCTGTGGAGTCTTTTAAGTTCCTGAGAACCATCATCTCCAAGGACCTTAAGTGGGGGGCTACCATCGACTCCACAGTCAAAAAGGCACAACAGAGGATGTACTTCCTGCGGCAGCTGAGGAAGCACAATCTGCCACAGGCAATGATGGTCCAATTCTACACGGCCATCGTAGAGTCTGTTCTCACCTTCTCCGTCATGGCCTGGTTTGGCTCAGCCACCAAGCACGACATCCGGAGGCTGCAGCGAATCGTCTGATCAGCAGAGAAGGTTATTGGCTGCAACCTTCCCTCCATTGATGAACTGTACACTGCAAGGGCCAGGAAGCGAGCGGGCAAGATCATCTCTGACCTCTCTCACCCTGGCCACAAACTCTTTGAATCACTTCTCTCTGGAAGGCGACTCCGGACTGTCAAAGCTGCCACAGCCAGACATAAAAACAGTTTTTATCCACTAGTAGTTGCTCCACTCAACAGCCAAAAATCTGTAGCCTCCCTTTGATCTGGTATTTTGTTGGTTCACATGCTTGATCAATGGTGTTTTATCATTAATGTTTTATTATAATTAATGTTTAGTGTTTTCTGAGTCATTCGTAACTGTCACTGTATGTCATGTTGTTACTTGTGGGTGGAGCACCAAGGCAAATTCCTTGTATGTGAATACTTGGCCAATAAACTTACTTACTTACTTACTTAATTTAAAATATGAGAGGCATAGATAGGATAGACAGTCAGAACCTTTTTGCCGAAATGTCAAAGGCTAAAGGGCATAGCTTTAAGGTCAGAGGGGGCAAGTTCTTAACGCAGAAAGTGGTGAGTACTTGAAACACGCTGCAAGGGTGAAACAGGTACAAGTGTTGTGTTTCAAAGGTTTTTAGATAGACATATGCAGTGGCGGCCTGGCCAGGGTGTCAGCTTGCCCGATGGCAAGTGGGCCCCTGATAAAGTGGGCCCCCTATATCAAGTGGGCCCCTGGCAACCAATATTTTTAGACCCAGTCTGCCACTGGACATATGGATATGCAGGAAATGGAGGGATATGGATCAAATGCAGGCAGAGGGGATTAGTTTAACTTGGTATCATGTTCAGCATAGGCATTGCAGGCTGAAGACCTGTCCCTATGTTGTACTGTTCTACGTTCTATGTTCTAAGTGCAGTCCCAATGTTTTTTTAACTGACGTGGGGGCAAAGGATATGAGGGCATGTCTATCTGGCCTCACAGCAATCAATGGAATGTACAGCTGACAAAGTCAATTTATTTCATAAAGATGAAATAAGAATTTCTTTCTATCAACTTTTCTAATAAAAGCAGAATACGTTTGTCAAAAAAGCAGTGAGTAGACAATAGTCATACACTAAATGCATGCTTCAGTTCAACATTAATCATGCGTAGAAGTGCATTTACCAGGCTTGATTGATGACAGCATTATGCACTCATATTGCTCCGTTTTGGAATGTGTCCACATCCATATGCAGCCTGTAGGAACCGTAGCAGTCAATTTGCATCCAGCAATCTCCCGCAAACAATATGGTAATGATGGATCATCCTCTTTTACCTTAAGGAATACATATAAGCCAGATCATCAGAGAATATCCCTGCTTTTCTCTTAAATAGTGCCACAGGATACTGTATATCTATCAGTGCAACACTCCCTCACTATTGAACATAGGTGTTATCTTGAATTTAGGCTCAGTTCTCCAGAGTTGGTGTTAAACACATAGCCTTCCATTTAGTCACAAAAGTCAGTGAGTCAGACAGCATCTCTGGAGAAAAGGAATAGGTAAAGTTTCCGGTCAAGACCCTTCTTCAAACTGAGAGTCAGGGGAAAGGGAAATGAGAGATATAGACGGCACACAGAACAAATGAATGAAAGATATGCAAAAAGCAACGATGATCACGGAAAGGTGGAGCCCACAATGGTCCAATGTTGGCTGTGGGGTAGGTGATAATGAGTTATGTGGACAGTGAAACTAGTACGACGATTAGGTTGGGGGAGGGAGAGAGAGGGGATGCTAGGGTTACTTGAAGCTTGAGAAATCATTCTTCATAATGGGGTGTAAGCTGCCCAAGCAAATATGCGGTGCTGTTCCTTCAATTTGTGTTGGGCCTCACTCTGACAAGGAAGGAGGCCCAGGACAGAAAGGTCAGTATGGGAATGGGTGGGGGAGTTAAAGTGTTTGGCAACATTTAGAATCGACTTAGACAGTGCTGAAATAATCAGAAGTTCAGGTATTAATTTGTAGAGATTTTTAAAAAGATAAAGTCCCTCATGGGTCCAGGAGGTGGGTTTGATTGGAATTATGGTGTTGAAGGCAGAGCTGTAGCCAATGAAGGGCTGTAGCCTGACATAGGTGTCCTTGTTGTCCAGGTGTTGAGGCGTGAGTGTACAGCCACGGAAATGGTGCCGGTTGTTGACCTCATGCGGCACTGGGTTATCAACATTACAACAATAAGATCCAGGGTCTGGGAGGCTGGAGTTGATATGTAGCATGACCAATCTCCCAAAGCATTTCATGAGAGAGGATATCAGAGCCAATAAGCTGTAATTAATAAGGCACCCTACCTTGCTTTTTTGTGGGAGGGGGATAATGGTCTTCTGAAAATAAGTGAGAACTTCAGAACAGAATAGGGAGAGGTTAAAGAAGTGCGAGAATACTTTGTGCGTAGGAAAGAACTGCGGATGCTGGTTTAAATCGAAGGTAGACACAAAATGCTGGAGAAACTCAACGGGTCAGGCAGCATCTCTGTAGAGAAGGAATGGGTGACGTTTCGGGTCCATGCAGGTGTTGAGGACATGGGAGGGGACATTATCTGGGCCTGCAGCTTTCCACGGTTTACTCTCAGGAAGGTGGAGCTGAAGTTTGTGCCAGTTACCATGGGTATAGTGCACATGTGGCTATGACGGTGCTTGACATTGTTCCATTGCCTTTCTGCTCAAAATGAACAGAGACTGCATTTAGTGTGTCAGGAAGGGATGGACTGTAGTCAGCGATACTGCCCGACTTCACATGGCATGCAAGCCTTGTCACGATCGACGGGTGCCCGCGAGGTTATTCTGGGACTCTGGCTTGGTCCGGAATTTTCTCTTGCCATCTTGACATCCTTGATGGCTCTGCAAAGGATGTATATGAATTTCTTCGAGTTCGAGATCGCCAACTTGAACGCTATAAACCTGTCCTTCACCAGGGAGTGGATTTCATTAAGGTTAATATTTTAGCCACAAAAGCAGTTCAGAGGCTGTCTATTTTGCAGCTAGTGACTCACCTTCGGACACCCCAGGCTTTTCTGACGTACAATATGATACAACTTTATTTATCCAGGAGGGAAATTGGTCTGCCAACAGTCAAAAGATACAGTTACAAGGCATTGAAAGTGTCATGTACATAATAATAACAATGACATTTTAATAACCAGTTCTTGCACAGCACATATGTAACAAACATGAAATTAAATTATTGAGTGAAAAAGTCCAGGATGTGCAAAGATGGGGGGGGGGGGAGTGAGTCTACCCACGACAGAAGGGGGAGGAGTTGTACAGTTTGATAGCCACAGGGAAAAAGGATCTCCTGCGGAGTTCTGTGCTGCATCTTGGTGGGACCAATCTGTTGCTGAAGGTGCTCCTCAGGTTGACCAGTGTGTCATGGAGGGGGGTGAGATGTATTGTCCAAGATGCTCCACAGTTTGAGGAGCATCCTCCTTTCGGAGACCACCTCGAATGAATCCAACTCTACTCCCAGGACGGAGCCAGCCTTCCTGATGAGCTTGTTAATTCTGTTGCCGTCCACGGCCTTCGCCCTGCTGTCCCAACACATGACAGCGTAGAAAATGGTACTGGTCACCACCTATTGATAGATCTGCAGCATCTTACTGCAGACGTTGAAAGAGCAGAGACTCCTCAGAGTACAGAAGTACAGAGGGCTCTGTCCCTTCTTGTACATTGCCTCAGCGTTCCTGGCCCAGTCCAGTTTGTTGTCCAGATACACTCCAAGGTACTTGTACTCCTGGGTAAATTGCACATCCACACTCTTAATAGAGACAGGAGGCAGGGCAAGACTTAAGTTAAATATATCTTGGAATACTCTCTAGTTACCTCAGTGACTACAACTCCAACAACTTTCAAGATTGTCAACACAATCTATTGTCTATTAACTCCATTAATCAACTGTAACACGTGGATCTAATGTGGTAGATGTAGAACTTGCCAAAGTCTCTTCTGCTGCACCTTTGTAACCCACAAACTCCTGCACCCTGGAAACGTTGCTGATCCATGGCAAAAGCACACCTGTAAGTTCCTCTCCAAGTCATGCACCAACCCAAACCCAATATATATCCCTATACCTTTATCATTTTGGTTCAGATTTCTAGAATTCTCTACCAACAGGATTTGCCAATGGTTTGAGAAAACAATTTCCCAAGGGCAATTAGAGAGTTTAAAAATATGCTTTGCAATGGGCAGCCAAACCTTGAAATGAATTTAAAATAAATACATTAATTTCAGTTTGGCTATGAAGGTTCTTTCAGTGCTTGATAGTTCACTCATGAACTATGTACCTGGATTCACTTGTTGCGAAATTATCAGCTTGTTCTTTCAGCAACTTGCCTGTCAAAGCTTAAAAATCGTCAGTTTTCAAGGCCAAGTTTATTAGATGCCATTTAGGTAACTCCCACCGGAAATTTTAGCTAATCACTTGGTATAACAATAACTTGAAGGGTGCTTAGAATATAACACACACATACTCTCACCCTAAATGACTCACTTAAAAATGTTTGGATTATTTAATGTCATTTATCAAAGTGTTCACATGCTCTGTTAACAATAGAGCACAAAGTTATAAATTCATTGGATACTGAGGATGAGTGCATGGTTAGAGATTGTATCAATATACTTGTGTGTATTTGAATTCAAGCATTTCAGCATGTGTGTACAGTCTATGGAGCCCCATGCATGTAAACACACAATATGGTCGTTCTCACATAAATGCACTCATACATCCAAGTCTCCACATCAATTTTTGTTGATCAAAAACACACCCACAGACACACACTCACCTGATCATATAACACAGTGATAAAAATATGAACTCAAATATACTTTAGAAATGCTTCTTCACACACAGCATCAAATTGGTGCACAGATATTTGCACTTACATGGCATTTACAAACAAAATTTGACACTGAACTACATAAAGAGACATTAGAACAAGTGATACAGAACTTGGCCAAAGATTTCAAGGAACGAGTTAGAGAAAGAGAAATGGAGAGACTAGATGGTTTAAGGAGGGAATTCCAGTTTATCGAGCCTGAAATAGTGAATAAAATCAAAATGTGCAGAGGGAAGAACTGGAAGACCCCAAAGTTGTTGGAAGGAGATAAGGCTGAAGAAGTTACAATAATTGGGAGCATACAAATGAAGATGTGAGTTAGTAAATTCAGACATTATCAGACCTGGAACCAATGTAAGGGAAGGTACTAAGTTAGAAGGTTGGACGTTGGCTAGAAGAGAACGGGAATAGAATACCCATAATAAAACATTAACATTTATATACATACTCCTCTACAGGCATGCTTACACAAACACACTCTTTTGCAAGTGTGCATTGATGCAGTTTTCCGTCAACAGTCTATGTTATCCGATGAAGTCACAGGCCTTGGGGTAATCACTTGAATATGTGGAAAATGATACTGACTGTAGCAGAACATGCTGAATGAATACAAATGACCTAATGGAAATAGAAATTGAATATTTTTCTGAATACATTTGCTTGAAAGAGGAACTGCTTCCAATCCAGGTTTATATAGCTGTATTTTTTCATTGGAGGCATTATGAACTGGCAGGTCTAAATTAATGCAGACGCTCTTAAGTACTATACAACTCTGCCAATTTTTGGATCAAAATCTGCACTGAATTTGTGCAAGTTTTATGAAACCTTTGGAACTGGTCATTCGGTCCTGGTCCTCTGACAAAACTGTCCAATGATTTCACTTACAGATTAGACATGAATAAGCAGATCTTTATACCTGTTATTGATATCACTCTGACGAGGCCTTTGTTTAAATTTGTTCCAATGCTCTTTTCTGAAAACTTATATACGAACTGGGATACATTGCATAAATAATCAGTGGGAGTGTGTTTTTGAAGCTAAAAACACAAATAAGAAATATTTCAGGTGCTGCAATAACTGGACTTGTCACCCTGCAACTTTATCCCAGCTATGTAAGGCCAGGATAGGAAAGTGGGGTGAGGCTGTCTGGAGCAGCACAGATGTTCCCATTTAAAATGTCTGGGCATTTACCCAGGGCAGGGTCTGTGTGAGGGTGGGGGTTGGGGGTTGGGGGTTGGGGGGGGGGGGGGGTGATTGGGGCGGTGTAGCACAACTGTGGGAAATACTTGGGAAGCCTGAGTGATTTTCTTTTCTGTTACACATATTTGAGTCCGAGATTTAAATAAAGACGACCCTTCAAAAACTGCCTCACTCTTAGGTCTACCTCTTCGGAAAGTTCTTCAGGTAATGGGTGCAAACAGTGCCTCTGTCTATGCACTTTAAATGAGCTCGTTGTCAATGACAGGAGGATTGCAAACTCAATGGATGAGAAGGAACTGCAGATGCTGGCCTGAAACGTCACTCATTCCTTCTCTCCAGAGATGCTGCCGCTCCCGCCGAGTTACTCCAGCATTTTGTGTCTATCTTCGATTGCAAACTCAAAGCAGCCCAACAATACAGTGGAGCAGATGGGTAAGTGGCAAGGAGCCACCTACTGTAGGAATGGAACAAGGTTTCAAAGGAATATTGGTTCACTCGTACAATATCTTTACAAATGGAATTTGTGAGTTACAAATGAAATTTATAATACATACAGTGGCACGTGTTTCTGTACTATGTTAATTCCGTATATTTAAAAATAAATAGTACAATTTTCCCCACCCCCCACCCTCCCCAAGAAATTAACGAATTTATAGATATGTATTCCATATCAGCAAGAAGCTGATAGACATATAACTGATATTGGCACCTTCGGACATGTATTGATGTGAATTGGAGCTATCCATACTCTTTATAAACAGCCAACATTTAGGTTACCATTAAAGTTTACCTATAGGGGCTCCATTTTAGCCATAGAGTTATATAGCACGGAAACAGCCCTTCAGCCCTACTCATCCATGCTGACCATGTGTTTATAAGTGCTAATCTCATCTACCCATGTTTGACTTATATCTTTCTATACTCTTTCTCTCCACGTACATGTCCAAATGTCTTTTGAACAAATACATAGATACATAGATGCATAGACAATAGAAGCAGGAGTAGGCCATTCAGCCCTTCAGGCCAGCACCACCATTCAATGTGATCATGGCTGTTCATCCACAATTCGTACCCCATTCGTGCCTGCTCCCCATATCCCTTGATTCCGTTAGCCCTAAGAGCTCTATCTAACTCTCTTTTCAATGCATCCAGTGAATCGGCCTCCACTGTCTTCTGAGGCAGAGAATTCTACAAATTCACAGCTCTGTGTGTGAAAAAGTTTTTCCTCATCTCAGTTCTAAATGGCCTACCCCTTATTCTTAAACTGTGGCCCCTGGTTCTGGACTCCCCCAACATCGGGATAATGTTTCCTGCATCTAGCGTGTCCAATCCCTTCATAATTTTACATGTTTCTATAAGGTCCTCTCTTCTAAATTCCAGTGAATACAAGCCCAGTCTCTCCATTCTTTCATCATATCTTTCGCCATCCCGGGAATTAACTTCATGAACCTACGCTGCACTCCCTCAATTATAATTGTACCCACCTCTGCAGCTTCCTTTGGTAGTTCTTTCACTTTAAAAGGTCCCTTTTAAATCATTCTCCTCTCAATGTAATTCTATGCCCTCTACTTTTACATTCCTCCACCTGAGAAAAAGATTGTGCCCACCAATCTTATCTATGCACCTCATGGTTTGATATACTTCTATAAGGTCACCCCTCAATCTCCCACACTACAGGGGGGAAAAACTCCCAGCCTATGCAGCCTCTCCTTATAATTCAAGCTTCAGGTCCGATATCATCCCTTTGAATTTTTTCTACACGCTTTCCAGCTCCTTCCTATCGTTGGACGGCCAGAACTGCAAACAGTACTCCAAGTGTAATCTCACCAACAACTTGTAGAGTTACAGCATAACGTTCCAACATTTGGCAAGCATGTCAAACTTCTTCTTCACCACCCCGTGAAGGATAAATTAATGTACTTAATCGGTTCTTGGAAGGTAGAGTGCGGCCCAATGCAAATTGGAGGAACAGCACCTCATATTTCACTTGGGCAGCTTACAACCCAGCGGAACTTGCTTTCCCTCTCTCTCCCCGTCCCTCCCCCATCCTGGTTCTCCGACTAGTTTCACTTCCCACCTGATTACATTTTCCTGATTGTATGCTTCCTTGTTACCTACCCCTCAGTTAACAATGAACCATTCTACATTTTTCTTGATCCCTTTGATCCCCTTTGATCTGTGTTTTCACTCCTTACCTTTCCATATCTCTGTCTCCCTCTCCCCTAATTCTGCGTCTGAAGAAGGGACTCGTCGCGAAACATCACCCATTCCTTCTCTCCAAAGATGCTGCCGGTCCTGCTGAGTTACTCCAGTATTTTGTGTCTATCTACTACATTAGTTACTACTGTGTAGCTCATTTCAGACTTGAGTGGGCATAAGCAAAACTTTCCTAAGTTAACAATTAAGAAGAGTCATGCCAGAGAAACATATTTTTCTATATTGAAGGTGCTGCGTGAAATGTTTTCATAATAACCTGCTGATCTTAAGTCAACATTCTGCATTGTAATATTCTACTAAATAAAGAAGGAGTGTGCTGCACCTCTGAGTCATGTTGGAAATTTGGAAATTAATATAAATTTAATGAGAAACAGTTTGTGATGGCCAAAACAGATAAACATGTTTTCCAGTGCAATTGCCTCAGAGTAAACTAAATCACATTCACAGGGCAGGAGATGGAAAGTCAGCCGAGTTATTTAAAGAATTTTGAATTCAGAGGTGCAACATATCAGCTCAGCATCACTGTACTGTAAACTTTAAAAAAAAACCCATATTACTTAATTATCCTTTCTTAGCATATAGTCGCCATTTATTACTTACCTTAAAATACCCTTGAGTGGCTAGTTAAACCATTTCAGAGGGCAATTATTACTAGACCACAGGTAAAGACAGCAGATTCCCTTCTCTTTAAGACATTAGCTAAAGACATTGCTAAATAGTAATTCAGTAATGTCATGGTCACTATACTGATTGTAATCATTTTTTGAAAAATTACTTCCCCTGTTAATTTAACGTGATTATTCCAGAACGCTCAATTTATCAATTTATCCACACCACATCGTACTCCTGAAAAAAATAAATGATTTTCAACTATTTTTGTGTGAATTACTAGACTGCAGAGATTATGCATCTGGAATAAATATCTCATTGTCTTCTGACAGTTAGGGGTGCACTTGCCTCATATATTCATTTTTTAATGTTTTTTCTTCATTTCTCACATCTAATTTACACTAACTGGGTTGATTAATCAAGATTTACTTCCTGGCTTGCAGTCACAAATTCCAGTTCTGCATTGGATAAATGATAGAGAATCTCGCAAGTCAGCCCAACAACCCCTTGCTGACACTAGTGCATGGCTTAAAAACCCATGTCCTGTCTTTCCTCAACTAAACCCGCTATTCCTTTCTCCCTCATTTTTCCTTCCTCCATTTAAAAGCACCTATACCATTTGCTTCAACTACTCAATATGATGGCCAATTTCTTCTGAATTTCCTGATTTCTTTAAGAGAATCTTTTGATAGGTTGTACTAAATTTTCATAGTTTGCTGGAAAATATTTGTTAGTGGACATTAATTAATAATACAACCAAACCCATAGTTAAATGATGTGTTGACATTCATTATCCAGGTTCACATCTGACAAACAACCACATTACCTGGCACCCAAACATTGCCAGCATACATGAAACAGTTCCACAACATGAGTCAGCACCATCAGTTGTAAAAAGACTCCAACAGAACTCATTTCATACACATCCTTGATTATTCCCAGACTGACGATGTCGTCACTTTTATTTGGCTTAGTTTATTGAAATAATAAATATTTTCCTGTTTTAAGAAATGTTACGCTTTCCTGAATCCATTTGATGGCTGTGGTGACTTTCATGATTCCCCATAACTTGAGCTGTTTCAGGGCAATAAAGATTAGAACATAGAATAGTACAGCACAAAATGGGCCTTTTGGCCCACAATCTCTGTGCCGAACATGATACCAAGATCATCACTTATCACTTATCTACCTGCAGATAACACCTATCCCTCCATTCCCTGCATATCCATATACCTCTCCAAAAGTCTTTTAAATGCCACTAACATGCTTCAACCACCACCCCCAGCAGCGCGTTCCAGGCACTCACCACACTTTGTGTAAAAACCTAAAGGGCCTGTCCCACTTGGCAATTTTTTCGGCGACTGCTGCCATCATTGATTGACGTATCAGGTCACTGAAAAATTTGCGGCGTGACGCGGCGTGACGCGGCATGATGCGTTTTTGTTTTCAAGTGTCGCAACATTTTTTTTTGTCACCGCTGGATTTTGAAATGTTCAAAATCTTTTGGTGACACTGATATGACGCCGGCAGTCGCCGAAAAAATCTCCAAGTGGGACAGACCCTTACCTTGCACATCTCCTTTAAACTGTGCCCCTCTCACAACGCTATGCCCTCTAGTATTTGATATTTCCATCCTGGGAAAAAGACTCTGACTGTCCAGCCTACCTACAGTATGCCTCTCGTAATTTTATATACTTCTCTCAGGTCTCCCGGCAACCTCCAGCATTCCAGAGAAAACAATCCAAGTTTGTGCAAACTCTCCTTGTCTTTCTCTTTGCCCCCCCCCATCTCTCTCTCTTTCCCCCGTTTCTTTCCTTCCCCCTCTCTCCCTTCCCCCTCTCTCTTTTACCACCCCTCTCTCTCCCATTCTCTCCTACCCTCTCCACCCCCTCTCTCTCTTCCCTCTTTCGTCCCTCTCACCCCTCTCTCTTTCCCCCCCCCCCCTCCCACCTCACTCTCCCCCCCCCCCCCTCTTTCTCCCCTACCTCTTTCCCCTCTCCCTCTTCTCTCTCTCGTCAGCCCCGCAAACTCACCAGCCCCGGCTCCCCGCATCTGTATCCGCCCGCTGCTTCCATCCCTCCCTCGGCCCGGGCTCTCCAACACCCGCAGTTTATCCGAGTTTTGAAATTTTTGTTGATCACAGAATTTCTCACCACAGAGCGTGAGAAATTTCTGATCAGCGTGAGGGCGTGAGAGTTTGCTTGAGGGCGTGATTCTCACGCTCAAAGCGTGGGAGTTGGCAGCCCTGTTCACTGTTCATACACACTAATAATAATACAAACATTTTATGCAAGTTCAAACTGTTTGGACAAAAATCACTTATTACTACTTTATAACAGTTAAGTTACTTTAAGACCATTTCAGAAATTATGGCAGTCAACTAACAATCAACTAACAAATTAAAGCAAACTAACAAAAAACATGTTCCCTTTCCTGACTACCTCATAAGTACTTTAACGCTGTTAAATAACAGAGCATAGGGATATTGATCTCAAGATTCAAAATGTGGAAAGTGGGAGCAATTTGGCTTAAATGGTAATTTTAAGCCCATTCAGATCTGTATAGAGTCAGTTATGCAACATGTACATGGCTGGCACAATTTGTCCATGATGATTAAGTTGGCATTCTGCGTGCCCAGGGACTGGCTGCCGTTCCCAGATCAGCTCGCGTCCCAGGGACTGGCCGCAGTTCTCAGGTTGGCTCGCCTGCCCCGACCCCGCAAAAACGAATTGGAAAAAAAAAACGCGTTTTTTTGGGTTACGGGCCGAAAACCCGTATATTGCATATTGGGAACAGTTTGCAAAAGATCTAAACACACTACTGAGGAGACCTCGTATTTATACTTAATTAACAATCCATGGCCATTCCGAACCCCCCCCCCCCCCCCCCCCAGGTTTTACAACTGATTCACCTGGTTAGTTCCCACTCCGGCTGCTTCATGTTGTCGGCGGCTGCACATCCACTCACAGCCGCCAACTGACGCGCTTCCCCGGACCGCACAGATCCCTGGCACACGGCGCTAAGGGACAAATTGCGCATGGACTGAACTCAGCGTGAGAACTCGGTCATGAGCGTGAGGGCGTGAGTCTCAGACAAAGCGTGAGAGTTGGCAGCCCTGGATACTCAATGTCCCGACCTGTGAAAGCAAGTGTAGAGCATGTCTTCTTTTCCTCTCAATCTATTTGTGTTAAAGTCAAAGTTACAGTCAAAGTCCATTTTATTCTTCACATCCACCCGAAGGTGCAGTGAAATGAATTTGCCAGCACCGATACACTTAAAAAGAACACACAATACACAACAGGATTTAACACAAACATCCACCACATCGTTCTTCACTGTGGTGGAAGGCAATAAAGTTCAGTTAGTCCTCCTCCTTTGTTCATCCGTGGTCGGGGCCATAAACCCTCCGTAGTCGCCGCTACCGCCGGCCGGATGTACAGGCCCTCTCGTCGGGATGATCGAAACTCTGATGTCGGGACGGTCGAACACACTCCTAGGCTTGGAGCGCCCAAATCGCCCACTTTCCTACCGGAGACCGCGGCTCAAGAATGTTAGAGGCCGCAGGCCGGCGGTCAGAACTCTTCTCCGGCGATCCCCGGCAAGAGATCCCAGGCTCCGCATGATAAGTCCACATCACGCCTGCGGCTAGAAGCTCCGCAGACCACAGCCCCATGATGTCAAAGTCACCAGGCCAGCGATCGGAGCACACCTCTCTGGCGACCCCCGGAAGGGTTTGTCCGCTCCGCGATGGAAAAAGTCCACGCTCCACCTGCTGCTGAAGCTCTAGGCCCGACTCCGGAAAAGGCCGCTCCAATCCATGCTGTTAGGCCGCGAGGGAGGCGACATGGAAAAAGTCACCTCTCTGTCGAGGAGGCGACCGAAAGCGGTTCCCCCCTTTTCCTCCCCCACCACCCCCACACAAGACACACCAAGAGACACCTAAACTGACATTTAGACACACCAAAAACCCCCCAAAAAGTCAAAATAACGAACACGCTGTTGGCAGGACAGCCGACTCGCAGCGCCCCCAAATGAATCGATCGCAGAGAAGGGGGTTCAGGGGGTCATGGTTTTGGACCCCAAGATTGCCGCTTTCACGGGAGTTATGGTTTTGGAACCCATGATCCCTCTATACATCAATATTGTTAAGGGTCATGCCATTCATTGTGTATTTACCACTTACATTTGACCTCCCAAAGTGCAATGCCTCACACTTGCTCGGATTAAACTCCATCCGTCATTCCTCCGCCCATTTCTGTAGCTCAGCTATATCTCGCTGTATACTTTGACAGCCTTCCTCACAGTCCACGACCCCAGTCATCTGCAAACTTACTGATGAACATTTGTTTTATATATATCACAAACAACAGAGATCCCTGTGGAACTCTGCTGGTCCCGATACAGTGGTTTCAATGATTCATTAGTAGAAGTTGGTGAGGGTTGTTGAGGACATGCCGCACTTTTTAAGCCTTCTAAGGAAGTAGAGGCTTTGCCATGCTTTCTTGGCCATAGCTTCGATGTGGCTAGTCCAGAACAAGTTGCTGGTGATATTTATTTGTGTGCTGTTAATTGTGATATTATTTTATATTGATTAATAAATACAACATGGATACAGGCCCTTCAGCCACTGAGTACATGCCAACCATTGATCACCCGTTCACACTAGTTCTACGTTATCCCACTGTCACATCAACTCCCTATACACTAGGGGCAATTTACAGAGGCCAAAACCTGCACCCCGCATGTTTTTGGGATGTGGGAGGAAACCAGAGTACCCAGAATGTCACAAGGAGAGCATGCAAACTTCATTACTCTTCATCACCCTAGGTCCTCTGTCCCCTAGTACATCTGGGACATTGTTTGTGTCTTCCTTAGTGAAGACAGAACCAAATTACCTGTTCAACTTGTCTGCCATTTCCTTGTTACCCATAATAAATTCACCTGCTCATGTTTTCAAGGGACCCACATTTGTCTTAACTAATGTTTTCCTCTTCACATACCTAAAGCTTTTACTATCCTCCTTTATATTATTGGCTAGCTTACCTTCATACTTCCTTTTCTTGTCACATTTTCCTGTCATGTAATCATCTAGTTTTATTTACTTGTTTCTTTAATAATAATGCATCATTGAGACTCGTTTATCTCATCTGACTACATACTTTTCTGTTGAAGACTTTATTGAACCTTGTTAATCATTGATTAATGTTATGCCTGTGATTGGAGTAAATTATGCAACTTTTTCACTTTATTTTTTCCAATCCTCATAAAATATTTTAATTTCTGATAAATGAAAAACATTTTCTCTTTTCCCTCTTGACATGTTGCTTATCCTACTTTGTGCTTCAAACATTTTTTGCTCTTGTACCCCATTCCTGCCTTCTCCCCATATCCCCTGACTCCACTATCTTTAAGAGCCCTATCTAGCTCTCTCTTGAAAGTGTCCAGAGAACCGGCCTCCATCACCCTCTGAGGCAGAGAATTCCACAGACTCACAACTCTCTGTGAGAAAAAGTGTTTCCTCGTCTCCGTTCTAAATGGCTTACTCCTTATTCTTAAACTGTGGCCCCTGGTTCTAGACTTCCCCAACATCGGGAACATGTTTCCTGCATCTAGCGTGTCCAAACCCTAAATAAACTTATATGTTTCAATAAGAATCCCTCTCATCCTTCTAAACTCCAGAGTATACAAGCCCAACCGTCCCATTTTCTCAGCATATGACAGTCCCGCCATCCCAGGAATTAACCTTGTAAACCTACGCTGGGCAAGTTTTTTACACAGAGAGTGGCGAGTGCCTGGAACATGCTTCCGGTGGTGGTAGTTTACGCAAATATGTTTATTGCATTTAAAATACTTTTGGGTAGGCATATGGATATGCAGGGAAAGTTATGTGCAGGCAGATGTGATAATCTTGGCATCAAGTTTGGCACAGATGCCAAGATGATCAAATTAGGGGACCAAAACTGCACACAATACTCTAGGTGTGGTCTCACTAGGGCCCTGCACAACTGCAGAAGGACCTCTTTGCTCCTATACTCAACTCCTCTTGTTATGAAGGCCAACATGCCATTCACTTTCTTCACTGCCTGCTGTACCTGCATGCTCACTTTCATTGACTGGTGAACAAGGACACCCAGATCCCTTTGTACTTCCCCTTTTCCCAACTTGACTACATTTAGATAGTAATCTACCTTCCTGTTTTTGCTACCAAAGTGGATAACCTCACATTCATCCACATTAAACTGCATCTGCCATGCATCTGCTCACTCACCCAATCTGTCCAAGTCACCCTGCATTCTCATAGCATCCTCCTCACAGTTCACGCTGCCACCCAGCTTTGTGTCATCTGCAAATTTGCTAATGTGGGTCAATTAGCATCTCTGAAGATCATGTATACAGTAGGTGACATTTTGTGTTGAGATTGATTGTACGGGGGAGGGGGGGAGGGGGGGGGGGAAGAAAGCTGGAAGAGGGGAGAGGCAACACCTTTCTCCAGAGATGCTGTCTGACCCGCTGAGTTATTCCAGCTTTTTGTGTCTATCTTCGGTTTAAACACCTGCAGTTCCTTCCTACACATTTTGTCTGCTCCACTGTGAAATCTCAAGGTACGCCTACTTTGAAGAAGTTCTCCTCCTCTCTCCAACAGTTCTGCAACATCCTCTCTCGCTGCTCCCCCTCTGTGATTCCTGCTGCTCTCCGACTCTACTTTTTTGCATATCTTTCATTCATTTGTTTTATATCTTTATATCACCATCTATGTCTCTCGTTTCCCTTTCCCCTGACTCTCAGTCTAAAGGATCTCGACCCAAAACGTCACTTATTCCTTTTCTCCAGAGATGCTGTCTGACCCACTGAGTAATCCTGCACTGGAAAGTACAGGCTTGAAAAATGTATTGCAGGATTACTTCATCTTCAAAGTCCAGTCCACATCGAACAGTTGTTTGCAGCAATATAATCAGATGATTGTAATACTCAGACTAACCAGGGGAGGGAGAACTACGGCAAGAATAAGTGTGCGTGATCTGTTGAACACATATGGTAATAACATATTTTAACATAACTTATAACACTGCGTTATGTTGAAGCCAAGTTCTTCTGTTAATATTTTTTTCGCATCTTCTTAATCAAAAAATTACAGCTCTGTTTCCACATCGCATGAAATAGCCTACCTATGCTGTGGCCCTATGCTGTTGTAACAAATGTTATTGTACCTCACCCAACTGCTATTCTGTGATTCTGTACCCAGATTGTAATTGACTACAGCTCATCTGGTAGAGATGCTGCCCCACAGCGGCAGAGACCCATGTTCAGTCGTGACCTCGGGGCTGTCCATGTGGAGTTTACACGTTCTCCCTGTGTGTCCATGGGTTTCCTCAGGGTGCTCTGGTTTCCTCTCACATCCCAAAGATGTGTGGGTTTGTAGGTTAATTGGCCTCTATGAAAGTTGCCCCCAATATGTTAGGAGTGGATGAAAAAAGTAGGATAACAGAACTAGTGTGAATATGTGATTGAGCGTGGACCTGGTGAACCAAAGGGCCTGTTTCCATGTTGTATCTCTAAAAAAAATAAGCTGGAATGATCGACCTTAATAACCACTGGGTTGTTTTCCCTCTGATGCCCATTGGCTTTCAGTTTTGCCCGGCTATCTTTAGCTTAGTTTAGAGATACAGTGCGGAAACAGGCCCTTCAGCCTTCCGAGTCCGCGCTAACCAGCGATCCCCGCACACTTACGCTATCCTACACACACTGGGGACAATTTACAATTATACCAAGCCAATTAACCTACATCTTTGGAGTTTGGGAAGAAACCGGAGATCCTGGAAAAAAACCCCACGTAGATCGCAGGGAGAATGTACCAACTCCGTACAGACAAGCACCCATTGTCAGGATCAAACACAGGCCTCTGGCGCTGTAAGGCAACAACTCTACCGTTGCGCCATCGTACCGCCCCAACAGTACCTTGATGCCACATGGTCAAATGTCACCTTGATGTGAAGGGTAGTTACAGTCACCTCACCTCCAGAATTCAGCTCTTTGATCCATTTTGAGACCTATCCTGTGGTGAGTTCAGGAGTCAACTGGTCCTGATGAAACCTAAACTGGTGAGTAAGTGCGAAGTGATAGCAGTGTTGATGACACCTTCTGTAAACATGCTAATGATTGAGATTTAATAGAGCAGTAATTAGTCAGAGGTACACAAAAATGCTGGAGAAACTCAACGGGTGCAGCAGCATCTATGGAGCAAAGGAAATAGGCAACGTTTCGGGCCGGAACCCTTCTTCAGACTGATGGGGCATCTGCAGTTCCTTCTTAAACACAGTAATTAGTCAGGTTGGGTTTGTCCTGCTTTTTGTAAACAAGACGTGCATGGGCTATTTTTGCACTTTGTCAATTAGATGTCAATGCTATAACTGCACTAGAACAGCTTAGTTAGAGGTGTGACAAGTTCTGAGTGGAGGTCTTCAATGTTAAACTGGGATGTTGTTAGGTTTCATAACATAATTCATTGCATTTAGCCATGTCTTAATATCATGTGGAGTGAATCAAATTAACTAAAAACGGGCTTCTGGAATGCTAGGGATCTCAGATGGAAACTGAACTGGATAATCTTCTCAGGTACACAAAATTGTTGGGGAAACTCAGCGGGTGCAGCAGCATCTATGGAGTAACTCAGAGGGACAGGCAGCATCTCTGGAGTGAAGGATTCTTTCTTTCCAGAGATGCGGCCTGTCCCACTGTGATACTCCAGCATTTGATTCTATCTTCTCAGTGGCTGCAGGGTGAAAATGGTTGAGAATACTTCAGCCTTTTCTTTATATTTTACATTCTGTGCCCTGCGATCATTGAGGATGAGAATGTTCTTGAAGCCCACTGCTCTCATTAGCTATTCAGTTGTCCATTGGAACATTCATGACCAGATGTGGCAAACTGCAGAAGATTTAGTTGATCACTTAGTTGTACGGTTGCTTAGAACGGTCTATGTATACTATTTTTGCAGTATAATCTCGCATTGCAGCCTCACTTGGTTGACACCTCTTTTTTAGGTATGCTTGGTGTTTCACGCAATATACCTTACCACACCTTATTTAATCAGAGTTTATCTCTTGGCTTGATTGTTACATTAAGGTGAGGGATATACTTGGCTATGAGGTTACAGGTTGTGTGATGCACATTAGCTTCATATGGTCCACAATGCCTGATGGATTCCTGGGTTTGAGCTGCCAGATCTGTACTGAACATCCTGATGTGTGTTACATAGAAAATAGGTGCAGGAGGAGGCCATTCACCCCTTCGAGCCAGCAACGCCATTCATTGTGATCATGGCTGATCGTCCCCAATCAATAACCCGTGCCTGCCTTCTCCCATATCCCTTGATTCCACTAGGCCCTAGAGCTCTATCTAACTCTCTATTAAATCCATCCAGTGATTTGGCCTCCACTGCCCTCTGTGGCAGGGAATTCCACAAATTCACAACTCTCTGGGTAAAAAACATTTTTTCTCACCTCAGTCTTAAATAGCCTCCCCTTTATTCTAAGGCTGTGGCCCCTGGTTCTGGACCCGCCCAACATTGGGAACATTTTTCCTGCATCTAGCTTGTCCAGTCCTTTTATAATTTTATATGTTTCTATAAGAATACCCCTCATCCTTCTAAACTCCAATGAATACAAGCCTAGTCTTTTGCCAAATGATTTGTTACATTTTATCTTTCTTCTCTCCCATTTGTTGATTTATTTCCCCTTCCCTCTGGCAATTCCTAATCTATATGGTATATACATAGATTGTTCAATTTAAAACCAAAGCCTGCTCTTGGACATTCATACTTCGAATTGTCCATATTTTGTCTTTAAAATGAATGAAGCTTTTGCTTTAGTTTATTATTCAAAGAATGTTGATCCAATTGTAAAAGAACAACCTATGGAGTAAAACCTGTGAAAATTAGCACAAAATTGTATTAAGTATTCCCTTTGAACTTGAATTAACTCCAGACAAATATGCCCAACTCTGTCCAAACAATCTTCAAATCTGAAGTGTTTTGTTAAATAATAACCAAAATTCTGCAAAACTGTGTGGATCAGACAGTATCTGTGGAGTGAGAAACAAAGTTAATATTTCAAGTCAATTACCTTTGCTTGGTTGCGCTCATTCCTTCTACCCAGAGCAAGGAAAAGCTTTTAATGTCCTCACCTTAAAACCCATTAATCTCCTCATTCTCTGTAATCTCTACATCTTCAACAAGATGCCACTGCTGTTTTCCACTAAACTCCTCTTTCAACATTCTCAAGCGGTTGTTACTGCTCGGATTTCCTTGTTGGTTGTTCCTTTTTAGAGTCATAGAATCACAGAGTGATACAGCATGGAAACAGGCCCTTCGGCCCAACCTGCCCACACTGGCCAAAATGTTCCAGCTACACAAGTCTCACCAGCCCGCGTTTGGCCCATATCCCTCCAAACCTGTCCTACCCAAGCACCAGTCTATTTCTTAAATGTTGGGATAGTCCCTGCCTCAACTACCTCATCTGGCAGCGAGTTCGATACACCCACCACCCTTAGATTTAATAGGATACCCCTCAGATTCCTATTAAATATTTTCTCCTTCACCTGCAACCTTTGTCCTCTGGTCCTTTACCTTCCCCTACTCTGGGCAAGAGACTGTGCGTCTACCCAATCTATACCTCTCATGATTTTATAAAATCACTCCTCATCCTCCTGTGCTCCAAGGAATATAGACCCATTGATTTGAATGACAATGTTGCAAAAATGGTTAAGAAGTTTGTGGTGACCCCAAAATTGGTAGTGTAGTGGACAGTGAAGAAGGTTATCTAAGGTGGTGCAGTGAGTCACACACATCTTTAATGACTGCCTCTTGAATTGCAATAACATTCTCTGTCTTTTGGAGCTATTTGGATGATTACATAATTACTTTGGCAGCTCCACTTCCTAACTAGCACAGAGTGAAGCAAATTGTTCAAAAGGTCAAGTAATAGCTGATGCGGGGGAAATCAAGTAGCCCAGCATCCATTTCAGAATAGGCTGAAAATCTTGTACATATCATGCAAAATGACTAATTTGCATATAACACAATCAAACAAACAGCATTGAAGTTGATTGGCAGAGTTCTGTTCTATTTATGAAGTAGTTGTGAGGGATAAATATTGGCAAGAACTTTGGGAGAACTAGTGAACAAAATAGTGAACAGTGCTTTAAATATCCTGAGCTAAAAATAACCCAAAAAAACATTTTTTTTGTGGCTTCAAGATGGGATGCTGTTTCATTGCTTCGAGTCTGAGAGGTTTCAAAGAATATTAACAGCAATAAGAAAGCAAAGAAAAAACATAGACGCTGGAAATCTAAAATAAATGTTGGAAATACTCAGGCAGGCAATATCAGTGGAGAGCGAAATAAAGTTAACATTTCCAATCCATGACTTAATCAGAATTAAGAAAAGTGAGAAATCAAATGTTTTTTGAGTTGCAAAGAAAGGTAACGATTTGAGAAAGCAGGGGTGTGAGTCCTTGGGTTTTCAGATTCAGATTCAGATTCAATTTTAATTGTCATTGTCAGTGTACAGTACAGAGACAACGAAATGCATTTAGCATCTCCCTGGAAGAGCGACATAGCAAATTATTTGAATAAATAATAATAAGTGTCCGGGGGGGGGGGGGGGGGGGGGGGGGTGATTGGCAGTCACTGAGGTACGTTGTTGAGTAGAGTGACAGCCGCCGGGAAGAAGCTGTTCCTGGACCTGCTGGTTCGGCAACGGAGAGACCTGTAGCGCCTCCCGGATGGTAGGAGGGTAAACAGTCCATGGTTGGGGTGAGAGCAGTCCTTGGCGATGCTGAGCGCCCTCCGCAGACAACGCTTGCTTTGGACAGACTCAATGGAGGGGAGCGAGGAACCGGTGATGCGTTGGGCAATTTTCACCACCCTCTGCAATGCCTTCCGGTCGGAGACAGAGCAGTTGCCATACCATACTGTGATGCAGTTGGTAAGCTCTCGATGGTGCAGCGGTAGAAGTTCACCAGGATCTGAGGAGACAGATGGACCTTCTTCAGTCTCCTCAGGAAGAAGAGACGCTGGTGAGCCTTCTTGATCAGAGTTGAGGTATTGTGGGTCCAAGAGAGGTCATTGGAGATGTTGACTCCCAGGAACCTGAAGCTAGAAACACGTTCCACCTCCGTCCCGTTAATGTGGATGGGGGTGTGCGTGCCGCCCCTGGACTTCCTGAAGTCTACAATGAGCTCCTTGGTCTTCTTGGAGTTAAGGGCCAGGTTATTGTCAGCGCACCATGCTGCTAAGTGCTGGACCTCCTCCCTGTAGGCCGACTCATCGTTGTTGCTGATGAGGCCAATCACCGTTGTATCATCTGCATACTTGATGATGGTGTTAGTACCATGTACAGGTGTGCAGTCATAGGTGAAGAGGGAGTAGAGGAGGGGGCTCAGCACACAGCCCTGTGGAACGCCGGTGTTCAGGGTGAGGGTTGAAGAGGTGTGCTTGTCTAACCTAACAGACTGGGGTCTGTTGGTTAGAAAGTCCAGTATCCAGTTGCAGAGGGAGGGGTCGATGTCCAGGTTACCGAGTTTGGTGATCAGTTTTTATGGTATAATGGTGTTGAATGCTGAGCTGTAATCGATGAACAGGGTGAATGTGGACAGGATGTTTTCACTTGTTGGGAGAATCTAGAATTAGCGTTCACTGTTTAAAAGTAAGGGTTACGCAAGTAAGAAGCGATGTTTTATTTCCTCTCAGAGTAATGAGTCTTTGAATTTGCCTTAACTCAAGGGATGGTAGAAACAGCATCTTTCAATATTTTTAAGTGGAGTTAGATAGATTTTGGGTAAGCAAGGGGATGTAAGGTTACTAGGGATAGATATGATTGTGAAGATAATGTTACAACCAGATGTGCCACAATTGCATTGAATGGTAGAGCAGGCTTGAGATGACTAGCTTATTCCTGCAGCCATACTGCACATGCTATTCCTACATTCAAGGCTTAGGCTGCTCAGTTCATTTCACCCAGTCATGGTCAAGCAGATCCAACCCATTACCTACAACCTATGACCATTGAAGCATGGAATGTATGAAATTTGAGCTCTTTATGTCAAGCTGCTGATTATAATCTAAAAAATTGACTTTTTCTTCTATTGACAGATCAATTTCACTAACGTTTCTTTCAAACGAAGGGAATCAAGATCGAGTCACAACTGAATTACCATAATCTAGTGTTTTAATTTGATCAAATTCCAAATATAATGAACATTTTTCACATTGACTTTTACAAGTGATAATTACAGCTACTGCGTGTGGACATCCACCATACTACACCCATTTTAGGATTGATCTTATTAATATGTCTATGAGATTTTTTTTGCATGTCCTATCAAAATAGTGAAAATTCACTGAGTCCGCCTCGTTCATGTTGCTAGTTTTTACCTTCTTGCCTCTCACCAAGTGCCTTCAAAGACTTTTCTGCCACTTTTTCATCGCAGACAGATGATTTTTGGGAAGTCTCCTTTGGGGCAGGTAGGACCATTGTTGAGCTCCCCAATAGGGCACTAGTAGAGTGAGCCAGAGATGTAAATCGTTGCCTCAGGCTAGGGTGCTGAAAGGTCATTGTGCTCCATAGGGCAAACTCACTGGAAACAAAGGGGTGATTTCCAGACAATGTTGGTCTGAAAAGGGTTTGCACTGGATAATGACTGGGTTGTGTAACGGTATGATTTAGATTAGGCAAGCTTGCCACAATACTATGGTTGTTTGGAGATACCTGGAATGGATCAGATGGGGACCTAAAGGCCGAGCTCAGCGACCAAGCTGTAGGGGATAAAGGGTAGTGACTAGAATTGTAGTCAGCTATGTCCTTGGAATTCTGCGGTTTGTTGCTGTTTTGGGGGCTTTCCCATCTCCTAGCATTGCTGGACAATAAGGTTTCAATTGCTGAAACCAAGTCATCATTGCACCCTTTCAGTACCAGCTCTAACACAGATTGTTTCTGGTTTGGAAATATTTTGGTCAGAACCTCAATAGGAGGCCTTTTGGATTCCCTTGCAGGAGACATGTCCTTAAGTACATTTTCAGACTTTAAGAGCTTCTTGATGTCTTTGAAATCATATCTGGCGGCATCTTTAAGCTGCACGCTGTCTTCTTTTTTTCGCTCTGCATCATTGCTGGACTCTGCCAATGGTGATGTTGCTTTGCTATTTTGGATGTCTGTTGGAGAAACCAACTCTTCTATATCATCGTTGACCATGTTCATTTGCTTCTTGTCATTCACATTTCCTTCTGCATCATCATAATCATCTGGAAATACATAAATGAACATTGTAATTGGCACTTGATGGTGAATTATTGGTTTGCATTATGATATACTAGAATATGTTTCTGACAGTATTCCTTTTTGGAGAGTATTTTTGGTGAAGTTCCTGTCTTTCTCCAACTGTTTTAATTTTTCGAACTTTAAACATGTGTCTCGTCTTCTTCCACTCCTCAAATTTGCGCCAGCCCCCATTACCAAACTGGAGGGAGATGTATAGGGCTGGGAGGGGCTGCTTGAGGGGTATCAAATAATCTAGCTCCTCAAACAATAAAAATAATATAGCACATAGCAGAGCAAAATTATTTTAAAATGCTTAGGAAACTGCCTTTCAAATATACACAACTTTTTAAAACCAGTCATAGAAACATAGAAAAATAACTGCAGGAGTAGGACATTCAGCTCTTTGAGCCAGCACTGCCATTCAATATGATCATGGCTGATCATCCAAAATCAGTGCTGCTTTTTAACCATATCCCTTGATTCCTTTAGCCCTAAGAGCTAAATCTAACTCCCAGTGAATTTGCCTCCACCCTTCCGTGGCAGAGAATTTCACAGATTCACAACTCTCTGGGTGAAAAAGTTTTTCCTCATCTCAGTCCTAAATGGCCTACGCCTTATTCTTAAACTGTGACCCCTGATTCTGGACTCCCCCAACATCTGGAACATATTTCCTGTTTCTAGCTAGTCCAATCCTTTAAGAGTTTTATATAAGATCTCCTCTCATCCTTCTAAATTCCAGTGAATGTAAGCCCAGTCGACCCATTCTTTCATTATATGTCAGTCCCGCCATCCCGGGAATTAACCTGGTGAACCTACGTTGCTCTCCCTCAATAGCAATTATGTCCTTCCTCAAATTAGGAGACCAAAATTGCACACAATACTCCAGGTGTGATCTCACCAGGGCCCTGAACAACTGCAGTAGGACCTCCTTGCTCCTAAACTCAAATCCTCTCGCAATGAAGGCCAATATGCCATTAACTTTATTCACTGCCTGCTGTACCTGCATGCTTACTTTCAGTGCACACCAAGTACACACAGGTCTCGCTGCACCTCCCTTTTTCCTAATTTGACACCATTCAGATAATAATCTGCCTTCCTGATCTTGCCACCAAAGTGGATAACCTCACATTTATCCACATTATCCCGCTCACCCAACCTATCCAAGTCACCCTGCAACCTTATCCCCCCTCGCAGCTCACACTGCCACCCAGCTTTGTGTCATCCGCAAACTTGGCGATGTCACATTTAATTCCCTCATCTTAATCGTTAATATATATTGTAGATAACTGGGGTCCCAGCACCGAGCCTTGCGGCACCCCACTAGTCACTGCCTGCCATTCTGAAGGACCCGTTAATTCCTACTCTTTGCTTCCTGTCTGCCAACCAGTTCTCTATCCATGTCAATACCCGACCCCCAATACCATGTGCTCTAATTTTGCACACTACTCTCTTGTGTGGGACCTTGTCAAAGGATTTTTGAAAGTCCAGATACACCACATCCACTGGCTCTCCCTTATCCATTCTACTTGTTACATCCTCAAAAATTTCCCCTTCATAAATCCATGCTGACTTTGACCGATCCTGTCACTGCTTTCTAAATGCGTTGCTATATAACATCTTTAATAGTCATTACATTATTCCGCACAATAGTTTCCTAGAAATGAAAGAATCCAGCACACGTTGAGATTGTTCTGTCGATTGCCTTGTGTTATTGCTAAAGCAAATTTGGTGCTATTTTCGAGTTATATCGCTTCTCTTGCATGGAAACTTGAACCTTATCGAACTCTATTTTTCAAGGGACTGGGTTTTTTTTAATCTCTAAAGTTTCTGCATTTGAATTCACTTTGGATGTTTGCTATTTAATACATAAACTGTCTATTATCCTATGGTCAGGTGCCACGATTTCACTTTTAGCTAAGATCAACATTTATTTGCTCATTATTTAGCATTGTATAAAACATATTTTATGCAACCTTGATTTTATTTCCATTATCAGCAGATTTCAATTCCTATTAATTTCAAGTCATATACAAACTCACAAGAAGTAAACTGACGTGTAAATAAAAATACATGCCTTCCTAAATTGCAATCGCGAGCCTCCCACACCTCCATGAACTGCTTTTGCAGTTCGACTCTATGAGGACATTTAAAACAAGGGTAATGTTTTGTTTCTTTTGAAATAAGGCAGAAGAAGGTCAATAAAGGAAAATTAATCAACCCACATCAAAATAAATGTGTTACACATATCAGATAAGCACAGCAAAGTGTCTGACTGTAAATTTGATAAACCTGAGCTGAGAATCACCTCGCCAGAACACTCAAACAAATTATAATCCAACAAAATAGTTCCCGGCAATGTATTTAAAGGTTAAGGGGGTAACTCAATTATTACTGCTCATAAATCCAAATGAAGGTTTGCCTTTACTTGCTGGTAAAATTTAATTATTTTTGATATTTGAGATTTTGACATTCAAGTACAGATAGTGCTGTCGAGAGTATGAATACGCCACCAACGTCCTGCAACAGGTCGCAGCTTGATGGACCCAGAGTAAACAATTCAAGTTTTTTCGCTGGTCCAACCAATGCCACATCGTAATCTACTCTTAAAGGTTCAATCGTTAGGCAACTCTTTCAGAATAAAACTAGTCTTGGTTAAGATCTTGATTCATAATGAAAAAAATGTCAATCACTCCGAATGATGGAATAGCAATTTTCTGAATATGGAACTAAATTATGTCAGTATAATTAAGCAATCGACATTGGGAAGTCTTTGCCGAATGTCAATCTGCATCGTTATTATATATTTCAAATCTATATATGGCACAATATGTGGAAATGTCACTGAAGTGGTTATGCGCGGTTTTATTAGAATAACGACGTTCATAAAAGTGCATTTTCTTAAGAAATATCTAGAAATGATCCCAGCAGTAGGTCCCTCTTTGTTTCAATTGTAACCAGGCAATTTGATCCTTTAATCCCTGCACTGTGCAGATTAATCGCGTCCCTGAGGCTGAAACGGTAAACGCGGGTCATCCAAACAGATCAATCCTCCCCTTTCACTCCAGCACAATTATCATAACCAGAGCCTCATGCCTTTGAACTAGCCGGCTCTTTGATTTGTTTTGTTGAGAATTAACGTGGAAAAACAAGCAGGAAGCCAATTTGTAGTAAGAATAATCAGACCCTTAAGTGCTCACAGACAAGAGGATAACAAGTGTGGCTTGCTTTGCCACTGATTATGCAGTTAAAATGGCATCCAGATTGTTGCATTCACCCCCAGATTCTGCCACTCCCTCCCCATTCATTAAACTAAAATGTATGTTCTACACTCTTGTAATTCTCTATGAAATTGTTTTCGGTTTTTGGGCGGGTGTGAATATTATATATTTTTAACTTTCTTGGAAAAAAATGAATCTTGTGAAATCACCTCAGACTTAATGAATAGTGTATGAAGGAACCGCACTTCGGTGCTGGTTTACACCGAAAATAGTCATCTTCACACTTACTGAAAGCGAGGAGACCGAAAACTTTCCAATTTCTGAATGTAACCGAATATCGATTAAACGATATTGTAACTAAATATTTTGTTAATCAAATACTAACTGATCCAGCTTTTCTACTGTAAAACACTGGATTTTTCCCCACAAGTCTGCGCTCAGGCGAATCATAGTACTCGGGGTGTTCAAATAATGAGTGGGAGGTGTAGGCATAAAGAACCATTCGACTTTCCGATTCAGTGCGTTCAGTTGGAGATTTGGGAAATTCTACTTTATAATATCCCAATAAGAAGAGAAAAAATGTTTTCCCTCGGTAATAACATTGTTGATACAAGTATAGGAAGCCGATGTCCTGAAACAACTGACAAACTCCCCATTGTTAGTGTGAATACAACGGTGGCCATTAGTATTGGTAAAACAAGTCGGGGCAAACATTATATTTTGATGTTTTTTAAGTATATTGATCTTTTGAGTACAGTATTTTCTGATGCGCTTGCCCAGAAAACAATAATTGCACTGCAAAATGTAAAATCTCACAGTATGCGAAACAGTTTCAATTGTCCAAGGCATGTGATAATTATTTGTGTATTAGTTTTGGGTGCCTTTAAGTAGAAGGTGATAGTTTTAAAGCTTTCCGTCATAGAGCAAGGTGCAGCACAGACGCGGGCCCTTCGGCCCACCACGTTCATGCCGACCATTGTGTCCATCTACACGAATCCGACATGCCTGCATTGAAATGAGACTTCCCCCTCGGACACCAAAATCCGCCGGCAAATACCGCTCACAATGGGAGAGCACACTATAATCTGTAGAGGTTCAACGCCTCACACGTGGAGTTATTCGTTTACAGTAATAATCACCACACTTCTAATGTCAAATATTACTGCATCATCAAGGTGCAAAGACCCCCAGGGCATTTATCAGATCTTTTAGTGAATATTCCGGTTTCTAGTCGTGAGGATTCCCTGACATGATCTCACCTGGCTGCTGATGCAGGGAGTCTGCTGCTGCTGCTGCCGTCGACTCCCCCGGAGGAGGAGGTAAGTCCTCGTGTCTCTCGGGAGGAGCTGGGTATGTAGCTCTGTAATCCTCGGGAAGAACCAGACTGCAAGGATTCTCGTTGCTCTGCTGCCTCCTGAGAGCCACCTGTGCGGCCATGACCCGCTGTCTCTCCAGGATGAGGATGCACTTGTCGCAAGTGCAGTCTTTGAAGCGGCAGTAACGCTTGTGGCCTTTCAGCCAGGACAGCACCCCGTGGTTCCGGCACCGAGCGCACTTGGGAGTTCTCTGGGACGGTGCTCGGGGAGATGCAGAGGGGATGTACAAGTACGGAGGACCATAGCTATTCATGGCAGCCGAGCGCTCTTACAATCAGAGTTACGATTATTTTTTTAAACTCAGATCCTGATTCTCGTCCGATAGTTTTTTGGGGGGGCGAATGAAAATTACATTCAAGGAAACAACAGCGAGGTGAGGGCAAGCCTGGTCCCAGGAGCAGCAGTGCGGTTCATATACATCTCGGCTGCACCGCCTCGATGTTTATAGGCAGTTATTTCAAGTCACTCAAGTGAAACGATTTCAATGAAAGGATCGAAAATCATTTTTTTCCCTCACAAACCTCTCCCCCTCCATTATTTCCGAAAAGGGTTCAAAACAGCTCCACAATAAGGCAATTCTCAATGGGTTGGAGTGGTTGGAGGAGGAGATATAGGTGCAGAGAAAGGGCGGGCTCATTCTATTCAACGGGGATTAAAAGCAAAGAAGTGTTGGAAACGAGGTAATAGAGCTAATGGACCACTTCATACAGATCCCCTTTCACAAAGTCTTCTTCCCAGTCTCTGTAAAACGTAAATATCCCGCTTTAAGGTGCGTTAACTTTCAAAATGCATTGTATTATCTACTTCCACTTTACATTTTAGTGAAAAAGTAGTAACTAGCAGGAACGATCTGAGAATGAACTCTGATTCTAAATTAAATGAATTTTAGATGGTGTTAGATCATTTACTTTCCTGTGTTCCATTGTATATTCAAACCACAGGGAACAAGGGACTGGTTACTTAGCTCCTCTTCAAGTGGGGGTGAGGAGCTATTAACATTGTTTAAAAATTGTCCGTGTATTGTAAAGTTTTGTTTTGACCGCCAATAATTCACCTTACTTCACAAGTCTTAGGGGGCAGTCGGCGCGCTCAACATTGCGCACGATCAATCAATCACCCCTTTCTGCAACATTTAGTTAATACATAGGAAACACGGCTGATTCGAAGTGGCAGAATTTATGCCGCATGATTTCACATTCATGGAAACCACACACCTGAAACCCGTGAGAAAGTGCTCCCCTGGGAAACAAACCACACTCTGTGATTTTAGTCATTCCAAACAATATGAAATTGTATTCTATCCGGGGGCCTATGGGTGAGATTTTCAAGCGTTAAGCAGTTACACATAGGAAGCGAGGTGGTGGTGGTGGAAAGGAGGAGCTTGTGTAAGAGGCAATATCCTCCCTTTAACCTTAAACATTTCTCTCTCTCTCTGGTAAATCTTGTACCATTTGGTATTTGCCATCTGGTTTCTATTGGTTACTGCAGGCGGGTGAACCTTATTCACCAGTGGTAGGGAAATTCGTGGGAAAAATCCTATGAGACGTGAGTTATGTGCATTTGGAAAGGCAGGGACTGATCTGATAGTCAGCATGGCTTTGCTCCAACAGAAACTGTCAACAATTTGATTTGAATTTTTGAGGAGGTCAAAGATTTAAAGAATATTAATGAAGGCAGACCAGTAGACAGTGTGCACACGGGCTCTAGTCAGCCATTTGACAAAGTCTCACATGGCAAGGTGATCCAGAAGTGATGGACCAAGGGATCCAATGTGAGCTGGTGCATTGGATCAAAACTTGGCTTGGTGACAAGATAGTAGAGGAAAGATGCTCCTCTGATTGCAAGTCTGTGACAAAAGGTGTACCATGAGGATGAGTGCTGCGACCCTTGTTATTTGTGTTATATATCTTGGATGCAAATTTAGGAGGTTTCATTAGTAAGTTTGTGTGTAATGCAAATGATTATGGTGATGTGGATAATGAGTATTCTAATGTAACAAGAGGATAAAATGCTACAAGAGTGTGGCAGATAGAATTTAATCCTGACAGGTGCAAGTTGATGCAATTTGGGAAGTCAAAATGGGATAGGAAATACAGCAAGGCACTAAGAAATGATGGTGCACGAGGAGATGTCAAAGGTTCAAGTCATTAGTTCCCTGAAAGTGGCAACACGTGGTGACAGGGTGGTGAAGAAGGCTTATGGCATGCTTGCCTTCATAGGTCAGACCATAGAAGATAAATATTGAGACATTGTATTGTAACTTTACAAACGCTATTTAGATCACGCTTGGAGAGTTATGTCAGTTCTGGTCACGACTCCATGGGATGATGTCATTGTGAGGGAGAGGCTACTAAGGTGATTCACTAGGATGTGGCCTGGATTGAAGAACTTCAGTTGCAAGAAGAGATTGAACATAGAACAACAGAGCACAGGAACAGGCCCTTCGGCCCACAATGTTTGTGCCAAACATGATACTAATGAAACTAATCTCCTCTGCCTGCACATGATCCGTAGTTCTCCGTTCTCTGCATTATCCGTGTGCCTATGTAAAAGCTTCTTAAATCCACTATTGTATCCGCTTACACCACCATCCTGGAGAAAGATGGTAAGAGAGGTGGAGTAGTTGCTTTAATTAGGGAGAATATTGCAGCCACACTCAGACAGGACATACTGGAGGGTTCATCCAGTGGACATAGAATGAATAGAGGCCCAACGTCAGAAATGTGCAATCACTCTAACAGGATTATACCACAGGACTCCCAATAGTCAGCAGGAGATAAATGAACAGATATGTTGACAGATCAAGGAAAGATGTCTGGTGGAGTTACAGACAGTAACAAAGGTTGTCACTAAATACAGTGGGATATAGATCAGTTACAGATATGTGTAGAGAAATGGTAAATAGAGTTTAATCTGAGCAAGTGTGAGGTGTTTACTTTAGGATATTGATTGCAAGGGGCAAGTGTTCAGTTAATGGCAGACCCTCAGCTACATTGATATATGGAGGGATCTTGGAGTCCAAGTCAATAGCTCCCTGAAAGTGGCAACACAAATAGATAGAGTGATAAGGAAGGTATATGATTTGCTTCCTTACATCAGTCAGGGCATTGATTTTAAGAGTCAGAAAGTTATGATGTAGGAGATACAAGGAGAGGCTGGGCAAACTTAGATTGTTTTTTTCTAGTGTGTCAGAGTTGAAGAAAGACCTGACAGAAGTATATACAACTACAGCAGGCATAGCTGGGTTAGACAGTCAGAACCTTAGTCCCAGGGTGGAAATGTCAAAGAATAGAAGATATATCTTTAAGGTCAGAGGGGGGAAGTTTAAGGAAGATGTGGTGTGAAGTTATTTTGCAGGGAGTGGTGGGTGGCTGGAATGTGCTGCCAAGGGTAGTGATAATGTAAGCAGATATCATAGTGATATTTAAGAGGTTTTTAAATAGGTGCATGGATATGCAGGGACATGGATCACATGTAGGTGGAGAAGATTAATTTAACTTGGTAACATGTTGAGCACAGACACTGTCAGGTGAAAGGCCCGTTCTTGTGCCGGAATGTTCTTCGTCTCGAACAACTCTTACCAACTTCTGCAGATTCCCCATAGAAAGCATCCTATCAGGATTCATCAGTTTGGTTTGGCAACAGCTTTGGACATAGTCCAGTCCATCTCCCCCACCTACACTTCATGCTGCCTCGGGAAATTAACCAAGTACATTTACACCCCGGTTATAGACACAACATGCTGGAGTAACTCAACGGGACAGTTAGCATCTCTGGATAGAAGGTGTGGGTGATGTTTCGAGACTCTTATTCACCCCAGTCATTCCCTTTTCTCCTATCTGGCAGAAAACACAAACGCTTGAGAGCACTTGCCACTAGATTCAGGAACAGCTTCTTTCCCGGTGTTTTCACACTACTAAACACTTTTCTCTTAAGCTAAGGGTTCAGTCCTGATCTCCCAACTTAGTTCCTTCAGGCTCTTTTTAAAAATCTGCACTTTTCTCTATAAATGTAATACTACGATGCTGTACCTCTATATTCTGCCCTCTGGTATTTATCGCTTTGCACCACCTGTTGTACCTGTGTATGGCTTGATTGTACTTATGTAAGGCATGATTTTACTATGTAGCATGCAAACAAAGTTTTCCACTGTATTTCGGTACACGTGACAAGAATAAACCAACATTTCCAATACTTCCAACATGTGCAAGACAAACTCCTCCTGTATTCGAGTTTGGGGATTAATTTTATGTTTGTGTGATATTTCAAAATTTCGCAGCTTTATTTAAAACTTAAAATACACTGATTTAAAATGAACGTGTTCTACCTACATCTAAACCAGTGTCTTCCATATTCATAATTTCATTTTAATGCAGAATCATTATTTACAGGAGGCATCTGTACAGTTTGCCACCTTAAATGTTTTCCATTGTTTGTGAATTGTTATTGATTACTTGGTGAGGAAAGTTTGCACTGGGGAATCCTTAGTCTAAACATCCTGCACGTTCTGCACTGGCAAGGCTTAATACTCACATGTCGATAGCTTTGTATAGTAATTATAATGTCTACATTTTTAAAAGCTCAAAATAATAATTCTAATATTACCACTGCCTCTCCTGAGGAATGCAATATTCTCACATTTATTTATCACCCTAAAAAAAAATGTCACCGTTTTCTCCCAAAGATTGCAACATATGTTGGGACCAAGTAGCACGTTGCTAAATATTGCAAACTGTGACGTTAGCCATTGTTAAAAAGTGTTACATCAAAACTCACCTGTAGCTTCACATGCTTTCATTTTGAAGTAGGGTGCACTGACTAGAAATCACAAACTTGAACCTCCCCTGACGGTTTACTTGTTTACTCTGCTAGGTGCAAGGCCAAGTCCATTCCCTTTCATAATTCTACAGACTGGGTACAAACTCTGGGCCTCTGACTTGATTGGTTTTGTATGCCAGTCATTGTATTAATTCAGAGAACATTTGAAAAGTTTTATATCAGATGCATATCCTCCCTTTTCCTCTTCAACAATATTGGAGGCCTTCATTGATATCTGCTATGTGGCAGAATGATTGTTTAGGAAAGAAACTCCCAAATCTATCTAAAATATGAAATTCAAATGTTTGAAATATTTGTTTTTCATAATCTAACAGTTGATTTTTAGAAATTAAAAACCAAAACTAGTATACTGCGATGAGTCAGAAAGTTCAGGTGAAAATAGCTTCCCTAAAACTACATAAAATAAAGCTCAGAAAGATACTTTGCTAAACTTACTGTCATGTCGGAAATGTTTCTTCCAATCCTGATATATATTTCCAGTTCAGCATATGTATAGTAGAAAGAACTCTGATGTATATATTGTGTTTCATATCCAGAGGATTGCTCCTTTGCTCGGACTCAGAAGGGAGAGTTCTTAGACTAAACAAATGATGACATATAAATGTACTGATGCCAACTGGCAATCAATACAGAGGAAGTTCTAAGTGGGTGCTCCTGTACTATAGCATTTTTGAAATAACATAGAGAATTTAACCAAAGGTCTAAAGCTCTAGACTGCAAAAATCTGAACACAAAAGCGAATTTGATTTACCTATAATAATAAATTTATTATTATTGGCAATCTATATATAGTACATGAAGTGAACACACGTAAAATTCTGAAAAAATTGACCCGCGGCTTGAAATTCTTTCCTCAAGCCAAGTTATATGATGTATTTAAGATTTTGGCAAGGGTGTTGTGACAGTGGTGAATTTAATAGTGTTGCCGCCTCACATCACTAGAATCTGATCAAATGGCATCTTTCTATGCTGTATCTCTCTACGACCCTATGAAGAGGAAACATATCAAATAGATGCCATACCTACATTAGCCAGAGAAAAAGGTTGATAGGCAAAAAACGACATTTAGTGGGTCAGGTAGCATCTGTAGAGGGAATGGACAGATGACATTTCAGATCGGGACACTTCAGACATTGAGTAGAGAAGAGAAAGCTAGAAAGGAGAGATGGAGATGAGACAGAGCCTGGCAAATGATAGGTAGATACAGGTGAAGGATCGGGGTGAATGGCAGGTTGGCAAAACAATTGACTAAGACTAGAGGTGAAAAGAACAGAAAAGGGTTTCAGATAAATAAGAGGAGGAGGAGGTGGAGGAGGAGGATAAATGAAATGTAAGACCGGATGGAAGGATATGGTGGAAGGAGAAGGGTCAGGAAGAAAGAAGGGGGGAATATGGGATTTGTAGTGAGACTCACTTTTCACAATAAATTATGAGGGACTGACTAAAAGGCCATGTTCTGGTTTGGTGGCAAAGTAATGCAGCTAGAAGTACAAGATAGTAGCCATTACTAGGCTAAGCCTAAGGGACTAAAAAAATTGCAGGAGATGAAGTTCATTTGTAAGTAAGTTATGATATAGAGATCAGATTATTTTCCAAATGGCACAAAACTAGGAACTCTAAATGAATAGAAAGATTTTGGACTCGAAGGAAATAAATCACCAAATGATGACGGATAGCTACAAAAATAAGTTATTTTTTCCCATGGAAGATGAAAATAAAAGGAATGGAGGGCACGTATGGTCTTCTGTTTGGGGAAGATCGCACCTCAAGAAGGATTTATTTGCGTTGAATCAACCTGGGACTGAAAGGATTAAAATAGGAGCACATAAACAGGATCTGTTTCTTGAGTTTAGACAATTAAGGGAGGATTTAAAATAAAGTGTTTTAAATAAATAATTGATTTGATAGGGGAGGAAAAGAGGAACTATTTCCATGAGTGCAGGACTCGATAACAACTGGCCTTTAAGATTAGATATGGCCCATTCAGAAAGATATACAAGCAAAAATGGCATGTGGAAATTTGGAATGCATTTCCTCTAAAATGCTATTAAAGCTACGTCAATTAAAATAAATATTGAAATAGATTCTTGTTAGACAGAGATGAATAATTACAGATACAAAGTAAACAGGAGGAATTAAGACAAAGATCATGCATGGTTTAATGAAGAATGGGGTTAAGCAGATGGATGAACAATATCAATTACTGTGACGTGTTCAGACATATGATTGTATTTGAGCCTCTTCTTGTTGATATCTGAAAGAATGAGCAACAATCATACTTTGACATGTACGATTCAGGAGAATAACAGGTGATGCTGAGAGGATGTTTCACTTGAGGGGATTTAGAGTCATTGAGCTACACAGCATGGAAACAGGCCTTTGGCCAAACTTGTCCATGCTGACTAAGTGCCTTCCTGAGTTAGTCGAATGTACCTGCATTTAACCCATAACATTATAAACCTTTCCTATCCATGAACGTGTCTAAATGTTTTAAACTTTGTCATTTTACCTTCCTCTGCCATCTCATTCCACATGTCCACCACCCTCTGTGTGAAATACTTTCCTCTCGAGTCCCCTTTAAATCTTTCCCGCCCACTTTAAAGGGTTGACAGGGTGGTGCAGTGGTAGAGTTGCTGCCTACAGCTCCAGAGGCCTTGGTTCAATCCTAACTACAGGTGCTGTCTGTACGGAGTTTGTACGTTCTCCCCGTGACCAAGTGGATTTTTTCCAGTTGCTCCGGTTTCCTCCCACATTCCAAAGATGGACAGGTTAATTGGTTTTGGAAAAAAAAGTTAATTGTCCCCAGTGTGTAGGATAGTGCTAGTGTATGGGGATCACTGGTCGGCGCTGACTCGGTGGGCCGAAGGGCCATTTATGTAACCCTGTTTCAAGATGGTGGAGCTGGCTTAAGCGCGGCCCACCTGCAGTCCGTCTGTTTTTTTTTTTCTCATTCTTTTTGTTTCTTGTCATGTTTAGTTAATTTTGTTTTATTAAGTTGTGTATGTGTGTGGGTGGGGTGGGAGAAACATGCTTTGGTCTTCCTTCCGGGGATGCGACTTTGTTTTTTTGTCGTATTCCCCGTCTCCGTCTGCGCCGAGGCCTAATGGCGGAGCTTGCGGCATCGGTGCCGTAGCGGCGGCAGCAGCAGCGGTAGCGGAGACCCGACTCGGCCCCAGAACCGTGGCGGCGGCGGCAGCAGCAGCGGAGACCCGACTCGGTCCCGAAGTTGCGGCGGCGGCAGCAGCAGCGGAGACCCGACTCGGCCCCGGAACCGTGGCGCAGCAGCAGCAGCGGAGACCCGACTCGGCCCCGAAGCTGTGGTGGCGGCGGCAGCAGCAGCAGCGGAGACCCGACTCGGCCCCGGAACCGTGGCGGCGGCAGTGGAGACCCGACTCTCGGAGCTGTGGCGGCGGCAGCGACCACCCGCGGAGTTTGAACCGTCGCCTCGGCGCAGAGGGAGAACAAAGGGAAGAGACAAAGACTTTAAGATTTTGCCTTCCACCACAGTGAGGAGGTGTTTGGTGAACTCACTGTGGTGGATGTTAAATTTGTGTTGATTGTGTGTTTTTGTCATTTTTTTATTAGATGTATGACTGCAGGGAAACAACATTTCGTTCAGACCGAAAGGTCTGAATGACAATAAACAAATCTAATCTAATCTTATCTTTTCCCACGCTGTATCTCTCGAAACTCTCTAAATTGATGCCTTCTAGTTTTAGTCACTCTGCTGTGATCATCCACTTATCTATGCCTCTCATACGTTTATGAACCATGAGGTCACCCCTCCGCCTCGTTCATTCTTAGGAAAACAGTCCCAGCTTTCCTCAACTCAAGCCCTCCAGTTCCAGAAACATCCTTGTGAATCTTTTCTGCATCATTTCTAGCTTATTCCCATCCACAAAGTATGGCGACCAGAAAGGCACACAATATTCCAGGTGAAATCTTCCCGATGTCCTGTACAGCTATAACATGATATTCCCACCCTGTACTCAATTCTCTGTAATGGAATTGATTTTCCCTTTCCAATTTCAAAGTTAAATTCCATTTGCGATTTCTTTGCCCACTTTCCCTGTTGATCTAGGTCCTTTCGTAACTTTAGACAGCCTTCTTCATCAATTTTGATGTCATGGGCAAATTTATTAATCATGTCATCTATGTTTTCATTCAAATTGTTAATATCAATGACAAAAAACAGGGAACCTAGCACACATCTCTGATCACAGACCTTCAATATGAAGAACAACCCTTTACTGTCACCTTCTGACTCCTTTCACCAGGCCAATTTTGTATCAAATCTCGCCCTGTGAAATCTGGAGTAGTCTACCTTGTAGGACTTTGTCTAAAGCCTTGCTAAAATTCATGTAGACAACCCTGCCAGATATTCACCCAGTGCCTTCTTTAAAGGACAAGGTCATTCATAGAAGTTCATATATTGGAAGGAATGCACTCAGTTTCTATTCTGATCAGAGTGGGTGATCAGTGACTGGTTTTACAGTAGACAAATAATGAAGGAGCTCACAATAGAGGAGCCATAGCTAATGTTAGACGGAAACATTTTTCACATTGAGATTAAATAATGCAATTTTCTTGGCTACTCTGGGATCTTGTGTCAGTCACTGGTCAAGCGTTTCAAAGCACTTACAGTTTATTGACATATTAATTACTGATTATGGCACAATATGCCACAAATCACAACCACTAGATTCGTTCCAAGCAAACTGCAGAGTGAACCATAAAGAAATAAAATCAATCCTGTGGAAAATTCAATTCAGTCTGTACTTGACGAACTGCATGTTGGTGCAGAGAAACCGGTTGTAAATTTCTTTGATATATCCATTTAGATCATCCAGGATTCTTTGTATAAAACAATATATCATAACTGTAATACTACAAGGCTACATAAGTTCGGTAAAACTCGACCAAGTGTGAAATTGCTAGGTATGGCGTTACCGTGAATGATGACCAAATTATTGATTAGGAGCGGCAATCATTTTGTTCTTTGACAAAAGCAATTGAAATGGTGCAGGCAGCTTTCTTGTTATATGAAGGGTTACTTTTGAGTAATGTCAAGGAACACAAGTCCACACAACAAAGTTATAAGGGAAAAATGTGAATGCAGAACTTTGTTGCAGGATAAGGTGACCCACTTTCAGCTTCAACCACCCATATGAACTATCTTGCCGCTGTGTTACTTATGACAATACTCATGACTAAACTTTTCCAAGAGCCCTTTGAAAAGCTGCAGTTGTAGACATACATTGAAGGGGCAGCAAATAGGTCAATAAAGTTTTTTTTTTTTAACAGGCAAATGTATAGAAGGAAACTGAAATCAAACCAGGAATGAAATCTGTTCTTCAGTTTGCTTAATTGCCAGACATCAGTTGCTTTCTTGAGAAGTAGTTTGACTTCCAAGACAGATCATTCCCGAGTCTTGACTGTCAGTGGCCGAGTCTAGAATCAAAATACAACAGAATGTTATTATTTGACAAGGTCTCTGGTTTATTTCCACCCACATTTACACTTCAGATGGTTCATCCAGCACTCTCCCAAGTGTTGTTTAGTTTATATGCCGGCTTCTTTTGTAATGATATTTCTTGAAGAATATCCAGTCTCCATTCTGCAGAATACACACTTAAATGCAAATCCTGATCAGGAGACTCCTTGTTGATACAGCACATATATTTAGCCACTCTACAATGTTTCTCTTTCAGGTATTAATAAATCAAGGATGCAGGCGCTTTTCCCAGGGTATTCCCGGGTTAGCATAAAAAACAAATAAACACTAAGGGAAAAAAATCCCCAACAAATCTATGGAATAGACACAAAATGCTGGAGTAACTCAGCAGATCAGGCAGCATATCTGGAGAAAAAGGTGACATTTCGGATCGGACTCCTTCTTCAGGCTGAGTCCAGCATTTTGTGTCCATCTTCGGTATAAACCAACTCTGCAGTTCCTTCCTACACAATAAATTTATGGGCTTTGTTACTGCAATGACATGGCATGCATTTTGCTGACTGCTCATAAACATACCTTGACTTTTATCAGGAAAGCATTTCATATTGGAAAAAAGCATTGTCGCTGCCCTAATCTTAGCTTTCTTGACTCTCTATCTAGCAGTTCAGCCTCATATGATCAGTTATCCGCCTATAAATTTTATGTGCTGCATGGCACTGCAGGGTTCATATGACAGCAATTGAACAGCATCTTTAACATTATCCTCCTCTGAGAAGAAAGCAGTGTGCATTACTTTAAAGGGAAATGTTGTGGTGAGAAGCAAAGGTCATGCAAGATGTAAATGTTGGGAAATCCTCATTGCTTACTTTCACACAAATTCTGCACTTTGCACAAAGTCAACATTGCTTTGAGCAAAGTGAAGTGTGGAAATTGCACATATAGTTCTACAGGATCATCTGGTTTGCCTCCTAGATCATTTATTTAGCGGTGGGTTCTGACAAACTGGGAATGGGCGTTAGTAAAAGAGGACTTCTTAGTTAGAGCATTTGGGTTTGTAAAAAGAATCATGAGTCCACTCAGAAAAATAAAATCAATAGAAAGGATCTGACCAGTGTCTTACATAACAGGATTATTTCAGATTTAGACCTAGAATGTCTTTAATTTAGTATCCCATTTAAATTGCTGCTCATTAAGATAATTTATACAACTAATCTTATCTACGATTATTCCCTTGTGTGGTAGATGACCATTGTTGGCAAAGCAAATATCTAATCACAATTTGCTTCCAAAAGCAATGGTGTAAAAAAAACAGAACACTGGAAGAACTTAGTGGGTCAAGCAGCATCTGTGGAGGGAAGGGCAAAGTCAACATCGTCCTGACCCTGCATCAGAACTGAAAGGGAATCGGAAAAGGTGCCAGTATACAGAAGTACGAGGTGAGGATAGGACAGAGACTAGGAAGTGATAGGTGGAACCAAATTGGTGGTGGGGACGGGGTGGGGTTACTGGGCAGACAAAATCAGGTGGGGATTGGTGGGGGGACGAGGGTCGGGGTAAGTGAACAAAGGGGAAAGAAAACTAGCTGGACAGGTTCGTGTATGTGAGAGAATGCCTCAGGAAGAACTTCCAGATGAGAAAAATTCTTCCCCAAATCACTTCTATATCTCCTAGAAGAAAATAATTTTAGACTCTGAAGTTTTAGCGTGGAAACAGGCCCTTCAGCCCACTGAGTCCGAGGCAACCAACGATCACCCCGTACACTAGCACTATCCTATACACTAGTGACAATTTACAATTTTACAGAAGCCAATTAACCTACAAACCTACACGTCTTTGGAGTGTGAGAGGAAACCGGAGCACCCAGAGAAAAGCCATGCGGTCACAGGGAGAACGTACAAACTCGCTATAATGTAGCAACACTACTGCTGCACCACTATGCTGCCCCAGCTTTTCATCATATATCTGGCCTGTTGTTATTTTGTATACCTCAATCAGATCAATCTTCAATCTTCTCCAAAACAAAGAACATAAAACTCTCAAAGCCTGTCAAATCTCTCCTCATAGCCAAAATGTTTCATCCAAGGCAACACCCTGTTAAATCTTCTCTTCACATCCTCCAGTGCACTCACATTGCCAAGGCTATGGACCAGGTGCTGGAAAATTGAATTTATTTAGAAAGATAGCCAAAAGCAGTATCTGTGCCGCAAGACTTCATGACATTCCTTCCTATGCCATGGCAACCAGAGTTGCACACATCAACTCTGGTCAATACAATATCACGATGATTTATATTGTTATACCAGATCTTTCTTGCACTTATCTATGCCCTGGTCAGTAAAACCAAGTGTCCCCAAAGCCTCCTTCACCACTTTATCTACCTGTGCTGCCCCCTACAGGTTTGCTTGGCATCTTCCTCGGAGGCCTGATTTGTCCTCCAAATATACATCTTTCAGAAATAAAATTCCACCCTTCATTTCTTTGCCTATTTTGCTAGCTAGTAAACTGTCTCTTGCCAACGACTATCTTCATCACTATTAACATTGCTGAACTTCATGTCATTTGTAAACTTAATCATACCCATGGCATTCACATCCAGATTGTTAATTTATCTTCAAACTGCAAGAGTCCAGCATCAACCTCTGTAATACACCACTGATTACAAGCTTCTAATTACAACAGCAATCCACAATGATCACTCTGCCTTCTTAAGTTTAGATTTATTTTTGTCACACATACCAAGGTACAATGAAAAGCTATTGTTTGCATGCTTTCCAACCCAAGCAGATAATACAATACAGGCACTCCCCAACTTATGTAGTAGGTAACTTGTGTAAACTTGCACTTGCGTAAGCAATTCTGAAACCCACATGCCCCTGGGGTCTCTGTGTCGGAGCTCCCGTGGGGTCTCTGCATCAAATAGTAAATTTACTCGTGCACAGCAGCACTTCCGTTTCCAATGTGGGTAACATCCGACTTATGCAAGGGTCTGCAGGATGCAACCCTCAAGTAAATCAGGGAGTGTCTGTTGTACATGAATACAGTCAAGCCAAGCACAATTACAAAAGGTAGTACAGCTGGAAATAGTACACGTCCACCACCGATTTTCCTGCAACTGGCAGTCTGGCCCCTCCTTTAATCCAGACAAAATCCATTCCTGGAATCACCCCCCACCCCCCCCAAAGATGTGCAACCTAGGGTGGGTGAGGCAGCCAATCTCGACCTCAGCGCGACCTCCGTGCCCAATCGGCAGGTCGGATTTGCCGGCAGGGCTCTGGAATCTGCAACAGGGGCTCTGGAAGTCCAGTGCAGATGGAGCCAGCAGATCCGTTCCCATAGCCAACTTCCGCAGCCAATCAGCGGGTCGAAGTTGCCGCCTGCAGCCTGGGCTCTGGAAGACCAGCCTGGCCGGAACCACCGGATCTGTTCTCATAGCAGACTTCCGCAGCAGACTATGCGGGGCGGAATATCTGTCAAAGATGATGCCAAGATAAACTAATCTCATCTGCCTGCACATTACTCATATCCCTCCATTTCTTGCATCTATATAACTAAAAGTCTCATCTTGACCACTTCCTGTCTGCGCTGTATATTGATTTTAGAAAAAAAACGCTGCCATGTATCGCTATGATTTTTGGCCATCTTACTCACAGTCCTCCTCCGCTGAGGCAGCCCCGAGGATTTTTCTGTCCGTTGAAAAATAAAAAAGTCATGAGTGTTTAAAAAATCTTGAGATCAGCTGATTGGTCCTCTCGGCTGTCAATCACCACGATGAAGGTAACGCCCATTCCGGGGTGGCAGGACTATAAAACCCCGGATGCCTGGACATGAGTCAGCCACTCTGGAAGATCGCAAGGGAGAGTCCACAACTGTGATTCTAAGCTGTGAATCAACTGAACTGTGAGTCTGCAATGCACTCGCAATAAATGATTTGTTAGCCCTTAATGACATATGCAATGAGTTGTTTGGCAATTTGGTGGCCTGCACTCTGCTTGAAATGCTATGAAATTAAATTTGGTGGCCTGCACTCTACTTGAAATGCTATGAAACTGAATGTGGTGGCCTGCAGTCTGCCTGAAATGCTCTGAAACTGAATGTGGTGGCCTGCACTCTGCCTGAAATGCTCTGAAACTGAATGTGGTGGCCTGCACTCTGCCTGAAATGCTATGAAATGGAATGTGGTGGCCTGCACTCTGCATGAAATGCTATGAAACTGAATGCGGTGGCCTGCACTCTGCTTGAAATGCTATGAAACTGAATGCGGTGCCTTGCACTCTGCTTGAAATGCTATTTCAAGAAATAGCCGTGAGTGAACTGCCAGCCCACCAGCCCTGAGTGACTGATCTGCCAGCCCACCAGCCCTGAGTGACTGATCTGCCAGCCCACCAGCCCTGAGTGACTGATCTGCCAGCCCACCAGCCCTGAGTGACTGAGCTGCCAGCCCACCAGCCCTGAGTGATTGAGCTGCCAGCCCACCTGGCCTGAGTGACTGAGCTGCCAGTCCACCAGGCCTGAGTGACTGTGCTGCCAGCCCACCAGGCCTGAGTGACTGTGCTGCCAGCCCACCAGGCCTGAGCTGCCAGCCCATCAGGCCTGAGTGAGTGAGGTGCCAGCCCAATAATCCATTTGGCCCACAATGTTCATACTAGCCCTCTGGAAACCAGTCCCTTCGGCCCACAACACCCATACTAACGTTCCAGAAAGGCCTCCCCCACTGGCCAACAATATTGCAATTGGTGGAGAGGTGGAATATTGCGTCGGGGGACCAGCCCTCCCATGTGAACATGGGACCCAACGGATCCCAAATAGTCTACTAATCATCTAAAAAGGCTCTTTAAAGCCTGTATCGTTTTTTCCTTCACCACCCATCCTCCCACAGTGTTGGAAGACATACATCACCCTCTGTATATCGTTAGTAAGGCACGACCTGCCCTGTACCAAGCCATGCTGACTGTTCCTAATTAACCTATTCTCTTCCAAATGGGAGTAAAGCCAAACCGGAAGAATGCAATAGCTTTTCCACTAATGACGTGAGGCTCACAAGCCTATAATTCTCTGGATTTGCTCTACTTCCCTTCTTACATAAAGGAGGAACATTAGCTACTCTCTAGCCTGTATCTAGAGAAGGCGCAAAGATCTTTGTCAAGGCTTCTGCAATCTACTCTCTTGCCTCTCTCAATAACTTGGGATAAAACCAATCAGGGCCTGGGGATTTATCCACCCAAATGCTCTGCAAGAGCCCCAACATCTCCTCTTCCTAATCTCAAAATGGCCTTTCACATTAGTATTCTCCACACTGATCTCACTGTCCTCCATGTCCTTCTCCTTGATGAATACAGATGCAAAGTACTTGTTTAGCACCTCGCCTTCATCCCCAGACTCCAGGCATAAATTCCCTCCTTTATCCTTGAGCGGTCCAACCTTCTCCCTGGTTGCCCTCTTGTTTTTAATATAGGTATAAAAAGCTTTGGGAATTTCTTTAATCCAACTTGCTAAAACCATTCATGGCCCCTTTCAGAAGTCAGAATTGAACCAGGGTCTCTGGCGCTGTAACCACTGCCCCACTGTGTCACGTACATACTGTTTCAAGAAAACCTCTTGAAGCCACATCACAAATTCTGCTCCATCCAAGCCTTTGGCACTGAGCAATTCCCAGTCAATATTGGGTAAGTTAATGTCCCCAACTAAGCCAACCTTATTGCTTTGGCATCTTTTGATAAACTGGCTACATATCGGTTTCTCTATCTCCCACTTGCTATTGGGGGCCTATAGAGTGCTTGCACCTTTCTTATCTAAAAGCTCTACCCATATCACTTCAGTGGATGAGCCCTCCAGTATGTCCTCTCTGATTACTGTAAAATAATACACTCATTTATGAAGAAGTATTTATCCTTTATTGCCTTCAGTTCCACAATGAATCTGCGGTTTGATAGGGTGCTCGTCACTGCAAGACATTTGGCCCTGACAGAAATGGACACTGCAAAGGGGAATCATATCTTGCCCCAAATCTCATCTCAGCCATCAAAATCTCAATTTTCCAGCAAAATCACTTGCCAGAAACTAGGAGTGCAAACCCTGGGTCTTTTTTATCCAAACTAATAGATTCTAAAAGCCTGACATCAGGTAACAAAGAAAGGCAATGCGGTGATTCAGCACCCATAAATATTTTCAAAATGCTTCAACTACCTCGTTTTTTAAGTCTTTTTCACAAAAATTGTATAAGGCCTTAAGAAATTACAGATTTCTGTTTGGCTCAGCAGTTAAATGAGTCTGACACTGAGACATAAATGCCAGGCAGATTACTGATCAGAGTTAAAATCTGGATTCGCTCAGATGATCCTTAAAAGGGAATTTGTCTTAGTATCTGTGGGCAAATGAAGAGGCCTAGTCCTGATCTTTGTACAGTAATCAATATTGGAAAGGACTTGTGTGGACGTCATCAGATTATTGTGATATCTTCACACTTGAATAGTCTGTTCATATTCAATTACTTGTACTGTACAACAATCACTTGTTGAGACCATACAGCACCAGGCAACGCATGCCTGATTCCACACAAGGAGAGCAAAGTAGTAGAGCATTGGGTAAGGTAAATCTTTTTCTCATAAAGGCAATTCTCTCCATTTAATAAATGCCTTTGCTTAATACAATGTAATATAGCATTCACTTTTAGACACCCCAATTAAAAAGGGAATTGGGAGCGCTGGTGCAGGATTCCCAAAAGATTAATTTGCAGGTTGAATCGATAGCAAGGAAGGCAAATGCAATGTTGCCATTCAAGAAGACTATAATGTAAAAGCATGGATGCAATGTTGAGGCTTCATAAGGTACTGGTCAGACCACATTGAGAGTATTATGAGCAGTTTTGGGCCTCATAACTGAGGAGGGATATGCTGGCAATGGAGAGAGTCTATTGGAGGTTTACAAGAATGATCCTGGGGATGATTGAGTTAACATATGATGAGCATTTGATGGCTAAGGTCCTGTAACCCATTGGAGTTAAGGATGAGGGGTGATCTCATTGAAACTTACTGAATAGCGAAAGGCCTGGATAGATTGGAGAGCATGTTTCCACTAGTGGGAAAGTCTAGGACCAGAGGGCCCAGCCTCAGAATAAAAGGACATACATTTATAAAGGAGCTGAGGAGCAATTTCTTTAGTCAGAGGGTGGTGAATCTGTGTAATTCATTGCCACTGATGGCTGTGGAGGTTAAGTCATTGTGTATATTTAAAGTGGATGTTGACAGGTTCTTGATTAGTAAGGGTGTCAAGGGTTATAGGGAGAAGGCAGCAGAATAGCGTTAAAAGGGAAAGACGGATCAGACATGATTGAATGGAGGAGTAGACACGATGGGCCAAATGTCCTAATTCTGCTCCTAGACTTAGGAACACGATGTGCATACATTGAAAATGATTCCATCCAGATGGTGCAGGGTTTCTTTATATACCTTTTGCAATATTTCGCATTTGACAAATAAAAATATGCCAGGATTTTCATGCAACTAGTAGTGCTTGCATGAGAATCAGCTGGGAGCAGGATCCATGATGGCTGATTTTCCATCTGTGGTCAAATCCCAGCTAATAATGCCAGTCTGGGTCTCAGAAATCCAGAGGTACGTGGCTAACTGGTGTCTTACAATCTATCAATATTTTCAGGGGAAACGTAAGATGGAGAAGAGGGTGGCAGCAAGAAATAACATGCTGAATACATTTCCCAAAACTCTTACCTGCTGTTACCTCAATTTCACCGGAAGTTTCACTTGGTCTTGGTGTCATGAGTGGGGGGATGTATGGAGGCCCAGAGAACAATCTTGAACCAAGAAATGGAGCTGGTGAATAATAATTTGAGTGCAGTCCACACCCATTATCCCGCATCTGTCAAAGAGGAACGGAGATCTGTCAGTGGAAGCAGATAACTGGGAAAATCAACAAAATAACTGGGAAGGAAGGCTCAGAATGCATCCAATGTATTTTTAAATAACTGCAATTAAATACCCCTATTCCTTCTCTTCTCCCATCCTAAGTAGGAACTGAGTGGCAAATAAAAGCAAAATATTCCTCCACATCTGAAACAAATTCAATCCTGCATTGTATAAAATGTTCCATCATTTGGAATTCATTTGCCAATGTTATTCAAGATGCCTGGCATAGATTGAACTAGAAAATATTAAATTGACCCAGTACTTATCCGCTGCAGAGTTCAAGGTGTGTTTTTGCTGCATTGTATAGGGGTGCCTTAATTTGCATGTCGCCCTCTGCTGGAATAACTCAGCTTTGTTCAGTGTTATCAATGGTTCCCAAAGCTTTGCCCCTTTCTAAATCAGATTAGTTTCATATCATATACATCAGGGGCAGTGAAATTCCTTGTTTGGATCAACTTCATAGAGTACGCAATATACGTACTGTTAGAAATAGCAATTAATACAATGGAAAATGCAAAACAACAGAATAATGCAAATAATATGGTGCAATCTGGTGCAAAAAAGTACTGTAGTGCAATAAGAGACTAACCAAAATGTAGTTATGGGTAAGAGTACATGGGTGCACCTCAGGGAAGAAGGTGTGAAAGAGGTAATCATTGGGAAGTCAGACAGCAATAGAGCAGAAGCTGTTCTTGCATCCAGACGTCTATGCTTGCAAGCGCTTTAACTTTATCCATAAGGAAGAAGAGAGAAAATTGAATGGCCAGGATGGCAGGCATCCTCTAACAATACTCCCAGACTGAAAAGTACACAACGTGCTGCCGCACTTTATCCTCCAGATCTTTATCCTGTACTCCATCTACTCCAGGCATCATTTTGGTAAATCTCCTCTGCACCCTTTCCAAAGCCTCCACATCGTTCCTATAATGGGGCGAGCAGAATTGCACACAAATGTGGCCAAATCAAAGTCCTATAAAGCTGCATCATGACTTCCTGCGTCTTATACAATGGCCTGACCTATGAAAGTAAGCATGCCATATGCCTTCTTTACTACTCTTTCTACTTGTGTTGCCACTTTCAGGGAGTTATGTACATTGACCCCAAGGTTCATCTGTACATCAATACTGTTAGGGTCATGCCATTAACTGTATATTTTGTATCTATTTGTATACTACTACAGTTGCCTAACATTGTCTGCAAGGAGCTGTAGCTGGACACACCTCGCATTGGTGTAGTCCTCAGGGACACTGGAAGTCTCCCTGACATGACATATCCAGCGGGAGGACCAAACAATTGCCCTCACCTCCATCATTACTGCACTAGATCAAGGAACATATATGGAAAATAAAGACTGTACCTTATCCCACCATCACCTTCTTTACCAAAGTCTCCCAAGCCAAAGTCTCACAATGGCCCTCCACATGGCTCTTCAGCCTCTCAAGCCAAAGACCGCTCCACTTATATCTAAAGATATACACAAAATACTGGAGTAACTCAGCAGGACAGGCAGCATCTCTGGAGAGAAGGAATGGGTGACATTTTGGGTCGAAACCCTTCTTCAAACTCTATATCTACCTTCCTTTTAAACCACATACAGTATCTACCTTCCTTTTGAACAACTAAGGAGCAGTCATTCAAAGATGCTGACTGCTAATGAAACTCACCTCGGCTCATTAACTGTGGGGCCTCAGTAAATGACAGCCCTCTTTTAAAAGTCTTGCTCCTCTGAAACTGCTTTTAGCATGTCCAACTGAAATGCACCTCAGTAGGCTTTCTCCATTTGTCTCAGTGTCCAGTTCTAACCTTAATGAGCAGTGACTAGAGCTGTTACTTTTTTCTCTTTTACAAAGTCAACTAAATCAATTGATTGCAACAAGAAAGCTTAGTTATTCAAGATACAACAGAACAAATGAACAAGCAACATTGAAATAAAACTATGGTTTTATCATTTTGATGAGACATGTTTGTCTCTTAAGATTTTGTGATAAATTTTGAGAAATGTCTTAAGCTCTCTCCATAATCTATTGATGATCACACAGCTTTCATCTATGTACTGGACTGCAACAAAGTTGGGAAATTTGAGCAAAACACAAAGTTCTGGAGGAACTCAGCAGGTCAGGCAGCATCTGGAGAGGAAGTGAAGACTGATAAAGAAACACCACCTGTACATTGCCTCCACAGATGTTGCCTAACCCCCTGAGTTCCTCCAGTACTTTGTGTTTTGCACAAGATTCCAGCATCTGCAGTTTCTTGTGTTTTTTCTGAAATTGGGAGACTGTTCTTAAATATGCCTTGCCACCTACTGACCACAACATGCAACTGCATGAACGCAAGCAATTAGGAATAGGAATAGAAATACTTTATTGTCACAAGTGACTAGGCACAGTGAGATTCTTTGCTTACATTCACAATTTATACAAATAGCAGCCATCTACGGTGCTGACAAAGTTACAAAGCACTCCGGCTCCCCCTATGTCCCCCCTCCCCCCAGCGGTCCCCCCACGCCGGGTATTTGTGTATGATTTTTAAGGATTTCCAATCTAGATGTTTAAATTGTGAATTTTAATCGCAACATCAACTTTGAATATGTATTGGTGCCTATACAAACATTTTAATAACAGCCTTGTTGATCATTTGTAGATGTGCAATTTGAGAGTTCAGGTTAATTGAGATACGATACGATACGTTGGCAGTTTATTGTCAGACTGAGGTCTGAAATTTGTTTTTGCATACAATGTGATGATGATGTGTGAAAGCATATTGAGAACTACCACCAACATCTACACTAAGGTTAAATGCTGCCAATGTAACAGAAAAAGAGATTACAGAAATTAGACAAGGAGAAACATGTCAGCACTCAAAGTGGAAATGTTATCCAAACCAAATTGGTTGCAACCTAGACAATACCGATGGAGGTAGCAGGGGTTCATCCAATTTGTTAGATTTGGAAATAGTGACAAAGAACTAGAAATTTTCAAAACAGAAAAGAGAAATGAACTCAACGAATACGTCCAAGTTAATGTGATGGTGAGAAACTTTTACAGACAATAATCCATGACAAATGTAGGTGTCATTTGGAAAAATGGAAGTTAATAAATGTGAGATTTATATATATATATTTGGCCGACATGGCTGTTATTTTTGATTAAATAAGAATATATGGACTATAGCAGTATATTCTTCAGTATATGGATTTTAAAGGGACATTTGACAAAATATGATTTAATTGCAAAATTGAAACTCATGGATTAAAAGGTCATCTGCAATATGGATATGAAATTGTCTAGGAACCAAATGGAAGAGAGCAGTCACAGAGCAGTGAAGAATGGTTGTTTTTATAGACTAGTGGAATGTCAATAAGCTGCGAACAAAGATTTAATATGTTTGCCAAAAGGTTCAGGTTGAAAATAAAAGACTTTTTCATCCAGCCACATGTATGATGTAGTGCCTGACATGGTGGTGGAGGCAGATTTATTGCAAGTTTTTAAAATTGAAGTGGTTAAGCACTTAAAGGGGGAAAAAGAGGATCTCTATGAGAAAAGAACAGAAATCGGAATTGGTTTCAAAAGATTAAAAAAACAGAAAATGTTGGAAAACTCAGGACAGTCAACATCTAAGGAAATACAAACCGTCAAGGGTTCAGGTCTGCAGCCCTTCATCAGTGCCATGCATTCTATAGTGTTGGAAGAACAGAACACTGAGAAATAGAAATACAGTTGCATTTCTTGCCGGAAGAAAATTACTACAAAGTATATTACATTCAAAAATTAAAATATTAGGCGAAGGAAGGCGAATGCCTATTTATTTTGAAAGGACAACAAGACAAAATAGGGATGTAATGCTGAGACTTTGTAAGACACTGGTCAGACCACATTCAGAGTATTGTGAGCAGTGTTGGGCCCCATATCTGAGGAAGGATGTGCTGGCACGGGAGAGTGTCCCGAGGAGATTTACGAGAATTATCCCAGCAATGATTGGGTTAACATATCATGAGAGTTTGAAGGTACTGGGTCTGTACTCGCTGGAGTTTAAAAGGGTTAGGGGGGACCTCATTGAAACCTACCACAGAGTAAAAGGCCTGGATAGAGTGAATGTGGAGAGGATGTTTCCAATAGTGGGGAAAACTAGGACCAGAAGCCATGGCCTCAGAATAAAAGGACATCACTTTAGAAAGGAGATGAGAAGGAATTTCTTTAGTCAGAGGGTGGTGAACCTGTGGAATTCATTGCTACAGACAGCTGTGGAGGCCAAGTCAATGGTTATTTTTAAGGCGGAGATTGACAGGTATTTGATCAGTAAGGGTGTCAGGGGTTTATGGGGCGAAGGCAGGAGAATGGGGTTGAGAAGGAAAGATAGATCAGCCATGATTGAATGGCAGAGGAGACTTGATGGCCTTATTAGTTTTGGACGGATGGACGATGGCAGAATGGCCTTATTCTGCACCTACAACTTATGAACTTATTACATCTTTTTTTTTACATTGTGGAAATTTAAATCATATTACAGCATTTAGCTGAAAGTAGACTCATAATTGAACCAATATTATTCCATTTAATAATGTCTTACCAACATGGGGTTTGGGTGGAATGCTCCAAGACTTCCTTGGACAGGCCTGAAGCTGCCTCTTGAGGCACACATGCCAGCTGGCATAGGTGCTCCCTTGCAACCTGGCTGATTCATTGGGTAACCCATTGAGAAGGGATGATAACTATACACACTGCTGCAGTATCCTGTATACAGCTTTGGTGGCAAGATGTTCCGGTAAAAGCCACTGCTCACCAAATTCCTCTCAGCTTGCTCTTTACTGGCAACCTCCTGGTATAATGCAGGATGATCTAAATGTGAAAAAAATCTCCGTCAATAAATCAACCCAGTGCCAAGCTTAAGTAATTAAAAAGCAAATAAAAAGTGAGTAAATAAAGCGTAAAACTAAAAGGGAGGGAGGATTGCAGGCTTGGCCTACAACTTTCTTATTTGTAATGCTCCTGGCTTTGTTAGCGGCAAAATTGGCTGGAACTTTTCATTCTCAGCTAGAGGCTGCATTAATGGAGATGAAACACACTAGGGGAAGCTTGCCTTCTATAGTTGAGTCTGAAGAAGGGTTTCAGCCCGAAACGTTGCCTATTTCCTTCGCTCCATCGATGCTGCCGCTCCCGCTGAGTTTCTCCAGCACTTTTATCTACCTTCTATGGTTGAGTTTGTTTGAACAAATTGCTGGAGCTCATGCTTCAGTGGTACTGTAATGTAGCCATGCCTAGGCAACACCAGGGGAAATGGGGCGATAATTTGACAATCCCAAAACATATACTGTGCAAATGCTCAAGTTACCCCTGTATTAAACGACTCCAGCTTCTTTTCTGTAAGCTGATCAATAAATTGCTAGATATCATCTCCCTCGCTCCAACTTTTGATTTCATTTTACTTCTCCTCAAACTCTTCCTAACACTTTAATGACACGTGCAATGCTTCCTTCCTTTTCACACTATCAGCTGAGCATTGGTTACCACGGTTCCATATTGAGGAATTCTCTGCCAAAAAGCTGTCAGCTCACTCTTCTCCATTAAGATTCTCCTCCACAATCCCTTCTTTGATCATCTGCCTGAATATTTATTGCTTAGGCATACAGACTATTGTTTTTATTATATCACGCCAGTACTTTAGGAAACTCTTCTTTATTCAAGAAAGTTTATCCAGGGGAGAGAAAAGACTTTGCCTTCCATCACAGTGAGGAGGAGGTTCACTGTGATGGATGTTTGTGTGAATTAATTGGTTGTGTGTCTAGTAGGAATCGTTTTTGTTTGTATGGCTGTAGAAACAGAGTTTCGTTTGAGCCTCACTGAGGTTCAAATGACAATAAATATTGTATTGTATTGTATATATAGGAACGTTGTGTCCTCAAACCTCAAGGATGTCATATATATACATCATGTACATATACTTCAATTCAAGTTGAATGTTGTCAAGTATGATGAGGTATGCATTCAATGAAAGTCTTGCTTCAGGAGCATCACAGGCACATGAACTTACACAACAAACATGAATTATACTTGTTATACAAAACAGTGATAGGACATCAGTGCAGAACCCAATCTTCTTATCGAGTCCACACACAAGATTAGAAGTTGTTCAGCCAGAGTAGAACACACTTCTCGGCATCTGCATACAATGGTGTCTGTCTTGTCGCTTCTTGTGCTTCTTGTGCGTGGTGGTGGAAAGATTGGTGGAAACAGGGCCACGACGTGAACGCTCTTTCCTTGATCCCAGAACACAATTAGAAAGCACCACAATGTTAGTGCAAGAGGTGGTCCACGCTGTTCCACTGCTGAGGTAGGATTTGGGTTGTGCAGGTCAGTTCAAGGATCTAATAGTCATAGGAATTAAACTGTTCCTGAACCTGATGATGTTGGACAATAGGCTATTGAACCACCTCTCTGACGGTAGCAGTGAGAAGAGGGCATAGCCCCGATTGTAGGGATCCTTGATGTTAGATGCTGCCTTCTTGAAACTGTGCCTAATGTAGATGCTTTCAATGGTGGAGACACTGCATGGTCCACCACTCTGCCGTCTCTTGCATTCCTGTGTGTTGGAATTGCTGCAACAGGTTATGATGCATCCATGTCAGGTTTTCCACAGTGCACCTGTAAAAGATTGTTCAACTATTTGGTGACATGCCAACTCCTTTAAACGAATACAAAAGTAGCCAAGCTTCTCTATGATTACATCTGTGTGTTGAGCACTGGACAACTGGACTGCGAGGATGTGATGGCTCTGAGTGGTGCAGAGAGATTTTTGTTGATAGAAAGACATTTATGTAGAGACTTTGTCAACTTTTAGAATGTTCAAAAGTACTTTACGGCTTCCGTTGTAGTTATTACCATACTAAAAGTGGCAGCCAATTTGCACCCAACAGAAGATAGGCACAAAGTGCTGGATTAACTCAGCGGGTCAGGCAGCATCTCTGGAGAAAAGGAGTAGGTGACCTGTCGGGTCGGAACCCTTCTTCAGACAGAAAGTAAGAGGCGGGGAGGCGACATGGGGGGAGGGGGGGGGGGGGTGCAGTGGGGGGGGGGGGGGGGGGGATAGGAGAACTGGAGGCAATAAAAGAAGAGAACAAATCAGGCCAGTAACTGATGACCTCAGGAAGAGTGGTGTCCGTAATGGCCCAATGTTGGCTGGGGAAGATGCGCTAACAAGGGGGATACAAGGATGTGTTAACATTGGAACTAGCAAGACTAGGGTAAGGGAGGTGGGGGGGGGGGGCATGCAGGAGCCCAAATACAGGACTCAACACAAAACATCGCCTATCCATGCCCTCCAGAGATGCTGCCTGACCCACTGAGTTCCTCCAGCACTTTGTATCTTTTTTTTTATTAACCAGCATCTGCAGTTCCTTGTTTCTACATTTAATGAAGACACTGGGCCCTTGAATTCAACACAAAAGATCATTGATGTTTATTTGGGAGAGCAGGCAGAGCCTCAGGTTGATGTTTCATTTAAATATTGGTATCTTTGACAGTACAGCACTTCCTGGGCTCTGTACTGGGGAGGCAATCTAATTTTGTCCAGTACATAGTCTGGGGTGGAAGGGAAACATTCAACACAAATTATACTTCCGTGGACCTTTTATTTAATGGGTGTAATGATGAATGGAGGTCGTTCATTGGAGTCTACTTGTGGATTGTGAGAAAAAATATATTTCTCGGTTAGAACAATATCAATCTGAAGAAGGTTCTCGACCCATTCCTTCTCTCCAGAGATGCTGCCTGTCCCGCTGAGTCACTCCAGCATTGTGTGTCTTTCTTCGGTTTAAACCAGCATCTGCACTTCCTTCAACCCAAGAAGATATCGTAGGTACACAAAAATGCTGGAGAAACTCAGCGGGTGCAGCAGCATCTATGGAGCGAAGGAAATAGGTAACGTTTCGGGCCGAAACCCTTCTTCAGTCTGATTCCTGATACCTTCGATTTCCCAGCATCTGCAGTTCCTTCTTGAACAAGAAGATATCGTCTCAGGATTACTTCCGTTATGAAATACTTTTTACCAGGGCAGGTTGATAACTTGGCTCTTGGTCCTCACCAGATAGATTACTTTAATTTCCTCATGTTTTCCCACTAGCAGGAGTTTTATAGTGGCAACAGTATACACGTGTCAGCCTTTCCAGAGGTTTAATACAAGCTAAAGAACACCAGAGAATCATATCTCAGAAAGAATCAAAACCTTTCAGGAGTTTTGGGGATAAAGATCGTGTCATTGTGTCTCAATGTTTTAAAAAATCCTTTAATATAACGCTCGTTCTTATCCGCAACATTGAGAACAGCGTGCCTCCCAATACTTTAGCATCGTTTTGACCGTTTGGAGAAAAGACACAAGTATTACAATTTCTGTTTTTTTACAGAATCTATTTATCGGCTGCTCTTCCAGTACGCTTATTTTCGGTTAACGAAAACTTTGTTACAAGATAGTGGGACATAATCTAATTTAGAACTAAGTGTGCACTGTGCAGAAACAAGCAACCCAGGGCGGAAACTAGTTCCCAGACGGAAATTCAACCGATTCAGCGATGGAGGGTTATTAACCAGGAGAAACCAGGTGATCTGACAGTGAATGGCAACAATTATAAATAACTCTTACTGCTTGGAAATCGGAAAATATAAATACTGTTGAAACCAAAGATACTAGAGGAGTTGAAACGCTTCTTACTTTATATCAGTTGCCGTATCAAAGTCGAGACTCTCAAAATGATCCTGTCAATTTCAGGAAGTTCAACGCCGTAAGTGCAACAAATGAATTATGAAAGTGCTGCATGTGGGACCGCATGCAAAGAGAGGTGTCTAAAAACAGAGACACAAAGTGCTGGAGTAACTCAGCGGGCCAGACAGCATCTCTGGTGAAAATGGACAGGTGAAGTTCTGAAGAAGGGGTTCGGCCCGAAACGTCGCCTATTTCCTTCGCTCCATAGATGCTGCTGCACCCGCTGAGTTTCTCCAACAATTTTGTGTACCAGGTGAAGTTTCTAGTTGGGACCTTTCTTCAGTCTCGTTTACCAAGTCCAACCAGACCGTGAAATAGAAATAGAAATCCCTTCCATGTGGTCACCCATTCCTTCCCTCCAGAGATGCTGTTTGTCCTAAGTTACTCCAGCATTTTGTGTCTACCGTTAAATAAAAAACATGATAACCCCGAAGTTTTTTAGATCAGTTTCAGTCTGATTCAATTCTAAAAGACAAACCGAGATTAAAGTATCACGGTTTGAATAAATGAAATAAATACTCCTCTTCTCCCAGCATATGAGTCGCAAGGTGCGCAGCGCGCTGGCAAGCGCTGTAACTAACTTGCATTGTTTTTCTTACCGAACTGGGTGGAGGGGTGGACCATGTAGGCGGAGGAACAGTCCTTCCTCTCGCCTCCGCCCTGTCTGTCCTCCACGCCCAGGGAGGGTGCACGCCTGTCCGGGAGCGAGGTTTCACCCTCCGGCTGGGAGCTGGTGGTGGCGGGGCTCGGGGCCAGGGCTGCGAGTTGCTCCGGTGCAACGGGTGGGCTGGCGCCGGCAGCCGGCTGCGGGGGTGAGGCCAGCCCCATCTCCTCTTCCCGCTGCTGCTGTTTGCGGAGCGCTTTCTGCGCTGCCATGATGCGCTGGCGCTCGGCGATCAGGTAGCACTTGGGGCATTGGCAGCGCCGCCAGCTGCAAGCCCCGTGTCCCTTCAGCCTCACGTCGAAGCCGTGGTTCCGACAGCGGGAGCACTTGGGGGTCCGCGGGGTTTTGGCCGCCGCCGTGCCGCCACCTCTCTCGGCCTTCGAGCTGCCCGGCATTCTTGCTCTTTCGCTCACAGAGAGAGGGCTTTGCTTTTGAAACAGGCGCCAAGCTGGGAGCCGCACCTGCCAGAGAAGAAACGTTACACATGGTATACATTGTATGTTATTTATAACTTTCTTCAGATTGTCCCCAAGTCGATACTATTGCAACAAAACTCACCGGAACATCAAACGAGAGTCTCCCATCTATCTAGACTACACTTCTTCCCACCCTGCTTCCTTCAAAGACTCTATCCCCTACACCCAATTCCTTCATCTGAGCCGAAGATGAGGTGTTCCATACCAGGACGAGATGTCCTCATTCTTTAAGTAATGGGGTTCCCCTATTCCATCATAGATAAGGCCCTCACAGTGTTTCCTCGGTACCTGCATATCTTTCAATCATTTGTTCTATATCTCTCCATATCACTGTCTATACCTCTCGTTTCCCTTTCCCCTGACTCCCAGTCCGCAGAGACCGGTCCCTCCGTTACTCCCTGGTCAATTCGTCCCTTCCCACCCAAACCATCCTCTCCCCTGGTACTTTCTCTTGCAACCGCAGGAAATGCTACACTTGTCGCTTTACCTCCCCCCTTGACTCCATCCAAGCAGTCTTTCCAGGTGAGGCAGAGGTTCACCTGCACCTCCTCCAACTTCATCTATTGCATCCGCTGTTCCAGGTGTCAACTGCTCTACATCGGTGAGACCAAGCGCAGGTTTGGGGATCTCTTCACCCAACACCTCCGCTCGGTTCGCAGTAACCAACCTGATCTCCCGGTGGCTCAGCACTTCAACTCCCCCTCCTATACCAAATCCGACCTTTCTGTCCTGGGCCTCCTCCATGGCCAGTGAGTCCCACTGTAAATTGGAGGAGCAGCACTTCATATTTTGCTTGGGTAGTTTACACCCCAGCGGTATGAACATTGACTTCTCCAATTTAAGGTAGTCCTTGCTTTCTCCCTCCCTCTCCTCCCCTTCCCAGTTCTCCCACAGCCCACTGTCTCCACCTCTTCCTTTCTTCTTCCCACCTCCCCCCACCCCCACATCAGTCTGAAGAAGGGTCTCGACCCGAAACATCACCTATTCCTTCACTCCACAGATGCTGCCTCACCCGCTGAGTTTCTCCAGCATTTTTGTCTACCTTCGCTTTTTCTAGCATCTGCAGTTCTTTCTTAAACACCCAGTCTGAAGGATGGCCTCCACCAGAAACGTCACCTTTTCTCCAGAGATACAGTCTGACCCACTGTGTTACTCCAACTTTTTTGTGCCTGTAAATGAGAGCTTTTGTCAGGCATGGGATCAGACTTCACCCGTGGTTTGTCAGGACAATTTCTTAAAGCGAGGATCACGCCAACTCTACCGATCGGATAACGTGCTCTTCCAGCTGTGGACACATTCACTTCCTGGTGAACAATACAAATACCAAGGACAAAATCAGTTTGGGAATTGGCAAAGTCTGAGCGCCAGGGCCCAGGTTGAAAGTCTACGGTGTCTGTGAAAAGAGCCATCGAATTAACTCCGTTGATGGCATGTAGAAATGCTCTAAATTCAAAACTTGGCATTTCGCTTGCACAAAGTGTAATGTGTCACTTGGAAAACAGTTTAATAACATTTTTAGGAACCCAATCACTTTCATCTGAAATCCCTGAGGTGCATGGTGGAAATCAAAGTGCAAAAACCCAGGCACCCATATTCAAGTTTAAGTGGAGTTTATTGTCATATCATATGTATGGTAAGATACAGGTAAGATCAATCTACCAGCATTATGGACCCTTACACTGGGTCAAACATATAAAAAGAAATGATACATAGAAGTTGAGTATAGAAGTTGGGAGGTCTTGTTAGAGTTGTACAAGGTATTGGTGAGGTCAACAAAATGACAGGATAGCTGAAAGTGCCGATGGCTATGCTTTTAACTTGAAGAAAGTGATAGGAGTCAAATGGGTTTTAAGGGTTTCACCAGGCGGAGGACAGTGCTGGCAGAGGGAAAGCGGATTGGGTCTCTTTTCAAGAAAGAACCGAGAGCCTTGAGACCTTCATGGTGAGGGACGGAGATGTAGAGGGACTGCATGACCATGTGAAAGATGAGGCAATAGGGGCCTAGAAATTGAAAGTATTTGAATAGCTGAAGTGTGTGTGAGGTGCCTCAGATATAGACCGGAAGAGACTGGACAAGGAGAGGATAAGATACAATCAAGGTATTTGGTGATGAGATCTGAGGCAGGAGCTAGTAGAAGCTATGGGCCTTTGGGAAGGAAACAGAAGTGGGCTGCGCTGGATGTATATATTCCAGTTATCCAGATGGTGCACAGCAGAATGGAGAGTCAATGAGATAGCATCTGCTGTTGACTTATTGTAGCGATAGACAAATTTAAACAGGGCAAGATCATTTCTGAGGCAGGAGTCAATTCGTGCCTCAACCAACCTCTCAAAGCACTTCACTAAGGTGGATGCAAGTGCTACCAGATGGCAGTCATTGAGGTAGGTCACCATGCTCTTCTTGGACATCGGAATGATAGATTCCCTTTCGAAGCAGGTGGGAACCTCAGACCGCAGAAACGATGCAGAAATGATGGTGCTTTCGAATACTCTGGCCAGTTGTTCCACACAGGTACCTGGCCAGGTACGGTGTCTGGGCCTGACGTTGGTCCTGGATTCACCCTCTTGAAAGATGCTCTGACATCAGCCTTAGAGACTGCGATCACAGGGTCATCAGAAGCTTTGGAGATTCATGTAGGTGTATCATTATTTTCTCTTTCCAAGTTATTAAACGCGTGTTCCAAATCTTATGCATTAATAACGGGGCATCGCACTGTACAATGTCTCATGGCTGAACCTGGATCACGATCATTATGATGTTATTTTGTGATGGGCCACAAAAAGGTTTGTTTATTAGTGTCACTTGAACCGATGTACAGAGAAACAGTTTGTTTTGCTTGCTATAAAAGCTCAGAAATACCATATCTAAATGCAATCAAGTCAAACACAAGTACTGTATGTGGAGCAAAGGTAGAGATACAGAGTGCAGAATACAATTCTCAGCTGGGTAGTTCATCAGTCCCATGGATAAAGTCCAATGTCCTCAATGTGGTAGAGATGCCATCAATGGGAGAGAGAAAGATATAACAACTGCTTCAATGTACTTGGGTTGTACTTTACATGTAAAATATATATCCATATGTGAGAATCATTTGAAGATTAGAAAACATGTTGAAAACTATGTATGAGCACACATGTGAGGTACTTTGAGTTGGATATTGTTCAATTCCTGAAATTTATTTAAGAACATGACTATAAGCCTCAGAAACAATAGCAAAAAAAATTGGTAACCCAGCTGGATACAATATTGAATGATTTTGGTAGTATCATAAATGTGTAATCATATAAAAGAAGCAGTGTAGATTCAAAGTAATAACCTGACCAGACTCTAGAGCTAAATTAAACGTGAATCTCCCTGGGCCAGGTAAATAGCAAGCTTTCGATTTTGAGCTTTTCCTAACTCTCATTTGGCGATCTTGCTCCCTCATTCTTCTCTGAAAATCATCTGACTGATTGAACCCTTGAGTCATAACTCCAGTACATCACACATTTTATTTCATCTTCTCTGACAGGATAACTTTTTTTTTTACCTTATTCCCATGAAAGATGAACAGCTGATGACCTCTTGTTGACAAATTAAAATATATTATATTTGCTAAATGTTGTCCCATGGAGTCCAAACTGCAGATGTGTGTGAGAATACAGATGAGTAAAATATACAGATTGTGACTGAAACTGTGGATTGTTGGAATTAAAAGTTCCTGGAGCTTTCAAACTCCTCTCTACCTAAAAATCCAAAAATCAAAACCCTAGCCCTAACCCTAACCCTAGCCCTAACCCTAACCCTAACCCTAGCCCTAATCCTAATCCTAATCCTAATCCTAACCCTAACCCTAACCCTAACCCTAGCCCTAACCCTAACCCTAACGCTAACCCTAGCCCTAGCCCTAACCCTAACCCTAACCCTAACCCTAACCCTAACCCTAACCCTAGCCCTAGCCCTAACCCTAACCCTAACGGTTACACTGTCTTGCAACTCTCATTCTTGCTATCGGAATTTATAATATACCAATTAATGCAAACACAAACATTGTCTGGAAACAAAACACCTCCCCAGTGCCTGCAGTAATCACTGCTTCATTTATCATGTTGTCTACAAAATACCAAGTGGTTCCCCATATTTAACTGGAAAGCGTTTGAATGGGCCCTCTGGGTCCTTGCATGTGTGGAACGGGGTAGAAAATAATAACAAACAAGTCTAGAGATGATATAGATTTTTCAGACATCGTTCAGCCACTTGTGTCATCCTGTGTATGTCTCCTCCTTGAACAAAATGCTGTGCATGATCGATGGACTGAAAGATCAAATACAGAAGAGAATCAGTCAAAAAAAGGCACAAAGTGCTGGAGTAGGTCATCACTGGAGAGCATGGATAGTTGATATTTCGGGTTGGGTCCCTTCTTCAGACTCGAAACGTCACCTGTCCATGCTCTCCAGAGATGCTGTCTGAACTGCTCTGTTATTGCAGCACTTTGTGTCTTTTTTTGTAAACCAGCATCTGTAGTTCCTTGTATTCAGAATATATCAAAAACTTCTTCTCCTTTTTCTTAGCCAGCCCCTCAGGATTGAGGACGATTTGCTTGAGAATGATTTGTGAGTTCTGAGGTGTTAATGTAGCCAATATGCAAAGTGCAAATCTTCCACAGATGGGATAAGTGGTAGCCAGCAGGATTGGCAACGGGTAGTTTGTGAGTTCTGCAAGGACACCCTGTTCCCAAATGCCTGTCTTTGACTTTCTTGACATCGTTCTGAATACTTCTCTGCCAAAAGTCAATGGGGAAGCTGCATTTCTTTAGAGAGGTTTAAATCTTTTCCTCCCGGGGTCTCAGGGATCTCGTCACAAGATAGAGCTTGCAATAAAATGTTTGTGAATGAGCTACGTGAATGACATAGCTGACTGAGGGTAACTAAAGCCTCAACACTGGGGATGTTGGCCCAGGAGAGGACACTCATTTTGGATCAGTCAGACTTTCCCACAGTATCTGTCCTTTGTAAAAAAAAAGTTCCCTCAGAGAAACACTTTTGGCTACAAATCCAACAGGCAGTGGCCCTGCAGGAGAGAGACACCATGCATCCTGTGAGATGCGTACCTGAGCACATTGTTAAAACCATTTGTCATAATGTCTCCTTGTCACAACTCACCAGCAAGCACCAAGACCTTGCTTAGCTTGCAGTGAAAGGGACCCCTCTCTCATCAGATCCTTCCTCCACAGTTGGAATCGCAACATACGCTGCCCTTGAGAAGGCTGCGATGTGGATGAGATGATCATCCACATCTTTGTATATTGTGCATTTGAGAAGAGGGTCTGCAAGAGGATGCACGGATACTAATCGAGGTCCATCCTGAGTAGCTGCGTAACACAGGAGTCTCTGTTCAAAGGGTTATTCCCAGGGATGTATATCAAGGTCAACATCAAGTGCTACTGCAAGATCATCAACTCAGTGAAAAGCGCACTTTTGGCTGTTCTATTTTGCATTGAATATATATGTTTTTTATGAATCAAGTTTATATTTGTAATTAAAAATGTCCCGTGCCATAAAGGAATGTTGCCAGTTCTAGTCACAGGCAGCTGCAAACTGATATAGAGGGAAGTGATAGATGCTGCCTCCTTCAGTACTGTGAGACATTGGACCCTGGACCACACAGAACACGGTCAGCAGTGAAATTTGACATAAAGGCCTTACCTTGGAACAATGTGCAGCAAAGGATCACTGGGATTCCTGGCAAGAAACCAAAGTGTTACCAAGAACCCCATCACTGAGCTGCAAGCCCCAAGAAACCTGCAATATACATTTCCTAAGCTTTAAGCTACTGGTAGGCTATAATAAAAGTTGATAAAACATTTCCTGGTATGTGTTCTTACTTTGGAAGTGTCCGTCATTTGCTGAGATGGTGCCCTACTTTTACAGAAATTTTACAGAAAGTATTGTGCTTAGTAATGAATAAAAAAACAATGCCAATAATATTGAATGATTTAAGTTTGTTTTCATGGTGGTATTCAATCATAGTTTCTGATACTATTAATATTTATGTTTGTTAACTTTGTTTTTAAATTAAATTCTTGGTTACAGTGAAGCACAGTTAATCAAAGTGTTAAACACCTGTCCCACGGTATTAGTTCATTCCAAGAGTTCTCCCGAGTTTGCCCTGATTCGAACACGGAGATTTACAGTAATGGCCACTCCTCGGTACTCGAGGCTCTCGTGGCCATTTTTCATCATGTTGAAAAATCTTCACGAGTCTTCCCGTGCTTATCTGCCGTTAGCAAGTCTTCCCGAGTACCTGCCGTTAGCACTAAGAGACGTCCCCGAGCTCCGACGTACCCGCTACGTTCATTCTCCGTGCTTACCACGAGTTTGATTTTTTTTTTAACTCGGGAGAGCTCTTGGAATGAACTCGCACTGTGGGACAGGGCTATTAATGATATTACAACAAATTATATAATGAGCATTTGTGTACATGTCTGACTGAGAAGGGTCTCGACCCGAAACGTCACCCATTTCTTCTCTCCAGAGATGCTGCCTGTCAATAGACAATAGGTGCAGGAGTAGGCCATTCGGCCCTTCGAGCCAGCATTCAATGTGATCATGGCTGATCATCCCCAATCAGTACCCCGTTTTTGCCTGCTCCCCATATCCCCTGACTCCGCTATCTTTAAGAGCCCTATCAAGCTCTCTCTTGAAAGGATCCAGAGAACCGGCCTCCACCACCCTCTGAGAGAATTCCACAGACTCACAACTCTCTGTGTGTCCTGCTGAGTTACTGCAGCTTTTTGCGTCTATTTGTGCACATGATATCAGCAAAAGGATTTGATAAATGGACAGTAGAGTAAATTTGTATAGGAGAAAAATCTATTGAGATGTCATGGAACATGACCTTCTGGTAAATGGAGAAGTATTTGTCAACTGTAGCAAATATCCCTAATCTGTCTGAAGAAAGGTCCTGACCACAAACGTCACCATCCTTTTTCTTCAAAGATGCTGCCCGACCCGCTGAGTTACTCCAGCACTTTGTTTTTCTCTTTGAAGTGTTGTTATTTTTTAAATATAGGAATCATGTAGCTAATTTGCACACAGCAAATTCTTACACACATAATCATGGCAATCGTCAGATAACTTGATTTAGTGTAGACACAAAATGCTGGAGTAACTCAGCGGGACAGGCAGCTTCTCTGGAGAGAAGGAATGGATGACATTTTGGGTCGAGACCCTTCTTTAGACTTGCTATAAAAAATAACTTGCTTTAGTCTGGTTGGATGATGGATAGACAAGAGAGATCCTCTTTTTTTCATCAAAATAATGTGTATCATCTTCCACATACATCCACAAAAAAGAAGTTCAGCTTGACATTGCACCTGAATGGTGGTTCCACTACCTGGAATTTGTACTCAAGTGTCAGGTATTGGTATAGAATTCAGAATTTTAGACACAGGGAAGAATACCACCATTGAATACAGGAAAATACAAACATCAGGTATTAAGATGATGAAAAAAATTATCTGTATTTTAGCAGCAGCACTGGAGCAGAATGAGACAACATATATGCGGCTGACAATTATAACTTGAAATTAAATTTATTGTTATGACTCATATTTCACTTTATGAACGTAAGTCAGTATATATTTGTTGTCAGTTTAATTTTAATACTCAATTTTAGTCATGGAGAGTTACAGAACTCAGCCTTCAGCCCAGTGAATCTGTGCCATATATTACATAAATGACATATGTTTAGTTTATATTATATTTACATTATACTGTATTATATAATTGTACAATACTCAGATAATAATATGATGTTTATTATGTCCTTGGCTGGTGCACTTCAAGATCCAGACAGCTGAGTATTTGCTTACCAGAACTGGCACGCTAAACTCTGAGAGTTCCCTTTTGAACACAAACTCTGAACATTACCTGAATCACTGGTTGTCTAACTGACACACGGAAAACCAAGCATGTATTTTTCCCACTGTTGGTGACATTTTAAAATAGCGTTAATTCAGATCAAAGCGTATACAAAGCAATGCTGATCTCAGCATAATGGATTTTTAATGCATTTCTCAAAATGCAACGTGGTGCAGTTAAGCGGCCGCCAGGAACAGCACAGCCCGCTGGGAGTGCAGAGTGGTGCCGAGAGGTGAGACACTGAATGCTCACGTTTTGTTGGAAGTTCGACCCCAGACAGTGCTGGAAGGTTGTGCATATTTGAGACGCGCGTCCGAGTGCGGGAGTCAGTGGCGATTTCCTGGCTGCGTGTTGCGTCAGGTTCATCTTATCAAATAATACGAGGAAGCAAGGAAAGAAGAACGTAAGCCACTTTTTTTTCTCTTGATTGTTTCTATTCGATATAATGTATTGATTATTTAAAGGAAATTCAGGTGTGTGGGTATTTAAAAAAAACCCATTAAACGCGTCCCTTTTTTATTTTTATTTTTTGTTAGCATCGGGGACAGAGAGTGGCATTGTTTATAACCTTTATAGCTATAATGGACTGTTCGGTTGGCATGGACGTGACCTTTGGTCAAAGGGTTCTGAAGCAGTTTCGTGCAGTTTGGTCCCGCTACCGTACTGCCCATTGAGGTTAGCTGAAAACTGCTAACTTCCGAAAACTGCATTGGAAGTAGAACATGGGACATGAACTTGTCGATTATGGAGCAATCTTGGGAGGTTAAATGGGTTACATCTGCTTCTATTTCTCACATCTGGAAGGAGGAGGTTATATTAGGGGGCTACAGGGAGCTGCAATCATGGCCATCTTCAAGAAAGGACGAAAGTCTTCTTATGAAATGCTCTCTCTGTGGGGTCTTGCCACAGGGAAAGTTATCATCAGGATCATTCTGAACCACCTCCTTGCATTTACGACAAGCTGCTCCTAAAATCACTGTGGACCTTCCATCTCGAGTCAGAGTGACATGATCCTACAAGAAAAATGCAGGAAGCATCAGCAGCCATTATAGATGACTCTTTTGAACACTCTAATGCTTTTGACTCCATCCATCAATCAATCAATCAATCAATCAATCAATGTCTGTGGAAATTCAATTTAATTGTATTCTTGCTTCACAAATCTTGCTAACAAATCGATAACAAAGGCAATCTCAGTGAAGACCAGTATCCAACAAGACTGCTCCAATGCCCTATCAATTTTCTCACCACTAAGTTGCACCTTTGACAATCTACGGGCATGGAGCCCATTCTTCATATTATTGCAAAACTCTTCATCCTACAACAACTTTATCCAACCAAACTTCAGCATTCATATTGCATTTATTATTGCCAGGTTTCTGAGATACAGTGGAAAAACTTTGAGTTGCATACTATGAGGCAGATCATGCTGTACATGAGTACAACAGGTAATGCAAGAGAGATCATAAGCAGAGTGTAAAATATAGTGTTACAGCTACAGAGAAAATGCAGACAAAAAAAATGTAAGACTGGCAACAAGGTAGATTGGAAGAATGGGAAAACATCTTTAGCATATCAAGATAACAGTGTGAGAAAAGCTGTTCTTAAATCTTGTAATATGTGCTTTCAAGCTTCTATATATTCTACCTGACGGGAGAAAGAGAAGAAAGAATGATCACGGTATGGGTGGTCCTCGATTACGTTGGCTGCTCTGCCAAGGCAGCATGGAGAGTAGATAGAGGTGGAGGGGGTGGGAGGCATGTTGATGAGCTGGTTTTGCATGATGTACTGGGCTGTATTCACAACTCTGCAATCTTGGGCAGAGCAGTGGCCATACCAAACTGTGATGCACCCCGATGGGATGAATTCTGTGGTGCATGTGCAAACTTTGTCAAGAGCCATTGGGGGCAGATCAAATTTCCTTTGTCTTCGGCGTAAGTTGAGACTTTGGTGTGCTTTCTTGGCTGTGTCGTCAATGTGGTTGGTCCAGGTCGAGTTGTTGGTGATATCTACACCTAGGAACCCGAAGCTCTTGACCATCTCTCCTTCAGCATCATTGGCGCAGACTGGGGTGAGTACTCCAATTTCTGAAGTCGCTGACCAAATCCTTTTTGCTAACACTGAGCGACAATTTGTTATTCTGATCCCATACTATTAAGATCGCTATCTCTTTATGGTACTCCACCTACTTGTAGAAGTTTCAGAGGCTTAAGAACCGTAACCTCCAGGTTCAAGAACAGCTTCTTCCCTATCAAAGAAGGGTCTCGACCTGAAACGTCACCCATTCCCTCTCTCCAGAGATGCTGCCTGTCCTGCTGAGTTACTCCAGCATTTTGTGTCTATCTTCCCTATCAACTACCAGGCTCTTGAACTACACTGCACAACCCAACCTCTGCAATGGGTTTCGGCCCGAAACGTCGCCTATTTCCTTCGCTCCATAGATGCTGCTGCACCCGCTGAGTTTCCCCAGCAATTTTGTGTACCTCTGCAATGATCTACCATGTTCTTTGTTTTGAGTTGCACTTTAATTTGCAGATTTCTGGTCTGGTTACTTCATATTACTAATAATTTATTGTAGTGTTGATTATTGTATATTTATTTGTTGTATTAGTGTGCCTGTAAAGCTGCAGTAAAAAAGAATTAATTTGTATTGTTCCTGGTGTATGTGACAAATAAACACTCTTGAATCCCTTGAACCCCTAATTCTTCGGTTCCACTGCGTTAGTGGAGGGGGGGGGGGGAGGAATAAATTTTCGAAGATCAAGCAGTGATTTAAAAAAAATTGCTGTACATTCACATTACTGGACGTTTCGTTTGGAAAGCACTTGTCAGCCCATAACTGGCAGCTCAGATGTTGAACAGTCAACAGGGGGCAATGTGAGCAAACAAATGGTTCTTTCCATTTCTGGAAGATGAGTTACAAAGAGGACGCAGCAATGAAAAGTAGAGTCTGAAGAAGGGTCTCGGCCCAAAACGTCACACATTCCACCTCTCCAGAGAAACCGCCTGTGCCGCTGAGTAACTCCAGCATTTTGTGTCGATGCAGCAATGAATTATGTAATTGTCCAAAAAAACTGTTCTACTAAACTGTCCCAAATATTGCAGTAACCAGTTCAGCTGTGTGTGTCGTGTAGAATTTGTTTTGCACCAGATTTACCTTCCTGCAGATCTCTTCCTATTTTTACTCTCCCATTGGGGTAAATGTCAATGTCAAAGTTCATCAGTGACAACATCCTCCACTACTTCTCCGATCATTCACCTTTGTGCACCTAGCCAATGAGTGGGTTGATGGCCCTGTTTCTGTGCTTTACGACTTTGTCGCATAGCCTGCAGTTTAGACAACCAGGACAGAGGATATCACCGCAGTGCAGCCCCTACACTGTATCTAATCAGTAACTCTGTGTGGGAAATTATATTGATCAGGAAGACAGAATGATGAAAGCTACACTGAGACCATTTGTGGTGCTTAGGATATCGCACCCCCAGGATGCGATCATCCGAGCCAGCACAACTCTGCCTCTGTTTTGATTCCGTACCTCCACCTGATGAGTACATTTGCTTGGGGAACAAATTCTGTTTCCAATATGCGGACACAAGAGACTGCAGATGCTAGGATCTTGAGCAAAAACAATCTGCTGGAGGAATTGGGCGAGTCAGGCAGCATCTGTGGAAGGAACTGGATGGATGCCATTTTAGCTTGGGACCCTTCTTGAGACTGATGGAGTGGGGGGGAGATGGCTGATGGAAAGAGGTCAGGGGAAGGGAACAACTGGAAAATGATCATATTCATCATCATCATAATCATACTTTATTAGCCAAGAATGTTTTGCAACATATGAGGAATTTGATTTGACATACCAATAAAAAGCACCAAAACACACAAATATCCACCACAGTGACTCCTCCATATCCCTCACTGATGGAAGGAGAAAAAAAAGTTAAATCTCTTCCCTTCTTTGTTCTCCCGCGGTCGGGGGCCTCGAGCCTTCGTTGACAGGATGATCTTGGCTCCCGTAGCCGGCGGTCGTGCCCTCCGTGTCGGGGCGATCAAGCTCCTGCATCGGGGAGATCTCAGCTCCCCGTGCCAGGCAATCGGACCCCGGGTCAGGGTTGTTCGAACCTCTTGTGACTTTGGAGCTTCCCGACATCAGTCTCTACCTGAGTTAGAATCCGCAGGCCGCGGTTGGAGCATCAATCCCAGGCAAGGGATTGGCTCAGATGGTAAGTCCACGGTCCCGCGGTGGGGCTCAAAGTCAGTCCCGAGCAAGGTCTCTAGCTCCATGATGTTAGGCCGCAGAGCGACTGGAGATACGATCTGGAAAACAATCGCATCTCCAGCAAGGTAAGAGATTGAGAAAAAAGTTTCCCCCAACCCCTTCCCTCACCCCCCACATAAAACAAACCAGAGAACATTAACTCATACTTTTTAAAACACACTAAAAATAACAAAAAAGACGAATGGACAGACCATCGCTGACGGCGCCACCCGTGGATGATAAGTGGGTCTTGGTAAGAAGGGATTGATATGGCAATGTTGGAGAAGGGTACGATATTAACCAAGGCTGGTGGTGATAAGTGGAGAAGACAAAAGGGTGCAAATGGTGGAAACACGGAACTGCAGATGTTGGTTTACAAGAACAATGGTGGAATCTGTTAAGAAAGGAAGGTGGGGAATGAAATGTAGAACCAGAGGGATGGTGGGTAGAAGGGAATAGGTGGGTGTTGGAAAAGAAAAAAAGCTCAGATGAAGGAGGCGGATGAAGGTGAAGGAACTGCATGACCAGGTTGGGGGGAGTAGAAAGAGAGTACAACAGTTTACAGAGAGAATCACAGTTTAAGAATAAGTGGTAAGCCATTTGAAACGGAGGACGAGGAAACACGTCTTCACACAGAGAGTGTGAGTCTGTGGAATTCTCTGCCTCAGAGGGCGGTGGCGACCAGTTCTCTGGATACTTTCAAGAGAGGGCTAGGTAGGGCTCTTAAAGATAGCGGAGTCAGGGGATATAGGGAAAAGGCAGGAACGGGGTACTGATTAGGGATGATCAGCCATGATCACATTGCATGGCGGTGCTGGCTCGAAGAGCCGAATGGCCTACTCCTGCACATATTGTCTATTGTCTATTATAAAGACCAGGCCACCGCTTCGCCAAACACTTACACTCTGTCCACCAGGGCCTGCTAAACTTCATGGTTGCCGGCTATTTTTAATTCCCCTTCCCTATTCACATACCTACCTGTCTATCTTCCCCGGTGTCCCACACTGCCAAAGATTCTTACCCAATCTAGTTTATATGTGACTCCAGACTGGCCAACTCCTGCTGCCACACAGGTCCTGATGTCCTATGAGCATCTCTACTGAAGCTGAACTGCCTGGAAAATGGGGTTGTGAGTTGCAGATGGGTCTCAAATTATACAAACAGGGGTCCAGACCCAAAGTGCCCCAATGACCCATTGATCTGGGGGAGTCCAAGAGGAGGGGGACTGGTGGAGACAGAAGAAGGAGTCATCAATGGACTCCTTCCCATAGAAAAAGGCATAGAAGCTGAGGCAGCGGAAGAGAAGCTCTACGTCGTGCGGACCGGGAACCCGTTGAGGTGGGGGGCGAAGGGGAACGAAGGTGAGGTGCGGTCTTTGTAGAGGACAGACCGTTCTGTATTGGAAAGGGGGAGGTCAGGGGGGATGGTGAAAACAAGACAAGGGTGGGGGTTGGGGCCAGAGGGGGGCAGGGGAGTGGATGGAGGTTGAGGCAAAGTCTTGCGGGAGTTGAATGGTGGGAGTTCAGAGAGGAGGGGGTGGCGGGTGTGAGGACTAGTGTATGGGTGGGAGTTAGTCAGGGTCACCTGGCTAAAAGAGGGGGAAGGGGACGACCCAGTGGAATCATTACTGAGGTTTCCTGTGTGTGTGGGTGGGGGGGGGGGGGGAAGAATGGGAGCAGTAGGACCAGGAGAATCAGACTATGTGGTGTTGGAGTTGTAACATGCTTCCATTGTAAGCTAACCAAGTGGAATACGAGATGTTGTTCCTCCAGGAGGCCCAGGACAGAAAGGTCAATATGGGAATGGGAAGAGGAGTCAAAATGGATAGCAACCTGGAAGGACTGCTGCGGTCCCTGGGTGGGGGTGAGGGACGAGGTGTTACATCTCCTGCAGTTGCAGGGGAAAGTAAATACATGATCCGTATTCAAAACCTGCAGCTGGCAATTAGAGAAATCTACCAGTACAGCTGCATCGTTGGTTTACTGTAGCATAACATAGGTTATTTTACCAATATCCCAGAGACCTGGACCTTTGGAGATGAGAGTATATTCCCCCGCCACTGGTTAATGTTGAGAAGTGTCTCTACTGTCCATATGAATCAACAATGTGACTTTGTCACTGGTCTGATTAAGGATATAGCAGCTTAATAAGTTTAAATCCATTCACAGCTACCGAGGACTTAACATTAAAAGTAATAAATACATTTGGAATATATAAAGTTAGTATCTGTGATACTGACTATAGGACTATACATTGTTATTAAGAACTCACTGGTTTACTGATGTCCATCAGAGAAAGTAATGTCCCAACTTTACCTGTTTTGGCCAATGTGCAAAACTAGAACAACCAAATGTTGTGGACTCTTCACTGTCTCCCTAGTTTGGGGGGACATTAGGGATGGATAATAAATGCTGGCATTGCCAACAATATTCACATCTATGAACAGATAACAACGTCCACAAGATTTCTTCTGTTGTTCAAACATTCTGCCTGCCAAACTATTGCCATTTTATCAGCTGATCTGCTCCTTCCTCAGACACTGCTGATATCTCACATCTACAGAGATTTCACAGCCAAGTGAACGGCAACTGCAGGGACATCTGCTCATCTTAACGCAGAATTCTAATTTTGTCCTGGTAATCTGCAAAGCAAATGAAAATATTTCTGTAAATGTCATTCCCTGACCTAGAAATCAGGTAAACCCTGCGGACATGTACTGCATGGCCCAATTTTGTAGCCTCTGTCTCTGCAGCTTTTATTATTTTGTATCATCATCAAATGGGGCCGGTCCCCAGTTAACTTGGTATCTATATTAAATTATGCAAATTAGAATGATCAGAACAGTAGGAACTTCCCATAATATTTCCTCAAGCCTATATCTTTTATGTATTCCTGAATCCTAAATTATTGTTGCTGGTACATTAATTAGAAATCTATCCTGTAAAATGTTTTGAAAGCTCAAATGTGCTACATCATTATTTGAAAAGTGACAGGTAGTTTGGTCAAATAGGATTACACCTTTTAAAAATCAATGTTTATTAAATTATTGCCATTTTTCTTCCTACCTGCCTGTGATATTTTGTTTCCTTTTTAAAATCCAAGTCGTACCACGTTAACCACTTGCATAGTCAAAGAGCAGCTGGCAGAGGCACAGATTGCAAGACACATTTTGAATCATGATGATTAGAACAGAAGGGAGACAGAAAGATGAGCAAATGTCTTAAGGGGCATGTATCCATGCAGTCAGTATCAGCAGTATTTTTTTAGGTACACAAAATTGCTGGGGAAACTCAGCGGGTGCAGCAGCATCTATGGAGCGAAGGAAATAGGCGACGTTTCGGGCCGAAACCCTTCTTCAGTTGTTGTGATTTTCATGGTCATTATCTGTATACTTGAATGTCCCAGCAGCATCCCAACCATAACAATAGATTGAACCAAAAATCATACCAAAAATGGAAAAAATGCTTACCAAAGAAAAATGGACATATGGAAATAAAGAATCAAGACTTTGACTTAAAAATGCGAAGGTCTTGACTAGCAATTACTTTGGATTCACCAGCAAATATTACCAGGTGAGATTTATGCTCGAAGTAGGATCTCGACCCGAAACATCAATCCTTCTCTCCAGAGATGCTGCCTGTCCCGCTGAGTTACTCCAGCATTTTGTGTCTATCTGAGATTTATGGAAGGAAGTTTAAAGACTCAACAAAATAATTAATGTAAATGTGAGACAAAAATGTATACTTCACATTAATAACCATGTGATCTTGAAGTGATTAAATTATATTTGAAGCAAATAGTAATATTTTGATCACTAAGTGCTTGGTTGGAGTGATCTGTTTGTTGAAATTTGCACTCAATCTAGACCGAAGACTCCCTGACTGCTTATTGTATACCCACACGATCTTTGAGTACATGCAAATGTATCCCGGCAGGACCGGCTCCCCCGCCGTAGACCGAGGATCTGCTCACGGTAGGCCCAGCTCGCCCACCGCGGACTCCAAACCTGCCCCTGTGCCATTGGCGTCAATGGGACCCCTGCTGCCAAGAGCGAGGGGGGACTTGCGAGCAACCGGCGAGAGTGAGGAGGGCCGCTGTGAGCAAGAGTGCAGGTGGACCTTCTCGACCGCCATGCCGCCGAGAGCGAAGAGGGCCGCCCAGAGCTACCTGACGGGTGGCCACCGTGATCGAAGCAGGGACCCTGCAAGGAGCAGTTGAGGATGAAGGGGGACCCTGGCAGAGGGGAGACACCTGCTGTCACGTACGGCATCAGGCAGAAGATATGACTGTTCAGTGGACTTTTGTAACTTTGTCTGCGCCAGAAACGTGGCGACTCTTGACTACTGCCTACGGGAGGTCTGCTGTACGATTTTACCAGAATGTAAGGAAAACAAAGCGTTTCACTGTGCCTAGGTACATGTGACAATAAAGTATCACTGAAATACTTGCATCTCTCCAACATCACCCCAATCACAGCAATATGTAGAATCCTGAAGTAAAGATAATCTTAACTACCAGATTGAGGTTATTTTTCCCATGGAATAATTTGTAAAGAAAAGAGCATTAGTTAATATGGAGATTTTGAAAAATCTCTATTCCTGGGTAACAAATAAAAACTGGCATTCTCCAGTGACATATGATAGGGCCAGTTACTCTGAAAAGTCCTGAATTGTTTCTCTCAAACTCGTCATGCGTCATCTAATATATGCCTTTCCCATCTGTAAACTCTCAATATCGCATTGTAATTTCTCTTTTACACATATAAATAATCATCGGTGTGGTTGGTCCAGAAGACCGGGCTGAAGGGTTGCATGCACAGAATAGAGCCTACCCAATTTACAATTTATTTAAGTGAATAAAATATCTTTGATGATATAAAATCTTTTATGCCTGATTTGTCTTCGTGCTTTGTTCATATATTTAATGGAGATTCTGCCCCATTGTTATTTCTTCAGGTAATTCTTTCCCTGAGTTCAAAATGCTGGACCTCTTTACTGTTGTTTCAGAAAGCTTCAGAGTAATCTTCTCTTCTAATTGTTTCACAAGTAATTCCTATAATTATACATTGTATATAATTGGGAACAATACATTCTACCTTTGCAGTGATGCATGCACAAAGGGTTAACAACATTTCCTTATTGCTCAAATTATTTTGTTGTATTTTGGTTAATAAATGAATGCAGTATCCCACTATAATTGAAAATCTTTCCAAAATGTGAATAATATGCACATAGCAGAGGTAGGCAGAACAATAAATGGCTTGATATTAAAAGCAATATGGAGTTTATCATGCAGACAAAGACAAAGTTTGGATTGAGCTATTTTATTCTTTGCAAAATAATCCTTAAAGATTTAAAACATTTCAGTGCATTTCACTAAAATCTTATGTAAGTAATATGGCAAATTATTTCAACTTTCTAGAAGAATTTCTAAAGTTTCAGTTTATATCTTGTTGTAATGTATCATTTAAGTACAGAACAGCATGAACCCATTCATCTGACTAATTTTCAAATACGCTACAAACCTGTTTTTTACCTCCTGTGTTCAAGACCCAATGTTGCAGCTGAATTCCTTTGTAGTTAAAGTAAAAGCAGAAAGTGCTGGAAATACTTAAAATCAGGCGCCATCTGCGGTGAAATAAACACAGCTAATGCTTTAAGACGATGATCTTTCACCAGAAATGAAAAAGATTGGAGGGAAGAAAGGGAGAAAATGTAAAATAAAAGAGAAACATTTTAAGCAGGAAAGATCAAATGTGAAAAGGGATGATGATGATGCCAAGGCAAACAGGGCTATAAATGGGATACAAAAGATCTTTGCATAATTATATGGGGTGTATTTGTGTTTATATAAGGCCTTGAAAAGACCTTACCCAGATAATTGTGAACAATTTTGCTGTCCTTGCTTAAAGAAGGAGATAGTTGCTGTGAAGTGAATAGAGTGCAGTGAAGATTCCCCAAAGTGCTCGTTGGGATGGCAGTTCTGTCATATGAGGAGAGGTAGAGTACGCTAATCTCCTCTTTGGAATTTGGAAGAATGAGAGAAGGCTCTGAAACAGATCACTTTAAGCACAAAGTCTTTAAGAAGGAACTGCAGATGCTGGAAAATCGAAGGTACACAAAAATGCTGGAGAAACTCAGCGGGTGCAGCAGCATCTATGGAGCGAAGGAAATAGGCAACGTTTCGGACCGAAACGTTGCCTATTTCCTTCGCTCCATAGATGCTGCTGCACCCGCTGAGTTTCTCCAGCATTTTTGTGTACCACTGGTGCACAAATCTTTGTACTAGTTTAGTTTAGAGATACAGCACGGAAACAGGTCCTTTGGCCCACCAGCGATCCCCGTACACAAGCACTTTCCTACACATTCGGGGCAGATTACAATCTTTACTGAAGCCAATTAACCTACAAACCTGTACATCTTTGGAGTGTGGGAGGAAACCGGAGCATCCGGAGAAAGCCCACGTGGTCACGGGGAATACGTACAAACTCCATCCAGACAGCACCCATAGTCAGGACCAAACCCAGGCCTCTGGTGCTGTAAGGCAGCAACTCTACCACTGCGCCACCATGCCACTCATCAGGCATAAAGTCATTTCAAGTTATGTCACATTGTATACAAAAGTCCATTCCTGAAGCAGGGTTTTAGCCTGAAATATTGACAATTCCTCCCCTCCCCATATATGCTGCTTCCTATGTAGGAAGGAACGTCAGAGTCTGAAGAAGGGCCTCGACTTGAAACATCACATATTCCTTTTCTCCAGAGATGCTGCCTGACCCGCTGAGTTACACCAGCATTTTGTGCATCTCTTTGACAGTCTGCTCTGACATGGTGCTTGGCATTGGCTTCAGAACATTAGTGGAAGGCTGCTGGGTTTTAGTGGAGGAGATTGCGGATGGTGATGCAAAGTAATCTTGTGCAGGTTTTGGTGGAAAAGCCTAAGGCTTTAGGTTGAATTGAATTGAATTGAATTGAATTATCCTCTTTACCAGCACTAAGATCAGCACTCATGGCGGGCTGGCTGATTGACCGGGGCAGTGATGAGAGCAAATTCCCTAGACTTTTACAATTGTGAGTCCAAATTCTGCTCTAACTCCATTTACTAATTTGCAGATGATGACTCTCGAACAATGATGAGACGGAGTAGAGGAAAGAGATAGCAAGCGTAGTAATAGGGAGTCTATTATCTATTGTCTATATTGAATCAAAGCAACAACCTCTTCCTCAATGTCAGCAAGATGAAGCAGCTAGTTGTTGACTTCAGGAAGTGACATGGTGCACACACCCAGTCAGCATCAATGATGCCAAAGTGAATATTCAACTTCCTAGGCATAAATATCATCAACAGTTTGATGTGGAACAAACACATTGAATTTACGGCCATGTTTTAAGTTAACATCAACGCCCATGTTCAATTCCACTGGTACCATCTTACGGGTACATCAATGTATTAATACTGTTATTAATAAACATTCTTAATAAACATTTGGCCACTCATAATTTTGGGTGTGTGTGTTGTAGACTCTAGCCATTCCTTTATAACTTTGGGTGGGGTTAGTTTGTCAAATGTTATCCATACAAGATTCCACTGATCTGCAAACCTTCTATTAGCACACAGTGCTGTCGATAATATCACACACAATTCCTGACCCAAACCTACATAGATAATATACAGGAGCTAGCCATGGTTAATATGACTCCACCTCTTGTTTTACCCATCCTCATTTATAATCGCGAATGGTTGATTATACTCTCATTAAGTGCCCTGATTTAGGAAAAACATTCTGCAGTGCTCTCTTTAACATCAGTGGGAGGGGAATTATGACAATCTGATGGGTTACAGCCAAGTAAGTATACCAACGCTTCCACTTCCTCAGAAGTCTAAGGAATTTTGGCATATCTCCAAAGACTGTTGCCAACCTTTACAGATGTACCATAGAAAGCATCCTATCAGGATGCATCACAGCTTGGTTTGGGAACAGCTGTGACCAAGAGCGGAAGAAATTGCAGACAGATGTGGATGCATCAGACAGACCAGCCTCTCCACCATACACTCATCTACACTACACTAGGTCTCCCCCTCCCCCCTCTCCCATTGGGTAAAATACGGAGTTTCGAGCATCCCGACGAGAGGGCCTGTACATCAGGTCATCCGTAGCGGCGACTGCGGAGGGTTCATGGCCCCGACCACGGATGAACAAAGGAGGAGGACTGACAAAGTTACTGTCTTCCACCACAGTGAAGAATGTTGATTCCACTGTGGTGGATGTTCGTGTTGTATTCTATTGTGTATTGTGCTCTATTGTTTGTACGGCTGCATGGTAATTCAAATTTCACTGTACCTTAATTGGTGCATGTGGCAATAAACGTGAACTTGAACTTGAACTTGAACTAAAAGCTTGAAAACGCTTCCACTGCTGTTATCAGACGACTGAACAATCCTCCAATAAGCGAGGCATAGTCCCGATCTTCCAACCTACCTCATTATGGGCTTTGTTGCTGTTGCTATAAAGCTGTAGCACCATATTTTGCACTCTGGTAATTCTTTCTCTATGGCATTTGTGTATAGCTTGATCTTATTCATACATGGTATGATTCTGGCTACTGGCTAGCACACAAATACTGTATCTTGGTACACAAAACAATAATAAACCAATGCCAATCAGTTCCATCAGAAGGTAATAAATTCCTGCTGAATGAAGCTGCAAAATCCAAAAGCATGTCACACCAATAGCGATCTAGTGAAGTAACATGCACCCACAAAGCCATTTTTAACATTGGTCTTCATAATTATGTTGTCAGCAGTGTGACCTTGTCGGCAGTAAGAGTACTCAACTGTTGGTTGGATTTGGCTTGTGGCATAATTATAGTGGAGGCATCAAACAACAGACTACCCTTGGGTTTACACCTATTAAAATTGAGCTTGCCATTCTGAATTCTGTGCAGTGTTGGTGCTGGTCTACTCATTGTGTCTTAATGTTACCTTGTTTTCTGGCAGACCTACCAAGGCATAAAGCACCTTGTTTATTTCATTTCCATTTGGCCTTGCTCTGAAGGTTGTCCCATTAAGGCCCTCACCTGAGACGTCCAAAACAGATTCCAAGTGGGATCTCACTCTCCTGAGAGCTGGAGTTTGGCCTGTATGAATATAAAGATCACAAGATGTCCCAAAGACCAACAAATGGAGTGGCTCAACTGGTGAATAAATTCTTGACAAACAAATAGAACAGATAAATAGCAGAAAGTGCTCAGTTAGGGGAAAATCAACCCATTGAAATCTGTATATAATATAGGACAAGTTCCGAACTAGAATGAATCTCAACAAAGATGATTGCATCACTTTCCAGACTTACTGGGTACATATTCAAGATGGATGACAGTGTCATCACTACAATAGACCTTTTAAGGGCAATAATGAAGGTGCTCAGACTCCAGACAAGCAAGATATTGGTTTGAAGTTTCTGGTGATAAGGCATTCTGTCAAGTGATTTTGAAGGGATAGGTTTAGAAGTTTATGGGCCAATCGCAGGCAGGTGGGATTAGTGTAGATGAGGCATGTTAGTTGGTATGGGCAAGTTGGGCCGAAGGGCCTATTTGCACGCTGTATGACTCTGACTATCACCACTTTAATCCACTGTGACATGAGGGATAGATAGGACAATTTCTATACACTGTAACCTTGGGATACATAGAACAACTTCTGTAACATTTAAGTTGTAACACTGGGGAAAGTTGGTCGGGCACAGCAGATTATGAAGCCATCTATGCACAGCTTTAGGCGGTCGTGCACAAAAGTAGCCATTAGGGTAAGATTGACATTTGGGAAAAATTCTAACCATCTTTTGCTGAAGATTAGTGACTCGTGTCTCCAGATACCTATATATAAATATTTTCTGTGGATGAAATGTAAGACAGGTCAGGTGTATGTTGCAGCACAAGTGGGGAGTATACAACAACATTGAGAGCAACTTGCATCTGATGACCTAATTCTTTCCTGCAACTAGGTGAGAGTGTTGCTCTTGCAATATCAGTTACTGCTTTGTCGTGGCCATATATTCCACCTGGTTCTTGGTGCGTGCTTTGTCTGGCTCCTCCAAACTATGTTCCCTCCATATTAGGATCATCGGAGCTGATGGTGAAAGAAGCTAAACATCAGTTGAACCATATGCCAAAGAATAAGAATGCGCTCAGTGCTCAGCAACTGTCTGCACATTTTCTTAGGCCTGGTCTATTAGTTAGGACCCATACATTGCATGCATATCATTTTGTGTTGCCTCATTTGAGGTATTCTCATCTTGTTCACTGTTTTAGCATGGGATTGTATATGAATGGCCACACTCTAAACCTATACATCGTGTATTGTCATTATTTGATCAAGTTCCAATTGTTCTCGTTCCAGTTCATTTGTTTCATACAGTAATTTTCTGGTATGGGTTTTGGGCCATTTTCATGGACTGTGATGGCCTAGCCTGATCATAACTATGGATCAAAGAGGCACTGGTGTTACCACAAAGCAAGAGGCTTTGACATCTTAAATTATTCCCTGGAGCACCATTTCCATTAATGCACTCTTGCGATTTCTTGTTGATATATTTTATATCTAAAACTAACCTCCATTCAGAGAAATAAACCATTCTAATTATGATTTATCCAGTTTTTTATTTGTCCATTTTTCCAGAATATTTCCATTAATTTCTGAATCGCTATAATTGGAAATTTTTAAGTGAACGCCAACGCTGCATTCCCAACTCCGCCATATTCAATATCACTGGTCCCGTCTCGTAAGTATGTGATTAGAGTAAAACAGCGTGGAAACAGGCCCTTCGGCCCAACTTTCAGGCGCACGAGTCCTGGCAACATCTTCATAAATCTTCTCTGCACCCTTTCCAGCTTGACACCATCATTCCTATAACAGGGTGACTAACATCGTTGTATTAATATTGTTATTATTCAGGTCATAATGGTCATTGGGCCACTCATAGTTTCAGGTATGTGCTGTGGACACCAAGTAGCCATTTCCTTATAACCAATTATAACTTTGTATCGGGTAGGTTTGCCAAATGTCATCCACACAAAATTCTACTGACCCCCAAATCATCTTCCATTAGTACATGGTGCTATCAATAATAGCACACACATCTCCTGATCCAAACCTACATAGCCAAGTTGTAGGAGCTACCCATGGTGAATGTGAACCCCTTTCGTGTACTAGCCATCATCATTTATTATTGCTCATGGGTGATTATACTTTCACTAAGTGCTTTCATTTAGTTCCCTGATTCAGGGAAAACATTGCATTTGATAGTCTCTTTAGTATCGAAGGGAATTGACGTTCTGAGGATAGACACAAAAAGCTGGAGTAACTCAGCGGGGCAAGCAGCATCTCTGGAGAGAAGGAATGGGTGACGTTTCGGGTTCGAAACGTCACCCGTTCCTTCTCTCCAGAGATGCTGCCTGTGGCGTTGAGTTACTCCAGCTTTTTGTGTCTATCTTCGGCATCTGCAGTTCCCTCGTACACATGACAGACTGAGGGATAGCCTCTACTATATCTCCTGGAAAATCCCATCCGTTGCTCCCATCTGGATATTTCATCTGCCTTCCAGTCCCCTTTAGTAGTGAGCTCTAACCTTTCTCAGCTCCCTGTTCTATGGCCTTGGGTATAGTTTTCAATTTCACTGCTGACACTTATGATTTACCATCTGCTACCTTGCAGCTCCTTCTTCATCCAGATGTTCAGATATTTTGCACAAGAGACATTTGTAAACGTAGAATCGGAGCTGGTTTTGTTTGCTGGGGGAAATTCTGCAAGAAGGAGCACAAACCAGCTGTCAGTTTCGCCTGTTGGTCTCGACGGTGGGCAGTGAGATTACCAATTCAGTTCCCCATTTGTGGTACGAGAGCCTGCCTCTTATTCTGTGCTTCTCTATTATCTTCTTAATTGTAGCCAGCCATGCATCCCTGGTGTGGATGCTACATTTAAATCCTTCCCCTTTTTTACACACTTCTCTGATTGTATTCAAATGGGTCTCTTCTCCTTTGGTAGTTCACAGTTTTAATGCTTCCAATCTCAAATATGTTCCTTCTATTTGTTCACCCTGAGACTCCTAGTACTGGCGCCAGTGCCTCCTTTAATGATGGTCTCCAACTAATTTCATATTTAACTTTATTAGGTGAAAAATTACTTCACTGCCTAAAGGTTGGCTAGCGAGTGCCGTTCGTGTGGGGTGTACCTCTTTCAACTTAAGATAACATGGGATGCATAAGTATTTCCAAATATGCTATGTTTATTTCTTAATGCCGGTGCGCAAACTGGCATCATTAGGAATAACAAGCAACCACATAATCTGGTTTATACCAAAGATAGACACAAATTGCTGGAGCAACTCAGTGGGTCAGGCAGCATCCCTGGTGAAAATAGATAGGTGACATTTTGGGTCGGGTCTGAAGAAGGGTCTGACCTGAAACGTCACCTATCCATTTTCTCCAGGGATGCTGCCTGGGTTGCCCCGACAATTTGTGGCATCAGTTGCGATCACCCCAAACCGGAGAGTCTTCGGTTTATGGTGTCTCAACCTTTGGTAACTAGGTCCAGTTGCAGCTCCTTGTAATCTAAACATACATCGCGTGTTTCCTCAACTAACTTAATGAGGAAGACCTGGCATAATTTTCTACAGATTCTCTGCAGTTTCCCAGCCAGACAAATACCCGAGAGCCATAATTAATCCCAGTTAGAGTAAATCCTGGATAGCCTATTCTTTATTTACTGCATGTTATTCCAACAGAAGAATCAGTCCAAAAACTAGATCACCATCTGATCTATTTAAGTCTTAAATTGTTTCAGTGGTTACTTTAATCATACTTTATACTCTCTTACAATTTATGAAAATAGGAACAAGTCATCCATATGGTGGATGAATTGGGTCAGTGAGAAATCAGGCAGGAATTTGACCATGCATCAATGACTAGGGTAAGTAGGTCACTTTGTATAACTGTTCCATAAAGGGACGTTTGACTTGATCTTCTGGTTGTAAAGCAATTGACCAGAATCCATTGAATATGTCATGTACATTGAATAAATAGTGCAGTTTGGGGATATAACGACAGGTAGTGTAGACAAAGCAGGGACTCTGCAGAAGGACTTGGACAGGTTGGGAGAGTGGGCTGAAAAGTGGCAAATGGAATACAGCATAGCAAAGTGTGGAGTCATGCATTTTGGTAGTAGGATTAAAGGTTTAAACTATTTTCTAAATAAGGAGGGAATTCAGAAATCGGAGGTGAAAAGCGACTTGGGAGTGCTGGTGCAGGATTCCCAAAAAGTGAATTTGCAAGTTGAATTGGTAGTAAGGAAGGTGAATGCAATGCTAGCATTTATTTGTAGAGGGCTACAAAACCAAAGCAGGGATGTAATGCTGAGGCTTTATGTGGCACTGGTCAGACCGCATTTGGAGTATTGTGAGCAGTTTTGGGCCCCGTATATGAAGAAGGGTGTGCTGACATTGGAGAGGGTCCAGAGGAGGTTTATGAGAATGATCTCAGGAATAACATATGATGATCGTTTAAATGCACTGGTCTGAACTCGTTGGAGTTTAGAAGGATGAGGGGACACCTTCTTGAATCTTACCGAATAGTGAAATGACGGACAGAGTAACTGTGGAGAAGATGATTCCACTTCTTCTTCTTCTTTCGTGTGGCGTGCACAGCCTAAAGTTGTAGGACAACTTGTTCTATTAGATCTTCTGTTTGTGCACGTCGAGTTGATTGCATTAGTTGAAACAGGGCGGACCACGTGAAGGTTGCAATCTTCCACCCCATGATTCCACTAATGGGACAGTCTTGGACCAGAGGCCATAGCCTCAGAATAAAAGGACGTATCTTTAAAAAGGAGACGAGAAGAAATGTTTTTTGTGAGAGAGTGGTGAATCTGTGGAATTCATTACCACAGGCCAAGCCAATGGATATTTTAAAGGCAGAGATTGACAGATTCTTGATTAGTAAGAGTGTCAGAGGTTATGGGGTGAAGGCAGGAGAATGGGGTTGAGAGGGAAAGATAGATCAGCCATGATTGAATGGCGGCGTAGACTTGATGGGCCGAATGGCCTAATTCTGCTCTTAGGGGTGCAGTGGAAGCAATGCTGCAAAAGACAGTTCTAAACAAGAGTTTATCAATATCCACATATGCAAAACTATTGTCCAGGCAAATGATACTTACATTTCTCTTGAAACACTCCTACATTCCTGAAGTTTTACCACAGTGATTATCCAACCACTCTGGCCCACTTCTTTGCTCCAAGCTCAACTACATTATTAAAGCAAGAACAATCACTGTCGCTCTCTTCAGTATTTGAAGTTGAACCTCTGCTGTCAGCAATTGCTAACATTTATGCATATGCAGATGTAAAGATGTTCATTTCTTTCAACCAGTTCCTTGGAATGCAATGCCAGAGGAGGACAGCCTCATCTATCTTCACTTTTATTATGAGGGGAAGTATATTGTGGATATGAGAAAACTTTTCCCGATATCTATAACTAGATTGCATAGATTTTGAGTAATGGTGAGAGGCCTAGTGGGGTTCTGAGGAAAAGCTTTCCCACCCAGAGGGAAAAATCTTCTCACCCACAGGGTAGTTGGAATCTGGAATGAACGGCGTGAGTGGCGTGTGTGGCAGAGACTCTTACAACATTAAATGTAGTATTTAAATGAGCACTTGAATTGCCAGTGCATTAAAGGATATGTGCTGGTGAATGGGATTCATATACATGCTGGTTTAGAGGCCTGTGGTGCGTTCTCTGATTGAATGACTCTATAACGCTATATCAAAGTTCATTGTAGACAGTCTTTGCTTTTACTAAATGGATTTTAGCTGCAACTTCAATTTTTGCAGTCATAAACTCACAAGGCTCACTAATGTGCAAGCCCTGATGAAATTGTTTGACTGCACAACAGTTGCCCAGAAGCAAGTACACGTGCAGAAATAGTTTTAATGAATAAAAAACAGGTATTTCAAGTCTGGCAGATTTACTTTACAAAGCATGAAGCAACGCACAATGAGTTTTAGAATCAGACTTTGTAGAATAGCATTTATCGTTTCATCTGCATGCCAACTCTTCCTGATCTAGTATGTGTAGAATTTCAGTTATTTGCATATTTGTAGATTTACACACTTTTCATACCACAGGAGGAAACATGATCACATGGATACTTGTACATGTCATTCTGCTCAAGCACCGTCTTGAATCCAGAATGTCAGTGTACAGGAGAACTCGATCCAACCCAATTTTCACATTAGCAGGAATACCTTTAAATTTCAGATGTTTTTAAATTATGAATCTTGAAATTGGGTTCCATCTATTTAATTGTTTCGAAGTAGAGTACAAGACCTGATTCATCCAAATCGTCAATGCATGCTAATGACTCATCTTTTTTATCGAGTGTAGAAGCTTCAGCCATTTTTGCTCCTGCAGATGCTGAAGGCATTTAGGAGAACGGTATGTGTAGCTCCCTGTTTAATCATTCATGCTAGTTCCCTAAAATCGTTGCAACATTAATGCACAAATAGCAATAAGTGCAATTTGCCATGCAATTACTTTGACAGAAAATCAAGGACCATTATTACTGGTTAAAAATATGAAGCTGAAAGCGGTTCACTTTTGTTAATTCACGTGAGTGTAGATGAAGCATCTGGATTCTGGATTCATTTGGCATAGAAATTATACATTTGTTTTTTTTTACAATTGGCCTTTCATTTAATCTTAATACAAAGATAGGATGAGGGGTTATTTCCATAAACTTTGGAATGAGTTACAAATACAATACCTTTTAATTAATATTTAAATAATCATTTTTTTCTAACACATTTAGATAAAACACACCAATTTCTAGTTCAATGTGCCCTGCATTTACAGGCAATATAAATTGATTCTTAATTACCAATGTTAAAAGACATTCTCAAACATTATATTGATCAGGAATTTCTACTACATGTAGTTTATATTTGTGTCCAATTGTATTAATAATTAAATCCAACTTTCAATTGGAGGGGAGAATGTGTCCTAAAATTATGTTTAATGTGATCTGCCAAAGTATTGCACACAAAAGGAAGATCTTGGGCTACATTATTCATTTTTGAAGCACATAAATGCCTTGGCTCTAAATAATCCAGTAGTTATATACGTTCAATGATGAAAGAAGTCTGTGTTTGACATAACACTGTTAAATTTTAAACAATTGGTGTAATTCATGTCAAGTGTGCAGATGTAAAAAAAACATTTCAGAAAGATTCTGGTAAGCAGCAAATCAGAGCTCTAGCAACATCTTCATCAGTATTTTCTAGAGGAATGGGCAGCACATTCAGTAAATTGAAAGTGGCGAGGATTAGAGTATTTTGCTTCCTCAGGCACTTCCATTCAATGGGTGCTTCGTTAATCAAGTGGCTTCTTGCTGCCACCTTGATCGGGTTTAGAATTCTATCTTCACAACAAAATCGATCAACCTCAGATTAAAAAATGAGCGATTGATCAAAGATTATCGAAGATGTATGGTGCAGGATGGAATTGCAGATGCTGGCTTAAACTGGAGATAGACACAAAAGGCTGGAAGGTAGACAAAAAAGCTGGAGAAACTCAGCGGGCGAGGCAGCATCTATGGAGCGAAGGAATAGGCGATGTTTCAGGTCGAGACCCTTCTAAAATTTCTCCAGCTTTTTTGTCTACCTTCGATTTTTCCAGCATCTGCAGTTATTTCTTAAACACAAAAGGCTGATGAGAGGAGTAAATTATGAATGAAGAAAGAGATACACATCCAGGTGGGGCAGAGGGAAGAGAGGGGAAAGAAAGTAGGTGGAGAGGGAGGGGGTTGTGGGTTGTAACCTAATGTTGGAGGATTCAATCTTCATACCGATGGGTTGTAAGCTGTGTGAGGTGCTGTTCACTCTGGCAATGGAGGAGCTCCAGGACTTAAAGATTGGTATGGGAAGGGGCTTTAAAATGTTAGTGATTGGGAAATCTAGCAGGACCAAGTACAAGTGTTTGATGAAACATTTGCCTATTCTAAGCTAGGTCTCGCTGACGTAAAGGAAGCTACATCGGCAGCACTGTATGCAGTAGATGAGGTTAGAGGAGTATTGAACCTTTGCCTCATCTAGAAGAGCTGCTGTGGTCTTTTCTCAGCTTTCTCTCCCCCAACTACAATTGGTCTGAAGAAACACTTATCTTCCAGAGCAGCTGCCTGGCACTCTGAATTACCCCAACATTTAATATCTTTGTTTTTGTAAACCAGCCTCTGCAGTTCCTTGTGCCTAACTATTGTCACCCTTGCCTCTTAGTTCTTCTTCCATCAAGTTTCCCTTTAACCTTGTTAACTACAAACTTAATTTATAGGAAGGAAGGAACTGCAGATGCTGGTGGAGCACGACGCACCTCCTCTACCTGGGGGTCTACCTGAGTCCCACTGAGGATGCTTGGCCGGAGAACTGGCTGGAGCTGGAGACAAAAGTCGTCACCCGACTGGGGCGCTGGTCAGGGCTACTTAGAGTTCTTTCTTTCCAGCCTGGGTGCTTGTGATAAACCAGCTGGTGGCCTCCATGTTATGGTACCGGCTGGCTACCCCTCTCCCGCCCTCTATCTTTGTATCTGCAGTACAGAAGAAGCTGGTGGATTTCTTTTGGAGAGATAGGAAGCACTGTGTTTCCGCAGCGGTCCTGAGTCTTCCATTGGAGGAGGGCAGCCTGTCCTTGGTATGTGTGCGTACCCAGGTGGCGGCTCTCCGTCTCAGGACTCTGCGGAGGTATACGTATGCGGAGAACCCCCTCAGATGGCACGCTCTGGCCACGTATTTTTTCCTCCAGGGTTGTCGCCTAAAGGGGGGTTTCGCAGCTCCCGGTGGCGGGCATCAGTTGACCCGCCCTATGGGGTTTGCCTGTTTTCTATCATGATGTGCTAAGAGTGAGGAATTTGGTTGTTTTCAGCCATCGTGTTACTCCACAGGGGGAGGGGGGTGTTGTGGCTGCGGGGGTGGCCAGTCCTCACCCTGACATGGCGGGTGTTGAGGAGAGGCGTGTGCTTGGAGTGGTTCTGACTGTGCTTATCCCCGCTCCGTCGGATTTCCTCATCGGGCCCAGGCTCCGGGATATTTCTCGGGCGCCGGCTCCACACAACTTGAGCCGCCTTGCCGAGATGCCCAGCGTGCCGTTTTGTGATGCAAAGAGACGCATACTGTACAGAATGCTCCTGCACATTCTGCACTTCCTTGCCTTCGTCTTCCGTCTGGACACGCCTTGGCGGTCCGTGTTACCACCTGGAGGAGAGGGCAGTCCCCAGGTATTTTGGATCCAGCCATCGTATTCGGAAAAATAATCTGTGCATGTACCGTTATATTTTTTGGGGCCTTCGCAGATCCAATCTTTTGATAATTTTGAGATTATTTAGGTCCAAAATTGAAGTATTTTTGCCAACATTGAAGTTGGCTTGCCATGGTTTTTGGCTGCTTGCTTAGTCTTTTAAAACCTCGACGTATTACGGGTGCTTTTATTTACACTTCCCTGCAATGCCACCAAGCTTTCTGCTGTCTGCATACTTGGAATTGTGAGTTTCTTATTCATCAACTATGTGGTGAATAGTTACATGCCCCGCTGCACAAGAAGGGAGCAAAGCAGAATAGTGGGAACTATTGGCCGGTTAGTCTGACTTCGGTGGTTGGTCAGATTTTAGAGTCCATTAGAAAGGATGAGTTTACGGAGTACTTAGACGTTCACAATACAATAGGCCGAAGTCAACATAGCTTTGTGAAGGTCTTGCCTGACAAATTTGCTTGAATTTGGAGGTAGAAGTAAATAGCAGTAAATAAAGGAGAGTCAGTAGATGTTGTATACCTAGATTTTCAGAAAGCCTTTGGTAAGGTGCCACATGGGAGGCTGCTGAGGTAGATGAGAGCCCATGGTATCAAAGGGCAGATACTAGTATTTATATCAGGTTGGCTGGATGGCAAAGGCAAAGAATGGCAATAAAGTTGGCTTTTTCTGGTTGGGTGGAGTTCCGCAGGGCTTGGTATTGGGGCCTTCTTGATGTATATTAATGATTTGGATGAGGGGGATTGAAGGTTTTGTGGCCAAGTTTGCGGATGATTCGAAAATAGGTGGGGGGGTCAGGTATTGTAGAGAAAGAAGGGACCCTGCAGAAGGACTTGGATAGGTTGGGAGAGTGGGCAGAGAAGTGGCAGATGGAATATAGTGTAGCAGTGTGTCATGCATTTTGATAGTAGGACTTAGAGGCATAGACTTTTTTCTACATGGGGAGAGAATCCAGAAATTGGGGGTGCAAAGAAATTTGGGAGTGCTGGTGCAGGATTCCCAAAAAGTTAATCTGCAAGTCAAATTAGTAGTAAAGAAAGCAAATGCAATGCTAGCACTTATTTCGAGAGGGCTTGTATTCAAAAACAGGGATGTAATGCTGAGGCTCTATAAGGTACTGGTCAGGCCGCAGTTGGAATATTGTGAGCAATTTTGGGCACCATATCTGAGGATGGATGTGCTGGCTCTGGAGAGGGTCCAGAGGAGGTTTACAAGAATGATCCCAGGAATTACTAGGTTAACATATAATGGGCGTTTGACAGCACTGAGCTGGAGTTTAGAAGAATGAGGGGGGACCTCATTGAAATGCTCAGAATAGTGAAAGCTTTGGATCGATTGGTTGTGGAGAGGATCCAAACCTTTCCAGTGGAAGAGTCTAGGACTAGTGGTTATAGCCTTAGAATTAAAGGACATTCTTTTAGGAACGAGATGAGGAGGAATTTCTGTAGTCAGAGGGTGGTGAATTTGTGGAATTCTTTGCCACAGAAGGCTTTGGAGGCAAAGTCAGTGAATATATTTAAGGCAGAGATAAATAGATTCTTGATTAGTGCGGGTGTCAGAGGTTATGGGCAGAAGGCAGGAGAATGGGGTTTGGAGGGACAGATAGATCAGCCATGATTGAATGGCGTAGATGGGTCGAATGGCCTAATTCTACTATCACTTAATAGTGATATTATTACTATCACTTAATACCGATATTAATTATGATCCTCAAAACAGGATTATTGCGTTCAGGAACAATCAATTTAATTTCCTAAGTAGGTCAGCAATTTTCAGTCTATTCCTTGAGATTCAAATTTAAGTAATATTATCAGATAGGGACTTTATCAAATGCCTCTGGTGCACATTTAAATGACTACCGCAAACACAGGATGGATAGGGGGTTAACATCCCAGCCAATCTTATCGTTCAATCCATTGAATATCCGTATTCCCATTCGTTTAACTGCACTCCTGCTGAGTAATCGGGGTTGTGATATGTTTGCGCCTTAACTTTACGTTCCTCCTTCAAAATCTTACGTCAGAAGCCGGCGTTTGGCTCCGCGCTTCCAGAGAACAGTGTTATTTAGGACGAGAGGTTGCAGCATTGGGGAATGAGCGAAAGAGACAATGTGGATTCTTTGCATCGCGTTGTTATTGAATTTGCACGTGGTTGAAGGTCAGTACTCTCTTGCAGAACAGTCTTCAACGGGTATTTTGTAATTAACAATGATGGGTCATATATTCATTCCAGTTCCTTGATTGTGCTGGTGTTCAGTGGGTTGAAATGAAATGCCGAGCGGATGGTTATTGATTTTCATCCGTGTGCTATCCTGCCAACGCGCTGCGTGTAAACGCGGATCCCATTCAATACCTCATTCCCATTCTTCACTAAAATGTTTTTGAATTATAAAGGCCTAACAGAACTTGTTATTTCTTGGCAATATTACTGGTAAGTCATTCAGCCTTATTGGAAATATTGCCATTCCAGGGGAGCCACTATTGACATAAGCTTGAAGCTGCTGGACTGGGCGCACATCGTATATTCTGCATTACTACAGCCGTGTTTGTTGTTGTGGTTTTATTTTATTTTGCAATGTGAAAGCTTGTAAATAAAAGTGACAGAGACTTCATTTCCCTTCCCTTCAGGTACTCGGCCGCACTGTGATGTGGCTCAGTTTCAATGCAGGAACAATCGGTGCATCTCGTTACTCTGGCGCTGCGATGGAGACGACGACTGCACGGACAACAGCGACGAGGACAACTGCCGTGAGTAGCAGTAGCTCTTTAAACACGTCGCACACAGGGACCCTGGTCAATTACTCCAGGTGGTGGCGGCGGCAGCGGCGGCGGCGGGCAACATTTGCTGCTTGGCTGCCGGGTCATTAGTAGTAGCCTTGCCACGGGCTTAGCTCTAATAAGCAGCAACGTCTCGGCGGCATGTGTTTGGAAATAAAGCGACATCATCGTTGGCTGGCTGCAAACAGCAGATGTGCCATGTGCCCGCCAGTCTCCAATAGGCACTGGCAGTGCAGACACGCCTCCTCTACCTTTAAGCCTTGAAGCCAGCGAGAAGCAGTTCATTCATTAGGCCTGCCTTGGGTCAACTCATCACTGACCTGGGAGGAGTAGGAAGTATGTGGGGAAGGAACTACAGATGCTGCTTTAAACCGAAGATAGACACAAAAAGCTGGAGTAACTCAGCGGGTCAGGCAGCATCTCTGGAGTCAAGAGTCAAGTGAAGAGAGTTTATTGACATGTGTCCCAGATAGGACAATGGGTGACGTTTCGGGTCCAGACCCTTCTTCAGACTGGTCTCGAAGTAGGAAGAATATTAATATCCAGCTGCAGGTTGTTGCCTACATAAAATGCAACAGGAACACAAATTCTGGGTTTACAAATAAAAATTACAATAGCTGTATTTTTGTTTCTGGAGCAATGGCGTTTAATTATAAACTTATCTCCAGCATTCATCTACTCATGCAAAAATACGATTCCAATTCACATCCTCTGCTGCGAAGAGAGGGGTACTCCTGTGGTTGGTTTACTTGCCCGTGGGGCTGATTTGCTTGGACATTATTCAATTCAAATATGATGTAAAATTGGATCATAAACACATGTGGAGAGTGGCCCAGATCTTTTGTTGTTATGTATTTAATGTGGAAAAGAAGTAGGAAGTATATTTGAAGAGCACATAGTGACAATAGAATTGAGTGTTGCATCATCGGGTGCTGAATCTAGGTATGAGTAAGCAGTTTTGGGTGCTGCCTGGAAATTACAATTGTTCATTGCAATACATTACAATAATACTTTATTAGCCAAGTATGTTATGACAAAAGGAAGCATGTTGTTTCTCACTGTATCAAAAATGTTATTTTGATACAGTGAGAGAAAGAATGAAACATTTCTTCATTCTGGTGAATTGTTGGAATTCTGTAGCCTGAATTATTTGTTTTAGGACTGAGGCTGGAAAATTCTGTTTAAGGTGGAAGATCAGTCAGGAAGAATGTAGTAGGAAGGAACTGCTGATGCTAGTTTAAACCGAAGATGGATGAAAAAAGCTGTAGTAACTGGGTCAGACAGCATCTGACAGCCTGAAGAAGGGTCTCGACTCGAACGTCACCCATTTCTTCTCTTCAGAGATGTTGCCTGTCCTGCTGACTTACTCCAGCTTTTTGTGTCAGGAAGGATGTTGAATATTATTTTGTGCTCCAAGGTTGCCATAAGGGCAAGCATGATTGGGGAGTATGATTGTGGCCAAGTATGTGATTGAAGGCCAAGTATGATTGTGATTGCTGACCTAAGGGTGTTGAAATAAAAGAAGATAGACACCAAAAGCTGGAGTAACTTAACGGGTCAGACAGTGTCACTGGAGAAAAGGTATAGGTGACGTTTTGAGTCAAGATCTTTAGTCAGAAAATAAACAACTTGAACACGAAAGTTTATGTTAATTTGATCAGCGCAGACCCAGTGGGCCAAATGGCCTGTTTCCGCTCTGTATCTCTGGTCTAAAGTAAACCTTTAAGGTATTGCAATTGTCTGAAAGCTTTATCCACGTTTAATGATTTCAATCTTAAATTAAAATCTGTTAGTTTAGTTTGGAGATACAGTGCGGAAACAGGCCCTTCGGCCCATCGGGTCCGCAGCACCTAGCATTAACTCAATCCTACACACTCTAGAGACAATTTACACATACACCAAGCCAATTAACCTACAAACCTGTACGTCTTTGGAGTGTGGGAGAAAACCGAAGATCTCGGAGAAAACCCACGGGAAGAACGTACACACGCCGCACAGATATTACCAGTAGTCGGGATCGAATCCGGGTATCTGACGCTGCAAGCCCTGTAATAATAATAATAATAATACATTTTATTTGTTGGGCGCCTTTCAGACATCTCAAGGACACCTTACATAGATTAACAGGAATATAAACATATAATCAGAGTAAAATAAATAATAAAGACATCACAGAGACACAAACTAAAAACAGAATTCAGTCCAAAAACAGAAAATCAAAAACACAATGTGAAGGCAGTAACTCTACTGCTGCCACAATGCTGCCCGGGTTCAGGTAAATAGTTCCTTGAAGGTGGCATGACTGGTAGATGGGGTGGTCACAAAAGCTTTTGGTACATTGGCCTTCATCAGTCAGAGTATTGAGTATAGGTGTTGGGAGGTCATGTTGCAATTATATAAGATGTGGGTGAGGCTGCATTTAGAGTATTGTGTTCAGTTCTGGGCACCATGTTATAGGAAAGATGTTGTCAAGTTGGAAAGCGCAGAGAAGATTTACAAGGATGTTGCCAGGACACAAGGGTCTGAGCTAGGAGAGGTTGGGCAAGGTGGGACTCTATTCCCTGGAATGCAGGAGGATGAGGGGTATTCTTATGCGTGTAAAACCATGAGAGGAATAGATAGGTTAGACGCACGGATCTCTTGCCCAGAATAGGGGAATCGAGGACCAGAAGGCATAGGTTTAAGGTGAAGGGGGAAAGATTTTATAGAAACCTGATGGGTAACGTTTTCACACAAAGGGTAGGGGGTGTGTGGAACGAGCTGCCGGATGAGCTAATTGAGGCAGGAACTATCGCAACATTTAAGAAGCAATTAGGCGGGTACATGGATAGGACAGGTTTCGAGGAATATGGGCCAAACGCAAGCAAGTGGGACTAATGTAGATGGGACATGTTGGTAGGTGTGGGCAAGTTGGGCCGAAGGGCCGGTTTCCACATTGTAACTATGACTCTAATAATGCAATATGTGTGATGAATGTCATAAAACAGACCATTTGACATAACCTGTCAATATTAAAATTTATGCTCCTGTGACTTTTACTTTCTCATTCATGTATATTGTGCCTCCGTTTTCAAATAATCTGTATCATTTGCTTCCCCTGCTCTGGTGGTTAAATTTTGGTTTAGATTTATTATTGTATTGTAGTACAGTGAAAGGTTCCGCATCTTGTAACTCAAGGGGTTTCCCTCTGTAGCCTTTGTTCAGGGAAAAGAAGCCCACCCTCTTCTTTTCCTGTTATGTATAGCTTTGATTATTTTTTGGTATTAATCTTGTAAATCTTCTCCACAGTGTCTGTATGTGGCAACCAGAGCTGTGTGCAGTTCTCTAAATGTGATCTACTTGGGGTAGATTTTGATGCAGATTCATTATAAATCTCCTGATTTTCAATTTGTTGGAAATGTAAACCAAGTGTTTGATTTTGGGGTTTTTTCTCTTTTGCTTCTGTTCATGTGAAATGCAACTTTTGGTGACTGCAATGTTAGTACTCCAAGATTTCTTGTTTTCTCAACCCCCTTGCAAATAGAAAATGATCTTGCTGCTTCCAAATAACGAATGCCCTCTCTTTATACAAATAATACTCCCTTGCATTTTTGTTGTCGCAATTATTTGACTGTTGTCCTTTTTTTTAAGGTCCTCCCTGTAATTTGTTGTAATATCCTGCAGGGCGATTTTGTGCTGATGGTGATTTTGAGGTCTAAATAACTGAAGTAAATTTGCAAACATCAGTGCTTGTAGCACTGGTCCTCCGTTCTCACCGCATGGCAAACGCCTCCGTTGCCATGCGGTGAGAACGGAGAGGTTGAGAAGGAGTTTCTTCCCAGAGGCCATTCGGACTGTAAACGCCTATCTCACCAGGGACTAACTCTACTGAACGTTTTTCCTTCCATTATTTATTATGTAAAAGAATATGTGTGTTATGATTGTGTTTATAGTTTGTTTGGTTGTTTGTCTTTTGCACAAAAGTCCGCGAGCATTGCCACTTTCATTTCACTACACATCTCGTATGTGTATGTGACAAATAAACTTGACTTGACTTGACTTGACTTGTGGAATGCCACTACCTACTTTATTCTCACTGAGCAGCCACCCTTTCTGCTTTGAAACCAACTACGTTTCTCGACCTGAAATGTCACCCATTCCCTCTCTCCAGTGATGCTGCCTGTCCCGCTGAGTTACTTCAGCATTTTGTGTCTAACAATCCATTCTGCTCCTTCCCGTAGACTCCACATTCTCTAACTGCATTAAACTATTATGAGATAGATTATTTAATTACTTTTTGAAAGCTAGATATTATATCCTATGCAGTGGCGGACTGGCCAGGGTGTCAGCTTGCCCGATGGCAAGTGGGCTCCTGATGAAGTGGGCCCCCTATATCAAGTGGGCCCCTGATGAAGTGGGCCCCCGATGAAGTGGGCCCCCTTTGTCTCCTGGCAACCAATATTTTTAGACCCAGTTCGCTACTGATCCTATGCATTCCATGGATGAATTCAGTTGGAATTACTGTGGCTCTGAGTTGTGTTTACATTATAACGGGTGTAGTTAACATGCGGTTAATCCACTGAGTTAGAGGATGGAGTTCATTGTCACCAGTCACTGACGGGGTGGATCTCTTGACCCATTTTTAAAAAACATTGATTCTTAATGTAAATTTTCTACAATTTGTCCTAACACCAGATTCAGGAACAGCTTCTTCCTCTCTGAACCCCTATGAGGCTTCTGAACAGTCATTTCATAAGCCTGGGTACTAATAGATTTCACTTCTACCCTGTTGAAAACAATGGACTCTATCTATGGAACTGATGTGCTATAATGGTGAGAGCTATATTCTGTGCTCTGTTTCTTCCCCTTTGCACTACTTATTGTACTTGGGCTTGGCTTAACCAGGGCTCGAAATTAGCGGTTGCCCGGGTGCCATTGACCACTCAAAGTGCCGCCGGGCAACCTAAACGCCGAGTCATTTTGCCCGGCTTGGCAAGCAAATACTGGTTTATACCGATAGACACAAAAAACTGGAGTAACTCCGCGGGTCAGGCAGCGTCTCTGGAGAATAGGAACGTGACGTTTCATGTCGGCGGAGGCTATATTGCGAGGCAAAGATACTAGGTGCGGGGTGACGAAGGGTCGGAGCGAATGACGGGCCCCGAACAGCGGCAGCAGCGGTCGCAATAGCGGCTCCACAACCTCCTCCCGCACCCCGCCCAGTGGAAGGAGGCCTCCCTTTCTCCCTCCCTCCCCCTGGCCTCGGCGTGCGAGAGGGGTTGTTTTGAATGCGCCGTTGGCGGATTTGCAGGCAGCGGCCGCTATCGCCCTGATAACTGTCGCTGCTTGCAAATCCGCCAACGGCGCTTCCAAAATAACCCCTCTCGCACGCTGAGGCCGGGAGGAGGGAGGGAGAGAGGGAGTCCTCCTTCCGCCGTCTGAAGCAGCTGCACCAAAGATCCTATAGCTATAGGATCTTTGGGCTGTACCGCTCGGCCCCGCACCTTCCTGTCGGCTGGCAGAGGAGGGGAGGCGGTGGCGGGGAGTCCCAACCGCCACCCCCTTTGGCGGCGGCACTTTGGCGTTGGACAGGGACGGCCAAGGCAGCGGGGCGATGTTGTCCGAGGAGCGCTGACATCCCGTACTGACCCACCCTCCTTTTACCCTGCACCAATCCCCCCCATCCATCCTGTAGTGATCTCCCCATTCATCTTTTACTGATCCCCCATTCATTCTGTACTGATCCCCTCATGCATCCTGTACTGATCCCCTCATTCATCCCGTATTGATCCCCCATTCATCCTATACTGATCCCCTCATTCATCCTGTAGTGATCTCCCATTCATCCTGCACAGACCCTCCGATCCAAACGGTCCTGACCCCCCCCCCCCCCATCCATCCTGTACTGATCCCCCCCATTCAAGAGGAATGGGGGAACAGTCTGAAGAAGGGTCTCGACCCGAAACGTTGCCTATTTCCTTCGCTCCATAGATGCTGCCTCACCCGCTGAGTTTCTCCAGCATTTTTTCTACCCCCATTCATCCTGTACTGATCCCCTCCCCCCATTCATCCTGTACTGATCCCCCCCCCCATCCATCCCGTACTGATCCCCCCCATTCAACACCACTGACATCCCCCGTGCTCTCCCCTCACAATTTTACATACTCCAACCAACACGTACTAATCCACCCGCCTCAATCCATCCATTCCGCATCGATTGGGCCCCCCCCCCCCCGCCATCTATCCACCCCGCACTGATTCACACACCCCCTGACCCTATTGTGCTTCATGGTCTTCAGAGCGATCATTGACTATGTTTGACGGAATGCAGTCAAATGTGTTTTAATTCCCAATGTTATTATTTGTTTTGACACCTTTAAACAAATTACCAAAAGAACATTTGCTGCAGTTATGCCCTTTGGCCATCTCTTGTCAGTTAGTGTAATGTTTAACCTGTCAGATGGGTATAGTCGGTTTTAACAGCTATTATCATAAAATGCCTTTAGAAATGTCCTTGCAACCTGTATATTTTGTTATGGATAAATTATGTGGGAAGCCAGAGTGTTTCTGTGCCAATAGCAACAACGACCCAGGCTATGGCCATGTCATGGTAATTTTCGGTCCTTCACAGAAAACATGCTTGCATCAATCTGTAGTGTACATGGTTAAGCATATGTTACCATGGTCCAGGATTTATTGACACAGGTTGATCATATGCTGAATAATCCAACCACATTTTTGTTTGGAAGAGTGGAAAGAACTAATAGAAATTGCATTAATTTCAATGTGTTAAAAGAGTTGAGATATTGTATTATAATTTTGCTGCATGTCATTGTGGTATATATCATGTCTTGATTGGTGAATATGTTTAGTTTGTGAGTTATTTGAAGCAGAAATAATATGTAAATGTAGACAAAAGTGCTGGAGAAACTTAGCGGCTGCGGCAGCACCGATGGAGCGAAGGAAATAGGCAACTTTTCGTGCCGAAACCCTTCTTCAGACTGATGGGTTTTGGCCTGAAACGTTGCCTATTTCCTTCGCTCCATAGATGCTGCTGCACCCGCTGAGTTTCTCCAGCACTTTTGTCTACTTTCGATTTTCCAGCATCTGCAGTTCCTTCTTGAACATAATATGTGAATGCTTCATTGAGCATAATTCCGACTGGTAACTATGCACATTATCGCACATGTCAAGCAAACCGTCTTAAATGACCACCTAAACTGCCATTTGGCAACCTAAAAAGCTGTCAAAGTTGCCCGGCTGGCAACAGGGAAAAAAAGTTAAGTGAGAGCCCTGCTTATCTGATTATCTGATTGGATAGCAAGTAAAATAAAGCTTTTAACTGTACCTCTGTACATGTGACAACAATAAACCTATACCTACCCACTAAAAATATAGACATTCTGCCGAAAATCATGTAATTTATTTTGGTTTATTATTGATAACGTGTATCGAGAAATAGTGGAAATCCTTTGTTTTGCATGCTATCCATCAAATTATGTCATGCATCAGTATAATCAAGCCTGTCCCGCTGAGTTACTCCAGCATTTTGTGTCTACCTTCGATTTAAACCAGCATCTGCAGTTCTTTCCTACACATGTAGTACTGTATGTTATAATGTTATATATCCAAAGAATGCAGGAAAAAAAATGAAAGGGCTGCAATGAGAGAGGCTGGGAGATCCGGCCACACCCTTGACATATGAAAGGTCCATTCAGTAGTCTGATAACAGCGGGGACGAGGCTGTTTCTGAATCAGTGGTTTGTGCTGGATCTTGGAAAACTGCATAGAGGTGAAGGCTTCATTGCCAGGTTTATATCATACATTCAGGTATTGGTTAGACTGAAAATATTCAGCAGCGTATTGGTAGTTACATTGATCTACTTGGCCAATCCAGTAACTTGGATCAGCAATACAAAAGTCGATGGATATTGTGATTTTTTTTTTACTTCTACGTTTTAACTACTACGTTCCCCTAATCCTTACCATTACTTTAAATCAGCAACTCCTGGCCTTTGACCCTTTATATTAAAAAATATAAACACCTTTCTTAGTTTATCTGAACTCTGTTTTATACTCAAATATCACACTCGGCAATTTAGTCTCCCTTCAGTATCCTGTTCCAAAGAAAGCAACCTTCATTTACCCCAAATAACAATTAACGTGAGATATTCTGCAGGTCATTCAGTACCGGCGGGGACAGAAACAAAGTTAATGTTCAAGGTTATTAATTGTTCCTTGCATCCTGAATATAGAGATAGTACCTAGCTGGATTTGTCAAAAATCTGATTTTATTTTAATCAATAAATGTGAAACATTTTGCCAAACTTTTGTGGGTTTAATAAAAAATATGGTTCCATTGTTAATAATGTAAAGTTAATACCCATGTAACAAAAGACATTTATACTCATTTTTGTATGAATTTAATAATATTCTCAAATATGACATTGACGTTACTCTTAATTAGATCTTGACATGAACTTGGTTTACAGTTAATATATATATGGACTCTTTAACTCCCACCCCAACCAAACCTTGTTGTGCTGTTCTGAAAATTCAGATCGATACAAATCAAAGTCTAAAAAGAGACTGTTTTAGTAGTTAAAATCATTATAAAATAAGAATTGAATTTTGTGGATGCTATAAATACTGCAGCCCCAGTGGAGAGGATATTAAATCTAATGGTATGGCTGCTAAATAAATGATCTTTTCTTGATGGTTTCAAGCCTCTTGTGACTCTATTGAGGTGACCTATATTTAATACTTAAATCACTGCAATATTATCTCTAATTTTGAAATAAATTTATTCTTCTAAAATTTGGTGCCATATTATCAGCACTCTTTTTTTTAAGTAATTTAATTGACATGACGTGAATGCAGTTTATTCCTGTGAATGCAAGCTAATTTGCACATGCCAGTCCTATCCCTTCTTCCTTTCCACACTGCAATTCCTCTTTTATTTTGACACCCATGCTCGTCTCTGGTCCCTTCCAAAAGCAGCAGCAACCGATCCCTTCAGTTTTCCACACTTCTTCCCCTGTCACCTTGTAAACGCCCAGAGGCACAGCACACAAAGTCAACATCCAATGTGCTACAAGTGCTGTAAATGCCCAATCCACAGCCTCTGAATGGAATGATTGTAAGAGGAGTTTGTGCTGTATACTGACATCCTGCTTGATGCTACCAAACAGAGCGCTGATTATGACTCTAATTCATTACAGATCTCGTCCTACAGTTCCAACTCTCACCGGTATATAACTCCCCTTTGCTTACAAAGGAATTCACTCAGGCTGTGCACTGCTCTGAATCTGATGCTAATTACTACGGCGCTCTGACTTGAGGACCGAAAAATAAAAAAATAAGAAAAATATTTTAGGAATGTAAATTGAAAACACTGGGAACACTCAGTAGGATGGGCAGCATCAGTGGAAATGATTTTGGGTCAGGCATGCTTTGTCACTACTGTTGCAGCCATGAGAGAGTGAGAGAGAGAGAGGGGGGGGGGAATTGAGAGAGAAAGAGAGAGCACAGCTGCAGCAGGAAAACAGTGAGTTACCTGAAATAGTTGAATTACATTTTGAGTTGGGAAGACTGCAACGTTCCCTGATAGGAATGAGGTGCAGCTCTTCAGACTGATGTTAGAATACTGGCAGAGTCCAGCCCACAGATTGGAGTGGGATTGAGCATGAATATGATAAGCAACTGGGCACTCATGTCCCTGCAGACTGAGCGCAAGTGCTCTGCAAAGATGTCGCAGGATCTGCACCTGTTTTCTCTATTGTGAAGGAGTCTACATTGTGAGCACTGAATGCTTTGCACCAGATTTGAAGTGATGCAAGTCAATTGCTGCTTCATCTGAAAGAACTGCTTGAGTTTCTTAATGTGGAAAGAGGTGGAAGGATGGGTGCTGCATCTTTTGAAGTTTCCTGGGAAGGGGAATAGTTGGTGGAAATGGAAGAGAAGGGCAATCCATTAATTCAGAAGGGAGCAGTCCCTTTGAAATGCTGGATGAGAAAGATGTACCTGGTGACATTGTCTAACCTGGCTTCCCATTACATACTCCAGCTAAATCCTCCTTTGTTTTTGTAAATTCCCTCAGTAAACCAAGAACCTCATGACTGCAACAGTTTGTCATTATAACAGTCTTGGCTTTAACCTGTTTGACAGGTTCCTTTCATCCTATGCAATCTTCTTAATCCTTTTTCAATTCTAAACTAGCCTTGTTTTCTCTTTCCTTTTTCTGACGGATCTTTCGCCTGAAATGTTTTTAATTCTATAGATGTTGCCTGAACTGCTAAGTTTCCAGTATTTTCTATTTTTAGCTTGGTCTCCGGGTAGGTAGCCAAGAAAAAAAAAAAGACTCTCGACTCGAAACGGCACCCATTCCTTCTCTCCGGAGATGCTGCCTGTCCCACTGAGTTACTCCAGCATTTTGTGTCTATCTTCTGTGTAAACCAGCATCTGTAGTTTCTTCCTACATGTATCTTTTTTATCTGGAGATGCTGCCTGACCTGCTGAGTTACTCCAGCACTTCGTGTTTATCTTTGTTTCTGATCGTGACCTTTCTTCAGAAAAGGGAGACAGCAGATTCCAGCACATGGTGAGGGAGGTCGGAAGTGAGCAATCCAACAACATGTGTCAGACTAGTGGTGTGGGTCATGCATCCCTACATATGGCGCTACAATGAAATCTTATAGCATTCTTATCCTTGGGAAGGACTGCTGAGGGCTAAGTGGGATATGCGTTTAGTTTATTGTCAAGTGCACCGAGGAACAATGAAAAGCTTTTTGTTGTGTGTTAACCAGTCAGCGGAAAGACTGTACATGATTCCAGTCGAACTGTCCGCAGTACACAGATGCACGATAAAGGGAATAATGCTTAGTGCAAGGTAAGGTCTGATGAAAGATAGTCTGAGGGTCTTCAATGAGGTAGATAGTAGCTCAGGGCAGCTCTCAAGATGTTGGTAGGATGATTCAGTTGCCTGATAACAATTGGAAAGAAACTGTCCCTGAAACTGTAAGTACGCGTTTTCACACTTCTGTACCTCCTGACTGGTGGGAGAGGAACGAAGAGGGTGACCGGGGCTGGAGGCATATCTTTGATCATGCTGGTGGCCTTGTCAAGGCCGTGTGAAGAGTAGATGGTTTGGGTTACGTCCACAACTCTGCAGATCATTGCAGTCTTGGATAGACTCGTTCCCAAACCATGCTGTGATGCATCCTGATAGAATGCTTTCTGCAGCGTATCTGTAGAACTTGGTGAGAGTTTTGGGACATGCCAAACTTCTTAAGCCTTCTAAGGGAATGCATACAGCACTAGGATAAAATAAGTGGTGACATAGTTACTTCAAAAACTCAATTTGATAATCGCAAGATTTAGTTAACAGCATTACCTCAGGAATGTTGCAAGATAAATCTTGACAAAGGTGATTATTTTTAGCATTAACCTTGTGACTGTGCTGCCTCCATGCTCAACAGGTATAAATGCCTAATTCAATACCCGAGAGAAACGTGTACCATTTAATTGAACTCTTATTTTAACCTGGTTTGTTGAATGAGAACAAATGTGTATTTAATTTTAATTGTTTGAAGCAGTGGTGTGATATTAAGGTGGAACTGCGAGGGAATTGATTCTGTCTTCTTCGTGAGCAAACCATCAGTAGAGACCCTGAGATCTGGCACAGTTTCAACCCAGAACACACAATGGGAATAGTGAGTCATTGTGGTGTCTGATGTATTGCAGAAGTGTTCCTGTAACACCATGTTTTAAGATAACGTTGAGATCATCCGTTGAAGAAGGTTCTCAACCCGAAACGTCACCCATTCCTTCTATCCAGGGATGCTGCCTGTCCCGCAGAGTTACTCCAGCATGTTGTGTCTATCTTTGGTGTAAACCAGCATCTGCAGTCCCTTCCTACACATCCGCGAGGCAGATGGGGGCAAATAGAACAGTTTTGGCTAATGATGTCATTTGTATCCCAATGTGTGCTTTTAAACTTGAACTTAGTTAGGCAGGCAACCTTCTGCAGTCTGTCAGCTGAGCACAGAAGCATCAGGCTTATTGTCTGGGTTGGTCTTGAAGTAAAGGTCTCTTATTTACCAAGTAACATTTGAACAAAGTCTGACAGTTAAATAGCTTTAATTTATCTGTTGCACTTTAGAATATTCTAGGAAGCCCACATCTTTTTTTTCTCTCTGCTTGTGGTTGCACTGTTCCTCTCCGTCACATTTTGATTTTCTAAAGCAACTTTCCTTTTTTTTTTTGGCCGGAGCAATTGTGTTGGCTTCTGGTGAAAATAGAATTTCACTTAGCGTAATATACGGTTGATAAAACCTCACCTTTACTATTTGTGTATCTGTACAAAGGATAGCCCTGAGTAAAGTGGTGGCAATGCTGTGTTGGAAGTTGTCCATCCACATTTCACAATGGCTTCTTCCCATCAATCGTCAGCTTCTTAACTGCCCTGCACAACCCTAACCACAACCCTTTCTCAGCACCCAACCACAATGGACTTTGTACAACAATAATTGCTCTACATACTTTCTCTTTTGCACTGTCATGGTCTTGTTCATTTAGAATAACTGAATGTATTGTGTATTTACTGTTGTACCCATGTGCCGTAAAACCACAGCAAGTAGGACTTTCATTGTCCTGGTTCGGGTGCATATGCCAATTACCGCTCTTGCCTCTTGAAATTCAAGTTCAAGTGAGTTTATTGTCATGTGTCCCTGATAGGACAATGAAATTCTTGCTTTGCTTCAGCACACAGAACATAGTAGGCATTTACTACAAATTGAATGCATGATTGGCCTTTTTATCACCCGTGTCTCCGTTGGTTAACATTGGGTGCATGTATAAGAATTTCACTTTGCTAGCTATTATAGGAAATAATATGTCCTGCCATGTGTGGGTATTTTGTTGGGATATACATTCAGCACTGAACCTTTTTTTGATTGACAGTTTAAATGTAACTAGGTGTCTTAATCAGTGTTATAGCAGCTCTTAGATATAAAAAAGCTGGAGTAACTCAGTAGGTCAGACAGCATCTCTGGAGAAAAGGACATAGGTGATGTTTCGGGTCAAGACCCTTCTTCAGACCCAAAATGTCACATTCCTTTTCTACAGTGATGCTGTCTGACCCACTGAGTTACTCCAGCTTTTTGTGTCTATCTTCAGTTTAAACGAGCATCTTCAGTTCCTTTCTACACACCTTATAGCAGCTCTTGTTCCTGAACGCCCTGTGTTTGCTCCAGATAGGGCCAGCCGCAAACCAAATTTGAGGGTTTAACTACTGGTGTTAACTTGTCAATCTACACTTCACGCTGCCTAGGAAAAGCAGCTAACTTAATCAAAGACTTGTCCCACCCAGTCATTCCTTTTTCTCCAAACTCCCATCCAGCAGCAGGTACGGAAGCTTGAAGGCACACATAACCAGACATGAAATCAGCTTCTTCCCGTCACCATGCTTCTGAATGGCCCGTGCATAAGCTAGGGTACTGTTTGATTTACCTTAACCCCATTGCGGACATTGGACTTGAGTCTGGAACTGTTGCGCTATGCTGCTGAGAACTATATTATTTGTTCTATCCAGTGAATTTGAATTTGACTTTTGTAGTATATATGTATGGTATTTAAGTTTAGTATGTCTGATCAGTTTGGATGGCATTCCAAACACAACTTTACCCTGTACAATAATAATATTGTTGCATGACAATAATAAACCTAACCCTAAACCTCCAAATTAAAAATGACCTGACACTGAAATTATGTGGGATTTTGATAAGGAACAGTAACTTGCTTAATCTGCACTTCACTGAATATTTGGTGTTACAGCAGTATCATCTGTTACCGTTTGTTTGATAGATGATTTGAAGTTATTAGGAACTCCACTACAAACCATTCGATAAACTGATATCAACAATTTGAAGTTATTAGCAGTGGATTATATTTGTTTTGGTCAGGGAGTGGCCTGCTGCCACAAATTAATGATTGTCTTGCTGTTTTGTGTTAGTCACTTAAAGCTTTTAAAATCATTGATGATGTGTTTCAGCACGATGGGAAAATACATCATGTTTCACAATCTATAGCAATAATATGGCTGGGGGAGTTTAATGTAACGTAGGAATGATAAGGAGCAGGGTGGCTTCCAAGGGACATATTTAAGTGGAGTAGATGGTTAAGACGTGTTGTACAAAACCAACCAGGGAGAACCCAGCAAATATGAAGGTGGAGGGATTTATAAGTGATAGGAACAGAATGAGGCCATTCCGCCCATGTCTGCTCCGCTATTCAATCATGGCTGATCTATCTACCCTCTCAAACCCCATTCTCCTGCCTTGTCTCCATAACCCCTGACACCCATACTAATCAAGAATCTATCTATCTCTGCCTTAAAGATATCCATTGACTTGGCCTCCACAGCCTTCTATGGCAATGAATTCCACAGATTCACCTCCCTCTGACAAGAGACATTCCTCCTTGTCTCCTTCCTAAAGGAACGTCCTTTTATTTTGAGGCTATGACCGCTGGTCCTAGACTCTCCCACCAGTGGAAACATCCTCTCCACTTCCACTCTATCCAAGCCTTTCATTATTCGGTAAGTTTCAATGAGGGGACCCCTCATCCTTCTAAACTCCAGCTAGTAGAGGCCCAGCACCTCAATGATGTGTTGGGTTGAGACCTGGCACAACAACTGAGATAAGAGGCAAGATGGCCAGTGTATAGAAGTGAGAGGAAAGGGTGTGTGGGCTGGTAGGTGATTGGGTGGGGGAGGGGAAGGTGGGAGAACTGAGACAGATGAGAGGTGGAATCATTATAAAAATGGCAGATGGAGCTGGAAGGGGAAGAGGCGGAGGCTGGTTGGTGATGGGGTGGAATTAGTTTAAGGAGGAACTGTGGTATGATGCAACCAGTTATAAAAGGTAAACTCCATTTTCCCATAAACTCCTCCCCCCCCCCCGCTGCCACCTATCACTTATCAGCCTCTGTCTCGCCCTCCTGCCTCATCTGTACATTGGTTATTGTCCCTCTGCATCTCCATCCTGATGCAGGGTTTTGATGCGAAACATCAACCATCCATTTGCCTCCACAGATGCTGCTTTACCCACCATGTTCTTCAGCATCTTATTTATTTTTTGCTCCAGATTCCGGCATCTACTGTCTCATATCTACATGGAGTTTTATGTGGGGGAAAAAAAACCAATGCTGAATTTTTTAATGAGGAGAGAGAGATTGTGAATTGTTGATATTCAAAGGGACTTGGTATTCTTGTACATATCACTAAAAACTAACACGCTGATACAGCAAGCAATTAGGAAGATGGATGGTACATTATCTTTGTTACTCTTGTGTTAAAATCCTCTTGCAGTAATTGAAAGTGAGCATTGATGAGACATCCTCTTGCTGCAAACCTGGTTGGAATGACTAATTTGGGCCAAAGTATTGTGTATTATTTTGGTCTCCATACAGAAGAACGTGTACTTCCTACAATAAAGACTGGTATCCATGGTGATGCATTTGTCATGTGGAGAGTGATTGAGGCTGGACTATTATCCCGAGTGTTAGAAGAATGGGATGTGACCTAATTGAAAGGTACAAATTATTGAATGGATCCACAGGGTAGATGGGAGACAGATGCTTCCTCTGACGGAGAAATCTAGAACTTGTGGTCAGCCTCCTAGAACACAGAACTGTTCAGCACAGGAACAGGCCATTCAGCCCACAATGTTTGTACTGAACGTGATGCCAAGCTAGGACTGAGTTGAAGAGTAAAGGGCCTGTCCCACTGCGGGGACCTAATTCGCGAGTTTAGAAGAGTTTGCCCTCGACTCATACTCGCAGCATGGTCGACGTGAGGTCCTAGGAGGTCTTTGTAACTCACCTTCATGCTCGAGAGTAGTTCCCGCGTAATCGAGGCCTCAGCTAGGTCGTGGCGTTTTTTTCAACATGCTGAAAAATGCACGCGAGTAAAAAAGGTCGCCATGGAAAAAATATATATTTTTTTACTCGTAGGTTTAGTCTAGGTAGGTCGTAGTAGATCGTAATGCTATCGTAGGTAATCGAAGGTAGTCGAAGGTAAAGCTCGTTGAGAATAAAAAGGTAAGTAAACCGACCGATAATGTTAAATGCCCGCTAAACTTTATTAAAAGTTGTCTGGCTTCTTAAAAGTGTCTCCCCTTCTCGTCTCCCCTTCTCATCTCCCCTTCTCCTCTGTGCCCCTCTGCGCTCTCTAAAGGACTTACCGTAACTGTGCCAGCCATCCTTTACCTTCCTGTTCATCGCGGGTGTGAATTTCAGATGGCGCTCCCTCGCTTTCTCTGGCCCCCGCCTTTGCGATGTGTGTGTGTGTGTGCGCGCGCGCAGACGGTCGATCCAGCTCGTGGTTTCATCGCTGACGGTCGATCCAGCTCAAGGCTTTTCAGGCGAGTGCCCTCTAACTTGAAGGTCGAAGTCGGTCGCTGAAAAGTCGCGTTAGTGGGACAGGACCTTAAATTCTTCGCTTGCAGCGTGGTGAATCTTTGGAATTTGCAAATTAAGAATGCTACTTGTTGATTGCCATCAATTTTGAATTAATTCAGTTGATTTCTGCACATGAAAGGAATTTGAAGAACATGAGAAAATAGAGCTTGAGAGATGATCAGCCATCAGCAGATGATCACTGGCACTTGAATTTTTAGATTTTAATCAATTTTGTTTCAGCAGATCAAACCCCATAGATCTGGTAAAAATTGATTAAAACTCTGCTGACAGTAAATAGCAATCATAACCATTTTATATCTTGCTGTTAGAATGGGACACGTATCTTTCAGAAGGTGTGTCTCACACCAATTCAATTTATTTGTAGGATATGATGGGCAGTGGTGGGAGCAAAACATTGGCAGGAATAAAAATGAATGGAATGGGCAACAAAAACAAAGACACGATTGTGAAAATGAAGATTTATTAAGAAATAAGGGAAAGTCTGAACTGGTCTGTAAATTCTGGGGTTGCTGGCAGAAGAGTGTATTGGATTTCTAAGCACCAATGTTATGTATCATGTAAACATTAAAAACATTTCTCCCTCTTTCCCCTCCCCTTCCCAGCTCTCCCACAGCCCACTGTCTCTGCCTCTTCTTCCCGCCCCCACATCAGTCTGAAGAAGGGTCTCGACCTGAAATGTCACCTAATCCTTCACTCCTTAGATGCTGCCTCACCCGCTGAGTTTCTCCAGCATTTTTGTCTACCTTCAAAAATACATCTGTATTTCTTAAACTATTGGGTCCTATAAATGTCACCAATGGAACCCCAATGCCGCAACTGTATATGCATTGCATCAATACTTTTTTTAAACAATTCTCCTTATATGGTGCAAAATATAAAGAGGCAGCATCATTTTAAAGCATCTGTCAAATAAGCAAAGACTCCAGCCAACTACAACCAAGGAATCAGGCTGAGGCTTTTGGTTATATTTTGGTTCTGTGGTTTGGCTATATAAAACCTGTCACCATGGTGCACAGATTTGGCCAGGTAATGTTTAGGATGTTGGCTCTGATTTAAGTGATTTAAGATATTGGCTCAAAGTCATTTGGGTCTTGTATAAAAATGGTGTAAAAAATGAAAACGGTTGGCATCTCGTTATAGCGCGGAAACAGGCCCCTCGGCCCACTGTGTCTGCATTGACCACCGATCTCCGCATATTAATGCTATCATGCACACACTAGGGACAATTTTACATTTTATACCAAGCAAATTAGCCTACAAACCTTTGGAGTGTGGGAGGAAATCAAAGATATCGGGAAAAATCCACGCAGGTCACGGGGAGAATGTACAAACTCCTCATAGACAAGCACCTGGAGTCAGGATCAAACCCGTGTCTCTGGTGCTGTAAGGCAGTAAAGGGCCTGTCCCACTTTCCCGAGTTGCTCACGAATTCTCCCGAGTTTTCCCCTTGATTCAAACTCGGAGAATGTTCGTAACAGGTCTGTAGATATATCGTAGCGGCTCGTTATGTCAGCCGTAGGTACTCTGGACACTAAATGTTGCAATTTTTCTCCACCCGACTATCTTTTTACTCGTGGACATTTTTTGTCATGCTGGAAAAAACGTCCCGACGTACCCGATGCCCCGAGTACCTACGGCTGGCATAACGAGCCGCTACGATATATCTACGGCCTCCTACGGACCTGTTACGAACATTCTCCGAGTTTGAATCAAGGGAAAAACTCGGGAGAATTCGTGAGCAACTCGGGGAAAGTGGGACAGGCCCTTAACTCTACCATTATGCCACTGTGCTGCCTATGTTAGTTGCAACATGTCAATTACTTATGCTTTGAACACCCAATTTTAAGTTATGAGTTGAATACATTATTTTGTTCCAAATATGGGCTAAATGTAATTGAGACAAATCATGGTGATAGTGGTGAGGAAAATTAATAGTACTAAAGTATTTGCACAGAGAGTTGTGAGTCTGTGGAATTCTCTGCCTCGGAGGGCGGTGGAGGCTGGTTCTCTGGATGCCTTTAAGAGAGAGTTAGATAGAGCTCTTAGGGATAGCGGAGTTAAGGGACAAGGAGAGAAGGCAGGAACAGGGTACAGATTGTAGATGATCAGCCATGATCACATTGAATGGTGTGCTGGCTCGAAGGGCTGAATGGCCTACTCCTGCATCTATTATCTATTTTTGTCCAGTACCCTTATCCTACTTCTCACCAAGACCTGGTCCCAACATCTTCGTACAATGTCCTCTCACTCATTGATTCCGTCGGAAACTCTAAAATCCTCACCTTGTTTTCAAATCACACTGTGGCCTCGTTCCACCTCTCCCCCAATTGTCATCACATGCCCATGTTTAACAGAAAACATGCCTTTTTATCTAGGGTTTTAGTCACATACTTAATGTTTTTAAGTGGTTTCCAAAAACAGCATGTGGTAGAGTAACAACAGTTTGTGGACATTTGCAAACACTCTGTGGGTGCCTCTGGTAATTTGTCTACATTGAAGGCATTAGGTGAACATTAGTTGCTGTCTTTGTATTTGAAGATGCCAAGAATTTTCAATTTGTACTTTGAGTTATGATTCAGCAATCTGGATAAAATTGGCCCTGGTGCTTCCAGAAGTGATCTGGCTTTGTGATGCTCTCCGGGCTCCATTTGCACAGTAAGTTATCGAATGGCCTATTTGCAGAAAACTGGATGTTAAAGCTCCACCCTTGACCATGGAACAGTTCTAAGGAGCACAAGGTGCACTTCACACTAGCCCTGACTGTCTAAAGGACAGTCTGTTGACGGGGAAATCTGATTAGGCAGACTTGGAACTTGCTGCAGGATGTTCTGAAGTCCACTATAGACTTCAATTGGCCGTTTGTTCTCCAGAATATAGAGGCTGAAATGCTCATTCAATGGAGGCCTGTGTGTGTGTTCTCTATATCACAAGAAGAATATACTTAGTGAACACTCTGTTTCCAGAAAGTGTAATATTTATTTACTTTGCATCCATCTTGCAAGGTACTTAAAGTGATTGGAACTACCTGGAGTAATAGATCATGGGATCAAGGGTTGCAGTTCATACCTACAGTTGCTTATTAGTGCACCCTCTAGCCACAGCAGAAAGCAGAAACACCAAATACTAGAACTGTAATGGAAAATGCAACTCGAGTTCTTCTGAAGATTCTGCCAAACGATTGCACCATCTTGCCAATTAAAGATCGCCGCTGGTGCTAGACAAAGAGGAGCTGAGAGTTCTGGAGCTCAGAAAACCGTTGGAGTTACAGGGAGGTCCCTTTTTGGCATCCAATGCCTTGTCTCCTAGCAGCCTGGAGGAGATTGGCACTGCCTGTGTGGAGTATAAGAAACTCCCTAACCGGAATGTACTTTCACAATAAATCTGCAAAGTCATTGCCTCCATACCAAGCCAAGTGGCTTGCACAATACAGCCCTAACCATTCATGCATTACATCAGAGCACATTTCAGGCCAAAGAACAATTGGAAATCCCACATCTTACAAAGATTCATTTAAGCCACCTCACTAATTGACATTTCAAGTTACACAAGGGCAAAACTGAATTTTTGCAGTTAAAGCATTGTGCTTCACCCAGCGTGCAAGATGCAATCAAAGTGCCGACATGCTGTACTGTGTCAATGCTCCCTGCTTATAACTATTACTCTTCTCTTGGTTTCCTACTTTGTGCCAATGCAAAGTGTTTTATTTCATCATATTGCTGCCCTCATTTCTGTCTCTAACGAGAGGCCCTTTAATGGATAAATGTGATTAACATAGTAAGAAAATAATAAGCAGGCAATAAGAACTACCATATAATAATCTACTTCAGATGGGTAAACACAATATGCTGGAGTAACTCAGCAGGACAGGCAGCATCTCTGGGGAGAAGGAATGGGTGACGTTTCGGGTCAAGACCCTTCTTCGGACTCAGAAGAAAGGTTTCAACCCGAAACATCACCCATTCCTTCTCTCCAGAGATGCTGCCTGTCCTGCTGAGTTACTCCAGCATTTTGTGTCTACCTTTGATTTAAACCAACATCTGCAGTTCTTTCCTACACATACTTCAGATGGGTAGTCTTTACTAGAATGGCACAGGAATATATAGTTCACATGCATGCAACCTGTGCCTGTGAAGCTATAGTCAGGGAGGAAATAGCTTAGTGAGTGTACTCGCATGGAGTTAGCAAATAGTTTATATGAGATGTGGCAGGATATGCAGCAATGCCAGCAGCTTCCACCCCATGTGCGATGAAGTACTTTTTGCCAAGAATGAGAATGCATTTGGACAGTGCCAGTGTGAGGACAGTTTTATCACATAGCAAGTTTGAATATCATCAGTGGGAGCAAGTGCATAAGTGGGATCTAGATGGATGAGACAGTGATGGGCCTCACCTTGACTGATATAAGAGGGCATGACTTTTTTTGATCTTGCACCACAGTGCAGGGATTGTCACACCCGGATGAAACAGTTTTGAGAAGCAACTGCTTACATACTTATATATTGGCCTTTACTAGTCTTTTAGTGTTTATCATAATTACCGTACCAACCCACATGTCTTTGTGACTGGGGAGAAAACGTGAGCACTGTGTTAAGTGTGGAGAAAAGGTGCATTAAAATCTGTGTTAGAATCGCCAGTATGCTTTGAGTATCTGACGGAAGCAATTCATAAATTTATATAGATATCTTGACAGTAGACCTTTGTATAAAGATCACCTATGATTAGCGGAACGTGATGTCATGATCTATCATTTAGTCTTTTGCAGCTGTGCTCGTTCGCTAAGAACAGTGAACATCTTGTCTATTATTTGCTTGTCATGACCTCGGGAAGCTGTCGAAAAAGGGAAGAATTCTTCCAGTGTTTACGTACAGTCAATCAGCAATTGGACTATTATGTTTTTCAACAACATGTTTAAATGACAACTCACTACTGCTTGTGTTTCTAAAATGTGACCATCTCGGCGTTAGCTAACACTGAAGGAGATAAAATCGGTCTCTTCATTTGCTTTAATTTCATGGTAAGATTTGCTCCCTTTTTGCTTCCACTGCTTATTTTGAAATTTGGTTACAAATGAGAAATATATCAATATTGCCCATTTTATACTATCATAGCATAACTATAACTATTTCTGTTCTATCTCGTGCTTGCATGCACTCTTAACTACTGTCTTTCTTTCTCATCCCGGCGTTTGTATCTTCTGTGTTTTCTCAATCGTGTGGTGAACATCAGTGATTCGTCCCTTCTTGTTGATTTCTTCAGATCAAGTCATTGCCCGTGATTATTATTTGATTGTAGCCTTGTCAATCGTGTAATGCTGTTCCTTCTTACCACAAGCTTTAAAAATTAAAGTTTACCCCTCATCTTCGTTTCCATGGAGCATGGAGACGAATCCTTCAGCCCACAGAGTTCATACTGACTGTCAAACATTCACCTCCTGATTTTTATTCTTACTCACATGCTTATTCACTTGCCCCAACTCCACCACTCACCGACACACAAGGCAATTTACACTGTGTAGGAAAGAACGGCAGATGCTGGTTTAAACCGAAGGTAGACACAAAATGATGGAGTAACTCAGCGGGACAGACACCTTTACAACTCGGATCTTGTCAGTTCTTGGCCTCCGACAGTAATGGGGTAATACCAAAGCAAACTCAAGTTTCTGTGTATTTTTCCTTTGAGATAAGATGAGTCCAGAGAGCTTAATATTGAATTCAGAATGTTTGGTAACCACTTGTGCTCCCCAACGCTTTCTCCTTTCTGTGGATGTACCTTTTGGCTTTGTTTCTATTTGATCACCAATGGTCTCTTTTAAAGTAATTGTTACTTTGGACTGCACCCTATCACAGACACTGTTTCAGTTTAGTTTATTGTCACCCGTACCGAGGTACAGTGAAAAGCTTATGTTGCGTGCTAACCAGTCAGCAGAAAGACGATACATGATTACAATCGATTCATTTACAGTGTAAAGATACATGATAAGGGAATAACGTTTGGTGCAAGGTAAAGCCAGCAAAGTCCGATCAAGGATAGTCCGAGGGTCATCAAAGAGGAAGATGGTAGCCCAGCACTGCTCTCTGGTTGTAGTGGGATGATTCAGTTGCCTGATGTCAGCTGGGAAGAAACTATCCCTGAATCTGGCGGTGTGCGTTTTTACACTTAGATACCTTTTCCCTGAGATGGGAGAAAAGGGAGTGGCCAGGGTGCAATTCGTCCTTGATTAGGCTTCTGGCCTTGCTGAGGCAGCATGAGGTATAAATGGAGTCAATAGAAAGGAGGTTGGTTTGTGTAATGGTCCGCTCTACAATTTCTTGCGGTCTTGGATGGGGCTGTTCCCAAACCTGTAATGCATCCTAAAATGCTTTCTATGATGCATCTGTAGAAGTTGGTGAGAGTTATTGGGGACATGCTAAACTTCCTTAGCCTTCTAAGGAAATAGAGTGCTGTTATCTATCCTCAGCTTCTCTGCAGTTTAACATTTTTTACCTCCCTGCTGATCACGCCTGACCAGCTGAGGGCATCATCGATTTTCTGGAATTTATGCAACTGTGCTTCCTTCCAGCAGAAAATACATAATATAATCTTCACCTTGTGGGTGTTTACATAATACCCTTTTTTTTACACCTGTATTTGGGGAAAATAAAAATATGTTGAAGGTGAACAGTTCCCTTTTAATTCTACAATTTCGCCATGAAACATGAACTTTTTTAAATTTTAATAGTCGTTTATCCTTTCTTTACCATCTGTTCCTCCAGGTCTGCCTGTCTTTTTTTTAAACTTAACGTTGCACATTTGCAAACAAACTCATTCATTCACACACACCGCAATATACAATTTAATATCTTTACACAATTGTGTTGGATCGAGTTTTAATGTGAAATTGTTCATTTAATTGCCCCTCATTTTTAAAACAATGTTCCCAAACCAATTGAGACAGCTCGGGCATAAGTTTTATTGATTGAATCAATGGGTTGCAATTTCCACTGTGTTATGTTAAGTGTTTAGCCAAATGGTGAAATATTGTTGCCCACTATGTCAAAAGGAGGCTTGCCATCTTTGTGGGCTTTTGTTTAATCGTGGATTTCAATGATAAATTGAACTCCATAATACCCACAGTCACATGGTGCTGGTAACTTGGCTCATTTTTATTTGAATTGGCCCATTTCCGTGACTGCTGCATTAAATATCCATTATCAACAGATAAAGATACTGTGCAAAGTTATCTTTAGTTGTAGAAAGCCCCCCTCTTAAGGAGCTGTGATTGTGAATGAGGTAGCTGAATGAGAAACATTGAAAAATTGGTACAATGTGGAAGAGAGCTGGCTCTGAGAACTCCCAGATGTGGTCAAAAAGGAGGCATGACTACCGCTTTATTCCCATCCTGCACTTTGGTACATCCGACCTCCTGTCTGTGCTTCTATTCCCTGTTTACTTTGCGACTGCTCCCTGAAGGTGCTGTCCCAGTTGGGCGACCTAATTGGCGAGTTTAGAAGAGTTCGAAAAAATGACATGTTGAAGACCTCCTTCGACTATGTAGTAGACCCCCTTTGACTATGTTGAAGACCAGCTTTGACTAGCTACGACCAACTTCGGGAAAATTAGACTCCGAATAGTGGAGAGCGAAGCCGACCTCCTTCGACCTCCCTTCGACTATGATGAATACGTCTACCTTCGACTACCCTCGATTACCTACGACTAACATGCCGACCTACTACGACTAAGCCTACAAGTAAAAAAAGTATCGATTTTTTCCATGGCATCCTTTTTTTACTCGCGGGCATTTTTTTAACATATTGAAAAAAACGCCGCGAGTACGCGGAGACCACTCTCGAGCTTGAAGGAGAGTTACAAAGACCTACTACGACCTCGTGTCGACCATGCTGCGAGTATGAGTCGAGGGCAAACTCGCCAGAACTCATGCATTAGGCCGCCCAAGTGGGACAGGCCCTTGGCTGTGAGGTCTGCTCCCAGGCGAAGTTCATGTCTGCAGCGTTCAATTCAAACTATCCTGAGCGGTACAAGAAATCGATCTACAACCTTTGCAAAGTCATTAAGTATGCCTAGAGGGAATTCTGGACCACGTCATATTTCATGCTACAATGGCTACAAAGTAAAGTCGGGCAGTATCAATTCAAAGAACAGGGTTCCTCCCTGATGAGCTAATTGTATTCTATGTTGTGTGTACCCACCCTAATTGTATTCAATGCCCATTTTGAACAGTACAACCTGCCCCACCAGTCTCGGGTGCGCCTGTACCGACAATTACCGTGGCAGAGGTAAGCACGATCTTCCTGAGAATTATTCTGCGGCAAGTAACAGGCCTGAATGGAGTCACCGGCCACGTCCTCTGGACCTGTGTGGACACCTGCAGGTATTCCTGGACCTAGGGGTCAGCACCCTCCTCTGCCACTGGATCCTTGATTTTCCGACCCACAGACCACAAAGAATGAGGATACCCCACAAGTCCACTACTGTGCTTCATATGCATTCATGACTGTGTGACCAAATTTGGCTCTTAACTACATCTACAAGTTTGCACTACTGTGGCGGGCCGGATCACAAACAATGATAAGACGCCTTACAGGAAGGAGAAAAGAGAACTTGGTAACATGGTGTCAAGATAAAAATCTTGCCATTTGTCAGCAAGAAGGAGGAGTTAGTTATCTACTTTCGGAAGCATGGTGCCATACATGTCACAATCGGCATCAATGGTGTGGTTGAGAACTTTGGCAGAAATATTACTAATAATCTGTTATGGACAAACCACATTGATGCAATAGCCAAGAGGACACTCTAATAACTCTACTTCTGCAGGAGACTGGATATTTGGCATGAAGAAACTTAGAAACCTCTACAGGTGCACCATATAAAGCATGGGTTGCATCATTGCTTGGTTTGGCAACAACTCTGCCCCAGACAGCAAGATATTGCAGAGAGCTGTGGATGGAGCCCAGTCTAACACACAGGCCAGACTCCCCACCATTGGCTCCATCTACACGCTGGCACGGAAAAGCAGCCAACATAATCAGAGACATCCCACCACTACCGTTCCTCCCTCCTGATTTCGACGGGCAGATGGTACAGAAGACTGAAAGCGTGCACCACCAGCCTCAGACACAGCTTATTCCTCTCTGATCACAGGCGATTCTATAATCTAGCATAATGTTGGATTCACCTCTACCTCGTTGTGGACATTGGACTGTGTGCCTGGAACTGCTGTGGTCCAATAATGAGAACTATATTCTACACTCTGTGTCTTTCCCTTTGTATTGTACTTGAGGTTGGCTTGATTTTATTTGTAGTATTATTTGATTTGATTGGAAAGCATGCAAAACAAAGCTATTCGCTCTGCCCCCGGTACATGTGAAAATAATAAACCTCAACCTAAAATGCAGTTGTAATGTTCCCTCCATAGAAATGCCTCCAAGATAGTTGGAACAGACAGTCTGGGAATCGGTGCAAAGAATAGGGGTGAGGACCAGAGTGCTGTGTTTGAACAATTCAATGGTCTTGCATGAATGGTCAAGGGCAGTGAATCTCTCAACCCAAAAACTGCATCATTAGCTTCAGACACTGCTCATATTATTCTAGCCTTTCCATCAAGCCTAGCACTCGTATTTACAACAGACAGACATGGCACTTGTGTCGTCTTTGCACTCCAAGCTCAAAATATTCTAGCATGACAACTTATCTCTCAATTCATTGCATTATGGGCCTGTCCCACTTAAGCAATTTTTCAGGCGACTGCCGGAGACTGTCAAATTGTAGCCGGTTGCTGAAAGCCTGACGGCGACTGGAACAGCGACTGTCAGAGTGGAACACACGCGCACACACACACCCTACCCCACCCCCCCCCCCCCCCCCCCCCGCTTACTTCACCAGCCAGTTATGGAGATGGGGAGAGCGTGGTTTGAGTCAAATTCACACAGTGCGAAGCCAATGTGATACAGACACACACCACGATGAACAGGAAGGTTGGCGCTGTAATTAAGACGGTCAAAGCACAGTGTACGGGAAGGGTGACTTAAGTCCTTTAAAAGGGGGGGAGAAGAGGGAGACAGCTTTTAAGAAGCCAGAGATACACGGCTGTGAAGCTCAGCGGACATTTAACATTCGGTTATCCTTGGTTCTGAAAACTAATGTTTACGTTTTTTTTTCTCCCAATGAGCCAATGAAATTCACCGGTCAGCACCGGCGACAACCTACGACCTCCTGGCGACCCACCTACGGCACGAGAATTCTCGCTACTCACCACGGTGGCTTCATTCTGGTTGCCGCTAATTTTCCAACATGTTGAACATGTGGCGACCATGTGGCGACCGCAGAGTCTCCTGTAGTCGCCTAAAAAGTCACTTAAGTGGGACAGGCCCATTACACACCTCTCGAGATAAAGTGGCACATTATTGGACATACTGAAAACCAATTGGGATGAATATAAATGTGACTGCATTATCATTTTCCCAGCACATCACTACCCTTCCACCCTGACCACCCCCCCCCCCCCCCCACCCCACCCCAGCTGAAGATTACAGCACAGCTTCCACTGCTTCACAAGAAGAATCCATACACGGTCTGCATGTGGATATAAAAATCCTGATTGCTGCCCCGCTCATTTCTCATGGAGGACAAGTGCAGCGGACACAGTAGAGAGGCTTCATAATGACTCCAGTACACGCCAGAATCCCTGGGAGACTCTTTCAAAAATATCATCCATCCACTCCTGGCACCACCATTGCCAATCCCTCTGCTCACTCCACCTGCTGAACTCGTGCAGGACGGTTCTTTTGCAACACCAGAGGGCAAAGCTGCAAGATTTTGCGGAGATCTGCAGCTCTAGTCTGTTTGAAACCTACTGCATATTTAAAAAAAAAAAAAAAATCTCATCACTAATTCACCTCTAGCTGTACTGTTGTTCCGCTATTCTGAGGTTGGATTTCTGGCTGCAGAAGGCTGAAATCTCTGCTGACAACATCCTTGTGGAAACGCAGATTCTCAAACAGTAAAGATAGGCACACAGTGCTGGAATAACTCAGCGGGTCATACAGCATCTATGGAGAAAAAGGATAGGTGACGCCGCACTATAAACTCATCCAATTTATTCTGTGTTGTGCGTGCCGCCAAATATAACACCTTTAGCTCAGTATTCACCACTCTTCACATTGGTTCCCCTTTTCCCTGACCTTCGACTCTTATCCCTCCTTAACCTTTCTGACCTATTACTGCTGGAGACTTCACTAACCTCTCCTGCCCTGTAACTTCATCCATACATTTCCATACATTTCCAATTTGTTGCCCCCCCAACATACACGCACATACTATCTATTTTAAAGCCAGTTATGCAGTTCGCAAGGAGCTTAGTCTCAGCCAGGTTCAAGTTGAGTCTGTCCCTTTGCAACAGCTCCCTCCTTCCCCAATACTGATGCCAATGTTCTGCATATTTAAACCCATTTCTCCCACCCAATCTTCTTGCCAAATTGCTCATGACTTAAGTAGCAATCCGGAGATTATAACCTTTTTGGTTCAGCTTTTCAATTTAGTCCCTGACTGCTCAAATTCCACAGCAGAACCTCTTTCCTTGTTCTACCTATGTCATTGGTGCCCACAAGGTCCATGAGGACTGGAGCTTTCCCCATCCACTCTAGATTCCTTTGCAGGTCAGACAAGATGCCCTGAACCTGGGCACCAGGCAGGGAACACGACCTTCGGGACTCTCAATTCTCGTGGCAGAGAATTGTGTATATTCCCCTGACTATGCTATCCTCAATGCCAACTACGTGACTCTTCTCACCCCCCTCTTGAATGGCTCCCTGATCCACGGTGCCATGGTTACGTTGCACGTCCCACAGCCTCCATATCCAAAGTTCAAGTGTAAATAAACACTCTTAAATCATGCAAATTGCATTTCACGCTTGCCATCTATTGCTTGTATTGTATAATGCCAACAAAAAAAACCATACTTCTTCCCTGGGGATATTATCACGCTTGTACTTTACAGTGAAACCTTTGAAAGTTGCTAGTCACCATCATGACTCCACTTCTCACGCTGATAGACAACACACCTTTCAGCTGAAGATAGACACAAAGTGCTGGAGTAACTCAACGGGTCAGGCAGCATCTACGGAGAAAAAGGATGGTTGACGTTTAGGTCTGAACCCTTCTTCAGACTCGAAATGTCACTCTTTATTTTTCTCTACAGATGCTGCCTGACCCTCTGAGTTACTCCAGCACTTTGTGACTATCTTCGGTATAAACCAGTATCTGCAGTTCTTTCCTACACACCTTTCATCTTCTTGCTGGGGACCTACCATTTGCCACTTGGAAAGGCTGAAATTACCATATTGTTTTGGAGGGACCCTCGCCCCACTTACACAAGCCTTTGCAAGAGCTCACAAACACTTTCACCATGGGGGAGAAACGAGCTGTTGGAGGAACTCAGCAGGTTAGGCAAAATCTGTGAAGGGAAATGGACAGTCGACATTTCAGGTCGAGACTCTTCACCTAAACTGGAATACTTTCCCCATGTTGGATGCACGTGGTTAGCATAGCATCGATGGGCCAAAGGACCTGTTTTCCAAGCACACCTATCTAATCACATTTAATCCCTAGATTACCTGATGATTCATGGGCATGTAAATATGAAGGACAAGGTTTAGTGAGCCACTACCTTGAACTACTTCTCATGAAAGTATTCTGAAGGTGCAGTGCTGCATGACTCAATTGACTGACAGACGCATAACATAATTGTTGAATAGTAACAAGAACTTGAATCCCCTCAAAGGCACTACTCAAACCCACCCACCCATGTAGTAAGGGATGCCATCTTTTGAGTTTCTAAAGCAAACATTCTAACTTGGAAATATAATCACCTTTCATTCATCATTTCTACTTGTACATACTAGAGTTCCCTAACTGATGGACTGCAGCTGCAATGTTTAGCAGTGGTGGATCATCACCACCCTCTCGAATACATCATGTCATGGCTCATCAATGGCCTAGCCTCCATTTCTCACATCCCATAACTAATTTAAAAATTCTGATTGTGCTTATCTGCCTTGGGCAACAAGCCAACTCGAGCAGCCACACTACTGTCGGCTTTAAATAGATCAACTGCTGCAGAAACAATTCTCATCTTTAGTGATGGACAAAACTTTTTGGACACTGACGTTCAGCCAAGAAAGCATCTCAAGCCTCTCTGAATATAATAAGTGCAATATAATTGCTTTACATGACATTCAATCTTCAGCACTGCTTTCGTTGATTATCCACAAAGTACTCCCGTTCATTCACTTGTGATCCTTAGATTGCCAGTTGAATCAGGAAAAAGTAAACATGAGGGAGGGAATGCAGTGAGCCACTATCTTGAACTACTTCTTGTGAAGGTCTTCCCAATAGTAATATTACAGTTGTTCTAGGACTTAGGCCAAGCAAGACAATTCCAAGTCAGTATTTTGTGCAACTTGGACAGGAACCAGCAGGTTGTCCCATATACCTGCTGCTCTCTTTCATCTTGGTAGTAGAGATCACAGGTTCGGCAGGTGCTGGCACGTAACATGGAAATCTGTAGATAGTAAATACTGCCACAGTGGAGAGAATAAATATTTAAATTGGCTATCAAGGTGCCAGTCAAGTAGGCTGATTTGTCATGGAGATTAAGCTTTTCATGTGCTGTCAGAGTAGCACTCATCCAGTTAAGTAAAGGGTATTTAAACACATTCTTGATTGTAGCATGTGGATGGTGGAAAGGCCTTGGAGCGTCAGGAGGCAAGTTACTTACAGGAGGGTAGGCTCTGATCTGCTTTTGTAGCCAAGGTATTTATGTGGCTCACGAGTTTCAAACCAATGCTGATTATCAGGCTACTGATGTTGGGGAACTAAATGTCAGTCATGCAAATGGAACTCATGGTCTCTGCTGACATTTTAGTGACACAAATGTTATTTCCCACATATCAACCCATCTCTGAATGCTGGCCGGGTCTTCTTGTACACGAGTAATGACTGCCTTAGTTCCTGGGCAAATTAAATGGGATTAAGATTGTACCAGTCACCACTCTTCTTCTTCTTATCGAGTCCACACACAAGATTAGAAGTTGTTCAGCCAGAGCTGAACACACTTCTCGGCATCTGCACAATGGTGTCTGTCTTGCGCTTCTTGTGCTTCTTGTGCGTGGTGGTGGAAAGATTGGTTGAAACAGGGCCGCGACGTGAACGCTCTTTCCTTGGCCCCAGTCACCACTAAATGCCTCTTTGTCTGGCCTTGCTACAAAAGGAAGATCGGTATTGAATGCATTGAATTTTTTGGGATATCACCCTATAGCATGTGTGCTGTGATGTCCACGAGTTGCATCGGCATTCTGTTTGCTGAAGTTGGTGGAAAGCTAAGCTGTTTCGAGGGCACAACAAGACTACAAAAGGAATGCAACTGGACACAAAGCTGGCAGGTGAATTATAATTTAAGCAAGTATAAAATGTTACTGTGAAGAAACAGCAATATTTTAGGACTGCAAACTGCCCTTCATTGCAAAGGGATTGGAACAAAAAAAAAGTAAGAAAGTGTTGGTGCAATTATGGAAGGTTTTGGTGAGGCCTGTACAGTTTCTACATAATTTTAAAATGCTTATAAATAAGTTGAATGAAAGGACTGAGGTTATGTTTGCGAAGACACAAATTTGCTGATGACATAAAGTGAATTGTTGGAAAGTGAATTGTGAAGAGAACATTTGGAAAATGCAAAATGATAATGGGTGATTCTATTGATATCCCCAATGTTGACTTGGACTTGCTCAGTACCAAGGACTTCAGGCAGGGCAGAATGTGTGAGGTGTATCCAAGAGGGTTTCTGGAAACAATATGTGAATAGTCCTGCACAAGAAGGGAACATAGTGGACCTTGAGATGGGATATGAACCTGACCAGAGTAATTTGAGGATTTCACAACTCTATACCGAAGATAGAAACAAAAAGCTGGAGTAATGCAGTGGACCAGGCAGCATCTCTGGAGAAAAGGAATAGGTGACCTTTTGGGTCGAGACCCTTCTTCAGACTGAGAGTCAAGTGAACGGGAAACGAGAGATATAAAAGGTACATACAGCTGGAGAACAGGAGGAATCACAGAGGGGGTGCAGCGACAGAGAAAGTAGGCGTACCTTGAAGAGATTTTGTGGAGCTGACAAAATGTGTAGGAAGGAACTGCAGATGCTGGTTTACACTGAAGATAGACACAAAAAGCTGGAGTAACTCAGCGGGTCAGGCGGTATCAAGGTTGTTTTTAATAGAGGGAAGGCAGGACCTTGCAGTAAGGAGTAAGGCTAACTACAACTTTATTAGGGTGGAACTCGGGATGGTACGAGTGGACGGGTGCAATTGGACAACAGGTTCTTAACTGGTCTGAAGAAGGGATTCGGCCCGAAACGTTGCCTATTTCCTTCGCTCCATAGATGCTGCTGCACTCGCTGAGTTTCTCCAGCTTTTTTGTGTATTTTGTGTACCTATGATTTTCCAGCATCTGCAGTTCCTTCTTAAACAGGTTCTTAACTCAATTGTTAACCTAATAAACAAACAAAAAAACAATATTAGTGCAAAACAAAATGAAAGCCCCAAATCCCGAGTGCAACCAAGACAGTTTGTAGTTAGTTGGTGTTTGTTGTGTTAATAGCCTATTGGTTGTTGGAAAGAAGCTGTTCCTGAACCTGTGATGGATCAGACAAAGTCCACCGCTTTCTACAACTTTCCAAAGCGGGCTGTGATGCAACTAGTTACTATGATCTCCACCATACACTTGTCGATGTTCAAAACAGTATTTATCAACTTGCTGGATCTCCTTCAACTTTTGAGGAAGTAGTGACATCAGTAAACGTTCTTTGTGACCCAGAACAGATCGTCAGAGATGTGTACTCCCAGGAACTTGCAGTTATTACTTATCTCCAACTCCTTCCTGCCAATAAACTCATGTGCAATGACCTTCAGCTTTCCCTTCTTGAAGACAATCAGCACCGTGACTTTGTCAATCAAAATTAAGATATATATTTTCTGGCACCACTGACCCGGGTTATCAATCTCCCTCCTGTACTCTCACTTACCATTACTTTTCATTGGTCTAATGATAGTTTTGTTGTTGGTGAATTTAAAGCTGTCGTTGGACAGCAAGACAGATGCACATCCAAGGTGGCAAAATATTTCTAAATATTATAGATTTCTTTCTCATTGCTCTTGATGGTGCCTGTGAAAGTTTGAAAACCTTTCCTCTTCTTTCTAACAAACCACAGCAAGACATTTAGTTGACTAAGGGCCTGTCCCATTTTCACGACCTAATTCACCACCTCTGCCGAGTTTGCCCTTGACTCATACTCGCAGCATGGTCGTAGGTAGGTCGTAGCAGGTCGTGATGCTAGTCGTAGGTACTCATGGCATCAAGTAGGTTGCGGCGTTTTTTTAAGCCTGATGAAAAATGTTCACGAGTAAAAAAGGTTGTGAATTAGGCCGTGAAAGTGGGACATGCCCTTTAAGCTATGACTGCAAACATCAATCACAGAAAGTGGCATGACTTTTGTTTTGAGTTTTATTAACATTTCTTAATGGCCTGTTCCACACGCATTTTTTTTGGCAACTTGCCGGCACCATTCGTAGTCGCAGCAGGTCTCCGAAAATAGTCAACATGTTGAAAATCCAGCGGCGACCAGAAAAGGTACGACTCTTTGGGCGACTACTCACGACCATACAGGCATCACTAGGCTTTGGGCCGAGGAGCTTTTTCGTTCAAGTTCGTGACTCAAGTCATGGAACTACCTGTATTTTTAACATATTGTGTAAAAATATTATATAAATCATACCTGAAACTCGTCAAGACCAAAACCTGCACATTTTTATCAAATATGAGAAAAACGTCCAATTTTCCAAGTAGTAATTGTCCAATCAATGCACGTTCGACATTGGTCAATTTGCGTCCGACCTCAATCCCGCGCTTTGTTTTATGGTCGCTAGGCAGCGAGGACCCTGGGATCATGGCTGCCTCCTCATTACATCAAAACAATAACAAGGTTTCCAAGGAATAAAGGTAATGCTAACCTTGCTGATAATTTTGTTTTACAATTGATTTATCTTTATAAAGTTATGATGTGAACTTTTAAATAAAAATGATAAATAACAAATGTAGCACTAGTGTTTAAGAGGGAGCTGCAGATGCTGGAAAATCGAAGGTAGATAAAAATGCTGGAGAAACTCAGTGGGTGAGGCAGCATCTATGGAGCGAAGGAAATAGGCAATGTTTCGGGTCCAGACCCTTCTTCAGACTGATGTGGGGGTGGGGGGGGGGGGGGGGGGGGGGGCGGGGGGGGGGGGCGGCAGGAAGAAGAAAAGAAGAGGCGGAGACAGTGGGCTGAGGGAGAGCTACGGAGGGGAGGAGAAAGCCGGGACTACCTGAAATTAGAGAAGTCAATGTCCATACCGCTGGGATGTAAACTGCCCAAGCGAAATATGAGGTGCTGCCCCTCCAATTTACGGTGGGTCTCAATCTGGCCATGGAGGAGGCCCAGCACACAAAGGTCGGATTCGGAATGGGAGGGGGAGTTGAAGTGCTGAGCCACTGGGAGATCAGGTTGGTTATTGCGAACCGAGCGGAGGTGTTGGCCAAAGCGATCGCCAAGCCTGCGCTTGGTCTCACCAATGTAGAGCTGCTGACACCTAGAGCAGCGGTTGCAATAGATGAGGTTGAAGGAGGTGCAGGTGAACCCCTGCCGCACCTGGAAAGACTGCTTGGGTCCTTGAATGGAGTCAAGGTGGGAGGTAAAGCGACAGGTGTAGCATTTCCTGCGGTTGCAAGGGAAAGTACCAGGAGAGGGGGTGGTTTGGGTGGGAAGGGGCGAATTGACCAGGGAGTTACGGAGAGAGCGGTCTCTGCGGAAAGCAGACGGGAGGAGATGGGAAGATGTGGCCAGTGGTGGGATCCCGATGGAAGTGGCGAAAATGTCCGAGGATTATTTGTTGTATGTGACGGCTGGTAGGGTGGAAGGTGAGGACAAGGGGGACTCTGCCCTTGTTACGAGTGGGGGGATGGGGAGTGAGAGCAGAGTTACGGGGTATAGAAGAGACCCTGGTGAGAGCCTCATCTATAGTAGAAGAGGGGAACCCCCGTTCCCTGAAGAATGAGGACCTCTCCGATGCCCTGGTGTGGAACACCTCATCCTGGGTGCAGATGCGGCGTAGACTGAGGAATTGGGAGTAGGGGATGGAGTCCTTGCAGGAAGCAGGGTGGGAAGAAGTGTAGTCCAGATAGCCATGGGAGTCAGTGGGCTTATAGTAGATGTCGGTCAGTAGTATCACCTGCGATGGAGATAGTGAGGTCTAGAAATGGTAGGGAAATGTCGGAAATGGTCCAGGTGTATTTGAGTGCCGGATGGAAGTTAGTGGTGAAATGGATGAAGTCAGTGAGTTGTGTGTGGGTGCAGGAGGTAGCACCAATGCAGTCGTTGATTTAGCGCAGGTAGAGTTTGGGGATAGTGCCATGGTACACCTCGAACAAAGATTGTTCGACGTACCCTACAAAGAGGCAGGCATAGCTTGGGCCCATGCGCGTGCCCATGGCTACGCCTTGTATTTGGAGGAAATGTGAGGAGTCAAACGAAAAGTTCTTAAGGGTAAGAACCAGCTCCGCTGGGCGGAGGAGAGCTAGGGTTAGGGTTCGTGTTAGGGTCAGTCGGTTAGTCTGTCGGTCAATCTGTCGGTCGGGCTTGTCGGTAGGCTGATGGATGCTGTGGAGGATCGGTCGGGCTGTCGGGTCGCCGGTGGATGGTGAGAGTGGTCAGCCGGGCCGGGCCGCAGGTGGGTTGTGAGAGTGGCCGGGCTGCCGGTGAGTGCTGCAAGTGGTCGGGCTGCCGGTGAGTGCTGCGAGTGGCCGGGCTGCCGGTGAGTGCTGCGAGTGGCCGGGCTGCCGGTGAGTGTTGCGAGTGGCCGGGCTGCCGGTGAGTGCTGCAAGTGGTCAGACGGCCGGTGGGTGTTACAATTGGTCGGACGGCCGATGGGTGCTGCGAGGGGTCGGCCGTGCTGTCGGTAGGCCGGTGTTGCAGTGAGCGGGCGGACTGACGGAGCCGGCACTATGGGGATACTGAAGGCGGCCCGGGCGGCGTGCAGGACAGTGCTGCTCCCCACCATCATCACCACGATGATCCAGAAGGGCATGCTGGCCGAGGTGGACGCGCTGCGGGGCCACACGTACGGAGCCCACAGCCTGTCCCAAAGCGGCTCCAGCTCCAGCCGTGGGCAGCTCTGGAAGGAGGGCAAGTTAGGGTTAGGCATTTTCCTGTCATTGGAAGCTGCCTTAGCCTTCCCCCAGCCTGGCACTGCCCCAGTCCCACTATGGCCGTGACCCCCACTCTGCACACTGGCAGTCAGTGGGGTTCAGTAAACAGTGGAACCCACAGGAACTGCCCTCACCCATTAATTAGGCTGGTTCAGGAGCCGGACCTCTGCGGCAGTCTCATTCAAAAAACACTCACAATTATATATTTTTATATAATATAATTATATATGATTACAGTCATATTCATGTCATATATATATATATATGACTAGATGGTGCTTACTTTTTCGATCTCTTTTTCTAATTAGTTTAATTAATTAATGCGCAACTTTTGGCATGAGTTATGACTTCCTTCTCAATTTTATCTTATCTAAATCTGTGCAAAATCTAATGTAGTTCTGAGACATGGGTCACGAAAGTTGATTTCTAGACACATTTTTGATGCTTGGCCCACAGCGACATGCTGTACAAAGAGACTACCTTTTCCTGGCCGCCGCTGGATTTTCAACATGTTGAACATTTTAGGCGACCTGCTGCGACTATGACGGCTGACGGCAGTCGCCGAAAAAAATTGTGTAATTGGGACAGGACCTTTATTTGATTAGTCAAAATTAAGACAGTAGGGTGGACCTTTAAGCATTGTTGGTATTTATTGACCCTGGAGTCAATGAAATGCATGTCATGGACAGAATGTACTTTAGTACATTGCAATTACACATCATGTAGCATTGAGAAAGAGCTCAATTTATTATAATCTCTAGATAAATTATTTACATTTTTAAAGGTCAGCGATTGTTCAAACTATTGCATGTAGTAACATTTTCAGCTGAATGCGCATGCTTTCTCTTGCTGATTTTGCTAGTTATTCTTCTTAAAGTAGACAATCAGGAAGAACATTTAATTGTATATTGAAATTTAAACCATCAGCTCTCTGATAAGATGCACTCATTCTTTTCAGTTGAACAATCCACTGATAACAAGTGCTTTGTGATTGTTGCATAATAAAGCTTCATCCTCAATAAGCATTTATGAAGGAAGTATTTGGTTGAAAATCTGTAACATCCCACCTGTTTTTATGACAGTAACTTCTTTGTACACCATCCTACGTGCTCTGGTCTGAGTGTGTGTAAGAGGATGCGTGAGAGATAATGAAAGCAAACAAAAACTCTCCCTTCTTTATTTAAGTAAGTTGCCAGAGGCAGTAGAACTCCCAGTGACTGTGCATTTATATGACTCGGCATTCATAGAAGAACATGAGGGAGTAAATAGGCTGGTAAGCATGTTTCGGCATCTCCATTGCTCCCATCCACTTGTTGCATATGTTGTGGCTCCTCTTTATGTCCCACTTATAAGAGACCCAAAATTCTGTATTATCCTATTTTGTTAATGCCAACATTGATCTTCTAACCTACCTCCCTTTCACCCATCCCAGTTATAATTTCCATCATTTCCCTCACACAGATTCTCAACGTGGCCACGTAAAGCTAAGCACAAATTATATCTTGGTAATTTTGTTCAACTGGCTATTTCCTGTTCTTTCTCTCTTAGTCTTCTTTCAAATTCCACCTGTTTAGCAGGCTCCTTATGGGCTTGTCCCACGGGTGATTTTTCAGGCGACTGTCAAGTTGTCGGCAGTCGCCTGAAAAAACGGCAACTGGAAGGGCGACTGTCAGAGTGGAACACATGCATGCACACACATACACACACACACAGACACACACACACACACACACACACACACAGACACAGACACAGACACAGACACAGACACAGACACACACACACACACACACACACAGACACAGACAGACACAGACACAGACACAGACACAGACACACACACACACAGACAGACACACACACAGACACAGACAGACACACAGACAGACACAGACACACACAGACACAGACACACACACACACACACACAGACACACACACAGACACAGACACAGACACACACACACACACACACACACACACACACACACACACACACACACAGACACAGACACAGACACAGACACAGACACAGACAGACACAGACAGACACACACAGACACAGACACAGACAGACACAGACAGACACACACTATGCAGGCGGGGGGACAGGGCAAGCGGGGGGATCACTTCTGTCTGCACGCCATCTGTATCCCTCCATTCCCTGCATATCCATGTGCCAACCTAAAGGCCTCTTTAATGCCACTATCGTATCTGCCTCCACCACCACCACCCCAGGCACCCGCTAATCTGTATGTTTAAAAAAAAAAGTGCCCCACTCAACTCATTTTATTAGCTGTGCCTTAATACTTCAATACTTGGTTAATTTAAGACAACCCCTGTTGTCTCCAATTTCCTCTTACTTTCTGATGCCAGTGAATGTTATGTTGCCTTCCCACTTCATGAATACCTTTACAAAATTCACTGGACAAATATCTCCTGAAAATAATTTCTTCTCCTCATTGTGTGCACCTTGTTTTAGAAATACAGTGTGGAAACAGGCCCTTCGACCCACCGGGTCTGTACCGACCAGCGATCCGTGCACATTAACATTATCCTACACACACCAGGAACAATTTACAACATTACCAAATAACCTACAAACCTGTACGTCTTCGGAGTGTGGGAAGAAACCGAAGATCTCACAGGGAGAGCGTACACACTTCGTACAGACAGCACTTGCAGTTGGGATCGAACCCAGGTCTCTGGCGCTGCAAGTACGGTAAGGCAACAACTTGCAGCTGCATTACCATGCCGCCCTTTCAATTCTATCATCCTGTTTTAGACCCCGACAGCACACCCCTCCCTCCTCAGCCCAAATGGCATTCCAGGACTCTCTTTTTTTCATCTACATTCTCCAGAAACATCATCTGCAAGAACTTACCAAGTGTACTTGTGACACCCAATCTCCCTTTTTGCTATATTTATTTGGTCAAACCAACCTTAATAACAGATGTTAAATGTAGCACTGTTGATGTAGATGTCCATTAGGATGCCTGTCCACCATCAAATCTTGCAAGGATTATATGTGTTATTTTGTGGAGAAGAATAAAGCCAAGATCCTGGATATTTACAACAGTCTGCTTCCTTTACACTTATTTTCTTCGACACCATTTCAAGTTCAAGTTCACATTTATTGTCACATGCACCAATTAAGGTACAGTGATATTTGAGTTACCATACAGACATACAAGTAAAAAGATCCACACACAATACACACTAAAGTTTAACATAAACATCCATCACAGTGGAATCAACATTCCTCACTGTGATTGAAGGCGATAAGGTTCAGTTAATCTTCCTCCTTTTGTTCACCCGTGGTCGGAGCCTTGAACCCTCCGCAGTTGCCGTGATGGACGCCCGTTGTACAAGCCCTCTCTTTGGGATAATAATAATAATAAATTTTATATTTAATGGGCGCCTTTCATACAAAATCTCAAGGACACCTTACATAGTAAGATGATCAAAACTCCGACGTCGGGATGGATCAGAACACACTCCGCGGCTTGAAGTTCCCGATCGGCCGCTTCTTACCGGAGTCCGCGGCTTCACGATGTTAAAGACCACGGGCCAGCGGTCGGAGCACTTCTTCTGGTGATCCCCAGCAAGGGATCGCAGGCTCCGCGATATTAAGTCCGCTGCGCCTGCTGCTGAAGCTCTGGGCTGGTCTCCGGTCTGGAAAAGTCGCACCAAACCAGTTATTAGGGGGGAAAAAAAGAACCTTTTATCCACTTTCAACAAACTCATGAGCTGTGTTTCCCAGCTGATTTTCTGTGCTTTGACCTGTCTCTCTTCGCTGATGGGTTAAATATACAATTATCAAATCTTCTCTATTACTTCTATTTACCTGTCCTATCTTGACAAACCCCACCACCCTTGTACACTGCTGTTTTAATAGTCCATGAGATATCAATCTTTTGAATCGGTTGACAGTTTTGAGATGGTTTCCTTGATATCAATTATTTGAGAAATATTGTATTAAATAGTCTTGAAGATCCTTTGGAATGGTAGGTTTGATGGTTGTGACATGAGAAATGAATTAAATAATTCTGCCGTGGTTTGCAGATGTCAGTTTTCAATCCCAAATGTAGCATCTGTTTTGAAGGGGTTTTTTGTTTTACGAAAGGAATGCTGAGGAGTAATCAAAGTGATACCTTTTATATCTTGGGGAAAACTTTGGAAGAAAGGATAATTCAAGATGCATTATAGAAATTTCCTGGATTCTGTAGGGATTTGATACAACCAATCCAGACAAATTTATTTCCCGATTAAAAACTGCATAGTAAGAGGAGCCAGTTTTAAAAATGAAATGGCTGAATATTTTTACAAAGAGGATAAATGAATTATGGAACGGTTTACCAGAGAATTTGTTGAAATGGGGAAAGAGACTTAGTTTTAGTTTAGTTTATTATTGTCATGTGTACCGAGGTACCTGTATAGTGAAAAGCTTTAGTTTGCATGCGATCCAGTCAAAGAAAAGACGACACATGAATACAATCAAGCCATTCAGTTTAAATAGATGTACAAAAACACTTTTTATTAAAGGATATTGGGATGAGGATAGGTGATTGTGAGTGGGATATTTGTTATACTGATTGCATTGGGAAGGGTGATTATAGGGTGATGTGTTGTAGATATGACTAAGATACTGTATAGTATATGAGGGTTTTTTCTTTTATTTTTTATTTTTTTTCTCTCTTTGTATGGTTTGTAAATATTTGATTAGTGTATAAATGTAAATAATTTGGTGTACATATAGCTGCTGGTGTACATATGGTGTACATATAGCTGCTAAATTTGTATAAGATAATTATAAGCAGTTGAATGAGGGGTGGGAATTAATAAGCTTTGGCTTCTTCCTGCTCCTTTTCGGACACATATGATTTCATTTATTTATAGATATTGTTTATGACACTTTATAAATATTCTTGTTTTGTTTTTTGTATGCTGTTTCACACTTGCTTTTTATTCTTTTATTCTGTTCGAAATAAAGAATTAATAATAATAATAATCCACGGTGCACAGACAAAGGATAAAGGCTGCAGCATTTAATGCAAGATATAACATTGAAGTCCAATAAAGACTGATTAAAGATAGTTCAAAGGTCTCCAATGAAGTAGGTCAGGACTGCACTCAAGCTGAGGAGGTGACCGTTTATTTGTCTGATAACAGCTGGGAAGAAACTGTTCCTGAATCTGGAGATATTCAAACTTCTGTACCTCTTGCCTGATGGGAGAGGGAGAGGGGAGAAGTGGGAGTGACTGGGGTAAGTTTAGTCATTCATGATGATGGTGGCCTTGCAGATACAGGTGATGGAAGGGAGGCTGGTTTGTGTGTGATAGTCTGGGCCACGTCCACAACTTTCTGCAATTCCTTGCGGTGGTCTTGGGTGGAAATGTTCGCAGACCAGGCTGTGATGCATCTTGATAAGATGCTTTCTAGGGTGCATCTGTAGAAGTTGTTCAGGGTTGATGGGGACATGCCGAATTTCCTAAGCCTTCTAAGAAAGTAGAGGTGTTGGTGTGCATTCTTGGCCATAGCTTTGATATTTTTTCGTAGGAACGAAGCTTTGGACCAGCTCTATTTAAATGCCATCGATGTGGTATGTGTACCACTTTGCTTCTTGAAGTCAATCACTATCTCCTTTGTCTTGCTGACATTGAGGGAGAGGTTGTTGACTTAGCACTATAAGTTACAATGTTCTCGATCTCCTTGTAGTACTTTGTCTCGTCATTATTCGATACCTGGCCTGCTACAGTGCAGTTGTCTGCGAACTTGTAGATTGAGTTGGATTGGTATTTTGCTGCATATAAGGAGTACTCTAGGGAGTTGAGAACGCATCCTTGCAGGGCACCAGTATCGAGGATTACCGTTTAGGATGATTTGTCACCTATTCTCACTGATTGGGGTCTGTTGGTCAGGAAGTTGAGGATTCAGTGGCAGAGATGAGTGCTGACTTCAAGTTCCACGAGTTTGGGGCTGAGCTTGGTTGGGATAATGCCATTGAAAGGGGACCTATAGTTGAGGAATAGGAGTCTGACGTCGGTGTCCTTATCCAAGTGTTCCAGAGTGTGTGTAGGGCCAGGAAGATGGCATCAGCTGTGGACCTGTTGTGGTGGTAGATGAATTGCAGTGGATCAAGGTTGCTTGGTAGGCAGGAATTAATCTGAGCCATAACCAGCCTCTCGAAGCACTTCATGATGGTGAATTTCAAGGCCACTGGACGGTAATCAATAGGGCATGGTATCTTGCATTTCTATGGCACCAGGATAAAAGTGGTCTTCTTGAAGCAGGTTGGTACCTCTGAACGGAGCAGGGGGAGATTAAAAATGTCCGTGAACATTCTGCTAATTGGTCCGTGCAGTTCACAAGGACGTGGCCATGGACTCTATCCGGGCCAGTTGCCTTCTGTGGGTTCACCCTCAGGAAGGCCGATCTTACTTCTACAACAGTGACCCTGGGAAATGGCACACTCGAGTCTGTTGGAACGGATGTCATTGCCGCCTTGGCCTCCCGCTCAAAACAGGCATAGAATGCATTAAGTTCATCAGAGGGATCCTCACTAATGCCAGCAAGGCTGTCTGACTTCACTTTGTAGCCCGTTATAGTATTCGGGCCTTGCCACAATCTACAGGTGGCCGGATGGTTATGCTGGGAAGTTTGTCCCAGTGTTGCCTCGTGGTATTCCTGGTAAGTCTGTGAAGATTGTAGCAACATTTCTTGTTCGGCTCAGGATCGTTTGACTTTTACGCAGTGGTCTTAGCCTTCACCTGGGAATGGACCACGGTTGGAACACTCGGAATGTCTTCTTTGGCACAATTCCTGGACAAACTTAAACGTTGAATGCATTTCTGAGTATGGATTGAATAATTTGGGGGTATATGAAACTGAAATTAACTGCATGCGAGTCTGATGTGCTAAAATGTTCTTTATTTTTAATTTTATTTCAAGTGTTTTCTCATCTGCATTTCTGAATTATTTTTTATTTTGTTCCATACTTGTTGAATTATGCTTGCCGCTAATGGGGTGGATTCTGATGATGTCCAAGTTGCCCAGGTAACACAGTAGCCACTGGAAAGCCTCTGTGTAGCTGGTTTCTGCTTAGTATAGTTGCACAATAGAAGGTATCTAAGAAACATCTTTTGCGTCTGACCTTGCAGCAGAAAGTTTCAGCATGACTTGGTTTCCATTGTTCAATTTGTGCCGCTGCAGTCAAGTTTTCTGGTCTGCAACGTAAATCATATCTGACATTATTCACGCACAGTTATTGGAAGTTTGAAATGAGAAATGTCTTGCTTTGTGGGGAAAATTCTCTGACGTTCCTATTTATATTTTTCTAAATGCAATGATTAGCATTTAAACAACCTGACCCTTTTATTTTTCATGCATTATTTAATTTGAAAGCAGGCATCCTAGAGAAATTATTCCCCTCTCTTGCCTCCTGCCAACTCCAAAGCCTGTCTTCAGATCAAGGCCGAATATGGCACTTGTTGTATTGCTGTACATACTATCAGCAACTCAGCACAACAGGGCTCAAATCCATGACCTTCCTGAATTGTTTATCTTGCAAAATATTTATTTCTCAATGACATTCAAGGCATTCTTGATCCATAGATTCCTCCTGCTTTTAATAGTTTACAACAGGCCTGGCATTAAACTCTTTAAACACAATTATGATATGTTAATATCATTCTCAACAAGAGACGTGTTCTGCTGTTTCAGCGCGTTAGAGGAACCCCATGGTGTGATACATTGCCAAACAAATCAGGGAAGGAGTTGAGAGGAGACTGGAGGGGGAGACTCACAATTTGAAATGTGCTCTGTGCTGTGTCAGCAGAGAGTGATGGTTAATAACGAGGCCCCTGCAGTTGACGTTGTTCAAACAGTCATGTTTATCACGCTTCATCACTGACCATTGTCCCCTGGTTGTCAGCCATTATGCACATCACAATATAGTGATACTCTGCCGAGCCAATCCATACTCGCCAATGTGATTCGGAGGCAATTAGAAAACGGGGCAGATTTGGAAAAGGGCAAACCAAACTTCTTGCGTAAAGCCATGAAAAAGCAGGACAATTTAGCAATGTGATGTTATTGTTTAAAGTTAGCAGCATGCTAACTTCATATTTTATGACTTTTACCCTCTAAGCTCATTAGTCATGTGTGCTGGATTTATTTAAATTTGCCCTGGCTTTCATTGAAAAGAAAACGGAAGATTCCTTGTCTTTGCTTTGGAGAAGGCTGAAATATTGGCATTACCAGGCTCCTTTTGCTTAAACATGGATTCTGAAGGTCTGTTCGCTGTTACAAACAATCTTAACAACAGCGACACATCAGGGATACTTTAGAGTACTAATGCATTCATAACATTTCACTCTGTGTTCAAGCTACCTCTTATATATGGGATCATCTTCTGTAGTGGCGACTAATCCATGGATCTTCAGTAGCCTGAAGGCATGTCAGTAGTTGAACACTTTATTTGTCAGTGATTAGTCTCTATGCAGGTAGTGAAGAAAGCAAATGGCATGTTGGCCTTTCTAACAAGAGGAGTCAAGTACAGGAGCAAAGAGGTCCTTCTACAGTTGTACATGGCCCTAGTGAGACCACACCTGGAGTATTGTGTGCAGTTTTGGTCCCCTAATTTGAGGAAGGACATTCTTGCTATAGAGGGAGTGCAGCGTAGGTTTACAAGGTTAATTCCCGGGATGGCGGGACTGTTATATGCTGAGAGAATGGAGCGGCTGGGCACTCTCGAGTTTAGAAGGATGAGAGGGTATCTTATTGAAACATATAAGATTGTTAAGGGTTTGGACACGCTAGAGGCAGGAAACATGTTCCCGATGTTGGGGGAGTCCAGAACCAGGGGCCACAGTTTAAGAATAAGGGGTAAGCCATTTAGAACGGAGACGAGGAAACACTTTTTCTCACAGACAGTTGAGAGTCTGTGGAATTCTCTGTGGTAGAGGCTGGTTCTCTGGATACTTTCAAGAGAGAGCTAGATAGGGCTCTTAAAGATAGCGGAGTCAGGGGATATGGGGAGAAGGCAGGAATGGGGTACTGATTGGAGATGATCAGCCATGATCACATTGAATGGCGGTGCTGGCTCGAAGGGCCGAATGGCCTACTCCTGCACCTATTGTCTATTGTCCATTGTCTATGTTAGATTTATCAATTTGTATTTAATTTAGCCAAATTCAGGGGACCTGGTCATGCCTACAACAAACTGATTTGAACGCAGGTTTTATTGGTCATATTATATTAAGAAAACAAGCGCTTTAAGAGAGAAACTGCTGGAGTAACTCAGCAGATCAGGCAGCATCTCAGAGATGACAATTCTGGTTGAGAGCCATCTTCAGACTAGACTTCAGAGCCCAGTCTAGACCTCACCTGATTTTCCCCATCATCGAAGGGATCTTTAGGAGGCTCTGGCTCAAAAAAACAATATCATCAAAGACCTATACCACCCTGGCCAGGCTCCCATTTTATTGTTACTTTCTGCATGTTATTGCGTTTATGGGCCTGTTAACTGAGCAAGTAAATATTTCATTGATCCGTATTCGGTACATAGAATAATTAAATACACTTGACTTTTGAAAAGCACAATGAGTGATTACTACATCGCAGTCTGTGAGTGACCGTGACGAGGTCTCTTTTCCTCTTCTTTTCATCTGTTGACTCCTGGTTTTCTTCCTTCTGCCTTTGTTCTGTCCTCATACTTTATGCGTTTTTTTTTCTCTTTGATCAGAACTGCTCACTACCAGTTTCCACAGTTGTCTTGCATCCATATATTTTTGAACACAAAGTGCTGGAGGTACTCAGCAAGGCAGCAGCATCTCTGGAGAACATGAATAAAAGCGAGCAATGGTATAATTGGAAGGATCGATCACATGCTTGGGGACTGGTCGGGGTTTTAAGAGTCAGGAAGTCCTGATGCAGTTTTATAGGACTTTGATTAGGCCGCTGTTGGAGTATTGCATGCAGTTCTGCTCACCGCATCACAGGAAATATGTGGAGGCTTTGGAAAAGATGTAGAGGAGATTTATCAAAATGATGCCAGGATTAGCTACAAAAAGATGCTGGACAGACTTTGATCATTTTCTCTGGAACGCCAGAGGTTGCAGTGTGATAGAAGTGTACACAACAATGAGAGGCATAGATAGGGTTGACTGTCAACATATTTCCCAGGATGGGAATTTCAAATACTAGATGCCATAGCTTTAAAGTGAGAGCGGCAAAGCATAATGGAGATGTGCGGGACATGTTTTATACACCGAAGGTGGTGGGTGTCAGGAACATGCTGCCACGGATGGTGATGGAGGCAGATACGATAGTAGCCTTTAAGAGACATCTGGATAGGCAGGCCATGTAGGGAATGGGAGGATATGGATTATATACAGGCATATAAGGGTTGATTTTGGCATCATGTTCACCACAGACATGGTGGGCTAAATGACCTGCTTTACTGCAACAAAACCTAGCCATTACTGTTACCTAGCTGTTTATCAGTTGAGGAAAATGAAGCTGATCCTAATTTTTTTAAATCTTGTCATCATCTCGTGGGCTACCATCACCAGCAATGCTGGCACAATCAGCAGTAGTACCGATTACAACCAGAAACCTGCTCCTCCTCTAGTTCACTTACAACCTAAAACCTGCCACTACTCCATGCAGGCTTGCTGCAGTGCTGACATAAGGATCTGCTAGTTTTGTTAGTGCCGTGTTTGATTTAGGTAGTGTGCGTGTAGTGTGTATCAGTTGTCTGGCTCATAGTCTCACAAGAAACATGACTTGCCAGGATTGATCCTTCCAAAGTTTTATGACTGGTGACGTGTAGATCGATGTGGCAATACAAAAAATGCAGTTCCCTTATTAATTATGAGGAAACTCTAGGTTATGCAGCTATACATAAAGCATTCGTTTACAATTGGGGTGTTTACGTGAGCTGTAATTTATCCTTTTATTTACATAGGGAAAATTCTGCCTCCAATAAGCATACTCCCCTCAAATTTGCATAAGTTAATAATATATCACCATCCAGGATCTAAGTTATCTTTTAACCTTCTTGATATTTTCAGTTTCCTTTTGTGTTCATTATTTGATGCATTTGAATATATATGTTTTAATGTCCTGAGGGGAAGCTAAGTATAAATACGTTGATCTCCATTAAAGCAGTTAAAGCAGTTCAAAATAATAATCTATCCTCAAATGTCCACTACACATTATTTCATCGCTGCCTCGGCACTCATGCAATGCATCCAACTGAGAAGAAGAGCCCTTTATAAAATTCTGTCAAGAGTCACAATATCTGCAACCTTCATTACAATTATTGAATTGCAGGACACATCAAATATTTTCCAGATCAGTGATGCACAACATTTGTGCTAATGAATCAGATTTAAAGTTTGAACTAGTTCTAGTGTCAGGCATGAGATACCTATAGTGTCTGGCCACAGTCAAATATAGAGAGATAAAAAACCAGATACCTATAGTATCTGGTCACATACAAATATAGAGAGATAAAAAAACAGATACCTATAGTATCTGATCACAGTCTAAAATAGAGAGATAAAAAAACATTGTTCTCACTTCCTCCATTGTAACTGCCCTTGCAACATTCAGCCTTTGTTCCTATAAGACAAATGCATAAAACACTTTTCAGGTCAGTGACCTAACCTCAGAACTAAAGGACAGAAGGCCATTGATCTGAAATCTTAATTTTCTCCACATACTGCACATGAGCGTCTGAATATTTCCAGTGCTTTTTTCCAAAAATAAACTTTATTCCTAAAAAATATATTCCAGAAATACCAAGTAGAATGTTTTTTTTTATAGTCATAGTGTCCCCCAAGCTATATGTTCATTACGATGTAAAATTTATACGTTCGTAGTTTCATCAAATTACATTCTATGTTAAAAGCACCAATATCATTTGTGGCTTCTTCAAGTGTTGCAGGGCTGTTAACACAGAATCCAGCCCCTCAGTGCCCAGTAGCAGCAGGAGCTTAGATAGCAGTCCTTCCCCACAAAACGTTTGTGCTGTTGGCTGCACCAAGCTTCAGTGTGTCCCTTAGCATGCACTCCTGCAGCCAGAAATGTGCTGGGCAACAATATTCATCTATTCATATTTTTTTGCATTGGAAGAGTATGTTTTGGGTTGACCAAAGCATGTCTTTCATTGAGCTAACAATCTTTCAGCAGCATTTGATGTTTGTTTTCATGTGCGTCCTGGCAACAGCCCGTAGACCTGACCCTGTTTATGATGAGGGTGCAGTAGTAGAGTTGCTGCCTTACAGTGCCAGAGACCTGAGTTTGATCCAGCCCACGGCTGCTGTCTGTACAGAGTTTGGACATTCTCCCCGTGACCTTTCTCTGGGATCTCTGGTTTCCTCCCACACTCCAAAGACGTACAGGTTTGTGGGTTAAAGTATAATTGTAAATTGTTTCTAGTGTGTAGGATAACGTTAGTGTGCGGGGACTGCTGGTTGGCGCAATCAGTGGGCAGAAGGGCCTGTTTCCGTGCAGTATCTCTAAACTACACTAAAGATCCTTGCATCCTTTGCTATACCTTCTTTGCAAATGCACAGTTCACACTGATGTTGACCATTGTCTCATCCTCATCGTAGCCATTGTAAGGGCAGCAAGCACTGGGAGTGACTCCTTCAGTGCAGAAAGGATCTGAGAAGGAGGACTCCTCTCACTGCTGGCCAAGAGAAGCCTTGTTGCTTGCTAGAGAGGTTCTCAGGACGAGACATTCCGCTAAATGGCTTTGATGGTTCTCCTGGTTTATAAACTCCTTCTCCTAGTTCCATGCTGACCACTGTCTGATGGACTTGTGGTCAAAGGTGTTCCTCCGAAGGAACGTTTTGAGAAAGGATGGATGGTATTACAAAATCCAATTGAATGGAACATTGTGCAATGACAAGGCCAGGCCCATCCTTCACAACATTGGGGAGAGGTAGAACCTCAGCACACGATGACACTTGGCGTTTGCGCACTTTGGTTCTGTGCACAGCTTGAACACATAAAGGTGGCCATCAGGATCAAGGGCACTGTGGGTATGTGTTTCCCCATTCTCTGGAGAGTTGGATCTGATGGATGCACTCCATTTAGGATGACTAGAGTTAACAGCAAATAGTCCGAGTGGCTGCCATGCTGGAAGAATGGGGTATGGGCCATACTTGCAACGTGTACAGTAACACTGAGAGCACCTGTTGACCTGGTTTTTCCCCGTAATCAAGAGGGCATGCTGTTCCCATGTTCCCAATGTAGTTTTGGAGCTTGTTGATCCGCTCCAACTAGTTGTTGATTCTCATTCTGGATCCTCTGAACCAGATCCCAAGCACCTTCAGGTAGTCAGCATTGACAGTGAAGGGTGACTGGAATGGCACACTGTACTCAATGTGGTCTCAACAACAACATTGTATAGGTGTAGCATGATGAACCAACTTTTGTAATTGTCATCCTTCCCAATGACAAGTGTGTCAAGCTGTCACCACCCTATTCACCTGAATTGCCCCGTTCAGGAAACCGTGCACCTATACGACATCTTTCTGTTTTACAACACTTTCCATGGTTCTACCATTTACTGTGTAGGTCCTTCCTGGTTTGACAGGAAGTGGTGGCGCAGCGGTAGAGTTGCTGCCTTACGGAGAATGCAGCGCGGGAGACCCAGGTTCGATCCCGACTACGGGTGCTGTCTGTACGGAGTTTGTACATTCTCCCCGTGACCTGCGTGGGTTTTCTCCGAGATCTTCGGTTTCCTCCCACACTCCAAAGACGTACACGTTTGTAGGTTAATTGGCTTGGTAAATGTAAAAAAATGTCCCTAGTGTGTGTGTGTAGGATAGTGTTAATGTGCGGGGATAGCTGGTCGGCACGGGGCCGAAGGGCCTGTTTCGGCACTGTATCACTAAACTAAACTAAACATAAACAATACAATTGTTACAGTTAGATTCCATTTGCCATTCCTTGGCCCACCTTTCCAAATGATCTAGATCCCATTATAAACTTAGATATCTGAGAGTCGCGAGTGGTTCCAGAACATCTAGTTTGAGAAAGATAGCAGAATACATCTGTAGGTTGACAGGAACATTACAAGTTCAGTTTATTATTTGTGCCCTTTAATTGAGTGCCCATTCATCATAGTTGTTTAGAAGTGGTAACCTTCATATGATGACCATGGTCCAATGTATATGTCCCCCCGTCCCCCCCCCCCCCCCCCATTGAATCATTAAATTAAGTCTTTGCTTGTATGCATGTGAAATGGTGGAACATTTGACAGACCTTTGGTGCAGGTATTGTTCATTTTAATTTCTCCATAGTGCTAACTGTTGTAAATTCTGCTTATCAAACAGCCAAGAAAACCTGTGCAGCTACGCATTTTACATGTGACAATGGGGAATGCATCTCTGGGGACTGGCGCTGTGATGGAGAAGAGGAATGCACAGATGGTTCGGACGAGGTGACTGAATTGTGCAGTAAGTAATTTCAACTGATAGGAACAGCAAAGTCCCGTAAAATAGCCTGGAATAAATTAATAATTTATTCACAGATTTAAAGAGGCAATTACTGAATTATGCCACGATCTGAAAAAATGCTATTGCGATAAATATCAAGTTAGCTAGTACTCTGTCAGTTCATGTTTTTAAACTGTTGAATAGAAGATGGTTTGAGAGGATATTTTATAGAATTCATTGCTAATGACATTTTGGTATGAGGGAAGCAGAAGCTTGTGACCATTGGTGTCACATATTAGCACAGACAATAAGTGCCATGGTATCACAGTTGAAACTATTCCTCTCCTCACCGAATCTCCACATGTGCACATTTTCCAGCAGGATTTGAAACTAGAACAGAAAATGCCAAAAAACGGGATCAGTATTACAGGTCAATGACCCTTTGAAATATTTTAATCCCTTTGGTTTTAAATTTCCTGTGTCTGCTGTTTTTGCTTCAATTCCAACAGAATCTACTGGCCAAGGACCAGGAGAGCATGCCCTTGCTGTAATTCCCTTTGTTTCTTTCTGGCCAAATGTGCAGGCATATTCCTGGCTTGGCTTAAATTATCTCATGCAGTGCAGATTAGGGATCGGAACCGGGACCTTCATGGTTGATATAGCCCTCACTTGACCGAGGGCTGAATATTTTCTGATTGAATTATAAAGTAAATTAAAAGGGCAAAATTTGTTGATTCTAGTGATCCAGATCACGAGTAATAGGAAATATTGTTGGAAATTGTGGGCAAGTCGGTAAATACATGCAGATTTTTGGTGCAAGGCACATCCTCTTACAAGCTTTGGTGAAAACATCAACAATAGCTAGGAGACACGAGGAACTGCAAATGCTGGAGTATCTTGGCAGGTCGGGCAGCATCTCTGGAAATCATGGATAGATGATGTTTTGGGTCTGGATTCTTCAGACTGTTTCAGTGGCTTGGAGCCTGGCCTCTGGAGAGCACGCCAACACAAGCGTTGTCAATGTACTGCAGTCCAACTACCTAGGTTTTGGTCACCTTCATTTGAAGTACAGTTGCTGTACGTTGAACAGTTTCCCATTAGTTCTGAGGATTACCTCTATTATTGTGGGAAGACTGTTAGTGGGCTGTGGCATTTTAGCAAGAAAGATTGGGGGAAAAAAAGGTGTCTATTACAGTGCAGAAAGTTGGCATCCTGTCAGACACACAGCAGCTGCCAGTTGGTTAGTTCTATAGAAACATTCAGTGATTTACACCCAACAAACCAGTGCCGCTTGTTGCCAGAGACTCGTCTGAAATATTTACAAGGGATATGACTGGCCTGAGGAAGCCTTTATATATCGAATGTGAATGGATAACCACAGCAAGAAGCTTTTACGGTCCCATGTCATTGCACAGCAATATTAGCAGATAAAAAATTACAAGCAACCAAAGGAAATGTCACGGTAGATGAGCAATATTGTAACAAGCACCTTCGAGGCAAATGTGAGGTAGAGAGGCAGACATGTTTAGGGTTCTGGAGCTCGAGGCTTGGCAGCTTGAAGCCATGACCATCAGTGATGAAACAATTTTTAAACTGGGAATGTTCAGTAGATTGAAAAGCTACGAGGATTGCAAATAAATTGAATCTTATGTTTAGTTTTTACTTTGTCTAGGTATATTCCAACACACTAGTACTTTAGCTTCAAATAAAAAATATAATACATTGGGATTTCTTGGTGGATTTAAGAAGCATTTTCAGGTTTCCAGCATAATTGGTAAATGTGTAATCCTGGAATAAGATTGTAGACCTGAAATGTAATCAGTTTTTTTCCTACTTAACTTGCTGAGTATTTCCAACATGATGTTTATTCCAGGATACATAATATTTTACTTATCAACGAGGGTATGAAAGCAATCTTATCAGTTTTTCCTCTCCTCTCATCTTCTGAGGGTTCAGACTCCCGTTCTATGGACATCCATACTATAGTGGCCATTTTCATGTGAATTTTGACTGAGTTGACTATTGGGTGTTTACAGCTGAGTTTATGCTGGATGTTATCATGTTTGCACGCTTTCCATAAGAGGTCGTTTATTTGCTTCCACATGAAACTCTCAATCTCTCCTTGTCAATAAATAGCAAAGCTGAAGATCAGGTCAGTCACACAGGCTTTTGCTATTTCCCAGTCACATAAATCTCCTTGAAGCATCTGTTACTTGGTCTCCCTATTAGTTTTCAACCACTCCTCCAGTAAGAGCTGAGAACTTTCAATTAACAGTTTCTTCAGGCACTAACATGTCATTTTATAACATAACACTCTTGCCATCTTACATGCACATAACCTTACTTGGTCAATCTCATAATTGTGCTGCCGATATTTCTTTGTGATTGCATCAGTGTGCTGGGCCCAGGATAGATCATTAGAGATGTGTACACCCAGGAACTTGAAGCTGTTGATTCTCTCCATAGCGGTCCTGTAGAATGGCGCATGGTCCCTCGCTTTCTCTTTCTGGTCAACAAAGGTCATAGAGCAATATCATGGTCTAGTTTGCTTAAAATACTTGATCATTTATTGTATATTTGCGTCTAACGTGTCTACAAAGCTGCACTAAGTAAGAAGTTTATTGTAAAGATACAACATAAGGTTCCCTCTTACATTCCAAGCCTCAACCTATGAAAGCAAGAATATCATTTGCGTTATTCACCACTCCATCTTTCTGTGTTGTCACTCTTGGGGAACTATGATCGATCCCTAGGTCTCCCTATTCATCACTATTCATAAGTGCTCTGTTTACTGCACATGACTTGCCTCTAATTGACTTTTCAAATTGCATCCCCTTGCACGTGTTGGGATTAAATTGCAATTCCCAACACTCTACCCAACGTGCTAACTGATCTATATCCTTGGGTAACCTTCCTTGCACCACAATGCCACCAATGTTCATGTTATCTGCAAACTTATTAATGATATCTACTACATTCAAATGCTCTACATTCAAATACTGCTCTACATCGGCGAGACCAAGCGCAGGCTTGGGGATCGCTTCGCCCAACACCTCCGCTCGGTTCGCAATAACCAACCTGATCTCCCGGTGGCTCAACACTTCAACTCCCCCTCCCATTTTTTTTTTTTTTTTTTTTTGACCTTTGACCAACCGAATCCGACCTTTCTGTCCTGTGCCTCCTCCATGGCCAGAGTGAGGCCCACCGTAAATTGGAGGAGCAGCACCTCATATTTCGCTTGGGTAGTTTACACCCCAGCGGTATGAACCTTGACTTCTCCAATTTTAGGTAGTCCCTGCTTTTGATCCCATTATCATTTTTGCCGATACTGCATGGAAACAGGCCCTTTGGTCCCACCTACTCCATGCAGACCTGTTCACTTTTTCTATGTTATCCCACTTTCCCATCCACTCTTTACACATTGGAGGCAAATTTACACAGGCCAAATAACCTTCAAACCCGCACGTCATTGGGATGCGAGAGGAAACCGGAGCACCTGGAGAAAACCCACGCAGTCGCACGGAGAATGTGCAAATGCCATACAGACAGTGCCTGAGGTTAGGATCGAACCAGGGTCTCTGGCACTGTGAGACAGTAGCTCTACCAACTGTGGCTATTGTGCTGCCCTAAAATAAGTTTCAGCCTGAGATGTCTAATGGTGGTGCATTGTATTAATATGATGCTGGCATAAGAAAAAGTCACTGTAACACGTGCCAACTTGTCCTTTGGAATCTGCTCAAACAACAGAAGGGCTATGAATTAATCGCCACAGGGAAGTTGCCTTTTTCTGTGCTGAATGATGATTCCCGTTGTCTACCAGCAGATTTACAATACAATACAATACAATTTATTTGTCACTTGAACCTCATAGAGGCTCAAATGAAATGTTGTTTCTGCAGTCATACACACAAGAAAAAAAAGACCCAAGACACAACACAATTTACACAGACATCCATCACAGCGCATCTCCTCCTCGCTGTGATGGAAGGCAAAAAAACTTATCTCTCCCCTGCACTCCCCATTCCCCTCCCGATGTCAGAGTCAAAGCCCCCGGTGGCCGATGGCAATTGTCCCGCGGCCATTAACGCTTGATTAATGTTGTGAGGTTGGCCAGTTTAAGTTTTATATGAACCAGGACGAGTGGAGACAGTGGGGGTTTACATTGTTTTACTGTTGACACATTAAATGTTCCATCTCCATAAACAAAAGTCCTAAACTGATTTGGAAACATAACAGCAATTACATTTTCATTGATAGTCATAAATGTGCTCAATGCATTTAACCAAAAATCAGGCAGTTTGTGTGAGGTTTTTTTTCCATTGAATAGCTTCATGAATAAAATAATCAAGCCCAGTAATGAGAGCAAGTTGATTTACAGTTTCCCACCTGCATGTTTTATGTTCCCTTTGTCTGCTGTGTGGAAAAACAGGCAAGGAATTCTTGAGTGGGGATCTGACTGGGTTATTTTGGTCCTTCTCACACCACATCCATCACTTTCAGTGTACATTTGTGGTGGGTGTGATATCCCCCTTCATTGTCATTGTACCTGTATGCCGTTGTTTAAAACTATTGGCTGGATACACTCAGTCAAGTTCACAGTGGGAATCCACAGATTTTTGTTTTGAAAAGTGTCTGTGGCATTTAGGGCTCATTGCATCTGTTGTTTAAACTAGCTTTAAATCCAAATTATTAAATGGATGTCTCAACACCTGGTTTCTGGTAAATTGCTCAGTAAACTGGCCTTTTGCCTGTGAGAAATCGAACCATTTTAAAGAACAGATTCGGAACAAGGTTAATAGAAGGCTTATACAATGGATTCTTCCAACTTGATGGAATAATTTCAAACAGACGTTACCATTCACCTGCCTGTTTTTTAATCATCTGCAACAAAAACGCTTGTTCTTACCTTCATCTTTGCAAAAATCAAGGTTCATTTCACATTTGTTCTTTCTTGAGATCTCAAAGCTGAAAGCTCGCTTAGCCACTTTTCTTCTTTGATCTTTTTCTTTCTCCTTTTCAAAGGAGAAGACTTTTAAGACTTTTAATCCAAAGCTTGGCATTTCCACTCACTGGCTTCTAAATGTACCGTGTCTTCTGTTCTGGTCCAGCCCTGCTTGCTTTCTGGACTAGAGATCCTGGCCCTTCTTTCACTGCCTGCACATGGCAGGACTGGGCCTGATATAAGCCCCTCTGGTTAGTAGACCCAAAAGAAGCCTGATTGAAAGTCCCCACTCATGGAGCAAATGCACTCTGATTCTTTTCTTTCCCGTGTGGTGCAGATAAAGTCACGTGCCCACCGGACACCTTTGGCTGTGCCAGAAACAGATGCATCCCAATTGCATGGCAGTGTGATGGTCAGCAGGACTGTGAAAATGGAACCGACGAGTTGTATTGTGATGGTGAGTGTGAGAACTACCTTGAGGTGAAATTCGGCAAACACGACTCCTGCTCTAGCCTTCACCTCATGCTGGACGAGCTCCCAAATGTGACCTTGAAAGAGCCACGGAGTCGAGAGCTGTCTATGTAAGAGGGAAACAAACACAAGATTGTAGATGTTACATAGAAAACAGGTGCAGGAGGAGGCCATTCAGCCCTTCGAGCTAGCACCGCCATTCAATATGATCATGGCTGATCATCCCCTATCAGTACCCCATTGCTGCTTTCTTCCCATATCCCTTGATTCCATTAGCCCTAACAGCTATACCTAACTCTCTCTTGAATACATCCAGTGAATTAACCTCCACTGCCTTCTGTGACAGAGAATACCACAGATTTTCACAACTCTCAGGGTGAAGAAATGTTTCCTCATCTCAGTCCTAAATGGCCTACCCCTTATTCTTAAACTGTGACCCCTGGTTCTGGACTCCCCCAACATCGGGAACATTTTTCCTGCATCTAGCCTGCCCAAGACTAGATGTTGGACTCTCGAGGAAAACACAGACTACAGGAGGAACTCTGCGGGCCAGGCAGCATCTGTGGAGGGAAATGGACAGATGGCCTTTTGAGTTGGGATGTACCAGTCTGAAGAAGGGTATTGACACAAAACCATTTCTGTCCATTTCCCTCCCGAGTTCCTCCAGCAGTTTGTTTTTTCTCTGTAGATCTAAAATGTCTTTGTTCGGATCAAACAGAGATTTGGAAGGAGATTTGATAGAAGACTTTCTCCTGAGAGAATCCCTCTGTTGAATCTCTTGGAACTCAAAGTGTATCAAGGATTTATACTCTTTACAAACAAAGACAACAGGTGCAATTTAAGTAGTTACAATATCAGAAGCTACAATTGCCTGGTTTACCTCAATATCTTGGGTGCAGACAAATGGTTCCATCAAATTACATTATTACAAACAGAGCACATCTTAACTGGCAAGCCCATCAAGCATCATTGTTGTCATAAAGAATGTGCATGAAAGTTGGAGAGCTTCTGAGAACAGGGACCCCAGACACTCAATTAATGTTCAAAGTGAGGCCAAACACACAAACACCTCATATTTTACTTTGACAGCTTGCAACCCAGCGGTATGAATATTGATTTCTCTAACATCCACTCTCTCTTCGTCCCTCCCCCACCCTACTCGTTGTACTAGTTTCGTTGTTTTATTGCCTGTGTAACTCATTATCACCTGACCCACAGCTAACAATGGGTCATTTCCTTTATCGTCATTACTTTTTTGCATATCTTTCATTCATTTGTTCTATATCTCTCTATATCACTGTCTATATCTCTCATTTCCCTTTCCTCTGACTCAGTCTGAAGAGGGTCTTGACCTGAAACGTCACCTATTCCTTTTCTCCAGAGATGCTATCTGACCCGCTGAGTTACTCCAGCTTTTTGTGTCTATCTTCAGTTTAAACCAGCATCAGCACATTCCTACACATTAGTGTTACACAGACCGACTTCTTGGCTACACAAATACCCCAATTATTAATAAATATGTCCATGACTATATCTGATGTGTGAAATGACAAAAAACAAGCGAGGAACCATCCTTGATCTCTTTCACAGTGGTCTAGTATATCATAGCTGCAGATGACTGTTGCCTGGTTTGATACTGACTGGTTAACAAAGTCCCATTGTCTTACACACGGCTGATGGATACAAGGACATCTCATGGCCATGTTAGTATACAAGCCATGTTAAGCAACCTCCTGCTGTGAGCTTGTCGCCAGCTCTCTTCAAACAGAGGTGCTCATTCATGCAGCTGTGCTTTTAATTTCAAATCCAATTACTGCTTGTAGTTTACATTTTGAAATAGTTGATGAAGATTGGTTCTCGTTTACATATTAATTGCTCTGTAACTCCTGAAGGGTGTTGCACACCTAACGACCCCTAATAGAGATGGTGGATGCGGAAGCTTGCTTCAGTGAATTTTGCTGATGGCTCTGGCTCTCCCTTGCCATCTAGTTTCCCCGAAGATTCGGCGAGTGAAGCGAACTACCACCCGTGTGATTCTGACCTACACGCATCTCAAGTTTCCACGTTCCATCCGAGGGGGCTTCAGTAGAAAACCATGTCGGCAAACGACCACTGTGGTTCAGTGGCTATGTGGCGGAGAGGGCACTATTAAAGCCAGGATTCCTATGTCCGTTCACCATCAGCGAGCCCAGCTGGAAAGTGAATGTACATTGATAGAGTCCCAAAACGTCACCCATTCCTCTCTCCAGAGATGCTGCCTGGCCCGCTGAGTTACTCCAGCTTTTGTGTCTACCTTTGATATCTGTTTATAGGATTAACTTTGGCTGTGGGTGCCTTTGACAAGCAAGATGCCGGCAAGCAGGTGGCTCCTGTGTTAACATCATCCCAGCCGTGGGCTTGCTTTCCTGGAGACCAGAGAAGGAGCAAATATTTATTGTTAAATGACACTAGCTTACTTTCTCCTTCCCCTCCACTTCCCAGCTCTCCCACAAGCCTACTGTCTCCGCCTCTTCCTTTCGTTTTCCCTCCCCACCCCCCCACATCAGTCTGAAGAAGGGTCTCGACCTGAAACGTCAACTATTCCTTCCCTCCATAGATGCTGCCTCTCCTGCTGAATTTCTCCAGCATTTTTGTCTACCTTCGATTTTTCCAGCATCTGCAGTTCATTCTTAAACGTTGCTGAAAATAATATCTCTGGTCTTTGTTGAGGTTTCTCTTAATATCTCAACACTTACTGACTTTGTCCAAGGATGAGCAGATGGATGACCAGTTTGTTGCAGTTTGTACCGCTGCCACTGTTTTCCTTGGAGACCACATTTCTTGAGCAAAAGCAGGATGGCAGCGATCACAGGCGAAAGCTTGTGCATTCTGAAACCACCCGACGGGAGATGATGCCAGACTTCACTTTTGAATGATCCCATGAAGCAAAGTGATTTGTAAAATTAATTAGCTTTGGCTAATTGACTTCCCTGAGAACATGTTGTGCCATTTTAAAGTTCCCATATAATTTCTGTCTTTGACATTATGGATTACCTCACAGACCTATGCAGAGTAGGCTGGACACCAGGAAACTGAATTGAGATGCAGGTACTCTTGTGCAGTTATGTTAGGGGATGGGGGAGGGTGGAGACTACAGCTGGGCTCCATAATTAAATTTGGCCACTCCAGGGGAGGGAAGTAAGCCCTTCTGGTTACTACCCAGGACACCTGCTGGAAAGTGCACATGCTGACCCCAAGTGAGGCAAGGATTATGTTCAGCAGTGCGATACCATCTGTTGAATAACCTGCCAACTCTGTTTAGACTTGCAAGCAAGCCCTGAGCACGTTATTCAATAACAGTCTGTGTATTCGGACGAGGTAAAGAGACATTTGAAATATGGTTTAGTGAGAAGAGGGAAGTGTTTTTAATGAACTGCACTCAATGTTGCATCAATTTACATACTGAAAGTGGCTCTTGCCCCACCCTGCAGATAAGAAGACCTGCGCGGCCAATGAATTCCTCTGTGACAACGATAAGTGCGTTGCCATGATGTTTGTGTGTGATGGGGACGATGACTGCGGTGATGGCACAGAGGAACGGGACTGTTCTCCACCCACGTGTGGACCCCATGAGTTCCAGTGCAACAGCTCCACGTGTATCCCTGAGCTGTGGGCCTGTGACGGTGATCCCGACTGTCCTGGAGGCTCGGATGAGAGAGCGGAGAGCTGCGGTCAGCTGGCAACACAGAAGCCGACAGACTCCTGCTCAGCGAGCGAGTTCCAGTGCACCAATGGCGAGTGCATCCACTTCAACTGGAAATGTGACGGCAGCATAGACTGCAAGGACAAGTCGGATGAAATTGACTGTCGTAAGTTTCCTCTTCTCTGTATTATACTGTGCTTCATGTGGGGGCATTTAGTGTAGAAACAAGCAACTGCAGATGCTAGTTTAGATCAGTTCAGTTTATTGTCAGATGTATCGATGTACAGTGAAAAGCTTTTGTCGTGTGCTATCCAGTCAGCAGAAAGACAATACGTTATTACAATCGGGCCATTTACAATGTATGGATGCAGTGTATAGATTTACCAAGGAAAGACATAAAATACTGGAGTAACTCAGTGGTAGACTAAATATGCTGGAGTAACTCAGTGGGTCAGGCAGCATCTATGGAGAGAAGGAATAGGTGTAGTGTGATGGTTAATTCATTCTTTTTGTTGTTGCTTGGATTCATGCGTAGCAGATTTTTACAGACAAAGTGCTTGAGTAACTCAGCGGGTCGGGCAGCATCTCTGGAGAACGTGGCACACGCATGGGCCCCAGCTACGCCTGCCTCTTTGTCGGGTACGTTGAACAATCCTTGTTCGATGCGTACCAGGGCCCCATCCCCGACCTCTACCTCCGCTACATTGACGACTGCTTTGGTGCCACCTCCTGCACCCACACACAACTGACTGACTTCATCCACTTCACCACCAACTTCCATCCGGCACTCCAATACACCTGGACGATTTCCGACACTTCCCTACCATTCCTTGACCTCACCATCTCCATCGCAGGGGACAGACTCCTGACCGACATACATTATAAACCCACTGACTCACATGGCTATCTGGACTACACGTCTTCCCACCCTGCCCCCTGTAAAGACTCCATCCCCTACTCCCAATTCCTCCGCCTACGCCGCATCTGTTCCCAGGATGAGACATTTCATACCAGGGCATCGGAAATGTCCTCGTTCTTCAGGGAACGGGGATTCCCCTCCGCCACCATAGATGAGGCTCACACCAGGGTCTCATCCATACCCCGCAACACTGCTCTCTCTCCCCATCCCCGCACACGCAACAAGGGCAGAGTCCCTCTGGTCCTCACCTTTCACCCCACCAGCCGGCTAATACAACACATAATCCTCCGCCATTTCCGCCACCTCCAACGTGACCCCACCACTCGCCACATCTTCCCATCTCCCCCCATGTCTGCCTTCCACAAAGACCGCTCCCTCCGCAACTCCCGCGTCAATTCTTCCCTTCCCTCCCGCACCACCCCCTCCCCGGGCACTTTCCGTTGCAACCGCAAGAAATGCAACACCTGTCCCTTCACCTCCCCCCTCGACTCCATTCAAGGTCCCAAGCAGTCGTTCCAGGTGCGACAAAGGTTCACCTGTATCTCCTCCAACCTCATCTACTGCATCCGCTGCTCTAGATGTCAGCTAATTTACATCGGTGAGACCAAGCGTAGGTTGGGCGACCGTTTCGCCGAACACCTCCGCTCAGTCCGCCTTAACCTACCTGAACTCCCGGTGGCTCAGCACTTCAACTCCCCCTCCCATTCCCAATCCGACCTCTCTGTCCTGGGTCTCCTCCATTGCCAGAGTGAGCAACAGCGGAAATTGGAGGAACAGCACCTCATATTCCGTCTGGGGTCCTTGCGCCCTTATGCATCAACATTGAATTCCCCCAATTTGGTTAGCCTGTGCTGTCCCCTCCCCTTCCTTCACCCTCTAGCTGTCTCCTCCCACCCTCCCATCCGCCCGCCCTCGGGCTCCTCCTCCTCCCCTTTTTCCTTCTTTCTTTCCCCACCCCCCATCAGTCTGAAGAAGGGTTTCGGCCCGAAACGTCGCCTATTTCCTTCGCTCCATAGATGCTGCTGCACCCGCTGAGTTCCTCCAGCAATTTTGTGTACCTGTGGATAGGTGACGTTCCGGTTCAGGATCCTTCTTCAGACTGATTATGGTGGGGGGGGGGGCTGGAAGAGAGGAGGAACAGGACAAGCCTGACAAGTGATAAATAGATGGTGAGGGGTGTTTGGAAATGCCTGGTATGTTTTATCCCAGTCTGTACTGAGCTAACCGACCTCCATTGAATTGGCAGGGTGATCCAGTTGTGGGGTTGTGTGTTCTTTATGAGGGGGGGGGGGGGGGGGACACATTTCCGCAGGGTTACTGTACCTGCTAGGTATCTCATTCTAACTGCTGAATGCCAAGGGCTTTGGAACAGACAAGGCATCTGGCGGAATAGTCTGATGTAACCGGTTACAATTAAAAAGTGTTGTACAGTAAAGCAAATGGGTCTTTTAACATTCCCCCCCCCCCCCCAATATAAGACTTAGAATGCTTGCTGAGGCTGGTTCTTCAAGTAAACACAAAATGCTGGAGTAACTCAGTAACTCCTGTCTGAAGAAGGGTCTCGACCCGAAACATCACCCATCCCTTCTATCCAGAGATGCTGCCTGTCCTGCTGAGTTACTCCAGCATTTTGTGTCTATCTTTGGTTTAAACCAGCATCTGCCGTTCCTTCCTACATTGGTTCTTCGGGTGTTGGGTGCCCTGAACTAGCTCATTCATCCAGCTGGTGTATGTGCTTTGGCAGGAAACACACTGTGGAGCATTGGCCAGCAGAATCCAATACGTAAGAATATATTAGGAGAGAAAAATAAAAGCTTGGTCAGATATAGTTTTTATACAGAGTGTTTTAGAGGAGTAGAAAGAGGGAAGGAAACAAGGGCAAGGAGTTCCAGAGTTAAAAGGACAGACAGCTGAAGGCATGGCCAGCATTGATCAGATTTGGGATCTGCAAGAGCCAGCATTGGAGTAGGAAACTTGAAGTTTGGTGAGAAATCAAGGATAATAAAGTGTGAACTAATGGAGACTTTAAAAGTAAGATTTTAAAATCGGTGACCATTGGGCCGATGAGTAAATGAGTCTATTGCGAGTCAAAATACAGGTAGCAGAGTTCTAGATTCTAGATTGGTATTTACGGAGGATAAAATAAAGTTGGGGATTGTTGAAGGATCTCTACCAGCAGTATATTCCTCATCGGGCCCAGCGTCGCTATGATGCAGACATGCAGAACGCCGAGAATTTTAATTAAGTATCTAGCATGCATATAAATGAGGGCCTTCAGCCTCCGGAGTTTCAGGATGAATTTGCTTGTGCATTGATTCTACCATTCTCCATGGACTTTGGAGGCTTGATTTTTTTTAATCCTTTTGGCGAAACAAAATATCCCAGTAAGTACAGTACGCTTAAACTGTTTTTAATAGAAACTGCCGACAGTTATCTCTCAAGAGTAAATTAAGCCGTTGAACAAAGCTGGGAGATCAGGATTTCTCACCTTGCAACCTCTTGCTCCTTCATGGTGGTGGAAAGAAAAGATGGCAACAGGAGGCCATTTAACTCCTGAAGCCTATTTGGTTATTTAACCTGATAATTTTGCTGGTATTTATGAATATCGAGCGCCATGACCAGTAATTTAACACTGGTAACAGCTAGCTGATCTTTGAACCTTACATTTCGTGGGGAACTTGAGTTAGACTTTTGGCTTTGCAGACTGGCATTTCTAGATCACTGGGATGTTTTGAGGCCGAGAATGGAGACAAGATAAAAGGATAAGATCATGTATAAGATCATGAGAGGAAAGTTCAGGTAGACGCACAGTCTCTTTCCCCGAGGAAGGGAATCGATGACCAGAGGACGTAGGTTTAAGGTGAGGGAGAAAAGATTTAATAGGAATCTGAGGGATAACTTTTTCACTCAAAGGGTGGTGGGTGTATGGAACAAGCTGCCAGAGGAGGAAGTTGAAGCAGGGACTATCCCAGCATTTAAGAAGCAATTAGACAGTTACATGGATAGGACAGGTTTGGAGGGGTATGAACGAAATGCTGGCAGTGTAGCTGGGCCATGTTGGCCGGTGTGGGCGAGTTGGGCCGAAGGGCCGGTTTCCACACGGTATCACTATCTGATAGAACGATGGCTCATCTGTCCTCGTAAGAAACCATCTTTAATATCTTTCACATTCCTGATCCTCTTCTAGTTTAGCTCTTGTATTGAGTTTCATGCTGGAGGTTGTCATTTTAAATTTCAAGATTTTTTTGATATTTCAGAAACTTTCTCCCAAAAACGATGAGAAATTTGAAAATTGAGAAATGTTAAAATAAACTCTTGTCTTTCCATTCAAAGCTATGGTGACCTGCCAGCCCGACGAGTTCCAGTGCAACGATGGGACCTGCATTCATGGATCCAAACAGTGTAACAAAGTGTTTGACTGTCCGGAGCACGTTGACGAGCTAGACTGCAGAAATGGTTAGTGCTGGTCACCAGGTCAGGTGCCTGCAAAGCAACTTGTTGGTGTCTCTTCAAATCTAACATTGTTGTTCTTGGTGTCAAACAGTGACCCCCTGTGAAGGCCGCTTGAAGTTCCTCTGTGGGAGTGGAGAGTGCATTGATACAAAGAAAGTATGCGACTCTCACAAGGACTGCAAAGACTGGTCAGACGAACCGCTAAAAGAATGTGGTAAGGTGGATCAAATGTTCATTTATGCATTATTGTCACGTGCAAAGGCACAGTGAAATTATTTTCTTACAAACAGTCCAGTAGAGTATTGCCACACCTCAGCATAGTGTACAGAAATAGTCCACTGACCCCACTTGCAAGAAGTGTCATGTTTTGGCGCCATTTTCAAAGTCCAGTCTGTGCTCTAGGTCTTATTGGTGTTGCCCGATCCAGGCGAGCCCCAGGCTGCTGCAGGCCTTCCTTGGACGTCTGGATCGACCTTCAAACTGATGTCCCTCTCCTCGCCTGTCCATATGATGATTTAGATAATCATTACATCTCATACATGATCTCCTTAATGTTTTGCATAAAAGCACAGCAATCAGAATGTGGAATATTTCAGGGTTGAAATAAAGATGACTTTGATGGTTTCTTGATCATTCTGCATTTGTTTCTCTCCCCCCGCGCCCCCCCCCCCCCCCCCCCCCCCCCCCCCCTCCCCTCACTCCCCCTCTGGTAATTGAAATCAGGAGCATAACTAGTGTTTGCTTTGTGAAAATAAAAAAATAGTCTCCTTTATGAGTTCAGAATTATAGCTACTGAACTACCTTGGAAGTATAGTCTTTGATATAATATAAGGAATAAGATACCAATTTGCACACAGCCCTGGGATATTCAGGTGGAAACTGTCAATAGATTAAAGATAACGAGGAGAACTTTACACTTATTTTCCAATCGATAGGAATGACACTGCATTTTAAAAACTTGATTGTTGCTCTTCAATCTAAGGAATCGGACACAACCTTGTGACTTTGAAGTGAGTTTCTACCCAAGAATGAAGGCTGGGACTACAATGTGTAGCACCAGATTGGATATAAGAAAGACTGATTAGTATAATATTTCTGCTGCACAGTCTCCAACACTACATCTCAGTCTCATGCTTGGGCAGCATAGCAGAGAATGCCCTTCAATTCAAACTTCCCCAGTTATTCAGTCAGTTAGAGGTAGTTGTCGATGCCACCGGGAAATGCGCAAAGCAAACAAATTACATTTTCTATGGGTCAATTGTAGCAATCGGAGGAGTCTTTCCATCCCTCAGTCCGACAGTCTGCAGGCACTAATATTATGAATGGTTCCATGGGCAAATATAGAAACATAGAAACATGGAAAATAGGTGTGGGAGGAGGCCATTTGGCCCTTCGAGCCAGCACCGCCATTCATTGTGATCATGGCTGATCGTCCCCAATCAATAACCCGTGCCTGCCTTCTCCCCATATCCCAATACTGTGAGGCTGGTTGTGTTTGTGAAGCTATTGTTTAACATGAGCTGGATCCTTAAAGGGAGGAATCAGGATATGACCATCCATGGTGACAGACGATTGGACTCCTGCATCAGCTCATCTACTGGAATCATTGCCTTTCTTTCTAGAGTTGGCTACATTAATACATTCTAGTGGCCTCCCTTATTACCCAAAAGTCAATCAACGCTCTGCTTTGCACAAACTAATGTGCACCAAATTCTATTTAGTAAACATTCCTATATTTCCCCAAACTGTCTCCTGGTTAAATAACACATCCATTTTAAAATTGTTGTCTTTGTCTTCAAATCCTCCCATGATCTCACCCTTTCCAACTTTGATCCCTTCCAGCCCAATAACTCAGAAATCTTCTGTTAAAGTTAACTCAGAAACGTGAGATCCCATAATTCTGGCCACTGCTCAATCATGAATTGACTAATGGTAGCTGTGTTTTCATCTGCTGAGGGATAAAGTCTGGGATTTCCACTGCCTTTCCATCACTATCTTTTTTCTTCTTTTCAGATGCTCCTTAAAATCAAGCCATTTCATTAAGCATTTGGTTATCTCCCTCGATATCATCTTGGGGCTCACTGCCACTATATGTATGAAAACATTCATAGACTGTCTTGGGATGTTTTTGTTGTGTTGTCGTGCTGTGTAGTTTAGTTTACTTTAGAGATACAGCGTGCCCTTCAGATAACCGTGTCCGCGCCGACCAGCGATCACCCTTACACTAGTTCTATTCTACACAGTAGGGAGGATTTTCAGAAGCCAATTAACCTAACAAGGTGAACATATTTTCAATATGGGAGGAAACCATGGCACCCAGAGAAATTCCACGGGGTCATAGGGTGAATGTACAAACTCCATACAGCACCCGTTGTCAGGATTGAACCCGGATCTCTGGCGCTGTAAAACAGCAACTACCACTGTTCCGCCGTAAGTGGAGGTGGCTCTTATATTGATTTCATCATTTTCCCATAAATAAAGTCATAATCAGGCGTGTACCTGAAACTAACCCGGGTATTCTCACTTTATAATTAATCTCGTCAAAATTCTCCCCCTCCCCCACCCCCTTGGTTGATTTTGGGATCCACAAATTGTAATTTGAAAACTTTTGGTGCACATCTTTTTAAAGTTCATTGTTAATTCCTTGCTGGCACGTCTAGTGTATGTGGATTACTCAAACTGCTGCATTCTACAAACATGAAAGCGATTTCTCACCGATGCTTTGCAATTGATCCGGTCCAAGTGTTGTTTCTTGTTTTGGTGCCAGGTTTAAACGAGTGCCTGACCAACAATGGTGGCTGCTCCCACATATGTAGAGACTGGAAGGTTGGATATGAATGTGAATGCCCAGCTGGATACACACTGTTAGACACAAAGACATGTGGAGGTAATTAAAATGCAAGGCAGCTCCTTCCTTCATTCATTTTTAAACAAAGAGCTGCCTGAATTGAAACACAGGTTTCAGTAATCAGCGCTGTTGGACAGAACTCAGCTGATTTATTGACTGGTTGAAATGTTTCTTTCAGATATAAATGAATGTGAAGATCTCGACCAGTGCAGCCAGATTTGCACTAACATTAAAGGAGGGTACAAATGCACCTGCTTCCAAGGTTATGAGATGGATCCAATGACTGAGAGTTGTAAAGCAGTAGGTAAGGCTTGTTTCATCTCTTCTCTCTTTGAAATGAGGTGAACGTGCTGGGTAAACTTCTATTAGTAATCCATGTACATCCTGGATGGAGGATGAAGGGAAAACGTATCATTCTTCATTTCATTCACCTGGATGCTGACACGAAGGTACAGGTTGGTCAATGGTTTCTTTATTGTCATGTGCAGCAGGTAAAGTTTAATACATTTTTGCATTCTATCCCCGTACTGAATAGCACGAGCTGAAACCTTTTACAAAGTAAATAAAGGACAAAGGACATTTATTGTCAAGTACACCAATTGGTGCAGTGAAAGTTGACTTGCCATTGCAACACACAAATAAAATAAAAACAACATTATAGAATTTAACATTAAACATAAAAAACATTACTGACACCACTGCAGTAAAAAAATAGTTGTCTGTTCAGCAGAGTCAATTCGCAGGGAAGACAAAATCTAGTTAAAGCATGAAAGAAACTGCCATCACAGTAACCTCTCCCAGTAAACCATTCCAGAACAAACAAAGCAGTGAGCGTGAGGGTTGACACAGGGGCTGGTAGGTGCTAGTTGGAACCCAATGGGGATGGATGATAGGTACGTGGAGACATCTGTGTTGAGACAGAGGCTGTGGTAGTTGGAAATGGAGAGGCGAATTTGGGCTCGTCTGAACCGGGTGGGGTGGGGGTGGGGGGTAGGTGGCAGCAGATACGGAAGCAATAATGGCCGATGGAACCGGGTTGAGGAGAGGGAGGACATAGGAAAAAGAGAGCAGAAACCCAGGTAGTTAGATATGTGGGGTATGAGCAGCTAAAACCAGGTGGGAGAGGGTAACCAGGGAAGGGGGGTGAGAGACACCAGAAAAGGTGAACAGAGCGAGAGAGAAAACATGGGCGTGGGAAAGGACACGGGGGAAATCATTGTCTGAAGTAGGGTCTCGACCCAAAACGTCACCCATTCCTTCGCCTGTCCTGCCGAATTACTCCAGCATTTTGGGTCTACGGGGAAATTATTTAACTGGAATCATAAAATTCAATGATCATACCATTGGGTTATATACTACCCATGCAGAATATTAGGTGCTGATTCTGGTGTGTGTTTGGCCCGATGGTGGCAAAGGCCAAGGGCAGATAGGTCAGCGTGGAGAGGAAAGGGGTGTTCAAATGACCCAATGGTTTTGAACATTGAAGTTTGAAAATTGAAGACTCTTTCCCCTCCCCTACCCGCATCCATCTGTTATGTCACCATTATCCCTCCCTTCCTGCTTCCATCTATCACCTAGCAACCTCTCTCTCATCACTAACACCTCTCCTCCTGACACCATCTACCCATTATTTCCCTTCACCTGGTTCCACTTATCACCTACCAGCCTCAGCCTCACTCCTTCTTCTCACATCAGTACACTGGCTACCTTCGACACTTCTAGCCCTGATCAGTCCCAGATCAACGGCCATCCCTTTGCCTCCACTGATGCTGCCTGATCCACTCCGTTCTTTCAACTGTTTATTTTTTTTGCTCTAGGTTCTAGCATCTGCAGTCGTTTGTGTCTCCACACCTCTCCTGAACATGGTTGTAAGAGAAAGATAGTTAATTATAAAGTGTGTAAGAAGGAACTGCAGATGCTGGTTTAAACCAAAGATAGACACAAAAAGCAGGAGTAACTCAGGCAGACAGACAGGCAGCATCTCTGGAGAGAGACGTTTCGGGTCGAGACCTTTCTTGGGAGAGCTTTTAACTTGGTTAAAATCATTCTTACTTACAAAAGTTCAGTCACCGAACTAGACGGGTGAAATATTCAAGCATATCCATTCCCAGGACGTATTGAGACCAATGTTTATGCCCTTCCTGTTGCATTGACTCGGAATGGCATCAGGAAATGCAGCTTGGCTCCAAACCAGAAGGTGGCAGTACTTACCAAGAATGTTAATTCTCATTGTTGATGTGCTCCCATTGTCATCCAGTGTTCGACAGTGTTGTACATTTGTATCCACTTGGATTTCCAAAATTGAATGCTTTGACTGCCTGGTGCACATCCTTTTAAAGTTCATAGTTAATCCCTTGCTGGCACGTTTAGTGTATGTGGATTGCTCAAACCGCTGCATTCTATAAACAGTAAAGCGATTTCTCGCTGATGCTATGCAATTGATCCGGTCCAAGTGTTGTTTCTTGTTTTGGTGCCAGGTTTAAACGTTGAGAATGTACTCCAGGAATGAGGGTTCAAATCATCAAATTTCAATTTGTGTTGGGTTTTTTTGCATCACTATATTCCTTAACCTTCCCTTCCACATATTACCACCAGCAATTTTTATTTTGCACGTGAAGATTCAGAACTTTATTAACAATTCATTTTTTTGCATCACTTATCGAAATAAAATGAGTGCCATTTGGTGATGAAACCTCAGTCAAGGGAACGGATTAAAGATGTGATCAAAGAGGTGGCTTTGCTGAGCGTTTTGAAGAAATGAAGGATATTAAACAGTGAATTCAGACTATCGGTCCATTGGCCAAGGGCTGTACAGTCAAGATGCTGCAAGGGGAGTGAAGAATAGAAAAACAGGCTACGCCATGAGATTTATATCAGATTTGCATGCATTCATCAGTAAACAGTCCCATTATTCATTTTTGGTTGTGCAATTCCACTGTAATGAATCAGTACATGTAGTGAAACCTAGACACCATTCAGGCAAGGACAAATGAGAAGGTGTAACCTCATGTGTATGAAGGAACTGCAGATGCTGGTTTAAACCAACGATAGACACAAAATGCTGGAGTAACTCAGCAGGACAGGTAGCATCTCTGGATAGAAGGAATGGGTGACATTTCGGGTCGACCCAAAATGTCACCCATTCCTTCTCACCAGAGATGCTACCTGTCCCGCTGAGTTACTCCAGCTTTTTGTGTCTATCTATGATGTGGCCTTGATTGAATTCTCCACAGGGGGCAGTTTAGTTTGCGTTATTATTGTCATGGCTACCGAGGTACAGTGAAAAGCTTTTGTTTGTGTACCATCCGGTTAAAGATGAATACAATGAACCTGTCCACAGTGCACATATTAAGGATAAAGGGTACAACATTTAGCGCAAGATATAATATAACATTCTGATAAAGTCTGATTTAAAGATAATTCAAATAAGGTAGATAGGAGGTCAGGACTGCATTCCAGCTGATGACAGCTGAAGAAACTATCCATGAACATGGAGGTATACGTTTTCTAAACATCTGTATCTCTTGCCTGTTGGGAGATGGAAGAAGAGGGAGTAACTGGAGAGAGACTGGTCCTTGATTATGCCAGCGGCCTTGCCGAGACAGCATGAAGTATGGATGTAGTTGGGGGAAGGGATGCTGGTTTGTGCGATGGTCTGGGCTAAGTCACAACTCTCTGCAATTTCTTGCATCCTTGGATGGAGCTATTCACAAACCAGGCTGTATGCGAAGGCAGTATATAGGCAATAGGGCGATCACGGTGGTGCAGCAGTAGAGTTGCTGCCTTGCAGAAAATGCAGTGCCAGAGACCACCGGTTCGATCCCGACTACGGGTGCTGTCTGAATGAAGGAATAGGTTTATTGGCCAAGTATTCACATACAAGGAATTTGCCTTGGTGCTCCGCCCGCAAGTGACAATATGACATACAGTGACAGTTAGGAATGACACATAAAACATTAACTCTGTACGGAGTTTGTACGTTCTCCCCGTGACCTGCGTGGGTTTTCTCCGAGATCTTCGGATTCCTCCCACACTCCAAAGACGTACAGGTTTGTAGGTTAATTGGCTTGGTAAATGTAAAAATTGTCCCTAGTGTGTGTAGGATAGCGTTAATGTGTGGGGATCGGTCGGCGCGGACCCAATGGGCCGAAGGGCCTGTTTCCACACTGTATCACTAAACTAAACTAAATATAGTTAGAAAGACCAGGCATGGTCAACTTGATACGAGGTATGATGATCAAGATGGAATTCAGACCATGATGGAGTTTGTGCTGAGTAGAACATGGGAGATGACAAAAAAGCATTCTCACAGATCCTTGTTGGGTTAGAAAGGCCAGTTTGGTGCTTGTGGTCCACACTAAACACAACAGAACTTGCTGTTTTCATCTACTCAATTTGATCTCAACTTAAGCAAAACTTTCAAAAGATTCATTCTTGTTTTCACGTTCCTCACTGGCCTCATCCTTCCCTGCCTCTGAAACAGCGCACAATCCTTCAAGATGCCTGCACTCCAATTCTAAGCTCACGTTTTCAGCTTCCAAGAACCAATCTCTGGAATTCCCTTCTCAAACCTTCTGCCTCTCAACTTCATTATCCCTGGATGTGTTTGACCAATTTCTTTCACCAAGTTATTAGTTATTTATCTTTGTGCTTTCTTGTGCTTTAGTAAGTAAGTAAGTAAGTAAGTTTTATTTATATAGCACGATTTAAGTCAACTCGCATTGCCACCAAAGTGCTTTACATAAATTAAATAATAAGTTTCCATACAAACCATAGAAAAAGGTTAAAAATAAATAAATAAAGAAAATGGACACAACACATTATAGAGTTCAACACAAACATCCCCCCACAGCAGAATAAAAAATTTAGGGAAAGGCCCAGAAAGTTAAGTCCTCTTCCTCTGAAACACCGAGGTCGGGCCCATTTGTGGCCTTGCAGCCAGTCCGATGATTTTCAGGGCCTTCTTGCCGTAAAGATGGAACTCTGGCGTCGGGTGAAACAATTCCTCAAGCGGCTTGGAAAGTCTGGAGCGGCTGCCTCCTCCCCGGAGATTGGAGACCGGGGCACTCGTAGACCTCAGGCCGCGCCGGTTGGAGCTCCGACCACGGCGAACTCGATCCCAGGCTCCGCGGCGCTCCAAATCCAGCGCCGCCCGCGGCCGGACGCCCGCAGCCACAGCTCCGCGATGTTGGGAGTCGGCAGCCACAGCGCTCCGGAGCTTACCGCACGGCGACCCGGCAAGGCATCGCCTGCTCCGTGGCTCCGCTCCGTGATGGTGTCCTTGCGCTGCGCCGCCGCCGAAGCTGTAGTCCCGGCCGGTCCCGACAGGAAACGCCGCTCCATTCTCGATAACAACAGTTAGCAACAAATTATGTTTAATAATATTCCAGTGAAGCGTGAGATTTATTTTTTATTTTATTTTGTTGATACACACCTCGATGGCAGCCTTGCCGACAGTCTGTATGTCCTTTTTATTTTTATTTTTAGTGTGTTTAAAAAATTTGTGTTAATTGTTTTGGGTAGTGGAGGGGGTCGGGGGAATTTTTTTTTCAATCTCTTACCTTGCCCGAGATGCGACTGTTTTCCGGGTCATATCTCCGGTCGCTCTGCGACCTAACATCGTGGAGCTGGAGGCCTTGCTCTGGACTAACTTTGAGCCCCACCGCGGGGCGTGGACTTAACATCGGAATCGATCCCTTGCTCGCAGTCTCGGGTAAGAGAGCGAAGTCGGGAGCTCCAAAAGTCGCACGACGTTCGCCAAGCCCCGACCCGGGGTCAGATCGCCCGGCGCGGGGAGCTGACATCCCCCCCGATGCAGGAGCTAGATCGCTCCAACGAGGAGGCACGCCTCTGACTACGGGAGTAAGATCGTCCCGTCAATGGAAGGTTAGAAGCCCCCGACCGCTGGAGGACAAAGAAGGGAAGAGATTGAACTTTTATTCGCCTCCCATCACAGTGAGGAATGTGGAGGAGTCACTGTGGTGGATGTTTATGTTAAAATGTATTTTGAGTGTTCTGTTGCTTTTTATTGGCATGACTCTTGGCAAATGGAATTCCTCGTATGTTGCATTAAATACTTGGCTAATAAAGTGTGAGTGTGATTATGATTATGATTTGGGCGTCACTGACAATACTGACAATTATTTCCTGTCCTTAACTGACCTTGAGGAAGGAGTGACGATGAAAGTCTTGAACCACTGATGAAGGTACGATCCACTGTGCACTTGGAAACATTAGATTGATGATGAGCAAATGGCAATATAGTTGCAGGTCAGGATGGCGTGTGTACAGGATGGTAAACTCTAGGTAATAGAGAAACACGGAATTGCAGGTGCTGGGTTAGTTTAGAGATACAATGCGAAAACAGGCCCTTCGGCCCATCTAGTCGTCACTGACCAGTGATCCCCGCAGACTACACACACAAGGGACAATATACTGTACATTTATACCAGCTCAATTAATCTACAAACCTGAACGTCTTTGGAGTATGGGATGAAACCGAAGATCTCGGCGAAAACCCTCGGGGGGAACGTACAAACTCCATACAGACAGCACCCGTAGTCAGGATTGAACTCTCGTTTCTGGCGCTATAAGGCAGTAGCTCTACTGCTATGCCATTGCACTGTCCAAAGAAAGACATAAGGTTGTGGAGTAACTCAGCAGATCAGGCAGTAGTTCTAGAGAGGAGGAGAACTTCTTTAAAGTAGGCATACCTTGAGGAGAGGTGGAGAACTTTACCAGAGATGCTGCCTGACACACTGAGTTACTCCAACACTTTGTGTTCATTTTTTAATATGGCTAATAGAGATCAGGAGTTTGAAAGGTGCTGTTGAAGTAGCCTGGGTGAGTAGTTGCAGCCCTCCTTGTAAATAGTACACATGGTGTGTCTGGGGGAGGAAATGAATGTTTTGTGCAGTTAAGTGGGCTGCTTTGTTTTAGAAGATAGAGTTATTTGCGCTGCACTCATCACACTTCTGACTGCTATGGATGGAAAGGCCTTGGGGTTTCAGAATATGCCCGTTCTAAGCTAGGTCTCGCTGATGTAAAGGAAGCCATATCAGCAACACTGAATGCAGTAGACTAGGTTAGAGGAGTATGTGAACCTTTGCCTCATCTAGAAGAGCTGCTGTCGTCTTTTCTCAGCTTTCTCGGCCCCAACTACAATTGGTCTGAAGTCTTCGAGAGTAGCTGTCTGGCCCTCTGAATTACTCCAACATTCAATATATATGTTTTATGAACCAGCATCTGAAGTTCCTTATGCCTAATTCTTATCACCCTTGCCTATTAGTTGTTATTCTGTCATTTTTTTCTTTATTCTTGCAAACTTGTCATTTGCTGCAGGGTATCTTTGATCTCTGGCAGCCGTGATTTTTATGTTGCTGGTCCAGCTGCATGTCTGGTCTGTGGCGAACTTGGTCATGATAATATCACAATGTCAAGGTGTGGTGGTTACACTGTCTTGGTGGAGATGGTCGTTTCTTCACAATTTTGTGGAGTGAATGTTACTTGCCATTTATCACCACATGCCTGAATGTTGTCGAGATCGTGCTGCTCGTAAGCACGCTGCTGTATTTGCGTGAATAGAATTGAACACTGCACAAGAATCAGTGGATGGCCCTCTTCTGACCTTCTGATGAAAGAAGGGTCATTGATAAAGAAGCTGAAACCTGCTGTTCCTGACAACCATATTCTTTTGTGCAATGTATGACCAGAGTTGCTTGATGTAACATTTGGTCAAATGCTGCCCAGATCTCATGGGCTGTCACTAGGTGCCTCCGTCAGTTTCGCCACCTCCAACGTGACCCCACCACTCGCCACATCTTCCCATCTCCCCCCATATCTGCCTTCTGCAAAGACCGCTCCCTCCATAACTCCCTTGTCAATTCTTCCCTTCCCTCCCGTACCACCCCCTCCCCGGGCACTTTCCCTTGCAACCGCAAGTGATGCAACACTTGTCTCTTTACCTCCCCCCCTCGACTCCATTCAAGGACTCAAGCAGTCGTTCCAGGTGCGACAGGTTTACCTGCATCTCCTCCAACCTCATCTATTGCATCCGCTGCTCTAGATGTCAGCAGATCTATATCGGTGAGACCAAGCGGAGGTTGGGCGATCGTTTCACTGAACACCTCCGCTCGGTCCGCAATAACCAACCTGACCTCCCGGTGGCTCAGCACTTCAAGTCCCCCTCCCACTCCGTATCCGACCTCTCTGTCCTGGGTCTCCTCCATGGCCACAGTGAGCAGCACTGGAAATTGGAGGAACAGCACCTCATATTCCGCTTGGGGAGTCTGCATCCTGGGGGCATGAACATCGAATTCTCCCAATTTTGTTAGTCCTTGCTGTCTCCTCCCCTTCCTCAGTCCCCCTGCTGTCTCCTCCCATCCCCCAGCCTTCGGGCTCCTCCTCCTTTTTCCTTTCTTGTCCCCGCCCCCCCCACCCCTGATCAGTCTGAAGAAGGGTTTTGGCCCGAAACGTTGCCTATTTCCTTCGCTCCATAAATGCTGCTGCATCTGCTGAGTTTCTCCAGCTTTTTTGTGTACCTTCAATTTTCCAGCATCTGCAGTTCCTTCTTAAACACCTAATTTATTGGTGCTGGTGTCTGATCAGTAATGAGTCTTGTTTTGTTGAGATGCATTCAAGAGGAGCACCACTTCTGCAAGGTGGAAAACATCCTTTTGTCTGGATTAGGGTTAGTTGTCAGTGGAGTTTCTTAAAGGTGGAATCATTGTAACAGTCCAGCTGTTTTTATGCTGCTCACTTTAGTAATGGGAGGCAGAGGAATAAAGTGTCACTGAGGTCCTTTCAAAGCAGAAAGCAAACGGGTGTAAGAACTCAGCAGGTTATGCAGTATCTGTGAAGGTGATGGCATGGTCAACATTTCAGGTCGAGACCCTGCACCAGTTGTGCTCTTGCAACTTTTCCCTAGGTCTAGGAGTTTGGATCCAACAAATATTATTCATTAGTAAAGTGCTTGCAAATCTTGTTTACTTTATCCGTAATGGAATAGACTCGGTTTTTACTCGCTAGAATTTAGAAGATTGAGGGGGGATCTTATAGAAACGTACAAAATTCTTAAGGGGTTGGACAGGCTAGATGCAGGAAGATTGTTCCCGATGTTGGGGAAGTCCAGAACAAGGGGTCACAGTTTAAGTATAAGGGGGAAGTCTTTTAGGACCGAGATGAGAAAAACATTTTTCACACAGAGAGTGGTGAATCTCTGGAATTCTCTGCCACAGAAGGTAGTTGAGGCCAGTTCATTGGCTATATTTAAGTTAGATGTGGCCCTTGTGGCTAAAGGTATCAGGGGGTATGGAGAAAAGGCAGGTACAGGATACTGAGTTGGATGATCAGCCATGATCATATTGAATGGCGATGCAGGCTCGAAGAGCCAAATGGCCTACTACTGCACCTATTTTCTATGTTTCTATGTTTCTAGGGAACATTGCAAACAGCAAAACGCAGCCCAAAATAAATAAATACAAGAACCTACCCGGCACATTGGTGCTTCAAGTACAGTTTCACTCTATTGGTCTCAGATGAGTTCTACCAACTACGTTTTGTTACTTTCAAGTCTGTGAGTAAACTTTTCATTTTTTAATAGGCAAAAGCCCTGCTGTGCTCTTCACTAATAGCCATGATATCAGAATGATTAATTTGTTGAAGAAAGAGTACACTCGTCTAGTATCCACGTTAAAGAATGTGGTCTCCCTTGATGTGGATGTTGAAGAAAATAAGATATACTGGATTGACCTGTACTACAAAATAATCTATAGGTAAGTGATTTTTCTTTCAACTTGATGATCATCCCTGGTTTCCCACAATATTCAAGAATACACTCAATCAGGTCCCAATGATTTATACATGTGCATTTTAAGCCCTCAAGCACCTTCTGTCTAAGACATCACTATTTACTTCCCCAAGCTCCCGAACATTTTGAAACACATTAAAAGTGCTGTATAAATGTAAGTCCACCTGCGTCTAATTTGAATTCCTGCTCTGAACTTTGTCTTCATTTATAGTGCATCTGAGACGGCAGCACACAATGGAAGGAAATCCTCCTCATTTGTGTGAAACTCATTTATGTATTGCCCACCAAAATGTCACCAGCGAGGGTGATTCTCATATTACACTGGTCCTAAATAATGTGATTGTCGTAACAACGGCAGCAACGTCAATATCCGAGTGTATTTCACAAAACATTATACTACCAACACAAATTAAGATGATGGCCAACATCCATGCATGTATTCTCTGTGAATCTGTAATTCCTTCCCACAGAGTTCATAAATAACAAGCAGAAGGAGCAGGAGTTTTATTCACTGATTTCCCAAACATAATTTGCCCTCATCATTAACCTCTAACTCATAACTACACTCCCACTGTCTGAAATTATATTAATTGTGCAATGTGATTGGTCTTGCATTTAAAACTATTTAAAAGTGGAGTGTAAATTACAAATGAATTAAACACTTATTCCATGAACTGTGTTCCAGTGCACCTTTGGATAAAGGCAGTGATCCCAGCCAGCATATCCATCTGATTGAGCAAGGACTCCTAATTCCTGAATGTCTAGCAATAGATTGGATTCACAAAAATATATATTGGACAGACTCTGGTACCAAGTCAATCTCTGTGGCCACGATTGACGGGACTAAAATAAAGACCCTTATCAACACTGAGCTTGAGAATCCCAGAGCCATTGTGGTCGACCCCATTCAAGGGTAAGTGACGGGAAAGTTATCAATTCCATTTTTGTCTTGCCATTGTTCTCGTTCTTGTTCTCTCATCCTTTGACCCTGTTCAATCAGGTTCATGTACTGGTCAGACTGGGGAAGCTCTGCAAAGATCGAGAAAGCTGGACTAAATGGGCTTGATCGTCAATCACTTGTCAAGGACAACATTGAATGGCCAAATGGAATCACGTTAGGTAGGTGATATTACAGCAATGTGTTCTATTTTAGTGAGGCTGCTTTGGATTGCACAGTGAAGCAAAGGTGGACATCAACTATTCAGTTTATATCAGGAATTGGATGAGTTTGCTGATGTCTGAACTAAGTGGTAATCTGAGCACTGGTGAGGATGCGAATGGGTTCATGGAGAGATAGACAAGCTGAATGAATGGGCAACAACATGGCAGATATCGTTCAATGTGGGAAAATCCACTGGTAGAATATCCTGGGCACTTTTACTAAGTGCAGAGGCATTGAAAAATGCAGATGTTCAAAAGGGCCTGGAGGTCCTTACACACAAATCACTGAAAGCTAACATTCAGACACAACTCGGAAGGCAAATAGTATATTGGCCTTTACTGCAGGGGGATTGAATAGAAAAGGTAAACTGTCTGTTACAATTGCTGCAACCGGGTCTTGGCGAGGCACACCTGGAGGACAGTGTACAATTTTGTTCTCTAACCGTTTGAGGAAAAAGTGCAGTTACAGTGAAGGGAATGCAGCAAAGATTCTCTGTACTATTTACTGGGACGACAGGTCTGCCACATGAGGAGAAATTGGATAGATTAGGCCTCTGTTCTCTAGTCTTGGAAAATGGGAGTGACCTCATTGGAATGTACTAAGCCAGTACTCGCTGGAATTTAGAATGATGAGGGGGACCTCATTGATACCAACCGAATAATGAAAGGCCTAGATAAAGTGAATGTGTTGATATTTTCACTAGTGGGCGAGTCTAGATCCAGAGGGCACAGCCTCAGAATAAAAGGAAGTACCTTTAGAAAGGAGATAAAGGAATTTATTTAATCAAAGCGTGGTGAATCTATGGAATTAATTGCCACTGACGCCTGTGGAGGCCAACATTTGGTATTTTCAAGGCGTAGATTGGCAGACACTTGATTGGTAGGGTGTGAAGGGTTATGGGAGAAGGCAAGAGAATGGGTTTGGGAGGAAAAGATAGATTAGCCATGGATGAATGGCAGAGTCTACTCGATGAGCCGAATGGCCTAATTCTCCTCCTATGACATGAACATGAAATTCTGAGAGCATTTAACAGTATAGAAACTGGGAGAATGGTTTCCCTGGTTAAGGAGTATTCAACTTTCACAGGCTCTAAATAAATAGCAATTTATTTAAGTTTGAAATAAGGAGAAATGCTTTCTCAATTGGAAGATCGTAAATCTTTAGAGTTCTCTAGACTGTGCAGTCATTGAGTTCAAAATAACAATCAATAGATTCGTAGACGTGTGAAAAATAAGAATGCTAAATCTGGAGGTAATCTGACCGAATTTGAGTCTGGACAGAGTAGACATTTAATCTGATGTAATTTATTTTACATCAACATAGAAACATAGAAAATAGGTGCAGGAAAAGACCATTCGGCCTTTCGAGCCAGCACCGCCATTCATTGTGATCATGGCTGATCGTCCCCAATCAATAACCCGTGCCTGCATTCTCCCCATATCCTGTGATTCCACTAGCCCCTAGAGCTCTACCTAAATCTCTCTTGAATCCATCCAGTGATTTGGCCTCCACTGCCCTCTGTGGCAGGGAATTCCACGAATTCACAACTCTGGGCGAAAAAGTTTTTTTCTCACAGTCTTAAATGGCCTCCCCTTTATTCTAAGACTGCAGCCCCTGGTTCTGGACTCAGGGAACATTGGGAACATTTTTCCTGTATCTAGCTTGTCCAGTGCTTTTATAATTTTATATGTTTCTATAAGAACCCCCTCATCCTTCTAAACTCCAGTGAATACAAGCCTAGTCTTTTCAATCTTTCCTATTATGACAGTCCTGCCATCCCAGGGATCAATCTCGTGAACCTACGCTGCACTGCCTCAATCACAAGGATGTCCTTCCTCAAATTAGGAGACCAGAACTGTACACAATACTCCAGATGTGGTCTCTCCAGCTGAACTTTATTTCTCCCTGTATGTTAGTTTTGGATTAAAACTAATATTGAATGCCTGTTGCCCCTGGTGAAAGGAGTTGATGAATCTGTAGTGACACAAGGGTTGTATCTAATTGTAGATTTATTGAACCAACGCCTATATTGGGTTGACTCCAAACTACACCAGCTTTCCAGCATTGATCTCAACGGTGGGAATAGAAAAACATTGCTATTCTCAGAAGAATATTTGACACATCCATCTGCACTTGCGGTATTTGAGGTAAGACTTGGAAGCTCTGTGTACCTGTAGTTAGCACCAAAACAGAAAAGCCCACAATTTCCTTTCTTTAAGCTTCATGCAATACCTGAACACAGCCTTTCTGAATGTGAATGTTTTGTATGTAGTCATTTTCTTTAAATTAAATTGAGTTAAGTTATAATCAGTTTGCACAAATCTGCGGTAATTAAGATCAGCAGGACTTGAGTCCACTGAAAAATTGAATTGACCTGGGTCCAAAGTTTCTCTGTGCATCAGCTCCTGCCTCTCAATCATTGACTCTAGCTGGGATGAGGGACTTGAGGAGGTTTGTGGTCATTATTGTTGTGGATAGCTTCACTGTCAAGCCTGGGATCATGACTGAAGCTCCTCTTAGCGATCCCTGGAAGCGATGACGCGATGCACGCTGTGACGTGTCGGGCGACAATTCTGTCAACATGTTGAACGACGATAGAAGCCAACAGCAAGCTACATCGACTGACACACGAGCAAACGAACTGTCAAGCCCAGCCCTCTCCTGCCATCTGGATTGGTACAGCTTGCAGCAAGTGACAGGAACCTGTTCGCTTCCTTGGTCCCTATTACTACCTACTTTCAATCTATAGGAATAGGAGTAGGAATACTTTATTGTCACATGTGACTAGGCACAGTGAAATTCTTTGCTTGCATTCACAATGTAAACAAATAGTGCCACCTACGGTGCCGACAAAGTTACAAAGCACTCCGGCTCCCCCTTTTGTCCCCCCCCCCCCCCACCTCCCTCACGGCGGTCCCTCCACGCCGGATCCTCCATTGTTCTTCCCATCTCCCCTCACGGTGGTCTTCCACACTCTCATCGACCGTCGACCCACGAGGCATCGCCGCCGAAGCCCCGTCATCGCGAGGCTTCACTGCTGCCGCCGCTTCACCGCTGCCGACGCCCCACTTCACGCCTCTGTGGTGCCGGCCCGGGACCCAGACACAGGCTCCGTCGGCCGCTTCGTCCGACCTGGGCTTCTCTGTGGTGCCCGATCCGACCCAGGTCTCCGGCCACGTTCCCAGTCCACAGCTGCGGCCTGTCGGGAAGCCTTCTGGCTGCCAAGGTCAATTTTAAGAGCCTCAGTGTGTTATTAGTTCATAAGTGATAGGAGGAGAATTAGGCCTTTCGGCCCATCAAGTCTACTCCGCCATTCAGTCATTGCTGATCTATCTCTCCCTCACAACCCGATTCTTCTGCCTTCTCCCCATAACCCCTGTTACCCGTACTAATCAAGAATCCATTTTTCTCTTAAAAATATCCATTGATTTGGCCTGCCCAGCCTTCTGTGGCAATGATTGCCGCGGATTCATAGCCCTCTGATTGGAGAAATTCCTCCTCATTGCCTTCCATAAAGGAAGGATCTTCTATTCAGAGGCTATGATCCCTCGTCTTCGACTCCCCCACTAGAGGAACCATCCTCTCCACATCCACTCTATCCAGGCTACGTTTAGAGTTATGGTTTACTTTATTTATTATGTCAGATTTGTTCATTTGTAATTATGCACTGGTGACATGGTTCTGTGAGTACAGAGCAATATTTTAATGTGTGAGAAAGAACTGCAGATGCTGGATAAAATCGAACGTGGACTCAAAATGCTGGAGTAACTCAGCAGGTGAGGCAGTATCTATGGAGAGAAGGAATGGGTGACGTTTCGGGTTGAGACCCTTCTTATGTTGTTGCTTTTGAACATTTCTAAAATACCAGCAATTCATAGCCAAGATCAGCACAGACTAAGTTGTGATTTCTACCTCTGCTGAACGCAGTATCTGACTTCCACTTGAAATGTGATGAAAGGTGAACGTGACTGCAATTCAGTTTTAACATTACAAGGATACTGCAAGGTTGATCTTTGAATCTTTCAGATCAATGTGGTGCAAGGCTTTAATATTAACGAGAGACTACAAACCAGAGGCATCCTGCATTATCATGTTAATATTTTCTGGTAGCAAGTTATTAGTGAAGGAAAGCACTTCAATGTTGCAGATGGCAAGTACAGTATTGGATGAGGTTCAGAAAATGCCCCTCTGTTCAAACATGTTTCCCCATAGACACTAATTAAACAGGTAATTGCTAATTGTATGCATGATCTTTCTGTTGCAGGACAAGATTTACTGGATTGACAATGAGCAGGACTCTATTTACTGTGCAAATAGACTGACAGGGAGAGATGTGATGTTACTTGCAAATAATCTGAACAACCTGCATGACATTGCCATTTTTCATGAACTAAAACAACCCAAAGGTAACACCTTTCAGAAGCTACTCAGTTAAAACTGTACACATTCTCCTGCTTTCTCCCCATAACCCCTGATACCCGTACTAATGAAGAATCTATTTCTGCCTTCAGTGTAACGGGGTGAAAAGGGTGGGGTGTGATCCTAGAACACGGTGTGCTTTGCAGTCTTTCATAACGTGAAATCCACGTGGGTGGCACGGAGACGCAGCGATAGAGTTGCTGCCACACAGTGCCAGAGGCCTGGGTTTGATCTGACTACGGGTGTTGTCTGTATGGAGTTTGTGCATTCTTCCCGTAATTCGCATTGGCTTTCTCCTGGAGCTCCTGCTTCCTTACAGACTCCAAGGACGCGCAGGTTTGTAGGTTAATTGGCTTAGTCAAATTGTAAATTGTCCCTTGTGTGTGTGTAGGATCACTGATTGGCATGAACTCGGTGGGCAAGTACCTCCAAACTAAACTAAACTGAATCTGGAAATGTGAGGTGAAGAAAGATAATTTTCCGTTTATTTATTTACTTGATATCTTGATAGATTTTTTTGGTAGTAATTTGAGAATTCCATCGGGGCGAATTTCCATTTCCTGAACTGCTGTGATGTGCGGGCGGACTTAGGAAGCCTTTTTCCATACCTTGTTCATTTTTCTATGTTTAACTAGCTGTAAACGTTTGTGTACATGGCGGGACACCAAAAGGAGGGTGTCAGTATCTCTGTTTACCTGCTCCACAAATCAGCAGCCACTCTGCAAAGTACACATGCGCTTGCCCTGACGACATGGAACTTGGGCATGACATGAGAAAGTGTTACAGAGGTATGTGTATCTTTTCTGCTAATGGGACTTGTGCTCGTTTTAGCAGTTTCTAAAGCAGGAGAGTCTTCTCAGGCCAGAGTTGTTCTTCCTGACTGAGATTATTTAAAACTTTTGATGTTAGGCATTCGCTAATGTAGAGCCAGGATTTTGCCATAAGTGTCTTTTCATGCCTATTTTGATGATTTCACCAGGATAACGCCTTTTTCACAATCAAGTGCCTAAATCAGCCTTTTTTGCCGTTTTGCTAAAAGGTCGTGCTATTTTCTCTAATTGTACCATGATTACAATGATGTTTTCTATGTTAACACGTTAATATTAATGTTATTATTAACGTGTTAACATAGTATAACTTACAAGAAAACTTCCACCACCAGGCCAAAACTGGGGGCGACACCGTCAGTCGTTCATTCGTTCGTGCCGCTGCCCCCTGGTTCAGTTTTCTCCAAGATCTATTTAAGAAAGAACTGCAGATGCTGGAAACATTGAAAGTAGACAAAAAATGCTGGAAAAACTCAACGGGTGAGGCAGCATCTATGGAGAGAAGGAATAGGCGACGTTTCGGGTTGAGACTCTTCTTCAGACTGATGGGGGGTGGGCCGGTAAAAGAAAGGAAGAGGCAGAGACAATAGGACTAGAAGAAGAGCTGGGAAGGGCGAGGGGGAGGAGGGAGAAGACAAGGGCTATCTAAAATTTGAGAAATCAATGTTGATACTGCTGGGGTGTAGACTACCCAAGCAAAATACCCAAGCTTGTCACCTCACTACATTTACTGCTGGCTCCAGTTGCAAATCTGAGTTTTCAAGTGATCTGTGCAAGGCATTCATTGATGCTGGAATTCCATTGTGGAAATTGGAAAACAAATCTCTCAGAGGTTTTTTAGAGAAATACACAGAGGAACATATACCATGTAAGTCATCATTATGGAAAAATTATGTTGACAGCAACTTCAACATTGTTGTGCAGAATATTAGAGATGAAGTTGCATGCAACAAAATATGGAACCCAATAGACGAGACAACTGATGCTGTGAGGAGATATGATGCCAATGTGGTCATCGGTACACTAGAGGCAGGTCAACCATCAAAGGAGTATTTGTTGACATCGGAAGTCAAACAGCTCAACTATTGCTCAGTTATTTACATCTTCACTTGCTGTACTTTGGCCAGAAAGTATAAAACACGAGAATGTACTTCTGTTTGTGACTTAAAGTTTCATCCCCAAAATGTTGCATTTGACATATTTAGCTCAAGAACTTCATAGAATTGCCAAGCACAAACGTAGCTTGTTTCCAAATGTCGATTGCCTAGGCAATGTCAAGAAAATCTTCCTCAAAGTACCATCACGAGTGCAGTTGTTCAAGGAAATGGCACCTGAGATTCCGCTACCTCCTTAGCCTGTTTTGACTAGGTGGGGTACATAGCTCTCTCCTGTATTCTACTATGCTGCAAATTTTGAAAAGATAAAAGAAATCATCAACTGTTTTGTAGAAGAAGAATCTGCTGCAGTCAGAATCGTCAGTAAAATCATGCAGAAAAAGTCCCTCTTATGTTTATTGATTCCAATTTTGCAAACTTCCCACAAGCTATCACTTCCCTTGAGAAACATGGCAAAACATTTGTGAATTACTTGCAGGTTTTCTAACAAAGTAACTGACGATATTCGTAAAGTTCTTGGCGATATAGGTAATGACCTACAAGGAAAATGTGAGAGTGATTTTAGCTAACAAAGATCTTAACAAAATACAAAACTTAGCTAAGGTTCTCAAAGGTAGGTGTAATGCACAAGATATCGACATGAATATAGAGTGTAGCTTGTTTCGGGTATGCACCAGTGACCTCAGCTGGGGTGAAAGAAGTTTTTCACAACTGAAGCATATTCTGTCTGACAAATGGCATAGTTTAACACCAGATAATTTGAAAAAAAATGCTAGTAATTATGTGCAACCAGGCAACTTTGGTCATTTAATGTAGTATACCTTTATATTATTATTTTTAACCATATTTTGGTGGTGGAAATAAATGCATTTTTATGCCATTTTTTTGTCAATAAAAGCCTTTTTTATTTCCTTTTTGCCTGCCTGCCTATTTCAGAGTTTTTTAGTGCCTAAACATCCTGGCTCTACTAATAAGGAATTCATGATGATTTATTGACCAAGGAGAGGTAGTTCCCTGCCTCGGTGATTGTTGAAGCACCATGCATACATGTATTTAGAAGAAGCTGGGAAAGAACTCTTAGAAGAATGAATGTTTGAATAGTCGTAGGAGATGATTTGAGTAAAGCATTATCCCTGGCCTTGACCTGTTTGGACTGTATAGCTGCCATATTCTATATTTTTCACATCGCTTGCAAATCTGAACCCTTGCATCTGGCCACAGGGGAAATTGCCTTTGTGCGGTTGTTTTAAGCTGTTTGATATTCAAGTTGCAGTTCACGGTGTGTGCTTTTGTGTATCTTTATTTCTCAATAGTTGGAGAGTCTCCCTCAGTCACGAACATCAACCCAACTCCAAAATCTGGAGCACCTTTCTTCAGTACATGGATCCCTGCAGAAACCACAACCCCAGCTGGTACAGCAGTTCCAAATGGCGTCGGCACCGGAGACCCACGGTTGCATTTCCCTTCTGACAGCAACAGCACTGACGCATACTTGGTCCACAGCAACAGTTCCTCACAACTATGTAAGTCTGACCGGTATAAATCTCTCCCGTTTTGCTGCTTATGTTTTATGACAAAGTAAAGCAGGCAACTTGATTCCACATTCCCTCATCCAACTCTGCACAGGCAGAGAGAATCTGGCCAAGGACAGGCCCGGAATTGCTGTCAGCCCATTTTTCACATATATCTATATATGGTCCAATTAATCATATTGTACCATTATTCAGGGTTGTAACATCACCATGTCCCGAGTGTGCACAAGAGGCAGTCCTGATTTCTGCACTCTCCATTCCTTCGTTATTCCACTATCGCATTCTATGAATGTGAAATGGATCTTCTCATCTCCCCTTCCCTTCTAATGTGACTTCTATTTCTTAAAGTCATCTTCTAGTTCAATTTCCAAATCTCAGAACTGGAGCTAGTTACCCCTCTCAATTTCTCTCTAATGTTCCAGACTGGGCTTTTCAGATCAAAGCTTGATGTTGCCTCGCTGCCACTTGGTTTGCTTGGATTCCTCTCTATAGGTTTTCCAACACATTCCAAAAGTAATGCAGAGATGATGGGCTGAGCGGCATGTGAGGTTGCACAGGCCCTGTTGTTGCTCCAGCTGCTCATGTTCACATATGACAACATACATACACAAGTTGGCATAAACTCGTGTTTCTTTATCCCAACAGCAAACAGTCAGGAAGAAGGCAAGAAGTCGGCTTCAACCAATGCTATCGTGGGAATTATCACCCCTATTGGTGGGTAACTCCTTCTTGTTTTAAAAAAATATAGCTTTTTTATATTACTGCAGAGGAATGCAACATTTAATTTTGAACACAAAATATGTGTAACAGCTACCGTTGGCTGGGTGGATGCCCAAGTATGTATGCTATGTATGCAACCTGTTCATAGACACAAAAAACTGGAGTAACTCAGCGGGACAGGTAGCATCTGTGGAGAGAAGGAATGGGTGATGTTATGGGTCAAGACACATCCCATCCAACTCCCAAAGGCAGAAGACTTGTAGCCAGCTCCCTGCTTCATTGAACCCTCCTGATCAGACGAGACATTTTTATAATTCTTATTTGTTTTACTATTTTTATAGACTTTTCTTCCCCTCTATAGGAATGTTAGCACTTCATTTCAACCAACCACCAATTAGAGATCTGTCATGTTCTTGGTGTATTTTGCCTGAGAGCAGAGACTTGAGTGGACCTTCAAGTAACGAGGGAGTGAATAGCCGAGCCGGGTGTCTCTTGACTGACAAGGTTCTTCGACACTCTGAAGTTTAGAAGGAAAGGTGGTTTCATTAAAACATAAAAAATAATCTAAGCACAATTGACAGAGTGAAGGGGCAAAGATGTTTCCCCGTCAGTGGATCCATTTTGTGAAAACTTGATTGAATGTTCAATCACTCTAAAGGGCCTTTCCCTCTTGGGCGTCATTTACGCGACATCAATTACGCGTCACGATGCATGATGCGCACGTCGTGATTCCCACGTGATGCGCGCAAGGCGTGACGCGCAAATGACGCCCAAGTGGGACAGGCCCTTAAACAATTCTGTTATCGTAATCAGTGACACATCTGAGCTTTGACAATTTTCTTTGTGTGACTCATTATCATTGACTAATCAGTTCTGTATATAATTGCATATAAGGTAACGCCTGTGTGTTTTGGTTGATAAATTTTAACGATTGAGTTAATTTTCCTCAGAGCTCTAATTTCCATGACTATTTTCAGCGATCATTATTTTGCTCTGCCTGGGCGGCTTCCTGATCTGGAGGAACTGGAGAAGGAAGAACACCAAGAGTATGAACTTTGACAATCCAGTCTATAGGAAAACCACAGAAGAGGAGGAACTGGAGGAGACCCACATTGGAAGGAACGGACAAATTGGCCACGTTTACCCTGCAGTAAGTCTTCCCCACCTGTTAAGCACCTGGCAAGCACTGCACCAAACCGATGAGTCCTGCTGTTGGACAGTGGATCATTCTGCAAACCAGCTATAGCTTTTGTTACTGGAAATCCACATCCAAGTTACTGGAAATCCACATCCAAGTTACACATGTGTAAACACATAAGCATGTTAAATACATTTTAATCTGAAATCTAATTTTGATGCTTCTAAGTGTGGTGAACATCTTTTTACTTTCAAAATTTGATTTTTATTTTCCTTCACAGTCATTTAATATTCCCTGCTAAGATTCTCTGTTTCTTGCTTGTTTGCAATACTGCACCTTTCGCAAAATTTCTTGTGAACTCCTCCCATTTATACTTAAGGTGTCTTCTTGATCATTTCAGGTGTAAGTTTGTAGCTTGGTAGCTGTGGTCTAAAACCTGTAACTTTGCTAGATTAAGAACCACCAACACACCAGGTGTAACTTTGCTAGATTAATATCCACCAACACACCAGTCCCACTGTTGTCAATAGACACAGGAGTAGGCCATTCGGCCCTTTGAGCCAGCACTGCCATTCAATATGATCATGGCTGATCATCCACAATCAGTACCCCATACTGAGTTTGTTTACCCCGTCAAGAATTTGTTTAATGCAATTGGCAGTGCGTATTACTGGAGAGGTTGAGTGATGTACCTTCTACCTGAGGTGAACAAGGTCCTGAGATACTGAATCTTGTTGAGGGTGGGTGAGTTCTGTGACTGATATGAATTCGCTGAAAGTGACGAGTTCCATTTTGTGGGTCGGAATCTGGATGAGGACGTGCAGGAAGTATGAAATCCACCTGCTATGTTGATTTGACTGAGTTCTGCAAAAGGTAAATGGTGAAAGTGAACGAGACCGTGCCTAGAAACATTTATTATTAGACATACAAATTTCAATGTAATGGTTCTCATGAGAAATGGAATAGTTTTCTTGCCATTTTCTCATCCATTTTAAACAGGAAATTGTACAATGACCTTGGTAGAATTGGGAGACTTTGTAACTTTAGTGTTCTCGCTAATTGTTGGATTGCTGTATCTACAATTTACCCTTTCATTAATGCCTCTGCTCTTTACCTCTGCCTGCTTGTTTCTCAATCATTTTCATACATCAATCTTGCTTTCAGTACTTGCAGCGAGTAATGTATGGAGGATGGGTTTTCATTTGTCCTGTCTAGATGTGAGAAAGGAGAGTGTGTCAGTAAAAGTAAGTGTACTGGAGATAACTATTTTATTGGGTGTATACAGTCCTATTGATTAAGTTTCAGCTCTAGTAACCAAAGGTTTGGATACTAAACGTTGATCCAGGACTGCAGACCTCCACTGCTGCTGGGGAATTTAAGTCAAGGAAATTAATTATATGTAATAAAGATGTTAGTCCTGAAATATTGATAACCCTGAAACTGACAGTAGTTATTTCAGTAGCGTAGCTAATGTTATCCCACTTTTCAAGAAAGGAGCGAGAAAGAAAAGGGGGAATTATAGACCAGTTAGCCTGAAATCGGTGGTGAGGAAGATGCTGGAGTCAATTATTAAAGAAGTAATAATGGCACATTTGAATAACAGTAACAGGATTGGCCCAAGTCAGCATGGATTTCTGAAGGGGAAATCCTGCTTGATTAATCTTCTGGAATTTTTTGAGGATGTGACACGTAAAATGGATGAAGGAGAGCCAGTGGATGTAGTGTATCTGGATTTTCAGAAAGCCTTGGATAAGGTCCCACACAGGAGATTAGTGGGCAAAATTAGACAACATGGTCTAGGGGGTAGTGTATTGACATGGATAGAGAATTGGTTGGCAGACAGGAAACAAAGAGTAGGAGTGAACGGGTCCCTGTCAGAATGGCAGGCAGTGGCGAGTGGAGTGCTGCAAGGCTCTGTGCTGGGGCCGCAACTATTTACAATATATATTAATGATTTAGATGATGGAATTAAAAGTAACACCAACAAATTTGCAGATGACACAAAGCTGGGTGGCAGTGCGAACTGCGAAGAGGATGCTAGGAGGTTGCAGGGTGACTTGGACAGGTTGGGTGAGTGAGCAGATGCATGGCAGATGCAGAATAATGTAGATACATTTGAGGTTATCCACTTTGGCAGCAAGAACAAGGAGGCAGATTATTATCTCAATGGTGTCAGATTAGAAAAAAGGGAAGTGCAACGAGACCTGGGTGTCCTTGTACACCAGTCAATGAAAGTAAATATGCAGGTACAGCAGTCAGTGAAGAAAGTTAATGGCATGTTGGCCTTCATAACGAGAGGATTTGAGTATAGGAATTAAGAGGTCCTTCCACAGTTGTACAGGGCCCTGGTGAGACCACATCTGGAGTATTGTTTGCAGTTTTGGCTCCTAATTTGAGGAAAGACATCCTTGCTATATTGAGGGAGTGCAGCGTAGGTTCACCAGGTTAATCCCCAGGATGGCGGGACTGTCATATGAGGAAAGATTGGAAAGACCGGGCTTGCATTCACTGAAATTTACTGTAGAAGGATGAGGGGGAATCTTATAGAAACATATAAAATTATAAAAGGACTGGACAAGCTAGATGCAGGAAAAATGTTCCCAATGTTGGGGGAGTCTAGAACCAGGGGCCACCGTCTAAGAATAAAGGGGAGGCCATTTCAAACTGAGATGAGAAACTTATTTACCCAGAGAGTTGTGAATTTGTGGAATTTTCTGCCACAGATGGCAGTGGAGGCCAATTCACTGGATGAATTTAAAAGAGAGTCAGATAGAGCTCTTGGGACTAGCGGAATCAAGGGGTATGGAGAGAAGGCAGGCAGGCACGGGTTACTGATTGTGGATGATCAGCCATGATCACAATGAATGGCTTGAAGGGCCGAATGGCCTCCTCCTGCACCTCTTTTCTATGTTTCTATCCCTCGGGGAAATAAATCTATTATCCATGCCCACCGGTATATGTGACTCCTGTCCCACCAATGGCCAAATATGAACTGACCTCTCGAATGGTTCAGCAAAGAAAAATCTAAATGGAGAGTGTTGTTAGCAGTATTCACTCTACAATTCTTTTTTAAATTCCAGCTGCAATCACTGGCCCCTGCAATCACTACAATCACACCTTTAATGCTGTGCTATCAGAGTAGTCTCATCATTGGTGCTTCACTTAACACAGGGACCAGCAATCCATAATTACAAGATTTCCTGTGAATCTGAAGGTCATTACTGCATTAATCCTCAGGCAAAACAGGCTGCCCACAATTAACAACAACAAACGCGTTATCTGCATTTCTAAGGAGATATTAACTAACAAGATCGTTCGTGGGTTTTTTTTAAAGGGATTAACATCTTAGATTTGGGCCTACCAAGCATAACTTCAGCAGGTGATAGACAACCTGGATTTTTTGTAAACACTGCAGAAGATGGTAATAGAAATGCAGGTATGCAGGTCTGAGATAAGTGGATGACCAGATACATTGTTGCAAAAGATGAGGCGATGCCTTTTTGTGACAAGTGTGAGGAGAGACATACAAGCTAATTAATGCTGTTTTAAAGAGACGAGGAGAGAGCTTATGAAGTTTGGTAAATAAAGCATATAGAACGCTGGGTTTTATAAATAATGCACAGATGAAGTCAAGAAATTGTGTCAAACCGCTAACATAACCCTGGCTGGAGTATTTTGTCTAATTTTAGGAAGGACTAGACTATGTGGGACCCGTTGGGTCCCTGTCCACAGGAGGCTTGGTCCCCCACACAATATTCCACCACGCACCCATAGTCCCCAACTGCACAGGCGCAGCTCATTTCCCCTCATCCCTAGCTCTCTCTTCCATTACTCTTCACCCTCACTCTTCTATCCCCTATCCTCCTCCCCTCCCCCAATCCCTCCTTCACCTCTCTCCCTCTCCTCTCTCTCCCTCTCCTTTCCCCTACCTTCAGTCACTCCCTCCCTCCATCTTCTCTCCCCTCCCTACCCCCCTCTTATCTATCTAACCCCCACCTCCCCCACTCCCCCCTCCTCTACTCCCCCTACCTCTACTCCCCCCTCCTCTCCCTCTATCCCTTCTCCTCCCCCACTCTCCCTCCCCAGGATCTTGAGGTTGCCGCTAGTTCTGTTTTGGGTTCAGTTTGATATGAAATTTAATTCCCTTCGCAGAAAAATCAAAATTGCAATCTTCCCCTGTTAATGTCCAGAAAAGGTTGCCATTTTCAGCAGCAAAAGGCAAAAGAAAGTTGTGCCAGTTGATCCCCAATCTCATGCAACTCTGTCATGTCGGAGGAAGGGTCTCGACGTAACTCAAAGTTCCCTAGTCTCATCATGTAACTCAAAGCTCCCCAGTGTCATCGTGTAACTCAGGGCCGTGTCTCCTGAAAACAGTGCCATCTGCCCTGCTGGACCTCTTGCTTCATTTAATTAGACCAAGGCTGAATTTTCAGAATTCTACTTTCTCACTCTTGTACAAGGTCCTTTGACTGCCTTAGTGCCCAAACATCCATCAGTTTTATTGATCCTCTCTTTTACACGGTCTACTTTGTAATGAAGGCTAAAAGGAAGAGAAGCAAGGGCTATGGATAAAGAGGAGCAGAACAGACATGACAGACGACAAAGCCTCATTTTTGTGCTGGTTCATTCTATGCTTCAATATGCTTGGGGACTTTTTATTAATCTGAACACGACAGTTAATTAGAAACAGCTTTCTGTCGGTCATGTTTATAATGGAAATGTATCTAATCAGCATGGGACTGAGACACGGACTCTCCAGATGTAAGGATACAACATAAACCTGCGCTCAATTTTGTTCCTATAATTGAATAAAATTGGGTGTCTTTAGTAACCAGTGTTGTTGATTCAGCGTGCAAAGAGGTGGGAAGAAAAACGCCCCTCTAAGTAAGATTTTAATTAATTAATTATCTTTATGGAGAAATGACTTATTTTTCTATTGTCAGCGTGTTGCTCTGAGTATGGAAGATGACGGATTACCCTGAGACCAGCTGTGTCACATCCACTTGACCTGCAGCTTCCCCGAAACAAATGATGCGGCCATTGCACCAAGGATGGGGCGCTCCAATCACTGGACATAAAATTTGTGACATCTAAAGGATGTGTATTTTTGTATGAGCAAAGCATTTTATACTACACATGAAACGCAAGAAAAAAAACTTTTTGCACTGATGAAAGACAGAACAAACTGTAAAGAAATTACACTGGCCATAAGCGTAAAATTCCTTACATTTGTATATAATTGTGATATTGCATTTGCACGCAGAGCTTCATCAAAGCTATATTTATACAGTTTTGTAAATAGTCTTAACAGTGCTCGTCACAATTTGCAGTTTGGCAGAGAGCTTAATTTGTTGAAGCTCCCCAATGGCATAAACTACACTGAATAGAAAGAAAAGGGTTTTATTTATGGATTTATTTCCTGGACAAAGTTGGTTATGTATATATGAAGTAGAAAATATTTTATTGCTGATGCTTTTTGCCTTTTCTGTACAGTGAAATCGTATTTGCATATATGTTTATACAAGAGGAAAATGTATTTATAAAAATTGGGGAATATATGTGTTAATGCTTGCTTCTTCCTGTATATGCCATACATTGTCTGAATATTGAGAATTTATTTATTTTAAGGTTCAAACTGGGCTGAGCAACGACAAGTGAATTTTCACCATCTATTTGTTCTATTTAATTTGTTATCTTTTTCAAGGCACAGTTTTTGTAATTCTGTTGCTACATTCAAAGTTGTCCAATTCGCAACATAAATGTAGTTCTTCTGATACTTGAATGGAGAATGTAATTACTTGGTATGGGACTGAGCCCACAGAGACTGCAAGGTAACAGGTGATTGGGCAATAGTTAATGAGCCCTTTGGAGGGAAGGGAGAGGGGGAAAAAAACCCAATCACAGTGCGTTCACGGTGAGTACTGTCAGAAATTACACCTGAGGAACTTGTGCAGTCTATAATGTTCACACAGGAATGATGGAAATATGTTGAGAGGGCTGTGTTGGTAGCTCAGTACTGTCAAGAGTTGAGGTGATGCAAATAAGAATGTTATTGTTATCTGGGACATATGACAATGAAACACTTTTGACTCTCTTGAGTTGGGATGCTTTAAAGGGAAGGAGGGGAATACAAGGAAGAAACCAATTTAATATAAAGTGTATATAGTGGATCTGAAATATAGATCATGTAAAAGCCTGCCTTTTGAATAACTGTAAGGCTGATTTCCTTAAAAATAGCCAAAGGTTTTATAACAGATGCATTAAAATGGTTTTCATTTATAAACCTAATACAATATTTTTCTGAGATGAGGTGGAAATCTATCAAATTTGCTACTTGGTTTCCCTGTATATTTGTAATATTTGATCTGTATTGATGTGGAGGGGGGGGGGGGGGACTTTAGTTGTGTTTTTATTGATCAAGATATATTGTCAAACAGATTTCTATGGCTCATATTTGTAATAAATTTGAAATTGATAATCTAAGTTTAAGTAAATTAAAGTAGCCCCGAAAACATGTCTGCTTAAACTGTGTTTCTGTTCCAGTAGACCAAGGAACGTACATGTTATTTATCCGTTAATGTTCTGCGAAAGGTGAAATGAAATTACAATTCCTGGAGTACGTCGGTCAAAGCATGTTTTCTCCCTAACTCCAAAATCCATCAAAGAGGACTGGTTATAATTCGAAGCCACCCAAATTGTCCAGCACAAGCAGTGATTTGCAACGTAATCACCCGTTTTTTTTATCATCAACAAATTATTCCTTGTCTGTGCTCATATTCAGGTTGTAGAAACCCAAGACATTATTCATGGTTTTCATGTGCCTGCAGCTATATCTAGATATAAATAATACATACCGCTTACTCGCACATCAAGTTTGTCTCACCAGCAAAACCAACAGAAGAGCCAAGTATAAAACATCCAATTAGGTGAGGGTCAAGCTGTGGCCCTTTTGACACAGCACTAATGATGGTTTGTTATCTCAGAAATGTGCTTTACAAGTAAAGCCACAAAGTGCTGGAGTAACTCAGCGGATCAGGCGACATCTCTGGAGAACGTGGATAGGTGACGATTCAGGGCCCTTCAGATTGATGTGGAGAAGAGAGTAAGCAGGAAGAGAGGTGTGGGGTGGACAAAGTCTGACAAGTGATAGGTGGATACAGGAGAGAGGGTTTTTTGATCAGCAGATGATTGGATAAAGGCCAGAGATGAAAAGTCAAAAAGTGTGATAAGGATCGGAATAGGAAGGTGTGACTGGCGGCGGGATCGTGTTGAAAATGGCTTTCTGCCTTCCGCAGAGACCGTTCCTTCCACAAATCCTTGGTTCATTTATCCGTACCCGCCCAACAACTCTTGGTACTTTTACCTGAAACCGCAGGAGATGTAATGCCTGTCCCTCTGCCTCCTCCCTCGCATCCATCCAGGGATACCAGTCGTCCTTCCAGGTGAGACAGAGAATCACTTGGATTTCCTCGTAACATCATCTACTGCATTCGGTGTTCCCGATGAGGCCTCCTTTACAGTGATAACACCAAGCATAGACTAGGCGACTATTTTGCCAATCATTAGCATTCGATCCGCTAAGGCCTGTTGGATCTCCCGGGATACTAATGACTAAGTCCCCTTCCCATTCCCATACTGACCTTTCTGACCTGCGTACTGCGAGAGTGGGGCCACAGCAAACTGGAGCAAGGGCACTTCATATTCCACTTGGGTAGCTTGCAACATATGATCATTGAATTCTCCCATTTTAGGTAACTAACCTACAAATAACCCTGCCTTATTTAACCCCTTCTCTTCCCTGTGTCCCACCTGTATTCGCACCCATTTCTCCCCTTCTCCCTCCCCCTGTGCCCTTCCACCTATATTCATTAATTTGGCTTCAAAATTCGCCATCCTTATTCACCTGTTTTGTTTTTTCATCTCTGGCCTTTGCCCAAACATCTACCAATCACAAATCCTCCTCACTGGTATCACCTATCCAGTTACTCCCCCCCCCGCCCCCCGCTGAAGGAGGATCCCAACCCGAAACGATACCTATACATGTTATTCCAGAGATTGAATTGAATTGAATTGAATTGAATTCCTTTATTGTCATTCAGACCTTACGGTCTGAACGAAATTTCGTGCCTGCAGTCATACATACAATCATACAATAATAAGCAACAATAAACACAAATTAACATCCACCACAGTGTATCCTCCAAGCACCTCCTCACTGTGGTGGAGGCAAAAATCTTAGGGCTGCAGTCTCTTCCCTCCTCTTCTCCCTCTGCGCTGAGACGATTCCTCACCGGGCGATGGCACAAACAGTCCCGCGGCTCACCGAACCCCGCAAACAGGCCGGCTCAAACACCGTGGCCCGGGGTGGTCGAAGCTGCCGCCCTCCAGTCCAGCGGACGAAGCCGCTGGCCCGCGGCTGAACCCCGGACTCAGGTCATAGCCGCCAGAACGCCGTCCCAGCCACCGGAGCACCGTTCCAGCCCCGAGCCGGATCGCCCTCACGTGAGTGCCGTTCCTCCCTCGAGCTGGGCCGCTCCGACGGGAGCGCCATTCCACCTCGGGCTGGGCCGTTCCGACGGGAGCGCCATTCCACCCTCGAGCTGGGCCGCTCCGACGGGAGCGCCACAGCCCCTCACGGGAGAATCTCAGCCCCTCGCCAGGCCGCCCTCACGGGAGCGTCACAGCCCCTCACGGGAGCGCCGTTCCAGCCCCGAGCTGGGCCGCACTCACGGGAGCGAGCCCAGGGTGAGTCCTGACTGGCTGCCTCCGGAGTCTCAAGGTCGCCAGCTCCGCCATTAGGCCTCAGCGCAGACGGAGGCAGAGAAGGGGGATACGACAAAAAAGTCGCATTTCCCCGAAGGGAGAGACAGCAAGCCCCGTTTCAACCCCCCACCCCTCCCCACCCCACATAAACACAACCTAAAAACCAAAAACTTAACTAGACAAAACGAGAAAAAAAAAACACGAAAAAGTAAAGACAAACGGACTGCAGGCGAGCCGCAGCCGTTCACCTCCGGATACTGCCTGACATGCTAGTTACTCCAGCCCTAATGCTAATTATGTGTAGTACTTTAGTAGCATTTAGTAGCATCTTACTGAATACTACTTGAAAATCCAAAAATTCATTATTCACTGGCTAATCTTTATTAGATTAAAAATAACCTTCAGAATCTTTATTGTAGAATTCTCACTGAGAAATCTGTGGCACTTTCAAATCATAATGGGTCTCTAAACGCTATTGGCATAGTCTGAAGAAGGGTCTCAACCCGAAACGTCACCTAGTCCTTCTCTCCAGAGGTGCTGCCTGTTCCTCCTGCATTGTGTGTCTATCTTCAGTGTAAACCATACACACTTTAAATACCATTACCACATTGCTAAAAATGGCACATTCTACAATGAAAGTTCAACTGTCCTGTAGTCCATTAGCTTCTCTCTGCGAAGCATGTTGCAGTTGCTAGTTTTCATAGCTTTAGAAATGTTTTGAATTTCTTTACCTGCTATTTTCTCACAAAACACATTCGTCTTTGCTCCCAATCCTAAAATATAGGACATTTGGAAGATTAAAGTAATATATCCATCGTCACTGCAGCTTCTTCCAAAACCCCGGATATAGGCCAGGACTGGAGGATTTGTAAGTTTTAGCCCAGTTAAATAATTAATCCAGTATTACTACTTTTCTAATAATAGTTTTTTAATTCCTTATTTTCAATGGCTCCCTTTATTTTTTTAATTACATAGACTGCCTATCTTCACAAGACTCTCAGTCAGGTAGTGAATTTTTCATGTAAAACATGTTTGGACTACATTGTTTCACTTTGCTTTTAACCATTTTAGGCATACAAAGGACAAACTGTTTAGAAACAAGATTGATAACCAAGTGTTTTAAGTCACATTAATAGTAAGTAACATATTAGTGAAGAGTATTTTATATATTTAAATTAGAACTATCCATTGATCGAAGTACAATAGATGGTGTGATGTTAAATTTGTGAAGAAAGTTTCAAACAAAGGTTCAATATAGCAATAATTATGTGTTTTTGCAAAATCATAGACACATCATAGTGTCACCACATCACATCAAATCACAGTGACTCCCTCAAAAACTGCACTGGCAAAGGTATAAAGAATATTTGGCTCATTATGCACTAGGCAATTGATGGAACAGGACATAATAAAGATTCTATTCCACCTACCAAGATGAATATTATGAATGGTAGTTTGGGAGCGCAGTCAGCAAGATCAAACGTAATCAATAGATGACATAGAAGTAGAACTTGGCCATTCGAGTCTACTCCACAATTCAATCATGGCTGATCTCTGCCTCTTAATCCCATTGTCCTGCCTTCTCCCCATAACCCTTGAGACCCGTTCTAATCAAGACTTTGTCTATCTCTGCCTTAAAATATCCACTGACTTGGCCTCCACAGCCCTCTGTGGCAATGAATTCCACAGACTAACTACCCTCTGACTAAAGAAGTTCCTCCTCACCTTTCCAAAAGAGCGCCCTTTAATTCGGAGGCTGACATCTGGTCCTAGACTCCCACCAGTGGAAACATCCTTTCCACATTCAGGCTATCTATGCCTTTCATTATTCTGTAAGCATCAATGAGATCCCCCCCCCCCCCCCCTTCTAAACTCCAACGAGTAGAGGCCCAGTGCTGTCAAGCACTCATCATCTGCTAACCCACTCATTCCTGGAATCATTCTTGTAAACCTCCTCTGGACCCTCTCCAGAGCCAGCACATCCTCAGATATGGGACCCATATTTGCTCCAAGTACTCCAAATGCAGCCTGACCAGCGCCTTATAACGCCTCTGTTTTCATATTCCGGCCCTCTTGATATAAATGCTAGCATTGAATTTACAGCCTTACTATCGATTCGACTTGCAAATTAACTTTTTGGGAGATCTGCACTAGCAGTCCCATATCCCATGGCCCATATCAGGTGAATAATCAAAGTTTAGTTAATGCAGGCTGCTGCTGCGGGGGAATGGAAACAACATTTTGGAAAGCAAATTAAAAGCACAAATCACTTTTCATTAACTTGCTGTGAATCATTTTATATCCGGAAATGAACACCACCGTTTCACCAGATCTGTGTAGTCTTGCTCACTAATCATCACTGACGTCCAATCCTGCGGGTTGGTATGGCTTCCAGAAAGTCACAAAGGCGACTTTTTTGCTTTGTTTTCCTCCTGTTTTGATTTCTCTTTGTTCCACAAAGAACCACCTAAATGAAACATTCACATTTTATCAGAGATGCATTTGAAATTTCATTTTTTTCTGAACCCTAATTTTGTTTTTACATTCCTTCACTAATAAATCCTGTCACAAAACAAGGAGCAATGTTTGTTTATTGTCGGATGATTGCCCCGGGTGTGAAAACTAGTTTTTAAAAATGGCTTTGAACATTCTGCTGAAATTAGAAAAAGCACTTGGGAAGTTGTGCCTTGGGTAAAAACATTTATCTATTGTTAGCTGGTGTGAAGTCTCAGCCAATGAATAGATCTAAACTGTAGTCAGCATAGCCATGAAACACCATGTTTGCCTGCACTACCCCACATGTGAGAATAAATGAACAGAATCTGTGTGTGATGTAAGATATCAATATTGGTATTAGGTCATAAGTGATAGGAGTAGAATTAGATAATTTGGCCCATCAAGGCTACTCTGCCATTCAATCATGGCTGATCTAGCTCTCCCTTCTAACCCCATTCTCCTGCCTTCTCCCCATGACATCTGACACCTGTACTAATCAAAAATCTATCTTTCTGTGGCAAAGAATTCCACAGATTCACCACCCTCTGACTAAAGACATCTCTCCTCATCTCCTTCCTAAGAGAACGTCCTTTAATTCTAAGGCTACGACCTCCTGTCCTAGACTCTCCCATTAGTGGAAACGTCCTCTACACATCCAAGCCTTTCACTATTCTGTTTGTTTCAATGAGCCCCCCCCCCACTCATTCTTCCAAACTCCAGCGAGTACAGGCCCGGCGCCAACAAACGCTCATCATAGGTTAACCTCATTTCTGGGATCATTTTTGTAAGCCTCCTCTGTACCCTCTCCAGAGCCAGCACATCCATCCTCAGATATGGTGCCACGAATTGCTCACAATATTCCAAATGCGGCCTGACCAGTACCTTATAGAGCCTCAGCATTACATCCCTGTTTTTGAATACAGGCCCTCTTGAAATAAATGGTAGCATTGGATTTGCTTTCTTTACTACCAATTTGACTTGCAAATTAACTTTTTGGGAATCCTGCACCAGCACTCCCAAATCCCTTTGAACCTCCGATTTCTGGATTCTCACCCCATGTAGAAAAAAGTCTATGCCTTTATTCCTACTACCAAAATGAATGACTCCTACACATTGCTACACTATATTCCATCTGCCACTTCTCTGCCCACTCTCCCAACCTATCCATTCCTTCTGCAGAGTCCCTGCTTTCTCAACACTACCTTCCCTTGTCCAAATAATTAATATACAAAGTGAAGAGTAGTGGCCCCTGCATCGACCCTTGCAGAACTCTGCTACATTGCTGCCAACCAGAAAAAGCCCTCTTTATTGCCACTCTTTGGCTTCTGCCATCCAGCCAACCTGCTATCCTTGCTAATATCTGCCCTTTGATACAGTGGGCTCTCGGCTTCCTTAGCAGCCTCATATCAAAGGTTGTCTGAAAACTAAGTAAACAACATCTACTGACTCCTTTGTCTGCCCTGCTATTCTTCAAAGAATTCCAACAAATTTGTCAAGCATGACCTCCCTTTCACAAAGCTATGCTGACTTCAGCCCATTTTATCGTGACTTCTTAGTACTCCGTAACCTCATCCTTTATAATGGACTCTACAATCTTAGCAACCACCAAAGTCAGACTAACCAGCCTGTTCTACTAGGGTACACACAATTGCTGGGGAAACTCAGCGGGTGCAGCAGCATCTATGGAGCGAAGGAAATAGGCGACGTTTCGGGCCGAAACCCTTCTACAGAGTTTTATGATACTGTTCATCCCACATTGTGTAGTGGAGCTCTGGGCAAAAATAGGGAAATTCTGACACTGTAGTAATCCACAGTTAATCGTTTATGTGTCAGCCTTGTTTACATGGACACATTTCCTTCGCTCCATAGATGCTGCTGCACCCGCTGAGTTTCCCCAGCAATTGTGTGTACCTTCGATATTCCAGCATCTGCAGTTCCCTTTTGAACAGCCTGTTCTACTATTCTGCTTTGCTCCCTTCTTGTGCAGCAGGGTAATATTGTCAATCTTCCAATCATCTGGGATCTCCTGTCCCTAGTCATTCTTGAATTATCACATTCAATGCCTCCACAATCTCTAAAGCCACATCTTTCAGAACCCTAGGGTACAGCCTATCTGGTTCAGGTGAGTTATCCACCTTCAACCCTTCCAGCTCCCCAAGCTCCTTCTCCCTAGTAATGGCCACTCCACTAACTTCCAACCCCTGACTCTCTTGAATTTCAGGCATGTTGCTGGTGTTCTCCACTGTGAAGACTGATGCAAAAAAAAATATTCAACTCCTCTGCCATTTCTTTATTCCCCGTTATGACTTTTCCTGCATCATTCTAAAGTCCACTCTTGCCTCTTTCTTACTCTTTATGTAACTGAAGAAACTCTTGCTATCCTCTTTTATATTATTGGCTAGCTTACCTTCATCTTTTCTCCCCGTATTGCCCTCTTTGGTTATATTCTGCTATTCTTTAAAAAGCATCCCAATCCTCTGGCTTCCCACTAATCTTTGCTACGTTATACGCTTTCTCTTTTAGTTTTATGATACTGTTCATCCCACATTGTGTAGTGGAGCTCTGGGCAAAAATAGGGAAATTCTGACACTGTAGTAATCCACAGTTAATCGTTTATGTGTCAGCCTTGTTTACATGGACATATTTCCAGAACCTGTTTCAGAGGCTATGCTGTGGCAAAAAGAACACCAGTCTGAATGTCTCACCACTCTGAATTTTTTGAAGATGTGACCAAAATGGATGATGAGGGCAGGGCTGTAGATGTATATATGGATTTTAGCAAGGCATTCAACAAGGTTCCGCATGATAGGCTGCTCTGGAAGATTAGATCTCATGGGTTTGATCTCAAGGAGAGATAGCAGAATGGATAGAAAATTGGCTTCATGGAAGGAAGCAGAGGGTGATGGTGGAAGGTTGCTTCTCGGATTGGAGACCCGTGACAAGTGGTGTGCCTCAGGGTTCGGTGCTGGGCCCGTTACTGTTTGTCACCTACATCAATGATTTGGATGAGAAGGTACATGGCATGATTAGCAGATGGCACAAGTTTGCAGATGGCACAAAAGTAGGTGGCATTGTAGACAGTGAAGATATCAAAAATTGCAGCAGAATCTTGATTGGTTGGGCAGGTTGAGAAATGGTTGATGGAATTTAATACAGAGAAATGTGAGGTGTTGCATCTTGGGAAGTCTAATATGGACAGGACCAACACAGCGAATGGTAGGGCTCTGGGGAGTGTTGTAGAGCAGAGGGATCTAGGCATGCAGGTACATAGTTCCTTGAAAGTAGCATCACAGCTAGATGGGGTGGACAAAAAGGCTTTTGGCACATTGGCCTTCATCAGTCAGAGTATTGAGTATAGAAGCTGGGAGGTCATGATGCAGTTATATAAGACGTTGGTGAGGCCTCATTTAGAGTATTGTGTTCAGTTTTGGTCACCATATTATAGGAAAGATGTTGTCAAGTTGGAAAGGATTGCAGAGAAGATCTACGAGGATGTTGACTGGTCTCAAGGCCCTGAGCTATAGGGAGAGGTGGAGCAGGCTAGGACTTCATACCTTGGAGTGCAGGAGGATGAGGGGTGATCTTGCAGAGGTGTACAAGATCATGGGAGGAATAGAATAGAATAGAATAGAATAGAATAGTTTCTTTATTGTCATTGTAACATGAACCATGTACAACGAAATAGATCGGGTAAACGTTCAAAGTCTTTTGTCCAGAGTATGGGAATCGAGAATCAGAGGACATAGGTTTAAGGTGAGGGGGGAAAGATTTAATAGGAATCTGAGGGGTAACTTTTTTTTTACACAATGGGTGGTGGGTGTGTGGAACGAGCTGTAGGAAGAGGTAGTTGAACAGGTACAATCACAACATTTCAGAAACATTTAGGCAGGTGCATGGATAGGATAGGTTTAGAGGGACTAGTGTAGATGGGGCATGTTGGTCAGCATGGGCAAATTGGGCTGAAGGGCCTGTTTCCACGCTGTATAACTCTGTGACTATAAGAATTTGAATCACATTTGTCGAAAAAGACAATCCTCTTTTTTTCTGCACTGGTTAATATCATATACCTCTCTCAAATTGCTGACAATAATGCAACCCTACAAAATGATCTATCCACATTCTTCTCAATCTCTGCATCTTTGATTATAGATGTCTTCCCCCCCAATAATTATCCATAGTTGTCCAGCTGAGTATAACCACTACATCTGGTTTTATTTCTATCTATCCAATCTGGGCTAAAGATTTGCTTGCAATAGGTTCAAATGTCTTATCAGTACCGTTGCAAATGGTGATCCCAAGGATTTCCCCCAAGTTTATCTAGTTCCTCATCCATATACTTCTGCTCACCATCCTCCAAAATCAGTGCCATTTCTACACTCACATCACCCAACCTTCCATCACCAGCACCTTTATCCATTTTCCTTCCTTCCTATACAAACTGTTTTACTGCTTGTCCAACTCTCAAAACCGGATGAATAGAAATTTCCTATCATTATTATTGGACTGTATCCCTCTTCCTGAAAACGGTGAATCCCAGTCAGATAGTTAAGTCTGGGATCACAACCAAAGTGAGCTCTGAACTACAGCTCTATAGTATCGTTGAGACTGTACAATAGCATCAACATAATACACCTGGTTCTTCTTTTAGTCTTTTTTTATCAGCAGCTGGAGGTTTAATTCCTGCCTTTGCTACTTTTAGACGACTTTTTCAATACACGTCTGTCCATGTCTGTTCTATCATTCTTTCATTGGGCGTATGACGTGATAACCTTATGTCCACTCACTCATTAGCCATCCCTCCCACTAGCGGACCTACAACTGGCTCCCAATTAATCAACGTGAACTCAACCCCCTGGAACTTGTTTTCAAATCCTTCCATAGCCTTGAGCATCCCAGGTGCTAAAATCTTCTCCATAGGTCATACAGAATGGAAACAGCCCCTTCGGCCCTCTCATCCATGCCAAACAAGATGCCCCACCTAGGCTTTTAAATATTGTTGTGCCTGCCTCAGCTCATTAAAACTAGTCTATTGAGGAGGGGAAGGTTCTGATTAGTTTAAGAACAGAGTCAAAGTCTCGCAGCATCAATACATTACTTACTCAGGAGGTGGACTTTTCCTTCCATTATTTATTATGTAAAATAATATGTGTGTTATGATTGTGTTTATAGTTTGTTTGGTTGTTTGTCTTTTGCACAAAAGTCCGCGAGCATTGCCACTTTCATTTCACTGCACATCTCGTATGTGTATGTGACAAATAAACTTGACCTGACTTGACTTGACACAAAATGCTGGAGTAACTCAGCGGTTCAGGCAGTATCTATGGAGAGAAGGAATGGGTGACGTTTTGGGTCGAGACCCTTCTTCAGAGTGAAGAAGGTCTGAAGAAGTGTCTCGACCCAAAACATCACCCATTCCTTCTCTCCAGAGATGCTGCCTGACCTGCTGAGTTACCCCAGCATTTTGTGTCTATCTTTGGCATCTGCAGTTCCTTCCTACACATTATTCAGGAGTTTGTCTGGTAAGGAACAAGATTAGGTTTACCAGATGACAACAAGAGCACAACAAAATCCAGCTACAGATGGAAACACATTTGCTCAATTCTACCAGATAGGCACCGTTATTCAAGAGTAAGATGTGAAATGAACAAATATACCTGGACAGACTTGTTCAAAGCTCTTAACTTATAACTAGAATTCCTAGCAGTGCTAATAAAATAAAGATACCAATTTATATAAAAATGCTCAGTGATAAATATGAAACTGTTCCATTGCTGCAGATAATGAATAATAATTAGTTATATTCGAAATAAATATTAAATACATTATTTTATTATACAAATTATGTCATTTTAGACCAGTTAATGAATCGGTAAATACTTAAATAATTGCAATTTTATACAAAAGAGATTTGCGCTGATTTCTAACAGTTTTTTTAAACCAATTTATGTTCAATTTACAATAAACATTTCACGTTAGGTTAACTTCAGATATTTAGTAAACCAGAAGATGAATTTCAAACTGCATTTTGTGTTGTGGAATGACCTCCACACTGCCTTTCAATCATATAAACTGTAAAAGGAACAGATGCTAGTCCTAAATTATTTGCTTTGAATTTCCTGCTGAGAAGTATTGGACTGTACTATTTTTCAGCGGCTGAGCTGAAGAGCTAACGTAAACTATCCAGACACTGCTCCAATAAGCATGTAAAAAATAAAAACACATACAGCAATATGTGAATTGCATGGTCCTGAACCAAACAAAATTAGGTGGATTTTGGATATGATGTTAGCATATTGCAGGACAGTAGCCAATATGTACATAGCAAAATCCCATAAGTAGTAATGTCATAATGAACAGATAATCTATTTTATGAAAGTCAGCTGGGGGATAAACTTTGGCCTCGGTATCAAGCATAAGTTACTTCCCTGGTATTATTTATATTACTCTTTGTGCCATTGGTTCCTCCTCACCATCTGAGAATATTAGTACGCATTTCAGGGGTTATTGGAGAGAAGGCAGGAGAATGGGGTTAGGAGGGAGAGATAGATTAGCCACGATTGAAATGCGGAGTAGAGTTGATGGGCCGAATGGCCTAATTCTGCTTATCACTTATGACCCTATGAAGATGGATGCGGCCTTCTTTCAACATATTACCCAAAAGAACGCATATCTTTAGATCTATGGGACCACAAACCTTGAGTTAGAATTGTGAATGATAGAGAAAAGACTGGAAAGGCCTTCACTATCCTGTATGAAATAATCAGGTCACTTACTGTTGCCCGAGTTCTTGAAATCTTTGACACAAGTTGTTTCTTTTCCACTTTTCTGAGACGATGGCAACCAAACCTTTAGATTGCACGAGAGCAGGCAAACGTGCTAGCCAAGCTGGCAGATAGAGAAGGTGGCTTTTAAATAAAATATTAGTAGCCTCTAACAGTGCTACACACCAAATCAAAAACTTTCATTTGATCATGAATGAACAATGAGTGACTAAATGAAATTTATAATTAATTGCGAAGAAAAGCATAAGGCTCAATAAACCCAATTAAAAAAAAATTGTTATAACAGAAAACAATGGAAGTTCAATAAAATTATGTATTGAAATGTGTGTGTGATGTTCAACGCACTATCTTTCAATCTCTCAATTAAAGATTTTTGCCCAATTAAAAAGATGTGTCTCGACCCAAAACATCACCAATTTATTTTCTCAAGAGATGCTGCCTGGCCCGTTGAGTTACTCCAGCAATCCAGTAAATACAGTTGCTGCTGTTTTTTGCAGTGGCTTTTTTGGTTTGACCTCAAAATACATTAGCCCGCTTCTTGGATCCTTCGTGTTGGGATTGATATTTATGACAAGATCTCACACTGCAGCTCATTTCAACATGAAAAATTCATTCTTTTCAGTTTTTGCCTTGCAATGACAGACTTAAAATTCAAGCCTATTATTTGACCGTCAGTTGACTTACTATTTTATTTTCCCCCACTACCGTTGTCAATCTTAATGATATCCTTAGTTCTCTAACTAAACTTGTCATAATCAACATTTAAAATGAAAAGAGGACTTCAGCAGTATCTTCAAAAGTTTGTAGTGAAAACGCACTCGATAAACATTGCTTTTGATGGCAATGACATGTCATCTCTGTACGGCCCAATAAAGCACGAAAGATGATCCATTGCCACTCTGATTTTCCTCAATCACTTTTTCATGAAATAGTATAAACCATGAATTATGCCTTTGGCTCTCACTGGGAATTGTATGAAATATTCAGCACAGATATAGATCATCTGCCACACTGATCCAGCTGATGCAGATGTATTTTGCAAAGCTCCCTTTATCCTGCTTCACTAATCCTCTTATTGTTGCCCACCAAAAGTTAAACTCTACAAATACATTCCTTGCATTTTCCTTTATAATTTCATAAAAAGAGATTTCCCCTTAAACATATCTCAATTATTCCTTGTGTTAGCCAGATCCACAGTCCAGCTACTACCTATCAAAGGACCTGATATCCTCAGTCAATGCTATTATATGTTTATATAAGCCATCCTCAGGAATTTCCTAATGGTTCTAACCTCACAATGTCATAAACACTTCCCATCTGGGATAAAAATCATCCCAGCCTTCTCTTTGCTAATGCATAATTGAGCTATTTGACTTTTTTTTTAACTTCCTTTCTAGAAGAGCCTAGAAAATAAAATAGGAAATGGAGTTAAACATTTATGTAACTACATAACATTTAACAATCTCATTAACAAGGCTCCAGTAACAAACTTTTAAAACATAAAGTCTGAATAAACAAATTAAATATGTTATCAAAATTACTTCATAGGAAATTAGTGCAAAAATAAAAGGGACATCTATCTATCTATCTATCTATCTATCTATCTATCTATCTATCTATCTATCTATCTATCTATCTATCTATCTATCTATCTATCTATCTATCTATCTATCTATCTATCTATCTATCTATCTATCTATCTATCTATCTATCTATCTATCTATCTATCTATCTATCTATCTATCTATCTATCTATCTATCTATCTATCTATCTATCTATCTATCTCCTTATCCTTATACCGATAAAACTCTGATCTTGGATGTGTGTGTGCGTGTGCTTGGTCCGAGCTTGGTCTAGTATTTTGTTAAATGTTTCACGTTAAAATGTATTGCAGGAGGGAAACGGCAGCACAATCATGACAGCACAGTCTCTTGCAGCTGCCCTGTTTAATGCTGCAGCAGAGGCACAGGTTCAAAGCAGACAAAGAACGGGAAATTAGTTCTTCTGAGACATGATGGAGTTCTACCAACAGATCAAACGGCGGCAGGTGGCGCAGCGATATAATTGCTACCTTACAACGATTGCAGCACCCGAGAACCGGGTTCGATCCCAACTACGGGGTGCTGTCTGTACGGAGTTTGTATGTTCTCCCCGTGATTGCGTGGGTTTTCTCCCACATCTCCAAAGACGTACAGCTTTGTAGGTTAATTGGCTGGTATAAGTGTTAATTGTCTGTAGTGTGTGTGTGTAGGATAGTGTTAATGTGCGGTGATCATTGGTCGGTGCAGATTTGGTGGGCCCAAGGGACTGTTTCCACCAAAGATCTTATAGCTATAAGATCTTTGGTTTCCACGCTGTAACTCTTAACTAAAACTCGAAACTAAACAATCATCTTCTTTCATCAGTCAGTTCTCTCCTGACCTTGGGTTGGAGTAAGTGAACTGAGTAAATGAAGCATCTCCATTTACAATATTACAAAACAAACAGACAATTCATTGGCATTAAAGTCTCTGGGCTGAATTCTTTCCTTTGCATAATTACTTTTGATGTCATATCATAAAATATTAAGCTGTTGGCTTTTTTACTAATTTAAGGGAGACGGCCTTCATGAACAGGTGGCAAATGCCTACTCATTAACTTTAACTCATCATGTGGTGATGATATAAACTGAGATAAAGTGCACATCATGTTATCCAAGGATGACTCTTCAAAAATGATGCCACATTTCTTCATTTCTATTCTTTCTTTTTTCCATCTTGTGAAGCAAATGGCATATTAAATCTCCAGAACCGTCGGGAGCAATAACTTGGGCAACCATTGTGAATACATTCTACACACAGACATCATAATACAGAACAAGTACTCGGGCTATAATGATTTAAAGGGGAAGCGAATTGAAGGGAAATATCACCTCCCCAAACCGAACATGCTCAAGGGGATCCTTAATTTGATGTGCCCACATTGTATTCCAAGTTGCTGCGCATTTGTGATATAATGTCTGTAGAGGGGGAGCAAGTGTGCAGTTTTCATTGTTCACAGGTTGTTTATAGCAGCAGCAGGCAATTGTAGTCGGGTTTTTTTGCACTTATGCTTTTGACAGTTTTTTGTGCACAATTCTTTGTGCTTTTGGCAAGAAAGTTTCACACGTGCTCACCCTGTAGCACCATCTCCACATTAGAATGACAACAGGATTCCCAAATTAATTAATCGTATGGACTAAATATTTAGGTAGCAGAACAATAATCAATGAAAGGTAGACAAAAGCGCTGGAGAAACTCAGCAGGTGCAGCTGCATCTATGGAGCGAAGGAAAGAAGGAAATAGCCTATTTCCTTTAGCTCCATAGATGCTGCTGCACCCGCTGAGTTTCTCCAGCACTTTTGTCTACCTTTGATTTTCCAGCATCTGCAGTTCCTTCTTAAACACTACAATCAATGAAAGGTTGATATGACATTCTTTACTTAGCAGTCTCTAAATAAATGGCTGAATTAATTAATAAAATAATGAATAAATAAAATATAACAAATAAATAAATTAAAACATGAATTTAAAAACATCCTTTAAAAGTTAATTTTTCCCAGCAAAGTCGGGTATTATGTGATAGAAAATAACAGAACATACCAGTGATAGTCGGCAGGTCAGGCAGCAAGTGTGGAGAGAGAAACAAAGTTAATGTTTCAGCCAGGATCCTTTCATTACAACTCAGTGAAGGCACAATTTAAATTGCAGAGAGGAACGGGTGTCATGAAGAAAGACAGGTTGCCACACCTGACAGAGATGAGGGCAGACTCAGAACGAGGGCAAAGGGGATTTATTGAGTGTGACCAGAAGTGTCCCACTCTGGGTGAAGCTATCGGCCCTCAACATCGGTTCAACTCCCTGCAAATGTGTTGTCGAGAGGATGGGGAAGGTATGCTAGTCACATATGATCTTTTTGAAGGAAGTGTAAATGGAGAGAGACTATTGAAAACTCTGCAGAAATGACAATAAAATGGTGCAAGTGTGAGATGCAAACGATTGGAGATTTTCAAAAATTAGAAATAAAGGGTTGTTATGGTCCTTTCATCTGAACTGGCCTGAGGTGATACAGGGGGCAAAGGCTGATTCTCAGTTGTAACATGACCTGTCTCGATTTTCGGTGAGCTTAAATTGAGCTTGTTGGGGAAGTGTACCAGGCTGAACAGGGCTCACAGTGGGTGCAGAGAGAAAGTTGCAGGTGCTCTGGCTGAGATTTATGAGTCATTATTAAGTACGGGTGAGGTGCCGGAAGACTGGAGGGTGACAAATGTTGTGCCTCTATTTAACAAGAGCTACAGGGAAAAGACTGGGTACTACAGGCCAGTAAATGCAACATCTGCGGCTGGTATGTTACTGGAGGGTATTCTGAGGGATATACATGCATTTAGATGGACAGGCAGTAATTCGGAATATTCAGCATAGTTTTGTACGTAGGAGATTATGGTCTCATGAATTTGATTGAGTTTTTTGAAGATGTGACCAAAAAGGTTGATAAGGGCAAAGCTGTGGATGTTATATGGATTTCAGCAAAGCACTTGACAAGGTTCCACATGGTAGGCTGCCCTGGAAGATTAGATCGCATGGGATCCAAGAAGAGCTAGCCGACTGAATAGAGAATTGGCTTCCTGGAAGGAAGCAGAGGGTGATGGTTTTTTGGACTTGAGGCCTGTGACTAGTGGTATGCTTCAGCGTTTGGTGGTGGGCCCATTGCTGTTTGTCATTTATATCAATGATTTGGATGAGAACGTACAAGGCATAATTCGTAAGTTTGCTGTTGGGTGGTCTTGTAGATCGCAAAGATGGTTGTCAAAAATTACAGCAGTATCTTGATTCACTGTGATTAACAGGCTTTCACCACTCTCTCAGTCAACACCAATACCACTTTTTAGGATTTGACTTTCTTGGTCTCCACCTTACTGTTTATATTCCCCTTGTTCTCCCCTTCACCATCCCCCTCCCCCCCCCCCCCCCCCCCCCCTCACTCACTCTCTGCAATTTGTTGCCTGTTGACTTCTAACCCTTCTTGGTTCAGACGACAGTCATTAATTGGATACGTTGCCTGTTTTGCTCTCCACAGTTGCTACCCGATTTGCTGAGTATTACCAGCCTTTGCAGTTTAAAAAAAACATTTTTGTTTACTTTGAGAGGACTCATTCAAATGGTACAGCAGAAACTGTGAACAGTAATGACACGTGGGGAAGACAAACCTCTGCTGGGACTTGCAGGGAAGATGAATCTGCTGGGATTTGCAGGGAAGATGAATCTATGCTGAGACTTGCAGGGAAGATGAATCTGCTGAGACTTGCAGGGAAGATGAATCTGCTGGGATTTGCAGGGAAGATGAATCTGCTGAGACTTGCAGGGAAGATGAATCTCTGCTGGGATTTGCAGGGAAGATGAATCTATGCTGAGACTTGCAGGGAAGATGAATCTGCTGAGACTTGCAGGGAAGATGAATCTCTGCTGGGATTTGCAGGGAAGATAAATCTCTGCTGGGATTTGCTGGGAAGGCAGGCCTAACTCAAAACGGCTTTACTAATTTATGGAAGAGTTGAGGGGATATTGAGAAGTTCTGTGAAAAGGAAAGAAAACGTGAAGCAAAAATGTGAAGATAAATTTCAGTGTCCCAACACACAGTGTTCTAAAACGTGGAATCAAAAAGAAGGAATTATTCAATCAAAATCTTTATAAATCTTTCACATATATTGTTCGGTGTGTTCAAAATCCAGTGTGATTTCATTAACATTCATTACCTATCAAGAGTTTGTCCAAGTGATTTTTTTTCCTTTCTAGGGAATGCTAACATTTACTTTGCTGCTTGAACCATTCTTCTTGTGCGAACTCACATTGGAAGCACAGGCTGAATAGCTTACCGTCACAACAGCGTATCAAGCAGCTCGAAAGGATAAGCAGGGACAGAATGGCCTGGTTTACAGAAATAGTTGAAATTTGCAACCCACGGATATAAAAGCATGAGATCTCTGGTTTCCTCATTATTGCTGTGCAAAGGCAAGGGGTTTATGCTGAGTCGATACACAACATTGGCCGGGCCACAGGTGGATTAATACACCCAGCTGAGATTGTTAGGGATGATGTGAAGACCCATTGAGGGGACTAGAATGGATCTCGGGAAGAGCAATTTCTACATACATCTCGAATGATAAAAACAGCATTGTTCTCCACGGAGCAAAGAAAGTTGAAGGGAGATTTAATGCAAGTGTGGAAGGTCATGACTGGTTCAGAAAGGTAGATAGAGGATAACAGTTTCTATAATTGGATGGTTCACGGACCAGGGGGCATACATTTAAATCTTTGAGAAAAACTTACAAGGGGCTTCTCAGGATAAACCTTTTCACTCTAAGTAATTAGGATCTAGAATGCACAAACTCTTAAGGTTGGGGGAAACAGAATGATTAAATCCCCTTAAAGGGGATTGGGAAAGGTACTTTGGACAGACTGCTGATATACATCTACCAGGAGCCAGCATACGGTTGATGAGTTGAATGGCCTCCTGTGCCCTATCAGACTCTGATTAAACGATTCATTGCCTTTTGTCAACACTTTGAAAAATGTTCCATTGCTGGCACAAGGAGAAACCAATGTCAGACCTTTTTTCAGAAGTTATAAAAACCATGTTAGGCTTGCCACTGAGAATGGGAAAAAAAGTTTAGGGTTCAAATGCACGAGTAGCAGGACTTCTAACATGTGCAAAACTAAAATTTACACTATTCTGTAATGATGATATAGAAAATAAATGCATATTCATTTACAAATGGAAATGCACATTCATATTAATGATAACATTAGCCCTGTTTCAATTATGGCATTAGTAAAAATGCAATTTATCCCACTTTACCTGAGGGATTCAGGGTACGATCAAGGATATGAAGAAGTATAAGAAAGTTTCCTTTCTTATACCTCCTCTCTGGAAGACACAGCGCTCACACCATGAATCACACCTCTAAGTAGCTGACCTGTTTGGCCACCTTGCATGTGTGGAGTTTAGACAATAATCTAAAAATTCTTACGCTTTAAAAGCTGTATGCACAAGGTTTTATACAGTAGGCACATAGACTCAGACAACACACAATAACATAATTATACATAAAATTGCACTGAAATTCTACAGGAAGAAGACATGATTGTAAAACACAACTGGAAAACATGTAATTGTGTGCAACTGTCCATGTTGTTGAATGATGCATGGTCATGAGATCCATTTGTTTTAATGCTTAGCCTTACTAATACCAAGTATTTAGTTTTCAGTAAATATTTTTCCTCCACTTTGAGATCCAGTCAGCATCCTCAGAACAGAAGGAAGACCTGGATTTATGTGAGATTAAAAGTGCTGGCCTGGCAAGTTCTGTTGCAGGGACAAAAGGAAAACTTTTTGTCAAACTTCAACTGCAGGTGAACTCAGAGCACACAGCAATGGGCTAATTTTTAAGTTACTTTTCAGGTCGAGGCCCTTCTTCAGACTAAGAGTAAGGGGAAAGGGAAATGAGAGATATAGACGGTACACGGAACAAATGAATGAAAGATATGCAAAAAGCAACGATGATCAAGGAAAGTTGGAGCCCACAATGGACCATTGTTGGCTGTGGGGTAGATGATAACAAGTTTATACACACTGTACATGTTACCCCACAGCCAACACTGGACCATTGTGGGCTCCACCTGCCATTGATCATCGTTGCTTTTTGCATATGTTCTATGTACCTTCTATATCTCACGTTTCCCCTTCCCCTGACTTTGTGAAGAAGGGTCTCATCCCAAAAGTCACCTAGGTATTAACCATTTTCAGTGTACTCCTGCAGTTGAAGGGTCTTGACCCAAAACGTCACCTTTGCATTTTCTCTAGAGATGCTGCCTGACCCGCTGAGTCACTCCAGCTTTTTGTGTCTTTCTTTGGTGTAAACCAGCATCTGCAGTTCCTTCCTACATATATTTTCGGTTGTTATGGGAATGGCAGAATTTCGAGCTTCTAAAGATCTTTCAGAACTAATAGAAATAGGCCATGTATTAAAAACATGTTTACAGATATCCCAGAGTTAGATTGATTTAGCAGCTACTTTCTATCAAATTAATAAACTATCCTAAGATAATTTATTCATATATTATGATGATATTAGCCCTGTTTCAATGAAGGCATGTGTAAAAATGTAGTATATCACAATTTACCTGAGGGATTCATGGTGCGATCAAGGAAATTAAGAAGTAAAAAACTCTGACGTTCAACCTCATTAGGAATCCATGTGAGCTGAAAAATAGAAAGTGACAATAGACAATATACAATAGACAATAGACAATAGGTGCAGGATTAGGCCATTTGGCCCTTTGAGCCAGCACCACCATTCAATGTGATCATGGCTGATCATCCCCAATCAGTACCCCGTTTCTGCAATCTCCCCATATCCCCTGACTCCGCTATCTTTAAGAGCCCTATCTAGCTCTCTCTTGAAAGTATCCAGAGAACCGGCCTCCACTGCCCTCTGAGGCAGAGAATTCCACAGACTGACAACTCTCCGTGAGAATAAGTTCCATGTCCTTCCTTTAGCAATCTAATAGCGCTAATTACCACGCAACAGCCTTTGTGATATCAACCACAACAACCGGGAAAGAGCAAGGTTGACCACAGGAGTTTAATAAAAAAGGCCATTCTCATTCTTGCCATGATGAATGACGTGTGATAGAACAATAACGCCTTTGCTGACATTCAAGGCTCTCAGCCTCTACCAACCTGTAGCAGACCCATAAGGTTGGTGAGAAAACCCCCCATGTCTCTGTTAGTAAGGTGAAATGGAAAGGGGCTATGGGGACTTTGAAGTAAACGTTGGATCTTTGCACCCCTGGCACACACAGCACCATATGTGGTACATTTGCCTAGTTGGCTAAAGCATGTGAATGTCATGTCTCCACTCACTCATCTATGGTATTACAAATGCAACAAATGTGCACATCAATGGATTACTGTGGAGCATGTCCTGTCGACTGACCCACTCACCAGATTTGTTATTACAGGCTTAGGTCACCGCAGACAGTTTAATAGTGTGGCAGAAGGAACATAGAATGTACAACAGTGTGGCACAGTGGCAGAGGGTGGCACAGCAGTAGAGTTGCCGCCTTGCCACGCCAGAGACCCAGGTTCAATCCTGACTATGGGTGCTGTCTGTATGGAGTTTGTACGTTCTCCCTTTGACCTCTGCGTGGGTTTTAACGGGAGCTCCGGTTTCCTCCCACACTCCAAAGACATACAGGCTTTATAGGCTAATTGGCTTGGTATAATTGTAAAATTGTCCCTAGTGTGTGTAGGATAGTGTTAGTGTGTGGGTAATCGCTGGTCGGCCTGGATTCGGTGGACCGAAGGGTCTGTTTCCGTGCTGTACCATTAAACTAAACTAAAACTAGAAGGTTTCGTCCAGATGATTGTGCAAAAAATCTTTGCAACCTGCAGAATGTTTACCTGTTTAAACACCACTCTCTCTCTGTCCAAATACTCTGGGCACTTGACCTCAGAATTCTGGTGTCCTGTGCATTTTATCTGCTGTGCAGTATCAATAAACCTTCCACTGTAGTCTATTCCAATGACCTATGAATGAAAATGAAAATAAATTGATGTAAATCATGGTGCTGGACAAGACATCACAGTGAAGAATCACTCTAGCCTGATAGTGAGATGTGGGCTCCACATCATAGGGTGGTAGGGGTTTCCATAACTTGCAACAAAATTGTACAAATGTTCTTTGGAAACACACGCTTACCACTCTATGAACAGAGGGAAATTCCAATACCGGGTAGGAAGGAACTGCAGATGCTGGTTTAAATCAAAGATAGACACAAGGTTGGAGTAACTCATTGGGTCAGCCAGCATCTCTGGAGAAAAGGAATAGGTGATGTTTTGGGTCGAGACCCTTCTTCAGACTGAGAGTCAGGTGAAAGGGAAACAAGAGGTATAGACAGTCATATGGAGAGATATAGAACAAATTAATGGAAGATATGCAAAAATATAATGATAATAAAGGAAACAGGCCATTGTTAGCTGTGGGCGAGGTGAAAACGGGTTGGAGACAATGAAACTCAACAAGATGACTTTAGAAATAGTACAACGACTTGGGTGGGAGAGGGACAGAGAGAGGTGGGATGGAAGGATTACATGAACTTAGAGAAATAAATATTCATACTGCTAGGTTGTAAACTGCACAAGTGAAATATGAGGTGCTGTTCCTCCAATTTGTATTATCCCATTACTAGTCCTTAATCCCACAACAGTAGAGTAGGAAGCATGAAAGGGGAAATGTTATACTGTTTGTGAGTCAGTTGTTCACACTGGGGAGCAGGTTGTGGGTGAGACTGGTGGCAGGCCCATATCCTGTCTTTGATCTTAGACTAATGGCTGCCCCTCGCTGGTCAGCGAGCATCAGTATAAATGGACATCAATGGACATATCTTCTCTTGCGGGTGATTAACAACACTGACCTCTACCAGTTGGCCACCACATTTTACATGCGGATGTGAACGAGACGTACTCTGAAAACCTCTTCAAAAGGAACAACTGGAAATACTTGAATCAGAGCATCTGAAAATGGAGTCGCAACAGAGCAAAGCGACCACTGCTCAAAGCGACAAGAATTCAATGAGGATGAAAAGACTCCATACTGAAAAAAAATCAAACTTTATTGGGCCTCAGGTAAGGATTCCGTGAACACAAACCTCAGTGTCTATAATGATCTCATGGGTTCAGATGTGTAAGAAGGAACTGCAGATGCGGGTTTACACCAAAGATAGACACAAAATGCTGGAGCAACTCAGTGGGACAGGCAGCATCTCTGCAAAAAAGTAATGGGTGATGTTTCAGGTTGAGTCCATTCTTCAGACTGAAGACGTTTAAAGAAGGGTCTTGACCCGAAACCTCACCTGTTCCTTCAATCCAGAGATGCTGCCTGTCCCGCTGAGTTATCCTTATCCTTAGTGCCTGCAGCCGCTCAGTGGGCCTCAGTAACTTCGGAAGGAGACTGGGAAGGCATGAAAATACTTGTAACTCTAATATTCAAAGACAATTCAATAATCACCTTGTGAAACAGCTGGGTCAACATGAAGGTCATGAGCCCGGTTCCGCTACCCAGGACAAGGCCAGCCGTCCGTGGTGGCTGCTGCTCCCTGATCACCTGCTTGCACACCCCAAACAACTGGCGGCAGTAACTGCTTTCACCCAGGTCTCCATACTCCAACTCCAGCTGCTCCTGAATAAACCAGACAAAACAGCAAAGGGGTTTCATTGACATGAGACCAGCTTTCTAAGAGGTTCTCAGAAATATATATTTTTTAAAGATTCCCTCTTGAGGCCTTCCAAGGAACTGGTCGGATTTGAAAAGGATTAAATTATAATTTGATCAGATCGTACGTCTGCACGTGCAATGTACAATCCCGCATGCAAATTCCTGTTCAGAAATATATCAAATTATCTTGGTTGGTTTTAAGAATCTTGGAAATTAATTTCAAAACTCATAGCTATACCTCCCCTTGAATGGAAAATCTCTGCCCAATCTTTTCCCCAAATCCTGATCCATAATTTCTGCAAAATTAACTAATTTGTAGCAAATAAAATGAGTGGTTTGCATAATGATCACGAGACTCAACAAGGATTAAGAGCAGGCTTGTTGGTGCAGTAAAAAGATGGAGATTGTTAGTAATCACTGATGGATCATTACAGCATATGGACGTCTTCTGTTTGGTACCCAATAACGGGACACATTTGCCCTGTTGATTAGAACGAGTATCGTTAACAGTTATTGTCCACCGATTCACTTTGGTCAAGAAGCCATGAAATTATTGTAAGAAAGTTAAGAAAACCAGTCCTCGTATTTTCTGAAGTTATGGCAACAATGTTTAGAAAACTAGTCCTTGTGTAAACTTTAAAACGTTGAAATGATCCAAATGACATGTTTGCAGTTGTGCAGGGAATTTACATCACCGATTCTCTCAAGTGGGTGAGTTTTTACCTTGTTTACCAGCAACCTTGTTCTGCACAGGGGCCAGGACACATGTCTTTGAGCGGATGGCGTGCCACATCTATCACGTGTACACATGGATCCCGCCCCCCATCCCGACCCGGATGGCAGGCATCAAATCACCTGTTCACAGAAGGTAGACAAAAATGCTGGAGAAACTCAGCGGGTGAGGCAGCTTCATGCAATCCTTGCATGTCTCACCCGCTGAGTTTCTCCAGCACTTTTGTCTGCCTTCAATTTTTCCAGCATCTGCAGTTCTTTCTTAAACGTGTTCATAGACGGTGCGCGGCCGTGCCGGTGGCTTTGCGCCGGATACGGTACAGCCAGAGCTCGGCCGGGCTCGGTGGTCGGCGCTCGGAGGGCCGGATGATTACGGGAAAAAAAATCTGCCTGCGGGCCGGATGGTTTTGGGTTACGGGTTGCATTCAGCCCGGTGGCCGTAGGTTGCCGACCACTGTCGTAAAGGTAATGCTGCGGTTGTTATGGGAGATTTCAACATGCAGGTAGACTGGGAAGTTCAGATTGGTATTGGACCCCAGGAAAGGGAGTTTGTGGAGTGCCTCCATGATGGATTATTAGAGCAGCTTGTATTGGAGCCTACCAGGGAGAAGGCAATTCTGGATTTAGTGTTGTGTAATGAACCGGCTTTGATAAGGAACTTGAGGTTAAGGACCCATTAGGAGGTAGTGACCATAATATGATAAGTCTTAATCTACAATTTGAGAGGGAGAAGGGTAAATCGGAAGTGTCAGTATTACAGTTGAACAAAGGGGACTATGCAGCCATGAGGGAGGAGCTGGCCAAAGTTGACTGGAAAGATACCCAAGTAGGAATGACAGTGGAACAACAATGGCAGGTATTTCTGGGAATAATACAGGAGGTTCAGGATCAGTTCATTCCAAAGAGGAAGAAAGATTCCAAGGGGAGCAAAGGGCGACCGTGGCTGACAAGGGAAGTCAGAGACAGTATAAAAATAAAAGAGAAGTAGTACAACATTGTAAAGATGGGCGGGAAGCCAGAGGATTGGGTAACATTTAAAGAGCAACAGAAGATAACTAAAAAGGCAATACGGGGAGAAAAAATGAGGTATGTAGGTAAGCTAGCCAAGAATATAAAGGAGGATATTAAAAGCTTCTTTAGGTATGTGAAGAGGAAAAAATTAGTTAAGACCAAAGTTGGACCCTTGAAGACTGAAAAGGGTAAATTTATTATGGGGAACAAGGAAATGGCAAATGATTTGAATAGGTACTTTTGATCCGTCTTCACTAAGGAGGACACAAACAATCTTCCTGATGTACTAGTGGCCAGAGGATCTGGGGTGACGGAGGAACTGAAGGAAATCCACATTAGGCAGGAAATGGTGTTGGTAGACTGATGGGACTGAAAGCTGATAAATCCCCAGGGCCTGATGGTCTGCATCCCAAGGTACTGTGAGGAGGATGCTATGAGAATGCAGAGTGACTTAGACAGGTTGGGTGAGTGGGCAGATGCATGGTAGATGCAGTTTAATGTGGATAAATGTGAGGTTATCCACTTTGGTAGCAAAAACATGAAGGAAGATTATTATCTAAATGGTGTCGTTGGGAAAAGGGGAAGTACAACGAGATCTGTGGTGTTCATCAGTCAATGAAAGTAAGCATGCAGGTATAGCAGGCAGTGAAGAAAGCAAATGGCATGTTGGCCTTCATAACAAGAGGAGTTGAGTATAAGAGCAAAGAGGTCCTTCTGCAGTTGTACAGGGCCCTAGTGAGACCACACCTGAAGTATTGTGCGCAGTTTAGGTCTCCAAATTTGAGGAAGAACATTCTTGCTGTTGAGGGAATGCAGCGTAGGTTGACAAGGATAATTCCCGGGATGACGGGACTGTCATATGCTGAGAGAATGGAGCGGCTGGGCTTGTATACTCTGGAATTTAGAAGGATGAGAGGGATTCTTATTGAAACATACAAGATTATTAAGGGTTTGGACATGCTAGAGGCAGGAAACATGTTCCCGATGTTGGGGGAGTCCAGAACCAGGGGCCACAGTTTAAGAATAAGGGGTAAGCCATTTATAACGGAGACGAGGAAACACTTTTTCACACAGAGAGTTGTGAGTCTGTGGAATTCTCTGCCTCAGAGGGCAGTGGAGGCCGGTTCTCTGGATACTTTCAAGAGAGAGCTAGATAGGGCTCTTGAAGATAGCGGAGTCAGGGAATATGGGGAGAAGGTAGGAACGGGGTACTGATTGGGGATGATCAGCCATGATCACATTGAATGGTGGTGCTGGTTTGAAGGGTCGAATGGCCTACTCCTGCACCTATTGTCTATTGTCTATTGTATCGCACAGCAACGTAACACGTCTGTCCAGTTCTCCAAATGTCACTCCGAGTGAGAATCATGTTAATTACAGCTCTTTGCAAATTTCCTTTCAGTACTGAGTGGAGGAGCCTAATAATAATTTCATTAGCACACCTGTGAAATATGATCAAACAATATTTATGTTTGTTTATTTTAGTTTGTTACTGTCACATGTACCAAGGTTCAGTGAAAAGCTATTTGTGTGGTGTCCAGTCAAAGAAAAGACTTCATGATTACAATCAAGACATCCACAGTGTACAGACAAAGGATAAAGTGGACAACTATCAGTACAAGATAAAATCCGTTTAAAGATTATTCAAAGGTCTCCAATTTTCTCTCAATTAGAGTCACAAAGTCATAGAGTGATATAGCGGGGAAAGAAGCTCTTTGGCCCAACTTGCCCACACCGGCCAATATATCCCGGCTACATTAGTCCCACCTGATGCTTTCCAAAACCTGATGAACATGAAACAGTTTATTATACCTGGGAAACACCAAAGATTATAGAGTAGAGCAAGATGCGCCACTCTGCGAAAAAAGCGTAGTATGACATGGATATGACATGACCCCATTTTATTGAGCAGCAATTTAAAATAATATTAATAAAATTTACGATAATATTTGATTAGATTAGATTAGATTAGATTATTTAATGACCACACAGTCAAGTTGGTGGAATTCAGGTTCAGTACAGGATGTTACAAGGTAGGCTGATTCCCGTCAAACATAACATAAAACACAACATCATACAATATACAGTACATGCATGGGGAGGATATGTGCTGTTATCATAGTGTGTTCAGAATTCGGATTGCGTGTGGGTAAAAACTGTTTTTAAATCGAGATGTCTTGGCGGACAGTGAGCTGTAGCGCCTTCCTGATGGCAGCAGGTGGAAGATGTGGTGAGCAGGGTGGGAGGGATCAGAGATGATTTTCTTCACCCTTGTGTGATATGTGAAGTGATGGATGCTGTATATGTGAAGTGATGGATGCTGTATAAAACACTGTTCCCTACAACACTGATTACACCAAAGATGATAGAGCGGATCGATCTTTGGAACGGATTACACCAAAAATACTAGAGGAGCATTGCCCGCTGCCTCGGGAGCGCCGACCGCGGGTAGACGCTTGAGGCTCTCCCGCCGGCCGCCTTAATCTGGTATCGGGGGGACCGAGAATCAGTCCTGGATCAACTCAAGAGTGGAGGAAACATCTTCTTCCCCCAAAGATACTAGAGGAGCCTCTAGTATCTTTGCTATTCCCTGCGACCTGATGTAAGAGCAGATTGTGTAACTGTGGAGTCCGTCCCCGCTACCAAAGATGTCGCGTTTGGCATAAACAAATGGCGGCCGTGACGTTCCGTTACGTACTACACGTCAGCCCATTGGATTTCGGAGGAGTGGTCTATCTTGCTCTGCTCTATGATCTTTGGGAAACACTATACATGGTCTTACATCCTGTGTAAAATCAGCCCCACTCCAGCTCTTCAGCTACACATCTGCAAGCAATACATGGAGCAAGGGAGGATCCAGCTTGTCTCTTCTATGCTTACCACAACCCTTTCCCCATGGAAAAAATAGCCTGGCAACTGCACGTAAGGAGGATGGATCCGATTATATGGAATTTTACGTGGGCATGGTTCACTTCCGTGAGAAGAGAAAAAAAGAACTGGAAAGAGCAGAATATTTTCATCTCATTATTTTGTGGTTCATCTCATTATTATGAACCTTGTCCAAAGTATTCCTTCAAGGAGGTAAAGGAAACTTCAAATTCAATAACTATGAGACCAATGTGCAGACCTTCATGCTTCCCACTGAGATTTAGCTTTACAATTATTTATGATTGTACTACATGGAACCACAAGACTTATTACTGACATTCCAACATTAAATCAATTCTGTTCAGGATATGTCTGAAGTGTGGTGCTTAATTCATCTCACACAGGAAGCTTGTAAAAAATGTATCTTCAGAGAACCCAGCTATTTTAAATTGTATCAAATGACCTTGTTGATTCTTTCTCCTCAAAGGCGTGCATGACTGACCTACCTGCAAAGCAGCATCTGTCTCATAGTAGAATTGAGTGTTGCTGCTGGGAACTGGGACCAGTAGCAGAGATTCCTTGGAGACAGCGGTTGGGTAATCTGCTGAAAACACACAAGCCTCTTTAGTGGAATTCTTGTTACCGGGAAAATTGCCAAAAAAATATCAATTCAGAGCGCGAAGAATTATTCTCTTTTGTTCTCTCCTTATTTCATAAACTGTTGAATGCTACACTGCAGAAATGCTAATCACAATGCCCAGCTTCCACAGCTAAAGTAATTGAGCCATATCAACAACATGCACATTACAGCCGAGAACTCATCGTAGCAGAAACTGTAAAAACAACATTTCTTATCCCAGCAAATAAGCTAAGACCCAAAGCCAGGGGAAGTTTACTCTGATGAAAGTCAATGATGTGAAACACAACTCATTGTTCTCTCTCCACAGATGTTGCCTGACCCACTGAGTGTTTCCAGTATTTTGTTTTTATTTCAGGTTTTCAGCATGAACAGGTCATCAAATTGGTTTACTGTTCATCTTGTTTACTAGACAGAAGCTGGCTGCTTTATCAGAATAAACAAGTACCACTATCTAGACAATAAGAAAGTACAGCATTAGAATAAATGGACAAAGCTGAAACTGGAAAGGCAGCGACATTTGTTCTTAATGTATAAGGATGATATAATATTTTGGCTCTGGAGGAATAATATTGCCCAAACGTAATAACAATTGCCCAGATGCCAAGAGGTTGACATTTCTTGTGCATAGGTTCATTGTTCCCAAACCTGTTGAAGACTTTCACTCTGCAACTGCGAGAGAATGAAGATATAGCAATTTCCCATCACTTTCAGTGGGGGGCAACTCTGACAACTTGCACTAGAACAGACTTGGGGCATTAATGAAGAAGGGCAGCCAAGCGGGACAATGGCAAGTCTTACAAAAGCAACATACTGCAGAGGCTGGAAATCTGAAAAGAAAAAAAAAAGAAAATGCTCAGCAGATCCAGTATCTGCGGTGTTTTGTATCTATAAAGAGAGGGAAGACACTTCAAGTTTAAAAACTTCTCATCTAAAAAAATGAGAGATCACGCAATCTTTAAGATGCTGATGCTGAGTGTGAACTGCCCTCACATGGTTCATTGAAGAAGATGGCGATATCTTGGCGCTTGTCCTACAAGCTGACACACATACATCTGTGGGATGTTGATGTGCCTTTGGTTCTCTGGCAGTAAAGTTTTGGGTGAGAATATAAAACATGGATGTTCTTCTACTCGTCAGTAGCCACCTCTCATTGAAGGCACATATTGATGATGAAATTAACCTCTGCCTTCAACCTCTGCCTCTCATTGCGTTTGCGATCCCTGTCACTCCACATGATTCTGAGACTTGAACCACCTACAACTGGAAAGAGACTGGATTGTCACACTGGAAGGTTTGGCAAACCAAAGTTGGCACCTTCTCCCAGGACAATATCCCAGCACTAAGGCCTTATTTACACTTTAAAAAACATAAGACACTGCAGATGCTAAAATCGGGAGCAAAAACCACTGGAGGAACTCGGCAGGTTGAACGTGGTGGAGAGGGAGAAGAATTGTCAACATTTCAGGTTGGGGACCTGCATCAGCACTTGTTTACATGTAGTTTGCTACTGGAGCAGACTGCCCAAAAGCACATTCCTGCTCTTCCAGGCTGCGTCATGGGATTACATCGGCAGGTGTTCAGGTGAGAAGATTCAAGGATGTGCTCAAAGTTCCTTCAGAACAAAAGGAACATCATAGTCATACAGCATAGAAACAGAGCCTTCAGCCCAACCCATCCATGCCAACCAGGATTCCCATACAGGTTAACCACATTCGCCAGTGCTTGGCCCACATCATTCTAAAACCTTCCTATCCATGCACCTGTACAAGTGTTTTTTCAGATGTTATCAATGTACCTGCCTCAAATACTTCAACTGACAATTTGTTCCATATATCCACCACCGCCTGTGTGAAAAGTTACAACTCAGATTCCTATTAATGGGCTTGTCCCACTTACGCAACTTTTTCAGCTACTACCGGCACCCGTCATAAGTCATTGCAGGTCGCCGAAATTTTTCAACATGTTGAAAATCCAGCAGCAAACAGAAAAACGCTACAACTCTTTGGGCGACTGAGGAGACGACTCACGACCATACAGGCGACACCCTGACGACATGTCACGTGATGAAGCCTGCATGGTCAAAGAGTCGTACCTTGTTCTGGTCGCCGCTGGCTTTTCAGCATGTTGAAATTTTTCGGCGACCTGCAACGACCTATGACGGGTGCCAGCAGTCGCTGTTAAGATTGCTGGTATCGATAGTAGTATATTCTCATCCACATTGTTGATATAGATGACAAACAGCAATTGGCTGAACACCAATCTCTGAGGCACACCACTTGGCACACTAAAGATCTCCAGGCTGAGAAATAACCTTCCACCATCATCCTTTACTTCCTACCATGAAGCCAATTCTATATCCATTTAACTAGCTCTTCCTGGATTTCACACAATTTAATTGGATATCCAATTGCAACTTGCTCTGTAATTACGGCTTGCCTCAAGTTGTGAACAAACTTGATGCACTAGAAACATCAGGAGAGGTGAGGTGAGGTGAGGTGAGGTGAGGTGAGGTGAGGTGAGGTGAGGTGAGGTGAGGTGAGGTGAGGTGAGGTGAGGTGAGGTGAGGTGAGAGGAGAGTCATGACTTACTTTTACTCTGGACAGGAGGTAGTGTTTGACGTGGGTTTTCAAAATTACTCTGGTTTCTGACAGTGAATTGGGTGCCCACTGATTATAGAAGCTGTTTTGAAGAATGGTTTTTGAAAGAGAAGAGAAAAGAAAGGAGCTGCAAAATGATCACTTACGCAGGATAATAGTTGCAAACACCAATGTATGCACAGTTTAAGAATAAGGGGAAGGCCATTTAGAACGGAGATAAGGAAAACCTTTTTCACCCGAGAGTTGCGAATCTGTGGAATTCTCTGCCTCAGAAGGCAGTGGAGGCCGATTCTCTGGATGCTTTAAAGAGAGTTAGACAGAGCTCTTAAAAATAGCGGAGTCAAGGGATATGGGGAGAAGGCAGGAACGGGGTACTGATTGTGGATGATTAGCCATGATCACAGTGAATGGCGGTGCTGGCTCGAAGGGTCGAATGGCCTACTCCTGCACCTATTGACTATTGTCTATTGCATCTCTTCAAATAGTGATGTTCCAGACAAAGGACAAACAGCAAGATTACTTTTCAACTGCATGAAGTTGTAAGATTGAAGACTATCAAAATATAGATGTAATGGATGTTTAGTTTATGAAAGTTAAGCATAGCTCACATACAAAGCAAGGCTTATGTCAATCAAAGAGCCTATATCTAAAATATCAATGAATATGTTCTCACCATAACTGCAGATCGGCACACTGGTTGCTTCCACCATTTACTGTTTTTCTTTCAAATTATTAAACTCTCTTCATAAGCATGAGAATTTCAATTAATCTTAGCCATAACTCTTTCTGAAGATAAAAATCAACTTCTTTAACCTTATTTCATCATCTTTATTTCCTATTCTCAGTGGAACGCTATGATTGGGTTTTGGGGCTAGATATTGGAATGGAACCGTGACTACCCCATCTTAAACAGTATAGTTATTGTGTACCTCCGTTTGTGAGCCCTGGAGCAAACCCTTCAACATTCACCACTGCGGCTGGACTCCTTAACCCATGGCAGGTTCTTGCCAAGCGGAAGCCCAAATGCTGGAAAAAATGCCTCCGAAAGGAAAACCGTGCAAATCTTGAAGCCTCGTCGCCTGTTGCAATCCAGGAGCCACCCTGAGCGCAGAAATAAAAATCAGCGGCAACAATGGCACCATAAATGTTGCTTCATTCAAAGTCACCTCACAAAATCATAAAACACTTAACAGCCAATTAAATATATAAAAAGAACGCACATTGCTGAAGGAACACGTTGGGTCAGGCAACATCTGTGGCAGGTAATGAGCATCGTGGGTCTGGAGCCTTCATCAGTCCAGATGAATGGTCTTGACCTGAAACACCAACTGTCCATTCCCTTCACTGAAGCTGCTTGACCCATGGAGTTTCACCAGCAACTTGTTTTTTTTCCCCTCCAGACTAGTCTCTTACGTCAGAAAATGCACTGCATTCACTGTTGTAATGGCAGCAGACATGCAGCAGTAATTGTACACATTGTCAGCAGACATTGACAAGATACGGCCCAGACAAACTGATTCAGATATTGGACATTAATTGAAATCGAATTTCCTAAGAACCTTCTGTCAGTTCTTTGAATTATTTCACTCAATATTTTCTGTCTACATTAAAGAAAAATCAAGTGTGTACGAAGGAACTGCAGATGCTGGTTGACACCAAAGATAGACACAAAATGCTAGAACAACTCAGCGGGACAGGCAGCATCTCTGGATAGAAGGAATGGGTGATGTTTCGGGTCGAGACCATTCTCGTCTAAAGAAGGGTCTCGACACGAAATGTAACCGATTTCAATGAAATTACAAGTCTGATTTGTCATAAAGTGCTGGAGTAACTCAACGGTCTCAGCGGCGTGAGACCAAGGGTTCTAACCTGAAACACCACCTGTCCATGTTCTCCACAGACACGGCCTGACCCGTTGAGTTACTCCAGTAATTCATGTGTTTTTTTGGTAAACCAGAATTTGCAGTTCTTTGATTCTCCCAGTCTGTTTTGTCACCAGGTTGGCAATTAGATTTAAAAATTCTATAAGCATGGGGTAATGAAATGTGACACAGTTAAGGATGGTATTATTCTTCGAATGGTTGAAACATATTGGTTGTGCAATATGGTTGCATATTGTGTGCAAAGATTCTTCATGCACCAGAATGTGCGTGAGGCTATTATTCAATATAAAGAAAAATGCTGCTGTCTTATAAAAATATATAATACAACTTTGATGGCATGTATAATTAGTTTTGTCATGAAGGCATAACCTCAACTAACCCTTGATACGACATGAAATGTTTTCCTTGACAATGTGTGTAGTTATTTTCAATTATACAACAACATGACAGACAGCATCTGTGGGAAGAAAAATAGAGTTGACATTTCAGGTGATTGACTTGCTATTGAGGGAGTGCAGCGTAGGTTTACAAGGTTAATTCCCGGGATGGCGGGACAGTCATATGCTGAGAGAATGGAGCGGCTGGGCTTGTACAGTTAGAAGGAGTTTAGAAGGATGAGAGGCTATCTTATTGAAACATATAAGATTATTAAGGGTTTGGACACGCTAGAGGAAGGAAACATGTTCCCGATGTTGGGGGAGTCCAGAACCAGGGGCCACAGTTTAAGAATAAGGGATAAGCCATTTAGAACGGAGCTGAGGAAAGACTTTTTCTCACACTGAGTTGTGAGTCTGTGGAATTCTCTGCCTCAGAGGGTGGTGGAGGCCGGCTCTCTGGATACATTCAAGAGAGAGCTAGATAGGGCTCTTAAAGATAGCGGAGTCTGGGGATGTGGGGAGAAAGCAGGGACAGGGTACTGATTGTGGATGATCAGCCATGATCACATTGAATGGCAGTGCTGGCTCAAAGGGCCGAATGGCCTACTCCTGCACCTATTGTCTATTGTCTATTGTCCATTGACTTTGTCAGAATTGGGTATTTCTGACTGATGATCTCCAACCTGAAACCTCAATTCTGTTACACTTTCTACAGATGTGTACCTGACCTCCTGAGAATGTTCTACTTTTATTTCACATTTCTAATTTTGCAGTGTAGGATGGAACTGCAGATGCTGGTTTAAACTGAAGGTAGACACAAAAAGCTGGAGTAACTCAGCGGCGGGACAGGCAGCGTCTCTGGAAAAAAAGAATAGATGATATTTTGGGTCGAGACCCTTCTTCGGTTTTCAGGCTGAAGAAGTGTCACGACTCGAAACATCACCTACTCCTTTTCTCCAGAGATGCTTAGTTTCTCCAGACCTGCTGAGTTACTCCAGATTTTCCATTTTTGCAGGGTGTTTTTTACTTTTTCATAAAAAACAGCATAGTTTCTGTTGGATGCACAATTATGAATTAAAATATATCCTGAAGCGACAAAGTTTATAACATGGAAGCCGTCCGTATTATTGTAAACTTACCAGGATCATTGTATGCGTGCCATCAAAACAAGGGCTGGAGAAGTCATCATACAGGTAGGAAGTGTCAAACCCTGGAAGTCCATTAAATTGATCTTCAGTCCACACCCAGACATTGCCAAACACATCATGAAAACCTGCCTGGTTGGGTGGATACATAGCAACAGGCTGCAGGTGACAAAACAGAGAGAATGTAAACCATGTACCTGTCCAACTATCTTTCATAGAAAGAAAAAATAGGTGCAGCTGTAAGCCATTCGGCACTTCGAGCCAGCACCACGATGAATATGATCTTGGCTGAACATCTAAAATCAGTACCCCGTTCCTGCTTTTTCCCCACATCCCTTGATTCTTTTAGCCCTCAGAGCTAAATCTAACTCTCTATTGAAACATCCAGTGAATTGGACTCCACTGCCTTCTGTGGCGGGGAATTCAACAGATTCACAATTCTCTGGGTGAAAAAGGTTTTCCTCATCTCAGTCCTAAATGGCCTACCCCTTATTCTTAAACTGTGACCCTGATTCTGGACTCCCCTCAAAATTGTAATTATACCAGCCTCTACCAGCTCATTTTATGTATGCACCTAACTCAAAGTTTCTCTTCCGATTACTTTTAAAATCCTTCCCTTCTCATGTTAGCCTTATCTCCTCTAGTTTATAGCACCCCTGACATGTGGCGAACTGTGGTTATACATCTTTTTTGGTATATGAATTCAAAATTTGTACACAAAACGAGGCATTTCACTGCACCTAGGTTGATTTGAGAATAAAGCATTCATTCATTCATTCATTCATTCATTCATTCATTCATTCATTCATTCATTCAAATAAACCATAACTCAGCATCTCTGAGAAGAGTACCCAGTGAATGGTTGGGAGAAAGTTGTACTCACTGTTGGTGACCCATAAGCCAGGTTGAGGTTGTATTTCACCTTTACATCATCACAAAATATTGGATCAGAGGTAACGTCACCTTCCATAGGCTTCTATCAAGAACATTTAGGAATGGTATAAGGATGACTATTGCTTATACTTACACTTTGGTATAAATAGAAGTCAAAATTCCATCCACAAAACCAGGGCAACCAGAATAGATAATAGATAATAGACAATAGACAATAGGTGCAGGAGTAGACCGTTCGGCCTTATGAGCCAGCACCGCCATTCAATGTGATCATGGCTGATCATCCCCAATCAGTTCCTGCTTTCTTTTTGAGTGATGGTTTTGAGCGATGTGAAAATATCAAATGACCAGCCATTTGTTAGGATCTGTTTTATACTATCACCCTGGGCACAATTACCATAATGAAGCCAATCTGACGTTATCGGCCAACCTCAAGATATCAATGATGGAAAACACGGCCTGATTGCCATGAAAATATAGGCATAATATTGAGAGAGGCTTCGTTGCTAGTCACTGGCCCTTATGACAATGGGAATTTGAACTGGGAGAGTCTGTTGCTTGAATCCTGGCTAATTAATTACTTCAATAATATGTGGACACCTGATGCGATGGATTAAAAATCGGCATCAATGGTGATGGGAAATGGCATTCTCTGATGAACAGTTGGAGTATGTCTAACCCTTTCTTGCTCCATTCTTGCAAGTACTTCCTCATCTGCTGGCGACATTGCAACACCTTAACTTCTTCTTCTTATCGAGTCCACACACAAGATTAGAAGTAGTTCAGCCAGAGCTAAACACACTTCTCAGCATCTGCATACAACGGTGTCTGTCTTGTCGCATCTTGTGCTTCTTGTGTGTGGTGGTGGAAAGATTGGTGAAGGCTCTTTCCTTGACCCCAATTCCTTAACTAAGTACATGGTCCTCCCCTTTGGTAGAATATTTCACTCCAATACCGTCTGCCTAATGTATTTGCAAAATGCAATTAACCTCATCAATTAACCATGTCTAGACACATATTTTCAACCTCAGGAAAATATGAGCTTGATGTGCTTCAGGCGGACGCAGAAAGAAACAGAGAAAGGACAAAAAGGGAGAAAAAATAATCGATGGAGCTGTGACCAAAAATGTAGGGAAAGTTAAAAATGGCCTTAAAGAACGAGAGGAATGTAAGGAGTCAGTGAGATTTAGGAAAGGAATTCATCCCTGGGGAAGCAAGACCATGTCAGTAGCCAGAGAGAGGGATGGACAACAGGAACATGTGGCTGTGTTGAAGGAACAGCTGAGGATTTGCCAGACTGTAAAGGAAATTATATCTCTATCAAAGGCTCAGGAGGGAAAGCAGAGGAGTAAAGGGATTACAAGATGATGAAGAGGCAGTCCAAGATGGTGCCAGGAGCAGAATGCAGATGGGGAAGGGGAAGAGGTCAACGGTAGACCTTTAAATATAATGGTGCCAGTGCAGGAAGCAAACTGGTGGAAATTCCTTGTCTATAATCATTAGCTCCATTGATTTGGGCAACAGAAGAGAGAGAATAATGTGACTGACCCAATCAAAGGGACAAGGTGGTAACAATCTATGAGGAAATTATATCTTTGGCACAGAAGGAAGCCAGCATTCTGAGACATGTTTTCCACCAGTGTGTTTGGAGAAGTAGAAACTGTTTAGAGAACATCAAGAAGCTGCAAGGAAGACGTGTATGTAGATGCCACATTGGTCAGGGAGCTCCTCAGATGGTATGAAGAAGGGTCTCGACCCTAAACGTCACCCATTCCATCTCTCCAGAGATGCTGCCTGAGTTAATCCAGCATTTTGTATCTGTCTCAGATGGTTATGTTGAACTGGCGGGTGGTTTGGGAAGCAACTGGTGTGACAGTTGTCAGCAACAGATGGGAAGGAACCACATAGCATCAGTGAGAAATGAAGTTGGAGGATAGATGGTTCTGACGTGGGTCAACAGAACAGGAGGTGAGGCTTATGGGCAAGGTAACATTGGAGAAGGTATGAGGCAAGATGAGAGAGGGAGCAGAGAGAGGGAGCTTTAAGTCAAGCGCAGGAGGAGGTTTGGAATGCTGGGAAAAGGAAAGAGAGAATGAAAAACATTCCCAGTTCTGACAAAAGGTCTTCAACATAAAACATTAACTTTGTTTAGGAAGGAGCTGCAGATGCTGGTTTACACAGAACAGAGACACAAAATGCTGGAGTAACTCAACTGTAGTAACAACTTAGTTGTTCTTTCCACAGATACTGCCTGACCTGCTGAGAGATTCCAGCATTTACCGTTTTTATTATTTCCAATTTTATTACAGCGTATTTAATTTTGAAATTAAAGAACTGGTTGCTGGGGATGACTTAATTTTGCAGTTTTTGTTTCTCTCTTGGTGATGATACAACAGCTCTCTTGGTTCATCGGAAAAATATAGTGTTGCCGGTCTGTTTGTGCTGAATTAGTTGATCCAAGATAGGATTGTACTTAATGAGAAAAACGTTGCCTTTTTCCTTCGCTCCATAGATGCTGCTGCACCCGCTGAGTTTCTCTAGATTTTTTGTGTACCTGCCATATTTCAGTGGCAGCTTGGACATCAGCACAAGGCTCCAGTTTGACCCAATTTGTGAATGAATGGAAGTTCTGGCAAGAATTGAGGTGAGCAAGGGTGATTGATTCTCTGGTTAGAAACGACATGCTAGAGTAACTCAGCGCAAATAATTCTCTAGTTGTGAGAAGGGCCATGGTGTGGGGTGGGTGAGCAGTATCAGACTGGGGTTGATCACCAATGTCGGGGCCATGAGGATTCACAAGAGGATGGCTACATGGAGTCACTGCTTTTAAGGAGGCAGCCATAGAAGATGCCACGGACTCTTCAAAATTCCAGCAAGGGCCAATGTGACTTTAGTTTATCCCAAAGTCGTCATGTCTGGCACACGAAGGAGGGAATAGAAATACAAAGGAATATTAACGAGGCGTTTAGGATAGGATGCACAAAGTACCCAATAAAATAGAAATACCAAGTGACAGCTACTTAGTAGGAAAGGAAGGAGATACGAGAGAAGGAATGAGAGGGGCCAAGAACAAAAAGCAATAGAAAAATATCTCAGATCAGGTAATGGATACATCAGGAATTCAGTTTCTATATTCAAGGGATAGATTACAAAGCAGAGCCTTGTATCATAAATCAGAATTGTTACACTTAGTACACTCAGATCCATAATATTACAAGGAAATGTTACAATGTCTATTTGCTCAGCAGTCGGCCAACAGGTGCAAATTTCACTGAATCAACAATGTCACTGAACTCGGAACTACTGTACACAGTAAGACTTACACACTCACTATTTATCATCTTTCAGTGGGTTAGAGGGTATGTTGACCAATCTCTGACCTGGCCCAAGTGTCTGATGGAAAACTCCCGGTGCAGGACTATCTATTTTCATGCATAAGTCTTGGAAAGCAGATTTCGATCCAGAATCCTGGCAGATCATTTTCTTCCTCAATACATTAACCATAAACTGTGGCCAATTGCAACCATCTTGGATCAACTAATTCAACACAGACTGAACTCAAAGCCTTTGTAATCTAAATGACTCAAGCATCAAGATCAGTCTGAAGAAGGGTCTCTACCCGAAACATCACCCATTCCTTCGCACCAGAGATGCTGCCTGTCCCGCTGAGTTACTCCAGCATTTTGTGTCTATCTTTGACTCAAGCACCTTTAGCTCACTCTATTTTCTAGTTAAACCAGAAGCTGCACAAACACACGTTTTATTTTGAACAGTGTCAGGCAAGCTTACAAAACTATTTAAAAATAATCATTGGCATATCGTTTGCGTAAGATAAATCAAGTCGAGCTTGCTGTCATGCACGTAGTGAAATGCATGTACAATTAAATTCTTGCTTACACAAAGATAATAAAAATGATGCTTGGTTATTTTGCCTTCTTTTACAAATCAAACTCAACATCATTTACATTAAGTGTTTAAGAAGGAACTGCAGATGCTGGAAAATCGAAGGTACACAAAAATGCTTGAGAAACTCAGCGGGTGCAGCAGCTTCTATGGAGCGAAGGAAATAGGCAACGTTTCGGGCCGAAACCCTTCTTCAAATGATCCATTAAAAAAGATAAAACAAGGAAGGCTGTTGAAACATGAAGGCCCAGAGTGGCTGGAATTTGCAAAGTGTAGATAAAATGAAGATATCACTGCGTTCAGCTGTATGCTGTCTCTCTTTAGAGTTCCAGCCACAGGAGCTTATGGGAGTAAATCCTTCCATAAATTAGACTCACCCCCTGAATGGACTGGATAGAGTACCTGGTTGTCGTGTTGAATCTGATGATGCTCGGCTTCAGTTAGCAAGCGATATCCATTGCCATTCCATGTACAAAAGGCCTTTGCTTCATGATAGTTGACTTCCACTGGCCAATCCCAGGGCATCGGGAGAAGGTCAAACATAGCTCTGTACCTGCAGAATGTAACAGATGTGCAACTTCCCAGCTCCTGACGTAAATTTAACACCTTCTTCCCACAGCTCCCCCCCCCCCACCCCCCATTTTAGTCCAGGCTGCCCTGGGTTTGTGAGATATCTGATATCTCATTGAAATCGGTGGTCTTCTTTCAACAGCGATCAGACGTAGAAACATTGCCTGATTCTAGTCTGCTACAGAAGGAAGATAAAGACTGCTGGAAATGTTAACGAGGCTGAAAATTAAGAAATCGCAAATACCTGAGGATCTATATCCCAGAATTTTGAAAGAGACATCGCGATAGAGTTGCTGCCTTACAGAGCTTGCAGCCCCAGTGACCCGTGTTCGATCCCGACTATGGGTGCTGTGTGTACGGAGTTTGTGTGTGTTGCTGTGTGTACGATCTCCCTGTAACTGAGTGGGTTTTCGCCGAGATCTTTGGTTTCCTCCCACGCTCCAAAGATCTACAGGGTTGTAGGTTAATTGGCTTGATGTATGTGCAAATTGTCCCTAGCGTGTGTAGGATAGTGTTAATGTGCGGGGATCGCTGGTTAGTGCGGATCCGGTGGCTCGAAGGGCCTCTTTCTGCGCTGAATCTCTAAACGAAACTAAACTAATATCCATGAAGACATTAGGGGCAAAATTTCACTGGATCAACAACTTCACTGACATCGTCCAAAATATTGTAATGGTTCCATGCACATTAGTTGCAGCCAAAGTGACCTCATTGTCTAAACATGGATTGAGAGTGAAATTAGGGAGCTATATGACTCAAGTAGTTGGAAAATACTGGGGTCAATAATAAACTGATTGATATCTGGACACTTAGAAAATAATAACGGGTTTGAACAGAGTCAACATGGATTTGTGAAAGGGAAATATATGTTTAACGGAGCTACTTGAATTCTTTAAACATGTATCTGGTACAGTAAATGAGGATAACCCAGTGGGATTATTCAGAGGAAACTATTGAAAAGACTGGGGTGCATGGAACTGGGGTTGAGAGTTAGTCATCAGAGAGGAAGCAAAGGTGGGTATATGAAGCACCTGTCCAAATTGGCAGGATGGTAGCAGTGGGATATCACAAGGATCAGTGCTTCGGCACCAACTATTCATAATCAACATCAGCTGCTTGGATAATGGGACCAAAGATGACTTTTTAAAGTTTGCTGATGACACGAAACGGGAGTAGCAATGATAACGCAAAGAAGCATCAAGTAGATAGAGAACAGGCTAAGTAGTGGGCAACAAGGTGGAGAACTGTGATGATGTCCAGCCCATCACCTGTGACATGTTCCAGACTGGAATCAGGCAATGTTCAACTAAGATGGAGACGTGTGGAAAACCATGAGGTTATCCACTTCAGAAGGAGAAACAGAAACGAGAAGTATTTTTTAAAAGGTGAGTGACTAGGAGATGTTAATGTTAGAAGGGCTTTGTATCCTTGCATATATAAATCACTGATAGCTGGGGTGGGAGATTGCAACCTTCACGTGGTCCACCCTGTTTCGACTAATGCAATCAACCCAATGTACACAAACAGAAGATCAAATAGAACAAGTTGTCCTACAACTTTAGGCTGTGCACGCCATACGCAAGAAGAAGAATCACTGATAGCTAACACTGATGCTGCAAGCGATTAGGATGTCAAATGGGATGCTGCCTTTTAATGCAGAGATTTTGAATGCATGTATAAAGATATCCTGGTACTTTTATAGAGGGCTTTGGTGAGGGGGGATGATTTGAAGGGGACCTGAAGGGCAACATTTTCACTCAGGTAACGTGGAACTAGCTGCCAGAGGAAGAGGTAGAATAAGTACAAGTACAATATTTAAAAGACATTTGAACAGGTATATGGATAGAACAGGTTTAGAGGGTTTCGGGCCAAAAGCAGGTCCGGCCTCTATTCTCTGGACCCAAATGAGACACACAAAATAGTTGAAAGGCTTGACGTGGGGAGAATATTTCTCCTGATTAATGAGTTTAGAACTAGGGACTATAGTCTGAAAAGAATAGGTAGGCCATTTAGTGCTGAAATTAGGAGACATTGTTTCACTTATAGGAAACGAGTGTTTGGATTTCATGACTCTAGTGTGCTATGAAGGCTTAATAGGGTGGCAGCAGGGCGAAGGCCCCGGACGGCATCAGAATTAACAAGCTCATCAGGAAGCCCGTGTCCGTCCTGGGGGCAGAGTTGGATTCATGGGAGGTGGTCTTGGAGGGGAGGATGCTCCTCAAACTGCAGAGCATCTTGGACAATATAGCTCACCCCCTCCATGACACACTGGTCAACCTGAGGAGCACCTTCAGCAACAGACTGGTTCCACCAAGATGCAGCACAGAATGCCACAGGAGATCCTTTTCCCTTGTGGCTATCAAACTGCACAACTCCTCCCCCTTCTGTCGTGGGGTAGACTGACTCCCCTCCCCCCCTTACCCCCTCCCCAATCTTTGCACATCCCCAATCCTGGACTTTCCACGCATCACTTTAATTTCATGTTCCATGTATCTTGTTGTGTTTTATGACAGTTGGCAGATCAATTTCCCTGCTGGGTTAAATAAAGTTATATCATATCGTATTGTCATCGTAATCAATGATTGCATTCACGACAGAGGTCAGCAGTCTTGCTGGATATTGGAGGAATTGAAAGGTATGGAATAGGGCAGCAACATGGTGTTGATGTAAAAGACCAGCTCTGATCTTGGTGAATGGCAGAGTAGCTGGAGGAGATGAATGGCGTTATTTCTTGTACTGTGATATTTATGGCCATACACAGACAATTGGCATAACTGTCTCTTCCTCTAATCTTCCCTCCACCTCACAAGTGGAGCTTCGCTGACCAGACGCAGGCTGGAGAAAGATCAAACTGTGCTTCCCACCCCCACTCCCTTTTTCGTCAATATTCAAAACAACGGACCCATGAAAATGTTGTATTGACAGTATGCATTGGGAATGTTCGAGGCTGGGATCTTACCCATTGCTGAGGAGGAACAGGCAGGAAAGTCATTGTTTGCATGGGATACTCTGGGTAGCAGTCTTAGTTGCAACAATTACATCTCAGATTGATTCACCAAAATAACATTGAGGTACAACCAGGTGTTTGAGAGGAGTTAGGTCATAAGATCATAAGGGATAGGATAGAAGTAGGGCATTCGGCCCATCATCTACTCAGTCATTCAATCATGGCTGATCTATCTCTCCCTCCTAACCCCATTCTCCTGCCTTCTCGGCATACTAATGACACCCGTACTAATCAGGAATCTATCTCTGCCTTAAAAATATCCACTGACTGGGCCTCCACAGCCTTCTGTGGCAATGAACTCCACAGATTCACCACCCTCTGACTAAAAAAAATTCTCCTCATCTCCTTTCTAAAAGAACGTCCTTTAATTCTGAGGCTACAACCTCTAGCCCTAGACTCTCCCACTAATGGAAACATCCTCTCCACATTCTTGCAACTATCTGTGATAATTAATTGCAATCGATGGTAATTACCTGTACTCTGGTAATACTTCCTCGGTAATCTTTTCATCACCATTCCAATGCCCTTGCGGACTGCTATGGCGAGGTTCATCTGTGCATCCTGTTTTAACGTTGTTTAGGGAGACTTTATGTAATTGACAGTGAGAATAATTTGCAAGGCTAGCTCCACAGCCACTCTTGCATCCTGTTGAAGATGAAGATAAAAAATTGTTAGAAACACAAAGAGACTGAAATGCTGAAATCTGGAGCAACAAACAATCCGGTGGGGGAGCTCAGCAGGTCAGGTAGCATCTGTGGTTGAAATGCAATGGTCAACGTTTCAGGTATATCAGGACATGATTACTGATTTATTAATCAAGCTACTCATTTAACATGCTAGTGCGTAAATTGCAAGCCAGTAATATCCAAATGTTTCAATCTGCTATCCCAGGTGAGTGAACTACTTGGCATGGAACAAGTAAAGTGCCTGTCCCACTTTCCCTATTTACTCACAAATTCTCCCGAATTTTCCCCTTGATTCAAACCCGGAGAATGTCTGTAGTGAGTCCGTAGCGAGTCCGTAGGAGGCCGTAGACATATCGTAGCGGCTCGTTATGCCAGCCGTAGGTACTTGGGGCATCAGGTAAGTCGGGCGTTTTTTTCCAGCATGTCAAAAAAGTCCACGAGTAAAAAGATAGTCGGGAGGAGGAGTTCCTAGATCACAAAAATCTTGATTTTGTTTTTAAGGTCCTTTCAACTCGGCAGAGGACTCGGGAAAGTGGGACAGGCCCTTAATGCTGGATTGATTTAAAATTGTAAAAACACTTACTGGAAGGTGAAAATAGTGTATTAATAAACAAGGTGGAAATAAATTTGTGTGAAAGATTTCAAAACCATTTATTGACCATTGATTTGGTGGCAGTTAACATTGTAAAAATGAAAGGTACATGTGGATATTGCATTGGAACTAATAAAAACTGACAAAAATATGAATAACAATTGTGACAAATGTAATGTTACTGAGAATTTTTTCCCGACATTATTTCAGGAATACTGCATCATGTTTGAATGGGTTTATTGGAGGATAGTTTTGCTGTGATTTATTATGGTGCATGCTTCCATTACTAAGTTATTTTTATTGTTAAAATATTGATTGAACTTCATGAAATTTCCAATATTTCTATTTTTTTAATGTCTCTTTTCACCAGTTCAGTTCACGGGTAATGAAATCTGGAAGAACAAAGTTCAGTCTGGATAATGGAATGTGCTATGTACTGTAAGTATTCAAGAGAGATATAGCTCTTAGGGCTAACCGAATCAAGGGAAATGGGGAGAAAGCAGGAACAGGGACTGATTTTGGATGATCAGCCATATTGAATGGCGGTGCTGGCTCGAAGGGCCAAATGGCCTACTCCTGCAGTTATTTTCTATGTTTCTATGTTCCGATCTATTGCTGTGCCTCTCACAAGAAGAAAATGATCTCCTGAAATGCCAAGGAATGCTTGTGCCTCCATGAGAGTGAGGGAAATCTAGCTGGCTCCTACCTTTAGAACAGACCCAGAAGGTGGGATGCTGAGCCTGACAATACTTCCTCCACTCCCAGCCTTCCCTGGTCCAGTAATCTTCCTTGTCATATCCTCCATCTCGCACAAACTTCCAATATTCACCATTTGTTATGAGATACTTGCTGGCTTCAAACTCCGGCACACTACAGAATTGCAAACAGAACAGTTAGATATATATTTGCACACATATTGTGTACTTGACGACTGACCCATTACTCTTCCCATGTTACCCATATTTCCATAGGACCAATAGGACCTGATAACCAGCCAATTGAGTCAACGGCAGCTCAAAGAGTAATCCCATTCCCATTTACTTTCCCCTTTATCCATTTTCTCCACATATCATCAACTCCCACCAGGGTTTACCACTCAGCTACACACTCTGGGCAATTTATAGCTGCCAGTTAACCCACTAGCCCAAACGTCTTTGAGGAAACCGGAGCACAGTGAGAAAACCTATGCCGTCACCGCAGAAAATGCAAACTCCACACAGACAGCACCAGCGGCCGGGACTGGACAAAGGCTGCCAGAGCTACAAGTCAGCAGCTCCACTAGTGCGCCACAGTGAGGCCCCTCGCCAATGAAGGGCTTTTGAAATGTAGGTACTATTGTACTTTAGGATATCAGCAAACAATTTGTCGACATTATCTCACACACACAGAAAGTAGATAAATGCTGTTAACAATGTTTCTATGATGTGCCATGGGAAGTATTGCTGCATCAAAAGTGTTCTTTCAGTGCAAGATGATTTTGTTGTTATTGTTACAACTACAACCTTGAATCCTACTCTTGGACAAATAATGGGTTGGAATCTTCGATGGTATTTCAGAACGCTTACCAACCCAGAAACCAGACATGAAATGAATTTACTATTGGACTGTGACCCTGCATCCATAGGGTAGTGGCTGCTTCTGAACTGGCCTCTATGCAAGTCCCTCTGGTGCATCAAACCAACCACTCGTTCAACAAGGTTGCTCAACTGCTTTACAATCAATAAAAAGAGGCTTGGTTAGAGTGGATGTGGAGAGGATGTTTCCACTAGTTGGAGAGTCTAGGACTAGAGGTCATGGCCTTAGAATTAAAGGACGTTCTTTTAGGAAGGAGATGAGGATGAATTTCTTTAGTCAGAGGGTGGTGAATCTGTGGAATTCTTTGCCACTGAAGGCTGTGGAGGCAAAGTCAGTGGATATATTTAAGGCAGAGATAGATAGATTGTTGATTAGTACGGATGTCAGAGGTTATGGGGAGAAGGCAGGAGAATGGGGTTAGGAGGGAGAGATAGATCAGCCATGATAGAATGGTGTAGTAGACAATGGGCCGAATGACTTAATTCTACTACTATCACATAACATGATGAAAACAGTAAAATTTCCCATTTTTTTAACTTCAAAGTTTTATTCATGGGATGTTATGCTGCTGGGTGCCTGTACCTCCCGTCTCCCACTCCTTAAAAAAAGTAGCTCCTAATCTCCGATCCCTCACTATATTTAAAGTATTGTTCCTGAGTCTGCTAGTCCCACTCCATAATAGGAATCAGCCAGCTTCCTTCTGCCTCTGACATTTAAAAAAAAATCCTTTGTCCAATTCGTGGCTAAATTGTTGCTGCATATTTGCTCTAATATAAATGTAGAAAGAAAGACATGATGTGCTATCTAATAGTAATTCTGCATACATACTCTGTTATCATTTGTCCATATTCATTGTCCCAGCCATATGATGGGAAATTCCTTGGTTTTCCAAAAGTAACTCTGGAGCCTGAGACTTTGATTAAGGGATTGGCAGATGGTTGTAAACCTGCAAGTAAAAATGAAGATGCAAATCAAAAAAATGTTAATGGGTGCACCACGGTTTTAGTAACGGGGGATGCTCTATGCTCTTTTGCTGAAAACCCCCCCAATATATTTGAATTTGTGCCATTTTTTAAATTTTCTATTTGAGTTTCCTTTGTTCTCATTTTCCTCTGATCTTCTCAGGGCATGAATGAGCTGAAGGCAGAAGTGGCCTCTGCTAATGTTATCCTAAACCAGCCCTTGGAACATGCACAGTACTGACCTGGGGATATACCCTTTTCCAGTTTTCATTATTCCCAAGATAGACACAAAAAGCTGGGAGTAACTCAGCAGGATAGCGGAGTCAAGGGATACGGGGAAGGCAGGAACGGGGTACCAATTGTGGATGATCAGCTATGATCACAGTGAATGGCGGTGCTGGGTCGAAGGGCTGAATGTCCTACTCCTGCACCTATTGTCGATTTTCTAGGACGTGCAACATCTCTGGAGAGAAGGAATGGGTGACGTTTTCGGGTCGAGACCCTTCTTCAGACCCGATAGGAGTCCTCTGCCGGGTGCCTGCCCACGACTGGGAACACAATGTCTCAAGAGACTGAATCGACATTAGGTCTGCAATGGTTATCCAATGTGTTGAGAAATCAGGACCATTCATATCACAATCAGTTTCAATGATATGCATTGTACCAAATGTATTATGTGGCTTAAGAATCAGAAGTAGGTATTCTATCGAAGATAGGCACAAAAAGCTGGAGTAACTCAACGGGACAGGCAGCATCTCTGGAGAGGAATGGGTGACGTTTAGGGTCGAGACCCTTCTTCAAACTAGAAATGTATGAATGAGCACAAAGATTCAAGTTGGCTATTGGCTTGTCTGGGAATTGTACACATGACAGTGTCTTTGTTTTCTTTCCCCACTATCTTCTGAACTGATGGCAGATCGTGGAGGAAATGTTCCCTCTGTACAATCTCAACTGGTGTGAACTCTCTGCTTCATTCTTTAACTCTGCCAATGCATTACATAATTACTGCACCCTTAATTCCTGTCCTAAGCCTCATGGGATGTAGTTTTACCTTCACTTTCAATTCTCTTCAATAGTCTTTTCTTTCTCCTCAACACTATCATTGCATAATTTTATACATCTTTCACATTGTCAACTTTTAATATAACAAAGACATCTATAAAACACGTTATCTTCCCAGAAAGTATCCTAATGAAATCCCCTCATTGGCCTTCCAATAGTACAGAGCTAAAACTGTAAATTAATATTCCAACTTGCTAATACCTCTGTGAGGCACACAATAAAAACATAGAAAATAGCTGCAGGAGGAGGCCATTCGGCCCATCGAATTACAATCATTGTAATTCAAGTGTGATATGGTCCCTTATGCCAAGAAACTCAATATTCCAAAGAAATGTATCCTATTGCCCGGGTGGCCCAGCGGCGTAGCAGTAGAGTAGCTGCTTTACAGCACTAGAGACCTTGATCCTGACTATGGGTGCTGTCTGTACGGAGTTTGTATGTTCTCCCTGTGAACGCATGGGTTTTCTCCGGGTGCTCCGGTTTCCTTCCATATTTCAAAGATATGCAGGCCTGTAGGTTAACTAAGCTTCTGTATATAAATCCCCCTAGTGTGTCGGCTAGAACTAGTTTACGAGTGATCGTTGGTCGGTGCGGACGTGATGGGATGAAGGGCGTGTTTCCACGTTGCATCTTTAAAAATTAACAAAAAACTATCAGTTTAGAACTGGTTTTAATAGCTTGTGGATTTGTGACCCAAATTCCTCTGTTCTTCCCTATTCCAATGATCAATATATTATCATTATCTTTATTGCTTTCACTGAAAGGTAACCCCTCTGATTTACAGTTTGAGATGCTGTTCCCTGTATTTAGTCAGTATCCATTCACCATTGACTCAGCTAATGTTCGTGGCTTATTTTGATCCTTAGAGTAATTAATATGACTTCCTTTTGGGATCCTTTGCAAATATGAACGTTAATTCATCTAAACCTGTGAGCGAACCAATAATGTGTCCAGAGTGGTTACAGAATGTATAACGTCAGAGACCAGTTCCAATAATGCTAACCCTCATGATCATGACAAGCTCTGACCAATTAGGAATGCCAGGTTATGAATATGACACAAAAAGCTGGAGTAACTCAGCGGGACAAGCAGCATCTCCGGAGAGAAGGAATGGGTGACGTTTCGGGCCGAGACCCTTCTTCAGACATGAATATGAGTTATAAATTATGAATATGGTATATCCACTGACCACTTTTTGATGAGGCATATTTCCAGTTCAGTGGCCTTTGAACCAAATGAATTGGCAGCTGACGAATTAGCACAGAAGAAGTTTCCAAATGGATTCGCTCGTGTTCAAATCCCATGAAAATTGCCCACTGATGAGAAAGGACAAAAATTAGGACTGGCTTTCATTTTGTTGTCAATGTCTTGACAAGTAAAGTGTTCCAATACACTGCAGCCTTTGGGAATCAATTAGAAAATATTTAATGCTGTTGCCAGAATGTCCACCCAGACTAACCAAACATTAACCAGCATGAGTATATGTTGAAATTGTAACAGTAAAAACATATAGCGCAGGATACATGTACCACGGCACATCCCCGATATTAGCTGCAGGAACAAATACTTGCTGGGATGCCAGTTAAATTTCTCATGTTTATTTCAGAAGAAACAAAACAGATTGTTTATTCACAAGAATAACTCCCATCCAACTTCAATTATCGTGGATGGCATCTTTATTAATGTTCAGTTGCATTGAACGGATCATTAGTTGAGATCATTAGTGCTGGCGAATGGAACAGATTTTTATTTCAGGCATTTTAATTCCAGTCCTACCATAAAAGCATTGACAGTGTAATGCAAAGTCACCTTTCACATCCCCCCCTGCAAGGTCCCACGTCAGATGTTGCATGGACCAGATGATGAGGAAGGCACTGTTTACACTGATACATCAAGCAGTCTCAGGCTTGAAAAGCACATTAGACACAAGCAAAGTTATCTCTATTCGTCCTATGAAGCACTCAAAGCCCTGGTGCACCATAATCACTAGCAGAGTAAAGTCCCCTAAAGCACGGTCACCCTGAAATTGGTTGTATACATACAGTCTGAGACGAAGTTCCCAGATGCCAACCTAACCTCAATGTAGGCTTATTTTTACATTCAAGGAACTGCAGATGCTGGCTAACAAAAAATAGGCCCATGGAGTTAGGGTACCTCAGCAGGTCAGGCAGCATCTCTGGAGAACATGGTTAGATGACCCGACCAGATTGATTGTAGTAGGGGGGAGAAAGCTGGACAGGGCGGGGAGACAAACTCTGGCAAGTGAGAGGTAAATGCAGGTGAGAGGGGGGGGATTAATTGGCAGATGGGTGGACAAAGGCCAGAGATGTGAAGAAGCAAATGCATGTGAGATACAGAGAGAAGAGGCTCGCGACATGAAGCCAGAGGAAGCGATATAGGTGGAACGGGATGGAGGAGAAGCGAAAAAGGGGGGGCGGGATAGTAGAATAAATTAGTGTGCATCCAGGTGGGGCACAGAGAAGTGGGGGGGGGGGGGGGGGGGGGGAGAAAAAGGGGGGGGGGGGGGAGGTTGTTGGTTAGTTACCTAAATTTAGAGAATCAACATTTGTACCATTTGGTTGTAAGCTACTCAAGTGATATATGAGGAGCTGTTCCTCCAGTTTGCGTGTGGCCTCTACCCTGGCAATGGAGGAGGCCTGGGATAGTGAGGTCAGTATTGGAATGGGAAGGGGAGTTAAAATGGTCAGCAACCGGGAGATCCCGTAGGTCCTGGCAGGCCAAGTGTTCGGCAAAGCAGACGCTGAGTTTGCAGCGAATGCTATGGTCAAGATCAGAGGAGGTGCACGTGAACCTCTGTCTTACCTGGGAGGACTGCTGGGGTCCATGGATGGATATGGGGGCAGGAGGTAGAGGGACAGGTTTATATCTACAGTTGCAGGGGCAAGCACCTGGGGAGGATGCGGTTTGAGTGGGAAGGGAGGAGTGAATTGAGCAGTTATAGAGGGAGCGGTCTCCGAAAAAAGCGGAAATGGGGTCGGCACTGTAAGATGTGACTGGTGTTGGTGCAGATGTTGGAGAATGGTGTGCTGGGTCTGGAGGCTGGAAGGGTGAAAGGCAAGGGCTAGGGGAACTCTATCCTTGTTCTGTCTGGGGATAGGGGGAGCGAGAGCAGAATTATGGGACACAAAGGAGACGGAGTGGGGGATCCTTCTATGACAGCGGCGGGGGGGGGGGGGGGGGGGGGGGGGAGGGGAACACGTTTGGGGGGAAAAGAGGACATTTTGCGTATCCTGGAGTGGAAGACCTCATCTTGGGAGCAGTTGCAATGGAGAGAGAAATTGAGAGAATCAAAAGACAGGGTGGGAGGAGCAATCATCGGTGTCACAGGGAAAGAGTTGGGGGATGGTGCCAGTGTATGTTTGGAACAAAGACTGTTTGACTTAACCAACAAAAAGGCAGACAAAGCTGGGACCCCTACAAGTGCCCAAGGATACACCTTTAACTTGAAGAAAGTGAGAGGAGTCAAAAAACAAGTTGCCCAAGAGTCAAGAATGTTTTATTGTCATATGATATCAAAAACAAAAACTCAGAAAAAACCCCAAACAATAACAGTGCAATAATAATAATAATAATAATAATAATAATAATAATAATAATAATAATAATAATAATAATAATAATAATAATAATAATAATAATAATAATAATAATAATAATAATAATAATAGTCTATTGTAGTTCATAGCTTATGAGAATGTAGTGTTTAATAGCCTGATGGCTGTAGGGAAGAAGCCATTCCTGAATCTGGATGTGTTTCAGTTCTCAGGCTCCTGTATCTTCTTCCCGATGGCAGTGGTGAGATGAGTGTGTGGCCAGGATGGTGTGGGTCTTTGATGATGTTGGCTGCCTTTTTGAGGCAGCGACTACGATAGATCCCTTCGATGGTGGGGAAGTCAGAGCCGGTGATGGACTGGGCAGTGAAGGTGATTGACTGGGCAGCAAAGACAAGGAGGCCAAATGGAGGAGACTATTAGTAGAGGGGAATGATAGGCTTTATGTTCAAGAAAGAATCTGAGACCTTCCTGCTGGGGACTGGAGATGTAAAGGGATTGGGTATGCATGATAAAGATGAGGAAATGGGGGCTTAGAAATTGAAAGATATTGAAGATATTGAAGAGTGTTTGAGGTGTCTCGGATATAGGTTGGAAGGGAGTGGACAGAGGGGACAAGATGGAATCAAGGTATTTTGAGATGGGTTCTGAGGGGCACAAGCAGGCATAAACAATGGGTCTGCCCGGGGTGTGGATTTTAGGAAAGAGTTGGAAATGGGCAGTGTGGGGCTGGGAACGATAAGACTGGAGGCTGTGGAGGAGAGATTGCCAGAAGCGATGAGATCAGTAATGGTGTGGGGAATGGTGGCCTGGTGTTCGTCTGTGGGATCGTGCTGAAGGTTGATTGTTGTCAGTAGCAGTGGAGAGGTTGAATAAGGGATTGCACCAGAGTTTACTACGACACTACATCCCTTCATCATTAACCTTGTTGTATCTTAATTTTGGCAGAGGAATGTTCCTTACCCAAGGACTGTCCATTGTTATTGGAAGCTCCAATGGAGTTTCCTGGATCACTGTGCGAACTACATCCCGTACTTTCCTCCTGTACTTAATACATTCGCATAATGTCGGCCATTTGAAGCTTCCTCCCAGCCGATAGTTCTCCTGGTGACATTGAAACGGCATTTGATAATTGGAAATTTACAATATGAAGCCTCAGCCCCTTATTCCCACCCGTTATTGCAAACATTTCACTCACCGTGTCATCCCATGACATCTCATCTACTCCAGCCTCAAAGAGAGCTTCAATACTGGGGTCCACTTGATCCTGTGGGAAACAAAACCAACAGCAATTTGTACAAGCAAATGTTTCTCAAATTCACCTCCATTCATCTCAGAATCTACTTCTTCTTCTTTTCACCCTAGAAATGCTAACTCTCCCTGCGATAGCACTCCATTCATAGGGCATCCCTTCCTGGGATACAGTTTTATCTTTGTCCTGTAACCCTACTGTGCAAGTCAATGTTGGAAGGCATCACACCAGATTTAATCCAGACATTGTCCAGACATCATCCAGACACAATCCAGACACGAAGAAGAGTCTCGACCCGAAACATCACCCATTCCTTCTCTCCAGAGATGCTGCCTGTTCCACTGAGTTACTCCAACATTTTGTGTCTATCTTTAATCCAGACACATCCTGGATTCCAACATGCACACACTCCCTGTCAGGAGTCCCGGATAGCAATTTGATGCAGGTATCCCAAATGGATTTTTCCCATTCCCTCCACAGTTTTGAGACTGACCGTGGAGCTTGCACTGTCATTAGTATTGCTCAGGGAATTACAAAAGACAAATGGTCAGAGGAAAAAGCATTGGTCCTAGTGTGGATACTCTCTGCTTAATAGCTATGCATACTGATCAGCAGTAATATAGCACAGGTAAAGGCTCAGAGCTCAAATCAGAAGTGGAAAAGCTGTCAGGCCCCTCACCATAATCCTTTTGATTAAAGACCATATCAGATGGAGGGGGATTTCACCTTGACCCTGTTTAATTTGCAAACTGATGTATAATTACACAAATTTGTGGCGCAGTGGTAGAGTTGCGGCCTTACAGTGCCGAAGGCCTGGGTTTGATCCTGACTATGGGTGCTGTCGGTATGAAGTTTGTGCGTTCTACCTGTAACTGCGTGGGTTTTCTCCGGGTGCTCCGGATTCCTCCCACATTCCAAAGTTGTGCAGGTTTGTGGGTTAATTGACTTTGGGAAATTTGTAGATTGTCCGTAGTGTGTAGGATAGTGCTAGTATATGGGATGATAGCTGGTCGGCACAGACTCAGTGGACTGAATAGCACTGTATCTCTGAAGTCTAAAGTCTAAAATCTGACAAGATTTGCTATTCAATTGTTTTTTTGCTGAGGGCAAGATTAGATGTTACAGCGGTTTTCCTTGTACAGTATGTGCTTGAATTCTCTATGGTATTTATAGTCCTGGATCCTTCAGGTCACTTGGACAAGTGGGAGAGACTGCAGAATCCAATCTTGACAAAAGGCATTGCCTTCAGGTTAAAGAGAGAGGAAAATACAAATTATATAACAAACATCATTAACATTTGATTATTTGTATCAACCTGGCATTAACACACATGATTATATTAATAATAATAATAATAATGGATGGGATTTATATAGCGCCTTTCTAATACTCAAGGCACTTTACATCGCATTATTCATTCACTCCTCAGCCACACTCGGTGGTGGTAAGCTACTTCTGTAGCCACAGCTGCCCTGGGACAGACTGACGGAAGCGTGGCTGCCAATCTGCGCCTACGGCCCCTCCGACCACCACCAATCACTCACACACATACGCACACATTCACACAGAAGGGTGCAACATTTATTTATTTGGCCTGTTCAAGATAAATGTCATATAATGCATTTACTTTAAGTTGATCTGTAGTATTCTGTCACATTTACCTTGACGAGACCAGAGAGCAGCAGTTTATTCATATAGAGAACTGGAGGATGGCAGAAGTAGAAGATCAGTGGCAGTCGCAATCGGTCTGGGCACAGATAGAAGCTAGATTCATCTGCAAGGTTCAACAAAGTCAAATAATAAACATTAATTCATTGCACTTCCCACAGTTACGATGGACAAATAAACATTTCAAAACTTTTTTTAAATCAATAAGTTTGCTGTCCCAAGAAAATAAATAGAGGGGGCCAGATCAGATGGCAGGCACAGAGGAGAGATATCAGAGTAAACATTGATAATCCTTATCCAGAACACATGGGACATTGTCCACATTAGTGAGAACCAAACAAATGTGCATCAAAGGTGGACACAAAATGCTGGGGAAACTCAGCGGGACAGCTAGCATCTATGGAGAGAAAGGAATGGCCAATGTTTCGGGTCGACTCCCTTCGTCAGGGGAGGGGGCGGGACAAAGATAGAATGTAGGCGGAGACAGTAAGACGAGTGGGAGAACGGGGAAGGGGATGGAGAGAGAAAGCAAGGGCTATCTGAAGTTAGAGAAGTCAATGTTCATACCGCTGGGGTGTAAACTACCCAAGCGAAATATGAGGTGCTGCTCCTCCAATTTGCGCTGGGCCTCACTCTGACAATGGAGGAGGCCCAGGACAGAAAGGTCAGAGTGGGAATGGGAGGGGGAGTTGAAGTGCTGGGCCACGGGGAGATCAGCTTGGTTAAGACGGACTGAGCGGAGGTGTTCAGCGAAAGGATCGCCAATCCTGCCCTTGGGCTCACCGATGTAGAGAAATTTGCATCAATGTCCCATAACTCGGCACCATGACTCTCATCGTTAAGCCATCTAATAGTTCTTATTCTTTAGCCCTTCTCAATAGACCGATTGTTTTTGCTTACCCCTCAAGATAGACCTAGTGCCTTTGGCCTTGGCATTGGTTATTCATCTTCATCAAGCCTCCATGCTAAATGCTTCCTCACTGATGGTTTGTTCCATTTTTGTCTTTCCCATTCATACTTCAGTCCTTTGAAAGGAAACCCCTCACATTCTATGGTGTGTGGTGTGACAGTGGGCTGTAACCACGAAACTGACATCTGGTACTTAGGCTCACTTTTCCTCACATCACTGCACCTCCCATGATTTTCCACAACTCTATGGCTTATGCAGTAAAGTTCCAAACAGAATTTCAAACAGTAGTGAACAGAAACAATTAAACACCTTAGATTGAAACTGAGCGCAGGATTAAATAATTGCCCTTGATTGATAGAAAAATAAGCAGAGACCAGTCTCTTTCGCTCAACAGGATCATCCACAAGGTTTTCTTTGGGCTGCAGTTAGCAACTATTAACCTATGTGGTGTGGCGGCGCCTATCGGCAGCGGCTCGTCTACAGTCCGTCTGTCTTTTTAAAAAATTTATTGTCTTGTTAAATGTATGTCTTGAGTCTAGTTTTTATTATTTTTCTTTAGCTGTGAATATGTGGGGGGTGGGGGCGAGGGGGGGAAAACCGTTAGTCTCTTCCCCGTTCGGGGACCCGACTATTTCCCATTGGGCCTAACGTCGTGAAGCCGGCGGCAGCCTCCGGCCGGGACCAACCTGACAGCTCCAGTCGCGGAGCCTGCGGACCAGACATCGCGGAGCTGGCCTTCTTCGGAGCGTGGAGAACTGTGGTGGCGCGCAGCTGCGACCCGACTTCGGAGCTCCGGAGGCTCCGGCCACGGGCCGAGTGGTCGGTAACATCTGGAGCTCGCAGGTCCTTGGTGGGAGACCGCTTTTCGGAGCTCCTGCAACGGCAACGTCTCCCGCTGGAATCGCGGGGTTTAAAGGACGGAGCGGGACCTAACATCACCCGGCGCGGCTTAAACGGCCAGAGGACTTACCATCGCCTGCCGGGGGCTTTAACATCGGGAGCCCCAGTTCGCCTCAACGCTGCCGTTGGACTGCTGGACCGCGGGAGAAGAACAAAGGGAAGAGATAAGACTTTGCCTTCCATCACAGTGAGGTGGTGTTGGAGATTCACTGTGATGGATGTTTATGTAAACTGTGTTAAGTGTGGGTCTTGGCTTTTTTTGTAATGTAAGATTGTAGAAAAGGCAATTTCGTTCAAACCAAGCTGTTTGAATGACAATAAAAGGCATTCTATTCTATTCTATTCACACCCAAAACATGCGAGAAGATAGTTTAATGTCCCATCCAAAGGGAACTGAAGGTTGATGCATCTCATGGTGTGAGTCTAAGTTAAGCATGTTGGCTTGATCTGAGGAAATGACCTTCTAACTCAGTACCACCCACTGAACTGATCAACATTAGATGTTTGACACTAACATCACCTCCAAACTCATCATCAGCTTTGTGTTCTATGAAATTCGGCACGTGACTGAAAATTCATAAGAATTTTTTACAAATGTACTGTAGAAAGTATCCTGACTGATGGCATCTGGTATGGCGATTCCAATGCTCAGGATCGCAAGAGTTGTAAACGCTGCCCTGTCCATCACAGGCACTGCCCTCCCCACTGTCAAAAGCATCCATGAAGCATTGCCTCATGGCAGAGTCATCTATCATCTAGAATCTATGATTGAATCTGAATCTGAATCTGAATCATCTATGATCTACCATCTAGAATAGTGAAAGGCTTGGATAGAATGGATGTGGAGAGGATGTTTCCACTAGTGGGAGTCTAGGACCAGACGTCATAGCCTCAGAATTAAAAGACGTTCTTTTAGGAAGGAGATGAGGAGGAATTTCTTTATTTAGAAGGTGGTGAATCTGTGGAATTCTTTGTTACGGATGGCTGCAGAGGCCAAGTCAATGGATATATTTAAGGCAGAGATAGATAGATTCTTGATTCGTACAGGTGTCAGAGGTTAAGGGGAGAAGGCAGGAGAATGAGGTTAGGAGGGAGAGACAGATCAGTCATGATTGAATGGCAGAGTACACTTGATGGGTCGAATGGCCTGATTCTACTCCTATTTCTTATGACATGAATCCACACAATCTGGGCCATGCCCCTTTCTCAGTGCTACCACTGGGCAGGAAGTATAGAAGCATGAAGCCCCCCCCCCCCCCCCCCCCCCCCCCCCCCACTACTCGATCTAGGAACAGTTAAGGGCCTGTCCCATTTGCGCGTCATTTACGCGACATCATTTACTCGTCACAACGCACAACGCGAGCATGGCGTGCATGACGTGCACATAGCGCATGGTGAGGCGTTGTGGCATATGCAATGATGCACGGTAGTGCGCGGCACCCCAGGATTTTGGGAAGCTCAAAATCCTCGCGCGCCACCTGCGAAACGCACAAATAACGCCCAAGTGACAGGCCCTTTACTTTCCTACATCCCACAACAATGGAACACTAGGGATGTGTTTTTTTCTAATCGTTTTTAACACAAATGTTTCTTTTTCTTCATACTGTCTTGCAGAAAATTATGTGCAATTTATTATAATTTATGTTTTTGTGTGTTTATCTGAGTCTATAAGTCTGTAATTATGCTGCAAGCAAGATTTCCATTGTGCTTGTACCTCATGGTGTTTGTGCATATGGCGGTAAACGGCACTTGTGACTTGACTTGAACCAAGACTGAACCAAAGATGCAGCCAAACTAGTTACAATACAATACAATACAATACAATTTATTGTCATTTGAGCCTCAGTGAGGCTCAAACGAAATTCTGTTTCCACTGTGGACCCACTGTGATGGAAGGCAAAGTCTTTTCTCTCCCCTGTTCTCCATGTCTCTCCCGATGTCCAAGCCCCAGGCGGGCGATGATAAGTCCCACGGCCATTTTAGGCCGTGCCGGGCGATTTACGGCCCCGCTCCCGGTCTAAATGTCACAAAGTTGGAGCCCCCGGCGGGCGCTGGAATGTCCCACGGCCATGAAGCCATGCTGGGCGATGTACGACCCCGCTCCAGGTCGTTCCAACCCCGCGACACGGGCTGAAGAAGTCGCGTTGCGGGAGCTCCGGGAAGCGGTCTCTCTCTCCCCCCGGACCCGCGAGCTCCCGATGTCCCGACAGTCCACCGGACCTGCGGCTGCGGTGCTGGAGCCTCCGAGCCCCAGGAGTCGAGTCGCAGCAGCGAGTCACCACCGCTCCCCATGCTCCGAGGCCGGCCAGCCCCACGATGGTGAGTAGTCCGCAGCTCCGCAGTCTCCCGAGCCCCCGGGTCGTTCAGGTTGGAGGCCGCTCCACGGTGCTAGGCCCCAACGACAACGGAGACCCGACAGGGAAAAGGTCGGGTCTCCCGGACAGGGAAGAGATTTTAAACGGTTTCCCCCGCCCCCCACATATCTATCTATCTATCTATCTTATCTTATCTTATTAATATATAAAACTCTCGTGCCGTCCGTCCGGCTGCCGTCCGGCTGCCGTCCGTCCGCTTGTCTGCCTTTTGATTCGTTCCCATCGTGTGATGTCACAATGCCCATTGCTCGCAGTAGTCCAATCGGGATGGATTCATTTACATATGCCTTTGCACCAGCCCCAGCCCCAGCCCCTGGTGACCGTGTCATCATGTGATGTCACAATGCCCAATGCCCAAAGACATTTTTGCCATAGAGGGAGTACAGAGAAGGTTCACCAGACTGATTCCTGGGATGTCAGAACTTTCATATGAAGAAAGACTGGATAGACTCGGCTTGTACTCGCTAGAATTTAGATGATTGAGGGGTGATCTTATAGAATCTTATGTTTCTATGTTTCCCTCTCCTCACCCCTCTCCCTCTCCCACCCATCCCTCTCTCCCCCACCCCGTTCACTCTCTACCCCACCCCCTTCCATCTCCCCCCGCCCCCATCCCCTATCCCTCTGTCCCTCTTCCACCACTCCCCCTACCCCTCCCACCCCACGCTTCCACTTCTCTCCCCCTTCTCCCTCCACTCTCCCTCCCCACTCTTTCTACCCTCTCACCCCACACCTCTCCCCCTCCCTCCCTCCTCCCCTCCCTCCCCATCCCTCCCCTTCCACACATCTCTCTCCCCATCCCCATCTCTCACCCCCTACCCCGCTCTCCTTTCCCTCCCAAATCTGCACCTTTCCTCCTCCTCCTCTCCCCTCCCTCCCCTCTTCTCACCCCGCCTCCCCCCACCTGTGTGTTTGGGGGGTGGTTAATGTGAGTGTGATGCCGCAGCCCCCCCTCCCCCGCAAACGCCGTTGGGGAAACAAACCCAACGGGTCTGCACTTGGTCTAGTACACATTTAAAACCAGTATTAAAAAACACCAACACTACATTTAACTAGACACAAAATTAAAAAAAGACAGACAGGCTGTAGGGGCCGCTGCAACGGGTGAGTCGCGCCGCCAACTATGCAGACCCACGTTTGAGAGGCTAATTACACTCTAAACCTCATGGTATCGTGGGCCAGACTGGGCTATCTCTGAAGAAGTCTGAAGAAGAGTCTTGACCCAAAAATCACCCATTCCTCTCTCCAGAGATGCTGCCTGTGCCAGCATTTACCCCAGCATTTTATTTGTATCTTTAGTTGCTCTATGATGATTCTTGCAAACAGAGGATCCATGATTTCTCGTGATCAGATAAGCTGGCTTCTGCATGTTGATTTTACCATTAATGATTTTACCATTGCCTGTCACAGTACAGTCCCATCAGCAAAACACGTCTTCATGTTCATGGCTGTGTTAGAATCACTCTTTCCATTACAACAAGGCTCAACATCAGGAACGGCCAGTTGATACATATGAACAGAGTATCACAGGCTTCCATGAAACAAGAGCACCCTCAAGAAAGATGGGCATTAAGAGAGAAAAATCAGTGGATTTGGACTTGGCTTGCCAACCATGGACTCCTCCCACTTGTACTTACCTGGTGTGGGAGCTGAGCTCCCTCTGCACTGGGAGTCTCGGTGGCAAGGCTGGGTGGCGATGAGCCTTGGTGGGCAAGCCAGTGAAGTCCTACCCCCACATTAAAAGCCCAACAGCCTTTAACAAAGGCAAAAGGAAAGGGAGCGGGGTGGGAAACCTGCAAAGCCATTTCACAGTTTTTTAAATATCTCCAATACTCACAGACATTTAAAAACTATAAAAGGAGTGTAATTGCTAAGAATTTTTTTTTTAAAGTAAAGTTCATTCAAAAACATAAACAAATTACAAACCTATAAAAATATTGAAGTTCATAATCTACTGTTCTCCAGACTAAGAAGTCCCATTAAGATGCTCTTACCCAAGGTCTAACTGCTGAGGAATTCCAGACAGGGTGTTATCTCCATGTGGAGTGTAGGAATAGGATGGAATAAGAAATGAGCAGCACTTGTTCCTCTGTCAGTCCTGAATGTGGGAACAGTTAGATGCTGGCAGCTCCCAGCATTTACTGAATAAAAACTGGCACCTTTCCTGCTGCCAGTAGAAAGGACGGACTTCTGAGAGATTAGGGACTGTGCCACTTTACAATTGCGTGGCGTGCCAGGATTTAAGTAAACAGACCTACAAACACCAACCGCAAGTCACTGTGAAATGTGACAGTCTAAACTCAAAGAAGTAGCAATGCCTAGAAACCGGAACCATTGGTTCAAATATAATTTACACACAAAAGTGGCTTTGCATGTCAGATCTAATCATATCCCTGTACCTTAACACCCTTCAGGTGATTAGACTGATCTAACATGTCTATTTGTTTTTTTTTGGCTCGTTCACTGATATCATCTCATGCTACAGCAGCAATTATATATTATCAAACACAATTGGTGCATTAAGGTGCAACCCATGAACTGTCCATTAGGTACCAAAGTACAAGGAACAGGTCCTGCAGCAAAGGGACATATAAAACATAGAAACATAGAAAATAGGTGCAGGAGTAGGCCATTCGGCCCTTCGAGCCTGCACCACCATTCAGTATGATCATGGCTGATCATCCAACTCAGTATCCTGTACCTGCCTTCTCTCCATACCCCCTGATCCCTTTAGCCACAAGGGCCACATCTAACTCACTCTTAAATATAGCTAACGAACTGGCCTCAACTACCTTCTGTGGCAGAGAATTCCACAGATTCACCACTCTCTGTGAAAAATGAATCAAAAGGTTCTCCAGATGACCTTGTGCTCCATTCAAGTTCCTGCTAGACGCATCTCCCATTGCTTGGTGAACTTGCGGAAACGTTGTTGTGAGTTCCTTCAAAGAATGTGACATTGAATGTACTAATTGCTGCAACATGTGCCGACCCATCAGCCTGCAACTTGCAGTGATGTGGAGTCAAACCATGTACGTTAGACGATACGACAAAACTTTATTTATCCCAGGCGGGAAATTTATCTGCCAACAGTCATAAAACACAAGATACATGAACCATTAAATTAAAGTGACAAGTGGAAAGGATTGGGGATGTGCAAAGATTAGGGGAGGGGCGGGGAGTCAGTCTACCCCACGACAGAAGGGGTGTACATAATACATTTATGTACGATATTTAAACGGTCGTGGTTACGGAACATAATGATGTAATGTGTACACATAGAGTGTGTTGCATTACCTTGAATTATGACTAAAATTAACATGCAGTTGTTGTTCAGAGTCTCTGGATGTCCTGTTGTTATCACTATAGTTGGTCTTACTAGCACTGCCAGTACAGTCCAATGTCCACTCCAGAATACATCACACACAAATCATGTTTTAGCAATAAATCAAGGCAACCAGCATGTGTCACTTTTCATATCTTTCTCCCAATGTTGTGAATGTTTGGGATGTCCAAGTGGGAATGCAGTGCACACACAATAGTCAGCACACGTTTTGTGCATGAAGAGGGAGTAAATTACAATTACTTGGCAATAGTGAAGCATGAAAAGCTAATGCAAGTTTACGTCTGCAAATTATTTACATTCCCACTGCTTTTAGATTGTGCAATTGGAGCTGAGCTTTTGACAGTTCTTTGATGTTCTTGTAGATGTTCTTTCATAACCAGCTGATAGCAGTTCAAAGCGTGCACAATCAAATAAAATCAAATAGAACAAGTTGTCCTACAACTTTAGGATGTGCACGCCATACGCAATAAGAAGAAGATGGACAATTAGCTCTAACGTTACCTTCAACTGGAAAGATCATTGTATTGAAAAACAGCATGGGCCTACAAGGCAGTACAAAAGCAGGTTGGAGAACTGGGAAGGGGAGGGATGGAGAGAGGGGGAAACCAAGGGTTACTTAGCCCTTGCTTTCCCCCTCTCTCCATCCCTCCTCCTTCCCAGTTCTCCGACCAGTCTGACTGTGTCTGAATACGTTTTATCTCTGTTGCTTTGTTCTCCCAGCTAACAATGATCTATTCTTAATTTTACTTGAACTTCATCCCCTTTGTCCTGGTTTCACACCTTAAATTTCCTTATCTATGTAGTTCCCTTTCCCCTGACATCAGTCTGAAGAAGGATTTTGACCCAAAACATCACCCATTTCTTCTCACCAGAGATGCTGCCAGTGCCGATGAGTTGCATTTTATGTCTATCTTCGGATTAAACAAGCATCTGCAGTTCCTTACTACACATAAATGCAGGTTAACTCAGTGACTGGATAAACCTGGACACACCATGTGTGCATCACTAGGGGCAGCAGAGCAGTTGCTACGGATCTTCCATCAGATCATTGTTACTGTGTACATCCTCACATCCCATCAGTACCTCACTAAATACAGAAAAAATGGAATGGTCAACGCTTACAAAGGAAGACATCCTAGCCTATTATGCCCATACAGATAAATCCTTAAGCAATATTCATCTACCTAAAGATGCAACAATATGTAGTGATGTTAATTGTAAAGATATGAAGCTTAGGAGAGATATCTGCTCCATGTATAATGATATAGTAAGTGCCTTATATGTAGGCAGTAAGCCCTACTGCAAGCATAAAAATAAGACACATAACATCAGGCCTGGCTGGAATAAGTATGTAGCTAAGTATCATACTGAAGCCCGTGAAGCCACCAAATCATGGGCTATGGCAGGTAGACCCAGACAGGGGCCTGTGTTTGAGCACAAGAAGTTCACTAATGCAAGGTATAAGTATGCTGTTCGCTTCATCTGTAAAAATGAGCAAGCTATGAGGGCTGATTCCATGGCTAAGAAGCTGCTAAGTAACAATGCTACAGATTTTTGGAAGGGAGTGAGAGCTCTTAGCAGTTGCAAAACATCTCTACCATGCACTGTAGATGGAATCTCCGGAACAGCTAATATCGCGGAGTTATGGCGACAACATTATAATACTTTATTCAACTGTGTCCAAGGTGATTTGTATAGGGTGGACAATATTGAGAGTAATGACTCGATGGTGATTATGTCACATGAGGTGCATCATGCCATGAACAAGCTGTCCAACAACAAAGCAAGTGGTTTGGATCATATCTCTGCTGAATATCTTAAGTATGCGAGTATGAGGATAGCTCCTCTGCTTGCTATTTGTTTTACTGGCTTTATGATTCATGGCTTGTTACCAGACTCAATGTTGTCTGTCCTGTTAGTGCCGGTCATTAAGGACAAAGCTGGTAAAGTAGGCAGCCTAAATAATTACAGGACCATAGCTTTAGCCAGCATATTGTCAAACGTTTTAGAAAGAGTTCTGCTGGATAGAATAAATGTGTTTGTTAACTCCACAGATAACCAGTTTGGCTTTAAAGCTAAACATGGCACTGACATGCATATATGGCCTAAAGGAGATTGTAAACAAATATAGAGGCAAAAACTCTTCAATCCTTATGTGCATTATTGATGCTTCCAAAGCCTTTGACCGTGTTAATCACAGAAAGCTGTTTGGTAAAATGAGTCAAAGAGGGGTGCCTGAATACATTGTGAGAATTCTGGCCTACCGGTATGCCCACCAGACTATGCAAATAAAATGGGGCAATAGGGTCTCAGCCCCATTTGGGGTTAGCAAAGGTGTTAGACAAGGGGGAATTTTGTCCCCAGTCCTTTTTAATATATATATTGATGATCTGTCTAAACAATTGAAAGCCTGTAATACTGGGTGCGTGATTGGTAATATTTTAGTGAACCATATTATGTATCGTTGTCTCGTTGTAGGACATTGATCATTCTTTTAATCTGGATTTTTAACTTATGTATTGTGTTTTAAAAAAAATATATGAATGATGGTTTTTATAAGTGATATACTAAGATTTTATATGTATTTTATGATATTTAATATGCAATGCATTTTTTATGTAATGTTGCCCCTTGTCTGGACCTCGAGTCCGTAATAAAGTGTATTATTATTATTATTATTATAAAGTGAGATAGAATCTGTGGATGTCTGGACATTTTCTTTGTTATCTCACTAGCTCTAGACTGTGCCAAATGACACGTTGTAAATACCAGAGCCGGTGTCGGCTGGTCCATGGCCATCATGCTCACTCATCCCAAATGGTTGAAGAACTTGGTAACAAAATACGGATGAGCTGAATGGGTTGAGGAGGCATCCGCAGGCATTCCCAGGAATCCTATCTGTCCTTGGATCCTCCAGCTGCCAGCGTTAGCAACTTAAGATTCAGCCCACACACGCTACGTCACAGAAATAAGGTGTTCAGTCCGTGCTGCACTTCATGCTTCTCAAAACATACCACCTCCCCATTTTAACCTATCTCACAACCTTTGTTCCATCTTCCCAATGCACAACCTTTGAATCCAGATTACCCTTAGTGCATTAGTGTTTGCTCTTGCCTCGGTCTCCAGATCTGTGTGTTTCCTTGTCTCACAATGCTTTTCTTCACATACTTTTCTCCAGTTCCCCTATTGGATTTAGTTGTGAACATCCACGGACGATGCGGTCTCCCAGGTCTTGCACACCGCTCTCTCCCATCTGGACAGCCAGAAGGGGGGCTACGTGAGGATGCTCTTCATAGACTACAGTTCAGCCTTCAACACGATAGTCCCCACCAGACTGGCCGGGAAGCTAATGGAATTGGGGCTCAACACCTCCCTGTGTGCCTGGGTCCTGGACTTTCTCACCGCCAGGCCCCAGGTAGTCAAGATGGGAGGGAATACATCAAAGTCCCTTACCCTGAGCACAGGATCGCCCCAGGGTTGCGTCCTCAGCCCCCTATTGTACTCCCTGTACACACATGACTGTGTGGCTAGGTTCAGCTCCAACTCAATAATTAAGTTTGCTGATGACACTGTGGTGGTGGGCCTGATCTCAGACAATGACGAGAAGGCCTACCGGGAGGAGGTGGCTGATCTAGCACTGGTGCCAGGATAACAGCCTCCTCTTGAACATCAAAAAAGCGAAGGAGCTGATCATGGACTTTAGGAGGGCACATCATCCGAGGACATACACTCCATTGAGGATAAATGGGGATCCTGTGGATAGGGTGAACTGTTTTAAATATCTGGGAGTCCACATCTCCGAGGATATGACATGGGCATCACACGCCTCAGCACTCGTGAGTAAGGCAAGGCAGCGCCTTTACCACCTCAGGCAATTGAGGAAATTCAGAGTTTCTCCGAGGATCCTCCAGTGCTTCTACGCAGCGGCGGTGGAAAGCATCTTGTCCGGGAACATTACCATCTGGTTTGGGAATTGCTCTGCCAAGGACAAGAAGGCTCTGCAGAGAGTAGTGCGTTCGGCCAAACGCACTATGGGAACTTCACTCGCCCCCCTGCAGGAACTATACATCAGGAGGTGCAACTCCAGAGCCAACAATATCATGAGAGACCCCTTCCACCCCTGCAACGGACTGTTCCAGCTGCTACGGTCAGGCAAACGCCTCCATTGCCAAGCGGTGAGAATGGAGAGGTTGAGAAGGAGTTTCTTCCCAGAGGCCATTCGGACTGTAAACGCCTATCTCACCAGGGACTAACTCTACTGAACGTTTTTCCTTCCATTATTTATTATGTAAAAGAATATGTGTGTTATGATTGTGTTTATAGTTTGTTTGGTTGTTTGGTTGTTTGTCTTTTTGCACAAAAGTCCGCGAGCATTGCCACTTTCATTTCACTGCACATCTCGTATGTGTATGTGACAAATAAACTTGACTTGACTGAAAGCTATGTATTTATTAGTGACTGTCTTATATTCATTATGTTATTCTCTCTAAGATGCTTTCCCACATACAAATTTAAATTCCCAATGCATCCTTGCGTTTATTATCTTTGACGCTGTGTTGAGGCCAGGGTCACATGCTATCTTCGTAGAGGAATTTCTAGCACTCCAGCCTAACGGATAAAAATGGCTTCCAGGTTGGATTTCCACTGTACTTCCTGTGAATCAGCTCCTGATAAAATTACTGCCATCAAGAAAAAAGCAAGGGAACTATTAATACCAAACGTCCCAGCTGTAAATGTTTAGCCAGTCATTATACGAAGCACATTTAAGAGAGGAAAACCTATCTGAACTAGTCAGTCATACCTTTGAGGGAAGTGAACAGGGTTTCATCCAAATCATAGGTATTCTCAAAGTAATCCAAAATGTCCCTGAAACAGGTAGGTGTAAAACATTAATAATCTAAAGTACCGTGTAGCAGGAATGTTAAACTAACAAAAACATTGGTAACTTCTAATAGATTTTATTTTAAATTCAATATTATTCTAATTCATCGGTAGAATATAGCATTAGAACAAGCCCTGTAACATCAGGAAAAGACAACAGCAGAATCCACAGGAGTAATTGTTCGTATACTGTACTAGACACACATTCTAGTCACAATACACTGCTCTCTACACAATAGGCCAGATACATAAGGCAACACAGATATCAGTACACTTACTTCTTTGTGCAGTTGGAAAGATCACAAGGTTTAAGAGAGGTCAAACAAAACTTTCCAGTAAGAACAGACTTCATTTTTAGATGTCCTCTCAGTAGAGCTGCCTTTCAGCACAGTGTAGGATGAGCTTTTATAACGAATGTGATAGAGGAGGTCCTATACTTTATGTGTGAACATCCAGAGTAGTGTGTAAATAATTGGATGGCATCCAGCAATGATTTGGCAATACCACGCCTGCCTCTGATATACTTCCTTACGCTAACTCCCATTAACCCCTGATGGGCTGTCATTAAAGAGAAGGGAAAACAGCAATTGTCTCATGCTCTCTCTCGCACAGATTCTTTCTATTTTACTCTGGAATGATCAATCTCAGGACTGGGGAGAAGCAGAGTGTTGAGCAATGTGGTAAGGGGAATGCACACAAGGTGGAAGGATGGGAATAAATCAATTTCAGAGATAGACACAAAAAGCTGGAGTTACTCAGCGGGACAGAGAAGGAATGGGTGACGTTTCGAGTTGAGACACTATCTTCAGACTGGTTAGAGATAAGGGAAACAAGAGATATAGACGGTGATGTGGAGTGGTAAAGAAGAATGAATGAAAGATATGCAAAAACGTAATGATGATAAAGGAAACAGGCCATTGTTAGCTGTTTGTTGGGTGAAAATGAGAAGTTAGTGTGACTTAGGTGGGGGAGGGATAGAGAGAGAGAGAGAGAGAGAGGGAATGCCGAGGCAACCTGAAGTGAGAGAAATCAATATTCATACCACATCTTGAACAACGGATACAGTAGATGAGGTTGGAGGAGGTGCAAGTGAACCTCTTCCTAACTTGAAATGACTGTTGGGGTCCCTGGACAGAGTTGTGGGAGGAGGTATAGTGACAGGCGTTGCATCTTCTGCGATTGCAGGGGAAGGTACCGGGGGAGGGGTTGTTTGGGTGGGAAGGGATGAATGAACCAGGGAGTTGTGGAGGGAACGGTCTCTGCGGAAGGTGGAAAGGGGTGGAGATGGGAAAATGTGGCTCGTGGTGGGATCCCGTTGGAGGTGGCGGAAATTTCGAAAGATTATGTGTTGTATGCGACGGCTGATGGGGTGGAAGGTAAGGACTAGGGGGACTGTCTCTGTTGCCACTAGGGGGAGGGGGGGCAAGGGCAGAGCTGCGGTTACCGAGGAGACACAAGTGAGGGCCTCAACTATGATGGGAGAGGGGAACCCCCGTTTCCTAAGAATTAGGACATCTCGGATGATCTAGTATGGAACACCTCATTTTGGGCGCAGATGCAGCATAGACAGAGGAATTGGGAGTAGGGGATAGAGTCTTTGCTGGAAGCAGGGTGGGAAGAAGTGTAGTCGTAGAAGTGTAGAAGTGTAGTCGAGATAGTTGTGGGAATCAGTGGGTTTGTAATAGACGTGAGATTAAGAAAGGGGAGGGATACAAAACTGGACCCAGACACAAAATTAATAATACTTGGAATATCAGAACAAAGCTTAACACTCACAACAAACCAAAGAAATTTCCTCAATTACAGTATAATAACCGGAAAAAAATTAATATTAAAATTTTGGAAAGGCCCTACAACCCCCACAATTAAAATGTGGATTACAGAAATGTCGGAGACCCTATACTTAGAAAGAATTAGACTTGTCTTAATGGGCAAACAAGATCTCTTCCATAAAATTTGGGCTCCATTCATTAACTATCTGAAGGGATAGATTGGCACAGCACGAGGACCCAGCTGAAACTTGAACTCAGGAATAGATGAAAAACTATACTTTATAACCTACGAACCTATCTCCATTGATGTATTACAGGTAACCCATTCCACCTCCCTTGTTTTTCTGTTGTGTTTTTTTTTGCTTTCTTTTTTATTTGTAACTTTCTACCCTCTCTTTTTCCCTTTCTATAAAAAATAAAAACACTAGAAGCAGAAGTAATTGATAATGGAAAATTTTAATAATGTATGACTGATGTATATGAAAAGTTTTTTTACTATAATATGTAACTACATTTTATAATATGTCTACTTCTAATTAATAAATTTAAAAAAAAAATAAATAAAAAAAGAAAAAAAAAGAAAGGGGAGGGAGATGTTGGAGATGGTCCAAGTAAATTTGAGTGCAGTCGAAAATTGGTGGTGAAGTGGATGAAGTCCATGAGTTCTGCATGGGTGCAGGAGGTAGCAGGAGGTAGGGATTGTTCAACGTACCCTACAAAGAGGCAAGCATAGCTGGAGCACATGCTGGTGCCCATAGCTACGCCTTGGACTTCGGGGAAGTGGGAGCAGTCAAAGGAGAAGTTGTTGAGGGTGAGGACCAGCTCTGCTAGGTGGAGTAGAGTGTTAGTAGAGGGAAATTGGATGGTTCTGCGGTCAAGGAAGAAACGGGGGGCGTTAAGGTCTTCCTGGTGGGGGATGGAGGTGTAGAATGACTGAACGTCCATAGTAACGAAGAGGGAGTGGGGGCGAGGGAAGCGCAAGTCAAGTCAAGTCAAGTCAAGTCAAGTCAAGTCACTTTTATTTCTATAGAACATTTAAAAAACAACTCTCATTGACCAAAGTGGGTGGAGGTACTTACATTATACAACAGCGGGCCAGGCAACATCTCTGGAGAACAGGGTCAAGCGACATTTCCGGGTTGGGACCCTTCTTCAGACTCAGCGAGTTATTTTGGGCAGGAGATGCGGATGGTGATTCTGACTTACGTAAAATCTAACTTAAGTAAGGTTCACGAAAAATAACACTTACGCCAGTTGGGGCGGTGCCTGTATACCGACCAATCACTAAAACTGCATTTAGTTCAGCAAGTCCATGAAAAGAAGCAAGCCTAGCATTAGGATTTAAATTTGGAGGAATAGAACCAAAAGTTGGGAGGTGAGGCTGACGTTGTAACAACTCAGTTAGAAAAGGCATTGGTGCACAGTGTGCAGTGCAGGTCACCATATTATGCTGGCAGCACACTACAGAGGATGCTGAGAAGATTTACAAGGATGACAACAGAAATGGGAGTAACATATTTTAGGATAGAATTAGGATGGGGTCTATTTTCTCTTGGGGGGGGGAAACTGAGATGACCAATTTGCGGTCCTTGAGATTCAGATGGAGTGGATGGAGAGAACCCATTCATTTGTTGAGAAGGTCATTACCGGACACCAACAACATAAAATTGCTACCAGGAAAACTAATCCAAGACCATTCCCACAAGGAATGCCTGAAGAGATAATATGAATGAGCCGCAGGGAAAAGCTGACCGCATCGTGTCTTTCAGTCTTTTTCCCAGGACAGGGAAATCAAGAACTAAAGGGAATAGGTTTAAGGTGAGAGAGAAAAGATTTTATAGGATCTTGAGGGGTAACATTTTTCACATAGAGGGTGGTTTCCATGTTAAACATAAGTTAAACTAATCTTCTCTGCCTACATGTGGTCCGTATCTCTCCATTATTTCAAGGAGTGGTATAAGGAATGAGCTGCCAGAGGAAGTACTTGAGGCATGTACAATAACAACATATAAAAGACATTTGAACTGGCAATGGATAGAAAAGATATAAAAGGATATGGGATAAATGAGGGCAAATGGGACTAGTTTAGAATGGACACCTTGATCGGCATTGACGAGTTAGGCTGAAGGGCCTGTTTCCATGCTGTATGACTACATAAGTATCATGGGGAAACATAAGCTGTGACGAAAAGATCACAGTCGATAGGAAACGATGCATCTACAGATAAAATATTACGCAACCAAATGACCAAGTCAAAATACAGTTTCTCTTTCATTAATTTCATTAATTAAGAATTAAGGGACAGAAGTTTAGGGGTAACATGAGGGGAGAACTTCTTTACTCAGAGAGTGGTAGCTGTGTGGAATGAGCTTCCAGTGAAGGTGGTGGAGGCAGGTTCGATTTTACCATTTAAAAATAAATTGGATAGTTATATGGACGGGAAAGGAATGGAGGGTTATGGTCTGAGTGCAGGTAGATGGGACTAGGGGAGAATACGTGTTCGGCACGGACTAGAAGGGCCGAGATGGCCTGTTTCCGTGCTGTAATTGTTATATGGTTATATGGTTATATGGTTAATTCATTTTTAAGGATATGGTTATCACTGTCAAGGGAGCAGCCAGCATTTGTTATCCATCCAAACTGCTACATAAGGTCATAAGGTCATAAGTGATAGGAACAGAATGAGGCCAAGTTTACTCTGCCAATCAATCATGGCTGATCCATATCTCCCTCCTTATCCCATTCTCCTGCCTTCTCCTCGCACCCCCTTACACCATTGTCTATCAATGTTATTGTGGACGGCGTTCCAGGATTTAAACACAGCAATAATGGAGGAATGGCAAGCTATTTCTTCCTCAGGACAATGTGTGACACTGAGGGGAACCTGCAGGAGGTGGCGTTTCCACATCTACCGCTCTTAAAAACAAAACTGGTCGAAATAAGTCAGACAGTATTGTGGAAAGAGAATGTTTGTTAGGATGATTCTGACAACGGAAATTGAATCTGAAACATTAACTGTGTTTCTCTTTCTACAGATGCAGACTGACATGTTGACTATTTGCAGTTTTTTTCTGTTTTATTTAATATTTTCAACATCTGTAATTGTTTTGATTTTCACAACTGCTGCACATGTATTCCCTATCTTCCAACCTGCCTCGTTGCAGACATTGGTCTTTTTCTCTGGAACTGGAACGCTACAATGCTTATATTCTGCACTCTGGTGTTCTTCTCTTTGTGTTACCTGTTATATTTGTGTAAGACTTGATTGAAATCATTCAATATGATACGATACAACTTTATTTATCCCAGAGATAAATTGGTCTGCCAACAGTCAAAAGCTACAGTTACAAGGCATTGAAAATATCATCACTATAATAATAATACAATTTAAGAGACCAGTTATTGCACAGCCCATATGTAACAAACATGGAATTAAATTATTGAGGAAAATTCCAGGATGAGGGATGTGCAAAGATGGGGTGCGGGGGGTGTAGGGGGGTGGGAGAGGGGGGGTGAGTCTTCCCATGACAGAAGGGACAGGAGTTGTACAGTTTGACAGCCACAGGGAAGAAGGATCTCCTGTGGCGTTCTGTTTTACATTTTGGTGGGACCTGTCTGTTGCTGAAGGTGCTCCTCAGGTTGACCACTGTGTCATGGAGGGAGTGAGCTGTATTGTCCAAGATGCTCTGCAGTTTGAGGAGCATCCTCCCCTCCAAGACCACCTCCCATGAATCCAACTCTGCCCCCAGGATGAAGCCAGCCTTCCTGACGAGCTTGTTGATTCTGTTGCCGTCCAGGGCCTTCGCCCTGCTGCCCCAGCACACAACAGTGTAGAAGATGGCATTGGCCACCACTGATTGATAGAACATCTGCTTAAGAAAGAATTGCAGATGCTGGAAAAATCAAAGGTAGACAAAAATGCTGGAGAAACTCAGCGGATGTGGCAGCATCTATGGAGCGAAGGAATAGGTGACATTTTGGGTCGAGACCCTTCTTCAGACTGAAATGTCTGATAGAACATCTGCAGCATCTTACTGCAGATGTTGAAAGAGCAGAGACTCCTTAGAAAGAACAGATGGCTCTGTCCTTTCTTGTACAATGCCTCAGCGTGTTATATGTGTAGTATGATCTGATTTAGATAGTACACAAACAAAGCTTTCCACTGTACCTTGGTTCTTGTGACAATGACAGACTAATATCAGTGTAGTTGTTCCAGTTGAATTTACAGTCAGTGCTGACACCATCCATGAATGTGATGGTGACGTCTGGCTGACAGTAATGACATTGACCATTACGACTATTCCGGGCACCACCAGCACTGGCTGGTGTTGGCTAGGTGTTGGCTCCGTCTTTTTCTGAATTTCAGATTATTAACAGATTTTAAATTCCACAGGCACCATGATGTGATGGAACTCATCACTTTGATAGGTCAATTTTCTGGCACACTAGGCAGTGTCTCCCAAACCTGTGACTTCCATCATCAAAGAGGACAAAATGAAGGATGCACACTGCAGATCCATGCCTTGGAAAGATGTATCATCCCTCTGTTGTCAATATCCTCAGACTCACAAGCGAGTTGTGGTATCGGAGGAACTTCATCACCTTGTAAGTTGGTCGCTCCTCACCACTGTAATGACAATAATTACTAACAGCCATTTGATGTGCCAGCCACATTTCTTTCTGAACACGAATAAAACGAGTACAAGTGAACACACTGATGGGAGGATAAATGTCAAAGGTCAAGGACATCTGTCATTCAAACATTTTGCACTAACCTGACGTCTTTTATCGTTTGTTGGTAAAACAGTTGTAACCCTATTTGCGGTACGAACAAAAACATGCTCAGCACTATACCACTCTCAGCATGCTAGTTAATCAGTAAACTACTCACGGTCAAAAACCTATTCAAAATTCTCCGGAGTAAAATAAAGTCTTGCGAGTTGCTGGGAACATACATTACATTTACATTACATTAAAGTGACTTTCAATCCAACCGAGGTTGCGTGGTGACATCTGCATTTTGCAGTGTTGCTCAAGGGTAAGCTGGGCAGATGAGCAGATCTCTCCCAGCAAGAAAGAAAGAACACAATACACAACAGAAATTAAACATAAAATATAAAACATCCACCATGGTGGGACCAGCACTTCCCGCTGAGATGGAAGGCACCAAAGTTCAGTCAGTCTTCCTCGTTCTGTGGATCTAATTAATTTGTAAAACTAGTGTGGTTTAGTGCTGACACTTGATATTGTTAATCCTCCCTCTGGAATGCATATGATCTTCAGGAATTGTCCACTCCCTGCTTTTGTGCTTGACTTGGGCACGTTGACTTTGAAGCCAGTACATATCCCATCATATTCAGCTAACGTATAAACCGTGGATCTCAAAAGCTTGAAACACTGATATCTGAATTGAAGAATGATGCTTTGGAGATGATTTTTAAAACTTTTATTCAAATCGCACTGACTTTAGAAAATATATCTATTACAATCACCAAGAGTTCACCACACCAGCTACTTCCCCTAAGAAAAGTGAGTGGATAAGGACACTTACAGTTCAAGGAGACAGGTCTTTACTTCATTCAGGGTGGGGTTTTCTTTCCACAGCTGCTGCCTGACCTTTTGAGTGGATTTTCAATATTTTTAGCTCTCAGTTAATTAGTCATAGTCACAGTCATACATCATGAAAAGAGACCATTCAGCCCAACTCAGCCCAACTTGCCCATGCAAACCAAAATGCCCCATGTACACTTAGCCTATCTGCCTGCGTTTGGCGCATATCCCTCTAAACTTCTCTTATCTATGTACCTGTGCAACTGTCTTTTAAATGTTTTTTAATGCCTCATTTAATGTCTTTAAATGTCTTTTTAAATGCCTCATTTGGCAGTTATACCCACTACCCTTTATGTAAAAAGGTTACCCCTCAGGTTCCTATTAAATCTTTCCTCTTTCATGTTAAACCTGTGTCCTCTGATTCTTGAGTTCCCTACTCTGGGTAAAACACTGTGCATTTATCCTATATATTCCCCATGATCATACACCTCTGTAAGATTACCTCTCAGTCACTTGTATTCCAAGTAAAAAAGTCCAAGTCTGCCCAACCTCTCCCTATAGCTCAGGCCCTCAAGACCAGGCAACATCTTTGTAAATTTTCTCTGTACTCTTTGTAGCAACATCCACTCTATAGCAGGGTGACCGGAACTGAATACAATACTACAAATCTGGCCTCACTAGCGTCTTGTACGACTATAACATGACAAAGATGCGGCAAAGTAGATTTGATTATTGAGAACATTTTTGTGGGTCGGATTTTATGCAGTGTTGAAGCTAATATAATTAAAGATGATAAATGGTAATTGGCCAGGTATTTGACTCAGGGAAAAAAAGTGCCCCACTTCTTCCAGGATCTAATGAGATAAACTTAATTTGATTTAATGACATGACCTTACTTCAATCTTGTCTTCATCTGAACATTTTCCTGACACAGTGTGTTGGGAATTGCAGTAACCGCCACAGACTTTCAATGTGTGTGGGTGCATTTTGTTGTATGTTCAAAGAAAAGCAAACCTTTGTTTTATTTGCTCCTTAAGTGACAAAGCTTGTTATACAGATGATGCAGATATCACTGTAAACTTACAATCAGCTTTTACACGTGTGCAAATTCAGCATCACCTGCATGGAAAATAGTTTAACAGATTATTATTTATGATCATGATTACATTACACTGAGAAATGTTATTACAGGTCCACAACCGATTTAGAGATAATTAGAGATGTTTACTAGAGTGAGCCTTTTCACCATGACTTGATGCAGTCATCATTGTGGTAAAATCAGCACCATAGCAATATTCAATATAATGAATTATTTTAATGCGTACATAAGAAACCAGCTGCATTGTCATAATTGCGGGGTTGTGGAGAAGAGAGAAGGAAACTAGAGGACATGACTCTCAGTCTGAAGAAGGGTGTCAACCTGAAATGCCACCCATTCCTTCTCTCCAGAGATGCTGCCTGTCCCGCTGAGTTACTCCAGCATTTTGTGTCTATCTTAGAGGACATAAAGTTCTGTTTGTTTTTTAAATTCATTTTCTGGGATCATGGCATTGTTGGCAAGGCCAGCATTCATTAGCCATCCCCAAAGCCCTTGGTGATGCGATGCTTTCTCGAACTGTTGCGGTCCTTCTGATAAAAGTGCTCCATCAGCAATGGTGGGCAGAGTGTTTCACGATTGTATAACCCAGCAACTTTGACTGGCCAACAATCTATTTCCAAGTCGTGATGGAGGGGAACCTGCAAGTGGTGACATTACCAGATGCCTTCTGTCATTGTTGATGTGGTAGAGCCCCTGGGTTTGGGGGGTGCTGTTCAAAGGGCCTTATTAAGTAACTGCAGCGCATTTCACAAAACGTGACACAATGCGGCCAGTTGTTGAGGGATGAATGTTTGGAGTGGTGGATGGAGGGCTTATCAAGCCGGCTGGTTTGACCCAGGTGGTGATGAGTTTCTTTAAAGTTGCCGCTAGGTGGAGAGGAATTTATTACGTTCTTACATGTGTCTTGTAAATGGCTTTGAGAAGCCAGGAGGTGAGTAAGTCACCACAGGATACCCAGCTTCTGACCTGCTTTTGTAGCTACAGTTTATATAGATATATATTACTATTCTGGTTGAGATTCCGATCAATTGCATCCCCATGGAAGTTAATGGAGAAGGAATCTGTGATTGTACTGCCATTGAATGTCAATGAGCGATGGTTAGACTCCCATGTTTGGGGTGATCATTTCCAGGCACTTTTACGGCACTATTTTATTTTCCACTTATTCGTCCACCCTTGGACTTTGATGAAGTCTAGTTGCCCACAGGCACGGATTGCTTAATCTCCTGCATAATTGTAAATGGATAGAACAGTATGTAACCATCTTACCTCCTTTTGATGAAAGAAGGGTCATTGATTAATGATCTGAAGGTCGGGCCTAGGATATGCAATGATGTCAAGGAACTATAGTGGTGGTCCTCCAATAACCAGAGCGATCTGCCTTTGTGTAAGTTATCTAACCAATGGTGTTTCCCCATAGTGCCTATTGACCAGCGAACTCAGATGCCACACTTGGTCAGATGCTATTCCCCATAGTGCCTATTGACCAGCGAACTCAGATGCCACACTTGGTCAGATGCCATCTTGATGCCAATGGAAGTCACTCTTTCCTTATCTCCCAAATTCATTTGTTGGTCCAGGTTTGCACCACGGCTGTGAAGAAGTCTACAGTCAAGTAATGATTCACTTAGGCATTCCCTGCTTCAGTGAGCAGGTTACTGGCAACACTGCTGACGATAGTCTCCATCATTTTGCTGGCTGGTGGCAAATATATTGATTAGCTAGATTTGTTCTGCTTTTTGTAAACTGTACAAACCGGTCATTTGTCGCATGGCCGGAATCGTGTGTATGTATTGGAACAGCTTGTTCTGGGACACAGGATTTAATCACCATGTTGCGTGGACCCGTGTCCAATGCTGTATCCATTGCTTTCAGCTGTTTCATAACATCATTTGGAGTGAATCCAATTGGCTGCAGATAGTGGATTGCAGAGGGAAGTCGAGGTGCACCATCTATTTGGCATTTCTGACTGCACATGGTTGCAAATGCTTTACCCATTTCTTTAGCACTTCCAAACAGGTTCCTATCGTGTCCGAGGTTGGGGATATTTTTGGAGCCATCTCCTCTCGTCACTATGTAGGAAGGAAGCGCAGATGCTGGCTTACACCGAAGATAGACACAAAATGCTGGAGTAACTCAGTGGGCCAGGCAGCATCTCTGGAGAGAAGGAATGGGTGTAGTTTTAGTTTTAGAGATACAGTGCGGAAACAGGCCCTTCAGCCCACCGGGTCCGCGCCGACCAGTGATTCCCGCACACTAACACTATCCGACACCCACTAGGGACAATATATATTTTTTACATTTACACCAAGCCAATTAACCTACAAACCTGTATGTCTTTGGAGTGTGGCAGGAAACCAAAGATCTTGGAGAAAACCCACACAGGTCACGGGGAGATCGTACGAACTCCGTACAGACAGCACCCGTAGTCGGGATCGAACCCGGGTCTCCGGCGTTGCATTTGCTGTAAGGCAGCAACTCTACAGTTGCACCACCATGCCGCCCGTCTTTAGTCTGGAGAAGGGTCTCAACCTGAAATGTCACTCATTCCTTCTCTCCAGAGAAGCTGCCCGTCCCGCTGAGTTACACGAGAATTATATGTCTATCTTCGGTGTAAAGCAGCATCTGCGGTTCCTTGCTCCACACCGACAAACATACTTGCTCCACCTCCTCAGATGCCTGAAAAGCCTTTGTGGTCTTTGTGCTTTGTTTCACCAGCAGCGAGCTCCTTTCACCGGGCAGCATCTGGAAACACAGTTAATTTCTCTACACCATGTTGAAACTGCTGTAGTGATGAAAGGACCGGTAAAACCAATTACCTGCAGGGGTTGGAAACCTGAAATAAGAAAGGAAATGCTCAGCCGATCCGGCAGCATTTATGGGATGTGAACAAAAGTTGGGAGGTCATATAATTGTTGTATAAGGCGTTGGTGAGGCAACATTTAGAAAATTATGTTCAGTTTTGGTCATCATGTCATCGCAAGAATGTTGTCAAGCTGAAAAGGGTGGAGAGAGGATTTATGAGGGTGTTGCCAGGAATCGGGGGCATGAGCAATAGGCCAGTTTAGACCAGCATCTGCTGTTCCTTCCTACACATTTCATCTGAGAAGGAGTGTGAAATCTGATAAGGAGAGTGTTAGCCAAAGATCCTATAGCGGAGAGATCTTTGGTGTTAGCTGCAGTGTGAAACCTGACATTCAGGAGGGACATGAAACATTCCTGCAATAACAATGCTGTCATGGCTACCACAGCTGTTTTGTTTTTGTTCAAATGAAACGCTTGAGGCAACCCAAGTTCTCCTCGTCTCCTCGATGAGTTCTGCCACACCCTCTCTTGTCGTTCCCCCTCTGTAATTCCTCCTGCCGTCCAACCCAACAATCAGCCAACAATGAATCATTCCACGTTTTCCTAGATCATCGTCTGCTTTGATCGGTCCTTTTCACATCTTAAATTCACGTACCCTTTCATATCTCTAGTTTCCCTCTCCCCTGACTCTCAGTCTGAAGAAGGGTCTCGATACAAAATGTCACCCATTCCTTCTCTCCACAGATGCTGCCTGTTCCGCTGAGTTACTCCAGCATTTTGTGTCTATCCACAATTTACTGGAAAGGTTTGAAGTGGTCACTCTGCTGGCACCACTTGGATTTTTGAGCGTAATTTTATTCTGGTTGGTAGAACAAAAAAACAAAATTACATATGTCCCAGATAGAACAATGAAATTATTACTTGCAGCAGCACAACAGAATATGTAAACATAGTACTCTGTAAATAATATAATAAATGATTTAAAAAAGTTTAGTGTGTGCATATACATGAACACACACACACGCACACTCACACATAAATATATGCACACACACACACACACATATATATATGCACACACACATATACTATACAAGCACACACACATATATAAATATATATATATATTTAAAAATATATCTATATCTACACACACACACACACACACACACACACACACACACACACACATACACACACACACACACACACACACACACACACACACACACACATATAAAGATGAACAAACAATTATAGTGCAAAAGACAAAACCAATGCCCTCATGACCATAGTTTGGATCTTATTTGGAGGCTGTAGTGTTTACTAGCCTAATGTAAATGTCAGAGAGGGCATTATCTACTGAGGGGGGAGGTGAAGGGACAGGTCATGTTTGGTACAACTGGGAGATGCTCAGGATTCTAACCCAGACTAACGGACAGAGACTTCTGATTTCTGTGCAGTGATATAATATCATCTAGAGTCATAGAGGTTCAGTTAAGTTCAATTCAGTTCCTAGCAAGTATGTTAGCATGTCATTGGCGTTTACAAATGAGGCCATGACTGCAATCTTCATAATGAAAACGTCATCAACCCAGGCAAATAGGAATAAGTACCAGAAATTCCCATAGTATGCATTTCACCCAAATTTTTATTTACAAACTTTAGCTTAACAAATCTTCTCTTGTAATGCATGCATTTCATCAAGGGCAATCTATTAAAAAAATCAAGATAGCTGGCATGTGGAAAGAGAAAAACGTGTGCTTTTTATACTGTGTTTTGATTAATATTACGGATGTGATGTAGGGCATGGAAGCTCTATGCCGTCAGTGGAGCACCTTAAATGTTAATTATAATAATCTGGTTTCAATGTCCTCTTACTCCCGATGGGTAGAGTTCATTGTAAACCGATGCCCCAAGAACATCAATTCTCCAGAAACCAGCACCCAACATTTGAAAATGTATTGAAAATTCCATACAAAAACACCATTCTATCTTCCTAAGTGCTCCTTGGCAACTAATTTTGTAACATCCAGCAATTCATTTAAACATTGTCAAGAGGTAACACGGCCCACTGATATTTTTTGTGCCACCTTAGAGCGCACGAGGGGAAAACAGTCATTTGCACAAAGTAACTTGTTCTTCATTAACCAAGTCAGCCGGGAATATAAATTAGATGATGAATTCAACTAAAGCATCGCAATACATTAATTAAAATAGCAACAAACAGAGGACTGCCCATTTCCTCTGACTTCTGATTGTTGTTAATGGAAATGCGCACACAGAATCTTAACAATATCGGTGTCTCAGGGGGTACTGAACGAGCCTGTGCTGTAGTGAAATCTAAATGTTCAATAGACTATTTGTTGACAATGACCATCATGGGAAACATATACCCTTAAACTGTCATCCTCTGTCAATTAATTTTGTTTCGATAACATAGACAATGAAGAAATAAAGGTCACCTACATCTAACTTTACTACATGGCTCATAATGACACTCGACTGGGGAAATCAGTTGTTGACATCCTGTCTCCTCTGCTTCCACATTCCCTATGTCGACAGAACTTCCACTTCAAAAGTTGCCTAGTTGGATCGTTGGACAGTGATTGACAAATGAAATTGGACAAGCTCACTGACCTTCACCTCAAGTGGGCATACCAAGGACAGGGAGAGCGTTCTTTCTGTTGTCGGAGCAAGATCAGCTCGAGGCTTATTTATGTTCATAAGTGATAGGAGCACAATTAGGCCATTCGGCCCATTAAGTCTACTCCACCATTCAATCATGGCTGATCCATCTTTCCCTCTTAACCCCATTCTCCTGCCTTCTCCCCATAACCCCAAACCCTCGTACTAATCAAGAATCAATCTATCTCTGCTTTAAAAATATCCATAGCCTTCTGTGGCAATGAATTCCACAGATTTACCACCTTCTGACTAAAGAAATTCCTCCTCATTTCCTTCCTAAAGGAACGTCCTTTAATTCTGAAGCTATGACCTCTGGTCTTGGACTCTCCCTCTAGTGGAAACATCCTCTCCACATCCACTATATTAAGGTCTTTCACTATTTGGTAAGTTTCAATGAGGTCCTTCCTCATCCTTCTAAACTCCAGCGAGTACAGGCTCAGTGTCGTGAAACACTCATCATAGTAAACCCACTCATTCCTGGGAAGTATGCTGATGTTGAACCATGCAGATTGAAGGATCCAAAGTAAATATTGCCATCCCTTGGCATTAGCAACGGGTGTAGACCTCATATGCACTGACAATAATACTCTGCCAGGGTCTTGTGCAAGAGCAATGATCCTTGCTGGATGTTGGACAAGGTCTGAATCAGGCTCACCAGCCCAAACTAATAACTATACACAAGGAATGGCCATTTGAGTTGGGTACCAGAGAACACACTGTGTGTACAGTATTTAATTCTCACAATTCTGCTGGGCATTTTAAAAAGCGATTTATATGTTTGCCAATAATGGCTGTCCCATTGGCTCAATAATTGTCGACCACAATCGAACAAGATCAAATAAGGAGATATTAAGGGAGGTGCTTGGCCATAGTGAGGTTTAAAGACTCATATTTCACAAGTAAATTATAACTAAGATTTATTTGAACTGTGTAGAAAGGAACTGCAGATGCTGGTTTAAACCGAAGATAGACATCAAATTCTGGAGTAGTGGTGGACTAGTCTAGTCTGAAGAATGGGCCTTGTTCCAAAAACGTCACCTCTCCACACATGCTGCCTGTCCCGCTGAGTTACTCCAGCATTTTGTGTCTATTTGTACTGATATCCTTTTGCTGTCTTCTCAGACAATTTGAATGAAAATGAATAGTTCAGTCACGTGAAAAAAATTCCAAAGATTTTCAATGTTAAGCTAATACACTAGGTATTTCAGAAAAGTGGGGAAAAAATGCATTTGCAAGCAATCACTTTGAATTGTAATGACTTGTTCTATGAACGTTTTTTTTTTAAATCAATCATTCTTAATTACATTACAAATATTACCTATCAGTCAAATGCTTCAGTCATCTCCTGTTCGAGTGCAAATACTTCAATTACAAAGTGCCTAAGGGAGGAACAGATGCAGAACTGTGTGCTGCTTATGTGAGTGATGTGAAGTGCATCAATACACTTTACATCAAATCCATTGTATGTTTGCAACAAATGTAGAAGAGTTTGCAAATGCCTATTGGAATCACCATTATGCATTTATCAGCATTGCATTTCAAGGAACATTTATTTGATTTGACTTTAGGATTCACTGGCACTTACAGTCTATTGAAGCTGAAGACATTATTTTAATCAGTTACCTTTTCAATCTACACTCTTCATCTGGAATAGGAGAAATCCAATTTAAGACGAGGATTATAAAGCAGGGATGAAAGCTAAAATGCATAGCAATGAAGAGACGCAAATAAAGATTGAGACATTTAGAAGCACGTAATGGGAAAAGGCAACGTTTTTTTCTGCACAATGCAACATATTAATGCAACCAGGAAAGATCATTAAAGTGTGCTTTACAAATGGGCTCAGAGGGGAACTTGATGCGATTCTGTAATTATATGGACTGATTTTATGTTAATGAAGTTCCAGCAGAAGTGTGGCCAGCTGGCACTGCCTATTCAGAAACTATGGATACGTCACACATGAATCCCAGCAGACCGATGAATACCAAATGTGTGGCCAGTGTGTGCTTCAGTATAACTGGGTATTAGGGGTGATAAGTGAGGAGGCAGTTACATGCACCAGAAATCTAAAACAAATATAAATGTTAGACCAGATACTTTCCAGTCATAAAAATCCTTGTGATTTTATTCAGACTCAAAAGCAGGCAAATGTTCCCCATCAGTGATGGTGTCAACCCACTTTCAAAATGCATTTAACTGCCTGGTTACATTAGGGACACTTGCTACAAATAATGCTTGGATTTAATATTTTTAGTCACTCCCCCTTAACTTTGTTTAATAATTTCTAAGATCTGAGGCATGCCTCTATTGCCCATTATTTGATTAAGTGGTAGTATTAACCAATAGTTTTAGTTGAGCTTATAGGACTTGAAATTACAATCCCCACTATAATTGGCACCTTCTTACTATCTTGAGTGGGGGTCGGGGTAAAGGCTTCATTGGGGTCATCAGGTGGGCACCATCCTTTCTTGGTGTTTCGTTGATAGGCCCACGACACCTCCAGGTGCGCTCCCCTCCGTTATGCCCTCTTGCTGGTCATTTTGCTGCCCAGTTGGTGTCCTTCCTCTTCAGCCACAGCCAGTTTCTGGTTCGCTCGGCAGCCTCTGACAGCGACCTGACGGATTGCCGGAAGGCCTGTCCTCGAACTCCATTCCCCTCAGGAGTCTGGTTGTTTAATATAAAGCAAAGGTCAAAGTGTTTCATAACCTCAGAAGATCTCAATGAAGTGACTGGATTATCATTGCCACAAATGTGGTGCACACAGGAAGTCCCCCCCCCCCCCCCACACACACACACACATAACATATAGAAAAACCAACTTCCATGACATTAACTCAGGGCAAATATTGGCCTGATCACTGTACAAAAATCTCTGGTTTCCATATTGGACCATGCAATCTCTAATCTTCATCGGAGATAGATGACAGAAGGAATCAGATCAGCTATAAAATGAAAGTCCACTCAGAACACATCTAATCTAAACCAGACCAAGCGCTTGAACTCATGATCCATCAACATTCCGTCAGATATGGAAGAGTCTCCTTGGCATCCAGTCGGGTGGGCAAGCTCCAGTTTGATCTTTGAAACTCTAGACCCGAGTTTGATGTTTCTCCAGAAAGTTGGTATCTCAGCAATGCATGGAAGTGAAGCATAGCTGATGTGTTAAGCCCTGTGGTTGGGCGTAAATCCACAACGTACTGCGTAGACAGGAACTGCAGATGCTGGTTTACATCGAAGCTAGAGTCAAAATGCTGGATTAACTCAGCAGGACAGGCAGCATCTCTGGATAGAAGGAATGGGTGAGGTTTCGGGTCGAGATCCTTCTTCAGATAATTCGCTGAATCCGCAACGTACTGCGGATTACTGCTATTGCGGAGCGGGCGATGCCTTTCCTGGGTCGCCGCGCTGGGACTCCAGTATAGAAACATAGAAATTAGGTGCAGGAGTAGGCCATTCGGCCCTTCGAGCCTGCACCGCCATTCAATATGATCATGGCTGATCATCCAACTCAGTATCCCGTACCTGCCTTCTCTCCATACCCTCTGATCCCCTTAGCCACAAGGGCCACATCTAACTCCCTCTTAAATATAGCCAATGAACTGGCCTCGACTACCCTCTGTGGCAGGGAGTTCCAGAGATTCACCACTCTCTGTGTGAAAAAAGTTCTTCTCATCTCGGTTTTAAAGGATTTCCCCCTTATCCTTAAGCTGTGACCCCTTGTCCTGGACTTCCCCAACATCGGGAGCAATCTTCCTGCATCTAGCCTGTCCAACCCCTTAAGAATTTTGTAAGTTTCTATAAGATCCCCTCTCAATCTCCTAAATTCTAGAGAGTATAAACCAAGTCTATCCAGTCTTTCTTCATAAGACAGTCCTGACATCCCAGGAATCAGTCTGGTGAACCTTCTCTGCACTCCCTCTATGGCAATAATGTCCTTCCTCAGATTTGGAGACCAAAACTGTACGCAATACTCCAGGTGTGGTCTCACCAAGACCCTGTACAACTGCAGTAGAACCTCCCTGCTCCTATACTCAAATCCTTTTGCTATGAAAGCTAACATACCATTCGCTTTCTTCACTGCCTGCTGCACCTGCATGCCCACTTTCAATGACTGGTGTACCATGACACCCAGGTCTCGCTGCATCTCCCCTTTTCCTAGTCGGCCACCATTTAGATAATAGTCTGCTTTCATGTTTTTGCCACCAAAATGGATAACCTCACATTTATGCTTGGTACCGCTGAGGAAAACATCGTGGAGCCGCGGTTCTGCGGAGCGGCCAGCTGCGACGTTGAACTTACATCTCGCCGAGATCACCAGTGTGCGGAGCTCCGTCTGGCGCGGTCTGTTGGCTTAGAAGCCGCAGGCTCCGGTGGGAAGGCGGCCGTTCCTGGCACCCCAAGCCGCTGGGGGTTCTCCCGACGCCGGAGTACCATCACCAGGCAAGAACATCGGGCGCTGTGGCGGCGACTGTGGAGGCCTCAATAGGCCCGACTATGGGTGGACAAGAGGATGGGGACTGGACTTTGTGCCTTCCCCCACAGTGGGAATCACTGTGGGGGGATGTTTTGGTGTTGAATTTCTTTATGAATACTGTGTTGTATTTTTATTAGTGTGCTGCAAGGACATCAGAATTTCCCCTGAATAAGGGGATTAATAAAGTATTTATCTATCTATCTATTTATCTATTTACCCCGAGAGCTGAGTGTAGTGATCGTCACGGCTGTTTACATCCCTCCCGATGCTAATATCAGTATTGCTCTCGGCTACTTACTAGCCATTGTAAACAAACAGCAGCGAGCCCATCCTGACGGTGCACCCATCATAGCAGGGGATTTTAACCAAACATGTTTTAAAACAGTATTCCCCAACTTCTACCAGCATGTGAACTGTGCAACAAGGGGAAAAATACTGTGCTTTCTTACATTAAAAGCTGCACTGACAACGTCACAGTCAATAAAGGCATCCATGTGTTTCCCAACCAGAAACTCTGGATGACGAGTGAGGTCCAAACACTCCTCAAAACCGCAACACCGCCTTCAGGTCAGGTGGCCAAGCCCGGTACAGTACCACGAGAGCCGACCTGAAGAGAGGTATAAAGGAGGCCATGGTGGCCCACAAGAGGAGGCTCGAGGACCACCTGTCACCCAACGACTCACGGAGAGTGTGTCAAGGGTTACAGCACTTAACCAACTATAAAGGCAACACCAACAGCACTGTAAATGCCGACGCGGAGGAGCTTAACCATTTCTTTGCCCGGTTTGAGGTTAACAGGCCAGCTACAGACTCACTGCCTCCAGCCGCCTCTAACACCCACACACTCACACTACAGGAACAGGATGTGAGGCGTGTGCTGACCAACTCGCTGGGGTCTTCACAAAGATATTTAACGTCTCCCTGTGACAAGCGATCATACCACCCTGCTTAAAGTCAGCCACTACATTCTTATTCCCAAAAAGCCAGTCCCTGAGGACCTGAATGACTACAGACCGATTGCACTTACACCAGTGAAGTGCTTTGAGAAACTAGTCCTGCATCACATCAGAACCAGCCTACCTCCCTCCTTCGACCCACATCAGTTTACCTACAGAGATCCACTGAGGACGCCATCGCCATAGCAACTCACACCGCACTGACCCACTTGGAACACCGGGAAAACTACGTGAGGATGTTATTCATTGATTATCGCTCAGCATTCAATACTATCATTCCAGACATTTTAATCAGCAAACTGCTTGACCTAGGCTTCTCCTCCCCCATCTGCACATGGATCAAAGACTTTCCCACAAACCGCCCACAGAGAGTTAAAACCGGCCCCGCATCTCCTCCTCCATCACACTAAGCACTGGTGCACCTCAAGGCTGCGTGCCGAGTCCACTCCTTTACTCCTTATACACACATGACTGTACACCCGCCCACCATTATTAGATTTGCTGACGACACAACTGTGGTCGGTCACATCTCAGGGGGGGATGAGTCAGCGTACAGGGACGAGATACAGCCACTGTCAGAGTGGTGGTCAGTAAATAACCTGACATTGAACACCACAAAGACAAAGGAGCTGATACTGGACTTCAGGAGGAAACGGGACAGAGACCCGGCCCCGCTCTGCATAAATGGGGCATGTGTGGGAAGGATGCAGCCGTTCAAATTCCTAGGAGCCCTCATATCCAAGGACCTCACCTGGTCGGCCAACACCACTGCAACGGTCAAGAGAGCACAACAGAGACTCCACTTCCTGAGAGTGCTCAGGAGGAACAACACCAAGAAGAAGCTGCTGGTGGCCCTTCTACCGGGCGACCATTGAGAGTCTACTGTGGTATAGTGTGGTATACAGGCTGCTCTGCTGCAGACAAGAAAGCGCTCCAGAGAGTGGTAAAAACAGCAGAGAGAATCACCGGCTGCCCACTGCCCACTCTGGAGGACATTGCCACCTCACGCTACCTCAGCAGAGCCACTAACATCATCAAAGACTCCACACACCCCGGTTTGAACTGTTGCCCTCTGGCAGGCGTTACAGGTCAGCCAAAACACGCACCTCCAGACTCAGAGACAGTTTCTTCCCCAAAGCAATCTTCACACTCAATATGAAAAAACACTGAGTATTATTCATGCTGCACTCTTCCATGCTGCTACCCACCTCACACTTTACTATCACCATGTGCAATACTGATTATTTATTTATCTTGATACCTAGTTTATAACATTGTTTTTTAATTGTGTCCTGTGTTTTTATGTTTGTATATTATGCACCGATCGAATGGCAATAATAATTTTGTTGTATGCAGTGCTTACAACGACAAATAAAGGCATTCATTCATTCCTGCTCCTATTTTCCTGTGCTTCTTGGGGCAATCAATGTGGTTGATTATACACAAATAAGGTTACGTTAATTACTGAGGGCAGAATAGACAAAGGGCAGTGGTAGAGGAAGCGAGGGAGAGAAACCAACACAAAGGACAATGAAATGATTAAGAAGCAAACATTTCATTAAGGCCCATGTGTAGATAAAGTACTTTTCCTCAGTTAATTAACCAACAAAAGTTTCTGACAGAAACCAATCTATTTTGATAGCAAAAATTATTCTTTAATGATACAATAATATGCTATGTGATCACCAATGTGATTTGTAATTTATAACAAATTATGGAAGGTTACAAATCTGTCCGATGGGAATTCCATCTGATTGCCTACTCAAGACTGATCTGCTCTAAGATAGAGGCTTCTACAGAAGGTACTCAACAGCACCTTGTTCCTTAGCAATATTTTGAATGGCAATAATTTAGTTTTCATGTGAGCTGGTGTTAAATGCTACGTACGTCAGCGTCACAGGGCTTAGTGCTTTTGGTATGCAAACCAAAATTCATCTCAGGCAATGCTAATCCCACAACAAAATACCACACCAGCAGAGTTGTTCTCAAAACCATATCATTTAAGCTCAAAGGCAGTACATTTTTCACAGCACAATCTTTTATTTTAATAAAGCTTTGTAATGGCCATGAATTTGAAGATATTGCAAGTATTAGAATATTCTTAAAGCACATTAGGGTAAAGCAGCATATTGTTTGTTCTACTGTGAGAACTGTACGATTAATTTTATCAGAATTTAAATGGATGGGATTTGCATAATCTTACATGCAAATTCTCTCTTTAAGGCTCTCCGTTATAATGGCACAGAAAGGTACAGCATTCATTTGGTAATAAGCATGACTTCAAAATTAATGTCCATTCTGTTTAAAGCAATGCTGCAGAAATATTGTATAACAAGCTCAGAGACGTGTCTGCAGGAGTCAATATGCTATTTTTGACAGTGCCCTTCAAGCTAAGATATCAGTCTTTGACAATTTTTAACTTTGAGGGAAAATTGAGATACGTCTCCAAATGCAAGGATCTCTAGCTTAGTTCCAAGGGCTGAAAATCTTCTCCAATAAATGGTTTAAAGTAGCAAAGTTGAGGTGTTACAGCTGTTAATAAGTCTCATGGTTGTTTGTTTCCGATTAACGGGTAACTAAGGGAGGTAGTGGTGAATGTACATCAAGGAGTGTGAGAGATGTCACTGTTCATGTGGATTCTCAGCAGTTCCGCTATATCCTTGTGTCCAGCCTGCATAGCGATATCCAGAGCAGTGCTGTCATCCTGCAGGGCAAAGAAGAGAGAAAGATGCGGAGTATGAAACACTGAACGTGATAAGCTAATCATCAACCATGTTTTGTCAAAGGCCACTGTCCGTGCTGAACTAGTCTCTCTCTACCTATGTTGGAAAGATCTGCAGATGCTGGTTTAAATCGAAGGTAGACACAAAATGCTGGAGTAACTCAGCGGGACAGGCAGCATCTCTGGAGAGAAGGAATGGGTGACGTTTCGGGTCGAGACCCCTCTTCACCTACTATCTACCTCTCTGGTGACCCTCAGACTATCCTTGATGGTTCGGCCCGAAACGTCGCCTATTTCCTTCGCTCCATAGATGCTGCTGCACCCGCTGAGTTTCCCCAGCAATTTTGTGTACCTTGATGGAACTTTGCTGGCTTTACCTTGCACTAAACGTAATTCCCTTACCATGCCACGCAAATGGCTCGATTGTAATCATGTATTGTCTTTCTGCTGACTGGTTAGCACGCAACAAAAGCTTTTCACTGTACCTCGGGACACGTGACAATAAATTAAACTGAAACTGATGCTCCAAGGGCTTTAATGTCACAACACAGTGAACAAGTTTCAGATCCACACCGACCATTCTTCCTACATGTGATGTCCACGGCTTCAAACCACACTGCAGCAGATAATTATCAAAAGATGCCAAAGCTTACTTCCAAAGGCAAGAGAAAATACAACTGAGGGAGGGATGGTTTTGTTACCAATTCAATTCAATTTTATTAGCATCATTTTATTTTGATTCCCAAAAAACTGACATCGCTTTCCTTTCAAGACAGATTTTGTATTTCAAATAGAGAATAAAATGCCACTTTGATTACAGAATGTGCAACAAAATAGGGTCTTCCATGGGCCTCAGAGAAGGATGAGGCAGATGGTAAATAGCTCTGCCTGAATCCGGAGAAGCTAATAAGAGTCTCATTGTATGCCACCGACAGCCGTCTCAGAATTAACGGAGATGTTTGCAATAATCTCTATAATTAGTTTAGTCAGCTGCTAACAACCATAACAATCCTCCCCTGGAATAACCTTTCAGTGGCAGTTAACATGATATATTGGAGCATGCTAATTGCCAATCAATGTATTCAAAAGTCACTAGCAAATGTATTGAAAAAATGCAAATTATATTTAAAATGTGCTTATGGCAAATCTTTAAGCAAATCAAGATGAACAATGCAACAGAGCACCACTCTGTTTCGGTGACATTATCAAGTACTCTCAGGTCAATGTACCATTGTTTTCTCTGGACCATCGGAGACTGAGGGGGTGCCTGATAGAACAATATAAAATTACCAGAGCATAGATAGGACAGGCAGTCAAAACCTTGCGCCCAGAATGAGAATATCAAAGACTAGAGGGCATAGTTTTAAGGTGAGAGGGGCAAAGCTCAAAGAAGGCGTGCAGGCAGAGAAAATTACTTTAACTTGGCATCATGTTTGGCACAGACATTGTGGGCCTAAGGGCCTGTTCCTGTGCTGCATTGTTCTAGGTTGACAGCAGAGCAGAAGCTCTCTGCTTGATAATGTAATTCAGCCCAAACCTCAGGTGCACAACTCATGTCACCACTACACCATGTCCCAAGTTCCCACACCAGATGCTTGTGTGGCCTCTTTGAAACAACCAGATTGGCTCACACTGTTAAATAATCATGTACTGTGAGCCTGGACCATGACAGGCTACGGAAATAGGCAGAGTGGGGGACAGATTAATATTGTGCCTTTCAAGAACTGTGAAGTTTCAACTATAGGCACAAAATGCTGGAGTAACTCAGCGGGACAGGCAGCATCGTTCGAGAGAAGGAACGGGACAAATAAGTACTTTTAAAAAGTAGTCACCTCTGTGATGTAGGTGAGCTGGCCATGAGAAATGGATGAAGATGTGGAGAATGGACAAACCAGGAGGTCTAGAACTACGGTGTACTCACTTTATCGGTTAGTGCAGAGTTACATCCAGGCTGAGCCAAAAGGAGTTTAACTATCTCCACATGACCATTCTCACTTGCACACATCAGGGCTGTTGATCCATCAGTATCTTGAATGTTCACGTTGGCCCCGCTGGAGAGGAGAGCTGTGACCATATCTGTCCTTTCGTGACTGACTGCCAGCATTAATGCAGTCTGCCCTGCCTGCAGAAAGTAATCACGTTTGATTGTTATTACTTTTAGAAGTTAAACTTTGAGCATTAATTCAAATGGTTATATTACACCCGTGCTTGAGGCATGTACCTTGAGAAGTCTGTAGGAAGGAACTGCAGATGCCGGCTTAAACCAAAGAAGATAAACACAAAAATCTGGAGTAACTCAGCGGGTCAGGCAGCATCTCTGGAGAAAAGGAATAGGTGACATTTCTGGTCGAGACCCTTCTTCAGAACCGAAACGTCACCTATTCCTTTTCTCCAGAGATGCTGTCTGACCCGCTGAGTTACTCCAGCTTTTTGTGTCTAACCCTTGAGAAGTCTATTGAGTTTCAGCCTGGGATAACAAAGAACATGATGAAGCCAAAGCCATCTACTCTGGAGGGAAAATAATGTGAATTTCTCAGCAGTTCAACCTTTCCATAACATAGCCAATTTAATACACTTATACTGAATGCATCGGCCACTTTTTTATCAACATCATACCCACCGTAATCTCTACATCAATCTATTACAGTCATGTACAGTGAAAAGCTTTTTGATGTGTGCTATCCAGTCAAAAAAAAGACTATATGTGATGATCATCAAGCCACCCATAGTATGCAGGTAAAGGAAAAAAATATATAACATTTATAGCAAGATAAAGTCTGAAAGAGAATTTTCAATTAATTATTCTTTCACCCTTATTCTTTGTGAAACTGAATTGTCATAACTCGAACAGCAAAATCATTGCCATCTGAGAAGATTCCCTAGATGCCTTAAGACGTTATTACGTATATTATTTTGTCGGAGCTATAAAAATAAAAATAAAGGAATGGCCTTTAATGAGAGCCACTAAACACAACTTCTAAACTACGCATAAAACAGAAGGTACAGGAAATACTCAGCAGGTCAGGCAGCATCAGTGAAGATAGCAAAAATGTTAATGCTTCAACTCGGTGACCTTGCATCAGAACTGAAGAGATGAAGGGTCTCGACCTGAAACCTCACCCATTCCTTCTCTCCAGAGATGCTGCCTGTCCCGAAGAGTTACTCCAGCATTTTGTGTCTGCCTTAGATGTAATCTACTTTGTTGCCAAATTTCTACAGGTGTAATGGTTAAACTAAAACCAATAGGATTTTCTAAAAAGGTTTATATTTCTGACTCATCTGCTCAGCTTTCACTCATAACTAGCCTCCCGACTAGAATTGCAGATATTTATATCCCAGAGGGAAGTGATTGAGCCTAATTTGTTTCTGCCATGTTCTATGAAACTTCTCTTTCCAAAACTACAAAGGATTCTGAGCGCATTATTCCATCTGGTCAGACATTTCCGGCACTAACATAACAACTTTAAAAAAGTAAAGACTCCCCTTTATTTGTTTGAAAAGATTTAAAGATTTCTACAATGAATTCCAATGAATTGGCTTGGACTTGAAATGCTACATCTGTTTGTCTCAAATCCATAGATTGTTCTCATTTGCTAGTGTTTCCAACATTTTCTGTTTTTATTTCAGATTTCTAACATCTACAATTTCCGCTGTATGGGAAATGGTTTCCCACTATTTACTTGAAGGCCCAACACTTCCTATCTCCCATTGAAATCAATGTCCTCTCATGTATCATCTTTTGGGCTGAAAATAAAAAGGCCTGTCCCATTTAGGCAATTTTTTCGCCGACTTCTGGTGACCGTCACAGTCGTAGCAGGTCGCCAAAAAAGCGGTGACTGGACCCCCCCCATGACAATGTCTACGATAACCTACCACCTAGTCGACGCCAAGCTAGGGCAAGCTACCGACAAGCGGCAACCCAATTGTCGCAACTTAGGATGTCCACCTACGACTACACCTACAACAACCAACCACCACACAGGCGACAACCTACGACAACTGAAGTCAACCGACGTCCACCCGTGGCAAGCTACGACAAGCAACAACTCTGTCGGCGACAACTGAAGACAATTCAGTCGCCGATACCTGTTGCCGGTTGACGTAAGTACTCGCTAATGGAATTCACCAAAGTCAGCACCCAGCGACAAACAACGTCACCTGGCGTCAACCTGGCGACAACCTACAACAGGAGAAGACAGGCAACGTCAAGCCCACTGTCGTGGAAAAGTTTTGAACATTTCAAAATCCAGCGGCAACAAGAAAAAAGGTACGACACTTGAGGAGACAACTCACGACAATACAGGCGGCACCCGCGACCATGTGGTGACAGCCTATATTCCGGCTATCGCCGAAAAAATCGCCTAAGTGGGACAGGCCCTTAAAGGCACTTTAACAGAGATACTAATTTATTTACCCCAGTAGTGCAAGGGCCATCTGCAGGGTATGCAAGGTGATCTCACTTAAATAAATGTGTACTCTCACTGTAATTTGTCCAGTGCACCAGGAGTATATAGGGCAGGATTTCTTGGTTAGCTGCCAGAAATGTGTATTGGCTTGACTTCACTATTTCACTTTTTGTTGAATTATGTTTTGCTGAACACCTGCGCTCAGTTCGCCTGTGCTTACCTGATCTCCCGTTTGCTAAACACGTTCACTGCCCCTCCCATTCCCATACTGACCTTTCTGACTTGGGACTCCACCACTGCCAGAGTGAGGCCAAACACAAATTGAAGGAACAGCACCTCATATTTTGCAGACTGAAGGGTCTCGACGTCACCTATTCCTTTGCTCCATAGATGCTGCCTCACCCGAGTTTCTCCAGCATTTTTGTCTAGTTTCACTGTCCTAATTAATTTCACTATTTGTAACCTCGTTGTCAACTTCCTTTCATCCAACAATGACACATTCTACATTTCCTTGATCATTGTCTGCTTGATCTTCCTTTCACACCTAACACGGTCTTTGAACCCTTCCATGTCTCATTTCCACTCCCCTGACTTTCAGTCTAAAGATGCTGCCTGTCCCGCTGAGTTACTCCAACATTTTGTGTCTATCTTCACTATTTAAAGTTGGTTGAAAAATCTGAAACGGGTGAATTTTTGACATCAGGGCTGAGATGAGGCAGGGAACTGCTAACATCCAAGGCACGATGTAATCAGCCTGTGACAGCTGGAAGATCTGGAATGGAAGGGTAAGCTAGAAACCAAACCAAAGAGACCAAGTGAGAATTCAGGCTGCAAAAACTGTTGATTAATCGTATTAAAAAGTCAAATTCCCCAACCGACCTCACTGTGACCTTAGCACAACGAGATGGATCTCTTTCTTTCAACTTCACTTCCTCTGTCACTGTAAAACTATATTCTGCATGGTTTGATTGCATTCATGGATGAATGTATACCCCGGATAGAACAAAAAACAAAGTTTTTCACTGTACACGTGACAATAATAAACCAAATTTAAACAACGAGCCTGTTTCAAGGATTTATCACTTGCTCTCTGGAAAGTTATTTTTGTCGATATGCTTCTGACAATTAATTTTGACTTTTCTTCCTTTCAGGCTTCCTGGACAAGCTGAAACTGAACATCATATAGAGGTGTATAAAATCATGAGAGGAATAAACCGGGTAGATGCACAGAGTCTCTTGCCTAGAGTAGGTGAATCGAGGACCAGAGGACATAGGTTTAAGGTAAAGGGGAAAAGATTTAATTGGAATCTGAGGGGTAACTTTTTCACACAAAGGGTGGTGGGTGTATGGAACAAGCTGCCAGATGAGGTAGTTGTGGCAGGGACTATCCCAACATTTAAGAAACAGTTAGACAGGTACATGGATAGGACAGGTTTGGAGGGATATGGGCCAAATGCAGGCAGGTAGGACTAGTGTAGCTGGGACATGTTGGCCTGTGTGGGTAAATTGGGCCGAAGGGCCTGTTCCCATACTGTATCACTCTATGACTCTATAATGATCTAGGAATACCTCACTACTTTTTTTCAATGTTGGCCTTTTAAGATATCCCCAAACGTGGTTTAATTCACCCAGGACAGTTGTAATGGCTACTATAGTTTCTCCGTCACAACCTTTCATGCTAATTACCCAAACCATTATTTTTGGTTTTTGCCTTTCAGTGAAAGGAAGCAAGGGGAAACAGCCAAGGCATATGAAGTGGATGGTGTTTTGATTCATGGCACCACTTCATCCATTACCTGGCTGGCTTGAATGTTGACATTTCCCAAATGAAGCAGCTGCTTAACCACCGCCACCTCTTCATGTGCTTCAGCAGAAGCCAAGGAAGCCAGCATGGACGCAGTGTACCCCGCCTTGTTCTGATGGTCCACGTTGCACACACCTGGTCGGCAACAATAAGATCAAGATATTCACCAACAACTAAAGCACATTCCTCTTTCAAAGCTGCAATCACAATATTTCAAAGTTTCTATCCCCACCTCTAAATGATGTTAGCTTTATTTATTTTTATTATTACAAAAACGCTGGAGAAACTCAGTGGGTGAGGCAGCATCTGGAGCGAAGGAAATAGGCAACGTTTCGGGTCGAGACCCTTCTTTAGAATTGGTAGCCTTGTACCCAGTGAGAATTAAACCAACGAGCCTGTTTCAAGTTGGGATTCTACATAACATGATGCCTTTCCTCATGATTACAAGCTGAAAGTCTCAGCTGGGGCTGACTGTTGGAACTACCAATTGAACGTTATCCTTATGTGAAATCAAAATATTCCAATGTTATATACATGGCCAAGAAAGAGGTCCTTGATTGATTCAAATCACTGGATCAAGGTTCTTAAATTGCAGCACTTTAGGAATATTAGTACATTTTTTTAACTCTGCACCAAGTTGTCATTTAAGTGGACCATGGATGATCTTAGCTCCATCTATCTACCGTGGTTTCTTAAGCCTTACCTAACAAAAATCTATTAACCTCATTTCCGAATTTCTCCATGGTCCTCACCTCAACGGCACCTTTGGGGAAATGAGTGTTCAAGGTCTCCACCACTATCTCCAAGGAGCCAAATTTTTAGTCATTCTCTAAAAGGTGTTGTTATACTTCAGCCCTTCAAAACAGACGTCTCTTTTGGTACCTGTGTCCAGCAGGAGCCTCACAATGTGGAAGTTGGAGTGTGAGATGCTGTAATGGAGAGCGGTGTTCTGATTGTCATCTGCTAAGTTCACAATGAAGTGAAGTAGTTCTGGTGACACTTCGTGGAGTTTTTCGAGAAAGGCTTGAACTCTGTCAGAAGCTGCAGATTTCTGACTGGAAATCCTAAACCATTCCCACTGAACTGTGGTCAAATTATGCCTCTGCAGAAACAGAGCACAACGAAACATTTATTTAACAAAAAGTAGCTTTCTGTATTATTAAATACTGATCTCATTTTACTGAATTTTCCCCTTCTGTACTAAAGGACTTGATCCATGGCCCACTGGTGAACATTATAAACAGTGGCGGACTGGCCAGGGTGTCAGCTTGACCGATGGCAAGTGGGCCCCTGATGAAGTAGGCCCCCTATATCAAGTGGGCCCCTGACGAAGTGGCCCCTCTTTGTTTCCTGGCAACCAATATTTTTAGACTTAGTCCGCCACTGAATTATAAAGTCTTTCAGTGAGGGTCCTGAGATGGAATGTTTACCTTCATGTCCTGTTGCTGAGACAATGTTCAACATCACATCAGCCTGGTGCTGGGGAAATATTATTATTGCTGGTGATTGCCTTTTTTTTGAAGTGACACTAAATTGAGACCCTATCCCTTCTTTAGGCTTTCCAAAAATCTCCACAACTCTATTTGAAAAAGAGCAAGGTCTTGGCTCGGACTTTACCCATCAAGAATCGAGAGTGGTTTATTGTCATATGCACCGAAATAGAAATTCTTACTTGCAACAGTTTGTAAACACAATACTCGATAATTAATATAATAAACAAACATTAAAAAATATTTAAAAAAAATAAAAACAATATAGTGCACAAACAAAACCCAAAGACCCTAGTGCAACTAAGGCAGTTCTTAGTTCAGAGTTTAATTCGAATTCGTAGTGTTCGGAAGAAGTTGTATCTAAATCTGGATGTGACAGTTTACAGACTCCTTCCTAACTTCTTCCCGATGGCAGGAGTGAAATCAGAACATGGCCAGGGCAGTGATGACCTTTGATGATACTGGCTGGCTTTTTGAGATAGCGTCTCCTATAAATCATTCCCTGGGATCTATCACCTCGATCAGATCTCCTCTCAACCTCTGATGCTTCAAAACCCAATCCAAATTTGTCCAATCTCTCTTAATAGCTAATACCCTCAAATCCAGGCAATATTCTGGTAATCCTCTCTGCACCCTCTCCAAAGCCTCCACATTCTTCCTGTAATGGGGGTGACCTGAACTACCGCAAATGCGGCCTAAACCAAGTTTTATAAAGCTGCAAAACTCCACCTTGACTTCTATACGGTGCCTCAAACACCGAAGGCAAGCATACCATATACCTTCCCTGTCTACTTGCATTGCACTTTCAAGGAGCTTATGGATATAAACCCCAAGATCTTTCTGTACATCAATGGTGTTAAGGGTCTTGCCATTAACATGAATTGTCTTTCCGCTGGCTGGTTAGCACGCAACAAACACTTTTGACTGTACCTCAGTACACGTGACAACAAGCTAAAACTGAACACGAGGCTGGTGTGGGAGAAACGTATCTTGATAACCGTACGATTTACACGATTACAGAAACAGGAAGGGAAAGAAACTGGAGAGATTTATAAAACATTTAAACGCATGGCCATGCTTAAGCAGGAGTCAATATCGGTTAGCGGGCACAGGGGAAGGGGTGAATAGTGTAAGGTGGACCACAGGCCAGGAGGTTTACAGAGAACAACATTACAAGCCAGGGGGAAGAGAATAGTCAGGTTTAAAGACACAAAAGACATTAACAGCTGTAATATAGCAACTTTGCCTAATTCTGTTGGTGGAGTTACCTCCCATGTGGATCATGTGGGGCCTGCAGTAATACCAAGATACATTTGTTGGCAGCCTGGGAAAGCAGATTTACTTCATCTGACAAGTTCCCATTGGAGTTGTCACATACACATATATCAGGAAGTGACGGCTTTCAAATCTCTTCAAAATTCAGTATGAATGCAGCCCCCCCCCCCCCCCCCCCCACACACAATCAAATGATTAAATCATCGTCTTCAACAACCAAGCTCAACCATTTGTAAAACATTTACAGCATCCACCTTTGAACTCTGTGCAAGGTTTTGATTCCAGCTGCTAAAGTTAAACAGGAAAAGTACCATACCATGCCTTTGTCATTTGTGGCTTCCAGCTCACTGAGATGACCCTTCAGGTTTTGACAAGCCAAAATGAGACTAGGGTTCCATTCAAGGCTGCAAGGAACACATAAACTAAATTGTATTAATTATATTTGAATAGGCTCATGATCTGGTAATTTTACATAAAGTAGTGTGCTGGTCTGTCATTCAATGCACCTAATATAAAAGGTTTATCTCGTAACACAATGGACCGGATGAGATACACACAAGTCATTCTGTATAGAATAGAAGGGGCCATTCTGTTGCAAACTCCAGAACCAATTAGTTTAGTTTAGAGGTACAACGCAGAAACAGGCCCCTCGGCCCACCGGGTCTGCACTGACCAGCAATCCCCGCACATTAACACTACCTTACACACTAGGGACAATTTTACATTTACACCAAGCCAATTAATCTACAAACCTGTACGTCTTTGGAGTGTGTGAGGAAACCGAAGATCTTGGAGAAAACCCACGCAGTTCATGGGGAGAACATACAAACTCCATACAGACAGCACCCGTAGTCGGGATCGAACCCGGGTCTCTGGTACTGTAAGGCAATAGCTCTACCACTGTGTCACCCAGTTCAGGTCAGCTATTTCTTTAATGGATTACCATATCATAATTTCCCTAAATTTGTTCTGAACATGCTCAAATCCTCCATTTTGGGAAAATTAAATGTTTATCATTTCCAAGTAAAAGTGTGAGGGTGAGGCAATGGAAGGCATCACACCCTTCGTCAGACTGATTGTAGCAGTGGGCGAGAAAGCTGGGAGAGAGGTAGGAGTGGGTCAAAGCCTGGAAAGTGATCGGCCGATATGGGTAAGGAGGGTAAGGAGGGTGGGGAAGGGGGGGGCGGTTCACCTGATAACAAAAATATCTTGATGTTAGCCTTTAAGATGTTAGTTGAGGTGGCCCGACAGCTTTTGGGGGAGTTAATCATTGTTGCAGACTCTCTCAAACTTTTCAAGTTACCAGTGACACATTCATCACTGACCACCCTCTGGGCAGGAGTTTATGACTCCTTTAGTACTATTATTATTTTATCACTAATAATCCATCTCCCATGGTCTATAACTGGTATGATGTATCACTTCAACTTGGTTATGGCCTGGCTGATAATGTGGAATTTGCAATCAGGACCAGAATGCTGTTCTGGGAAGAGTCATATCAGCATTAAACTAGATTGATTCCAGTAGTGCAGAAACAAGAAACTGCTGACACTGGCTTACAAAAAAAAATAAAAAAGTTCTGGAGTAACTTAGCAGGTCAGGCAACATCTTTGGAGAATATGGATAGGTGATGTTTTGGGTTGGGACCCTTCAGGCAGATTGTGTGTGTGTGTGTGTGTGTAGGGGGGGTAGGTGCGGATGCAGTAGATGAGATTAGAGCAGATGCACACGAACCTCTGTCTCACCTGGATGAAAGTAAGGAACAAGGTACAGAGCCAGGCAGTATGGGAATGGAAAAAGGAGTTAAAATGATGAGCAACTGGGAGATGCAGTATGTGAATGGGAAGGGGAGTCACTATGGGAATGGGAAGAGAAGTCATGCCCTTTATTCTATTTCTTCCCACGTTTACAGGAAACTAGATGGCTTTCATTGTTGGAATGTATACTAGCTACCCACTAGTTGGGAGACTAGTACCCTCACCCTGTGATCATTCGAGTTAATGGATGAAATAAGATGTTGAGATTCAACATGCATCAGATGGACTTAACGTTGGACTAGTACCCGGATTCCAGCCCTATGTCCGTTGCATTTGTCCGTTGCATTTGATTGTTTTCCTCAAATGTTTATTGTTCACACTATCAACAGTCACTGTACCTTTTTGTGCAGTCTTGCATACTTGTGGCTGCAGCATCGCTTGCTGTTGGCTGGATCTCTTCAGGTCCTGCTCGCTCTGATTCTGGACATAGTGCTGCTTTGTTGTCAGCATGTTGCCCTTGGTCTCTTGCGTTGACACCTTCCTTCTCCGATTCGCTCTCTGAGCTTCCTTCCGAGTTGGAATTTTCACTTGATGTGGTTTCGTAACTTAAAAAAATATATATATTTGTTCAACGAACCAGTGCAAATGACATCATTCAGATACATGATCAATTCTGTGCACATCACAGGTTGTCAAAGACCAGAACCTCTTACTTAATGCTTACCCGCCATTCACACCAATGAACTGAAGATTTTTTTTGGCTGGTGAACCATCTGATTTGTTATTTCCACTGCTTTTTTTCATAATAGATTTAAGAGATGTGGATTGAAACGTAGCTATAGATAAAATAAAGAAAACGACAATCACTTGATAATGGCCGCAGTTATGTTTCTCAAACAAATGAATCATTTTACTTGGTCTTCAGGGAGTTAGACCTGCATCACTGATGCACATTTGCAGCTGGCGGTGGGTCCTGTAGTCCAGAGGTTCAGAGGATGATGGTGACGTCTCCACATAATGCACAGTTTCAGTTTCTGAAATACAATACAAACTACTTCAAGATAAATTCAATGGATCCAAAGCCTTTGAGATGCACCAGTCATATTTTTGAACTGCATGCAGACTTTATGAACTGCAGACTTAAGTCCCTGTCCCACTTTCCTGAGTTACTCACGAACTCTCCCGAGTTTTCCCCTTGATTCGAACTCGGAGAATTACGGTAATAGCCGTTCGTAGGTACTCGGGGCTATTTTTTTAAACTTGTGGACATTTTTCAACATGTTGAAAAAACGCCCCGACTTACCTGATGCCCCGAGTTCCCACGGCTGGCATTATGAGCCGCAACGAAACATCTACGGACTCGCTACCGACATTCCCCGAGTTCAAATTAAGGAGAAAACTAAGGAGAGTTCGAGAGTAACTCGGGAAAGTGGGACAGGGCCTTTACCATGTCTGCATTCTAAACTAGTCAAAGATAGAAACAAAATGCTGCAGTAACTCAGCGGGACAGGCACAATCTCTGGCGAGAAGGTGCAGGTGACGTTTTGAGTGGAGACCCTTCCTCAGAGTTCCTTCCCACACTTTCCAGACTTGTCAGCCGGGTAGGAAAATTGCTCTTAAACTACATCGGATCGACAATTTTAAAAAAACATTTTCTTCTTCCTTAGAGACAAGAAGAATGGGTGCAATGACAAGCTTGTATGTTCCTTTGTTCAGGTTCTCACTTTAACTACCCCCTTTAAAGCATTGACCGGATAACTTCATCCGCACTCCTATGTCCTGTTTATCCCTGCTCCACACTCTCTGCAATGTTTTCCTTCTTGGCAGCTCTAAAGTGCTTTTGACCCAAATGGTAACTTGTTTTCACTTTCCACCTTTCTTGCTAATTGTTTCCAGCATTTTCAACTTTTAACTCTCAAGATGAAGTCTATGTTAGTGACGGTTCATAACCAATGGTTTACTCTCACGTGAATCCAAACATTCTTCTCCCCCACGATTAGGAAATCAAGAACGGAAGATATAAGTTTAAGGTGAGAGGAGAAATATTTAATAGGAACCTGAGGGGCAACTTATTCACCCAGAGGGTGGTGGGTATGTGAAATAGGCTGTGAGAGGAGGTATTTGAGGCAGGTACAATAACAACACTTAAAAAACATTTGGGCGTGTACCTGGATAAGTAAGGTTTAGAGAGATATGGGTCAACGGGGCTAGCATAGATGGGCATTTTAGACGGCATGGACAAGTTTGACTGAAGAGCGTGTTTCCCCATGACATGGACCCTATGACATCCCCTTGGAGTATGGGTAAATCAACTGGATTGATTTCATGTTAGACAGATTCAGAATTTGTTGGGAAGGAACTACAGATGCTGGTTTAAACTGAAGTTGACACAAAATGCTGTAGTAACTCAGTGGGACAGGCAGCATCTCTGGAGAGAAGGAATGGGTGACGTTTCGGGTCGAGACCCTTCTACAGTTTGAAGAGGGGTCTTGACCCGAAACGTCACCCATTCCTTCTCTCCAGAGATGCTGCCGGTCCTGCTGAGTTACTCCAGCACTTTGTGTCTAACTTCAGTATTTGTTAGACGGAAACAGTCTGCAACCTCAGCAAATATCAAAAAACATTGGCTGTTTCCATTAGACGATACTTATGGGCCAGATATGAGTTGAATTATGAAACAATATTGCAGGATCCTGAAACATAGACTTTTTCCATTAAATGATGAATCGGGAACACAGATGGAAATTTAAAGCTGTGATATTTGGAACAGAGAGCAGGAGAAAGAAGTTACACAGCGGAATACAGAAAGGCCAGTTGGAATTACTGAAGGAAGCATTTAATAGCTTAAAATCCCTTCCCTCATCCAACTGTCTGAGGGGAAATGAGTACAGAGCACTACATCTGTTAATGTTAGTGGACCTGCCTGCCTATTGCTACTGATCATGACGAGTTTAATCCTTGAACTGATCCCGTCCCTCTGTTGCGATGTCTATATCATGTCATTTTAATCTAGCCTGGATTTAAATCATGTTTTGAGAGGTGGAGGATTATTAAGCTAATTTATCTGTTCTCCATCTGGGAGCAAGTCTGCTGCCCTTCGCATTGTTCTAGATTTGTTTCTCTGCCATAGCAAATAATTTTGCCATTTATATTGCCAGCAAGTATACCAGATAGTTAAACTTACGATAATTAAAGCAAATGTATGATAAATATACTCCTTGCTGGAAGCCTATGCAATTTTTAAGCATGGCTCTACAAAATTTTAACTATTGTTAATCTATTGCAAAGATGTTGCTTTGTTTCACTGGAAAGTCACAGGTGGAGACGCTGGAACAAGCAATAGATGTAATATGCATGATATCTCTGGTGAACAAAAAGCAAAAAAAAAAAAATCTGCAAGTGTTAGAAGTTTGAAATTAAAACAAAGTGCCGGAAACACTCAACAGGTCACTCAGCTGCATGGTGGCGCAGTGGTAGAGTTGCTGCCTTACAGCGCCAGAGACCCGGGTACGATCCTGACAATGGGTTCCATCTGCGTGTAGTTTGTACGTTCTCCCCGTGACCGTGTGGGTTTTCTACGGTTGCTACAGTTTCCTCCCACACTCCAAAGAAATACGGGTTTGTAGGTTAATTGGCTTTGGTAAAATTGTAAATTGTCCTTAGTGTGTAGGATAATGCTAGTGTACGGGGTAATTGTTGGTCGGAGTGGACTCAGTGGACCGAAGAGCTTGTTTCTGTGCTGTATCTCTAAAAGTAAAGGCTAAAGTCAGGCAGCACCTATTGGGAGCGATTCAGAGTTAACGTTTCAAGTTGGTGATATTTCATCAGAATTAGGTGATTATAAACAGTGCACGAATAGTTCTGCCAAAATCAACAACAAAAGTGATTAAAAGGATGCTATCTATCGTGATCGGGTGATGAGATATCTCCTGATAGCATCTTTTTCATCACTTTTGACACAGATTTCTGGATAAATATTCATGCATTGTGTCTTCAGGTTCATATTACACAAATGAAACAATGATTAACAAAACTATACCACGGTAATCTAATAAAGATCATCTGTATCGAACACACAGTTTTAAAATAACTATGGAAAAGGATAGGACTGGCCCAAAAGATGAACTCCTAAATTGGACCAAGGCCAATTTTGATGGCATGAGACGTGAGCTATCAAATGTTTAACGAGGAGGCAAAGAGATGTCTGGCAAGTGGGAGGCTTTTAAAAGTAAGATAAGGAGAGTTCAAGGCCAGCATGTTCCTGTTAGAATAAAGGGCAAGGCTGAGAGAAATAGGATGACAAGCAATGTTAAGTATCTGGTCAGCGAAATAAGCTGTGCCAGGTATAGGCAGCTGGGACGAAGCGATTCATTTAATGATTCCCTTAAGGAGTAGACTTAAAAGGGAAATCAGGAGGGCAAAAAGGGAACAAAAGATAGCTCTGGCACAGAGGGTAAAGCAAAATCCATAGATATTCTCCAAGTATATTCAGGATAGAGTAACTATGGCTCCTTAAAGATCAACAAGACTGTCTGTGTGTGTATGAAGCCATAGGAAGATGAATAACATGGATGGTAGGAAACTCAGGCAGGTTAAAAATGATATCTTGGAGAGAGTCCACATTACAGAAAAAGAGGCGTTGGAGGTCCTAAAACACAAAGGTGGATAAATCCACTGGGTGGGATCAAGTTTATCCTGGGGCATCATGAAAAGCTAATGAGGAATTTGCAAGACATCTTATAACCATATAACCATATAACAATTACAGCATGGAAACAGGCCATCTCGGCCCTACAAGTCCATGCCGAACAACTTTTTACCCTTAGTCCCACCTGCCTGCACTCATACCATAACCCTCCATTCCCTTCTCATCCATATGCCTATCCAATTTATTTTTAAATGATACCAACGAACCTGCCTCCACCACTTCCACTGGAAGCTCATTCCACACCGCTACCACTCTCTGAGTAAAGAAGTTCCCCCTCGTGTTACCCCTAAACTTCTGTCCCATAATTCTGAAGTCATGTCCTCTTGTTTGAATCTTCCCTATTCTCAAAGGGAAAAGCTGGTCCACATCAACTCTGTCTATCCCTCTCATCATTTTAAAGACCTCTATCAAGTCCCCCCTTAACCTTCTGCGCTCCAGAGAATAAAGACCTAACTTATTCAACCTTTCTCTGTAACTTAGTTGTTGAAACCCAGGCAACATTCTAGTAAATCTCCTCTGTACTCTCTCTATTTTGTTGACATCCTTCCTATAATTGGGCGACCAAAATTGTACACCTTGCAGAGATATTTGTTTCATTGATAGTCACAGGTGAGATGCTGACAGACTAGGAAAGACTGCAAGAAAAGTCTGGGAATACAGACCAGTGAGCCGAATATTAATGACGGGCATGTTATTGGAGGGGATTCTGGAGAGCAGATGCTGAGAAGTGTGTTCAGCTCTAGCTGGCCAATTTCTAATCTTGTGATGTGGACTCGTTAAGAAGACTACTTCAGACAATGGAACTTCCTCAAGTCCACCCTCATTCTTCCACAAACGAATGAATCCAAATACTCTTGTTATTTGACCTCTGCTAAATTTGGAGAAGGACCATCAATGCGTTTATAGTTAACTCTCTTTTGAACTAGTACATTTGCCCCAAAGCTACCAACATGTCCAAATTCTTTTTTTTAGAATTTAAGATTCTTTAGAATTCCATTTCAGAGTCAATGGAAAGCAAGTGCATTTTCCCTGTGCCCTTGCTGAAGTTAAAGCTGTTCTTTGATGAATTATTGAGTTGCTGAAATTCGCCCTGTGAAAAGAGCAGCCTCATTTCAATGAATACAACCATTGATTTAATGCACCTTTTGATGATGCTGCAAACTTCATCTTTCTCCCAATTACATATGCACACAGATATCTTGAACAAAGCCGTTCAACCTCTTGTGTACAAAGCTGAATGAACATTATCGGAAGGCAGAGATGTCTAGCATCATCTCTATTTCAAAGGAAGGTCGCGAAAGAGATTTCACAGCACAATACACATGCTGCAAAGGCCAAGCAGTTTCTTACTAAATTCAAAACTTGATTGATTTGATTGCTTTTCTGCAAGTGCAAAAACAAATCTCATTAGATTGTTGGTAATTATTATTTCAATCTTTACACCCTTATTACTGTTGCTTCAGCTCTGGGGTCATCGCATAATATAGCAAAGGACCAAGTCCTTTAATCCGAAGATAGACACAAAAAGCTGGAGTAACTCAGCGGGTCAGAAAACATCTCTGGAGAAAAGGAAGAGGTGATGTTTCGGATCGAGACCCTTCTTCAGACGTCTTGACCTGAAACGTCACCTATTCCTTTTCTCCAGAGATGCTGTCTGACCCGCTCCAACTTTTTGTGTCTATCTTCGGTTTAAACCACCATCAGCAGTTCCTTCCGACACATGTCCATTAATGCATTGAGTCTGCACCAACCATCAAGCATCCACTTCCACAAATCCAACACTAATCTTATTTTTATTTTTGCCTCATTGCCATCAACTCCCCTCAGATTCTATTATTTGTCCATACTAAGAGCAATTTCTGATTCGTTTGACCCGAAACATTAACCATCTCCCAAGCCTCCATAGGTGCTGCCTGACCCAGTGATTTCCTTAAAACATTTGTTAGTTGCTCCAGATTACAGCGTTTGCATTCACTAGTGTTAGCAAGTTACAGTGTTTGATTAATCTTCCGACCTGCACATTCTTTGGGGAGGATATTGGAGCTCCCGCGATTACAGGGTGAAGGTGCAAACTCCACACAAACAGAAGCAGGAGTCAGGACCTAACGAGGTTTGTTTGAGTTGTAAGGATGCACCTCTGCTGGTTGTGTCTTTGTGCCATCCACAGCATTACCAGCAATTACCTTTCTTACTTTATAACTTTTCTGCCCTCAGGAATCGTAATGAAGAACCTGTAAGAGCACTATACAAGATTTCCGTACCTTGCTCTTCAAATGCTCTACATATGTACATCTTGCTTTGTCATGTTATTTGATAATGTTCATGGAGTTTTTCCAAAAGTACTTTAATAATTTTTTGTGTAATATGTTTATGATAAAAAAATGGGGCACATAAAGACAAGGATAAGATATCCTGATTGATAATAAATTAACTAAGAAAAATTGGAAAGCAGGAAACAGCCATGAAAGGTACATATTGAAGGAAGGTGGAAGCTACATCCACATAAAAACTGTGCTGTGAATAACTGCACTTAAAATTTCACATGAATGATTTAAACAAGCAATAGTACTGCAGCATCAAACTGCAGGCAGTAGCTAACAATGAGGAAGAATGTTACATAATACAGGATAACATCAGACAATGTGCACGCTTGGCAACTACGCAGCAAATGAATTGTAACTTTGATAAATAAGACATGAGAGATTATGGTAGGTAAAAATGATCCATCTACACTTTAGATAGCAAACTGAATGGTTAGAAATGCAAAGGGATCTCGCCAAATAGAATTATTTAAAAAGAACAGTGCAAGATGGCCAAATCATAAAAATGCTAAAATATTAACAAGTTTATTCTGGGAATATAGAAACCAAAGGTCATGAATCTACATGGACATTACACCCAGGAGCAATGCACACAGACTTGGTGTATGTGTTTTCTAGTTGGATAAAGCATGAAGAATATTTATAAAGCTGGCACTGGAACTGTGTGAAAGATTGTACAGTCCGAACCTTTTTCCATTCGGATTCGGAAAGGGAAGATTAAGAAAATATTTCACTGATAATGGCGAGAGCAGCTGTGGAGAAAACATTACTATATGTGGGAGAAAATAAAACGAAAAGGGTTACAAATAGTAGCTAACAATTAAGGAAATAAGGAGTGATTTCTTTAGACTGATGGCAATGTCAAACTTACAATTAAACAAACAATGATTGTGACAAAAACCTTGGATGTTTTCTAAAGGAAACCAAATGAGCAATGAAGAGACTGTTAGTTGAACTAGGAAGGTTGAGGTATATGAAAGGGTAGGAGTCTCATGTTGAGTACATATACTAACAATGAAGAGCTGGACTGAATGTTACTAACAATAAAAACAGGTATCTCCACATATAGAGTTTGTGCTGTCAAACTGAAAGGTCATCAACCTGAAATGATACTTCATTTTCTACTCTCTCTACGGATGCTGCCCAACCTTATAAGTATTTACAACAATTTCCATATTTATGTCAGATATCTCGCAACTGCAGTCTTTGCCTTGCTATGGCCTGTTTGTGTTGTACATTCACTTCCCACCAATTAGAAAAGACACTTAGCAAGAGATTCATGTCGAATCTTAATTCATGCAGAAGTACTCTCGCAAACTGTGCTCTGTGTATTTGATAGAGTGACGAGTACAAAAGGTGTGAAGAATGCAAAACAGATGGCGCTTTACCGCAACTAAAAGAGCTCCAAAAATTCCATCTAATAATCTGTTATTGTAAAAATGTGGGATTATCTGCAGGTCTTTTAACTGTTGAACAATTACCCCTGCTATTGCTGATTAGATGAGATTTTACATGGATGATTTTAATTATATTTTTATTGACTCGGTTTTTGACAGTTATGCAACATTTTTCACTACTTCCTTTCCTCCCAACCTGCTTTTTTTGGATACATATTTAGCAGATGTAGGCAAGACAATTGTGATGAGACTTATTTGCAATTTATCTGGGCTGAGAATGGTAAAATCAACAATGATCTGAAGAAAGGTCTCGATCCGAAAAGTCACCCATTCCTTCTCTCCAGCGATGCTGCCAGTGCCTGTCCAGCTGAGTAACTCCAGCATTTTGTGCCTATCTTTAGTTGCTATATGATGATTCTTGCAAACAGAGGATCCATGATTCCTCATGATCAAATAACCTGGCTTCTGCATGTTGATTTTACCAATAATGATTTTACAGTACAGTCCCATCAGCAAAACAGGTCCTCATGTTCATGGGAGTGAGCAACAGCGGAAATTGGAGGAACAGCACCTCATATTCCGTCTGGGGACCTTGCGTCCTTATGGCATTAACATTGAATTCTCCCAATTTGGCTAGCCCTTGCTGTCTCCTCCCCTTCCTTAACCCTCTAGCTGTCTCCTCCCACCCTCCCATCCGCCCGCCCTCGGGCTCCTCCTCCTCCTCCCCTTTTCCTTCTTTTTTCCCCCCCCCACCCCCCATCAGTCTGAAGAAGGGTTTCGGCCCGAAACGTCGCCTATTTCCTTCGCTCCATAGATGCTGCTGCACCCGCTGAGTTTCCCCAGCAATTTTGTGTACCCTCATGTTCATGGCTGTGTTAGAATCACTCTTTCCATTACAACTAGGCTCAACATCAGGAGCGGCCAGTTGATACATATGAACAGAGTATCACAGGCTTCCATGAAACAAGAGCACCCTCAAGAAAGATGGGCATTAAGAGAGAAAAATCACTGTTACTTGAACAGTTGATTATGATGAAAATGTAAGTATTAATGATGCCTTTTTGTCAGAATCGGGTCTTACCTGGTTGGCATTCCTTTTTATCAGAGTTCTGTTCTGATGGGTGAAATGTCGGAGGTGATGAGGTTGATGGCTGAAGAGAATTTATCAGTTGAACACTGAGGGTCCCGATACTCGAACAAAGCTTTTTAAAATTCTGGGCCAACTCAGGATAGTTTTGCTCCAAAAACGATTGCTGCTTGCACAAAAGTTCCTCAACCTTTTGAATGCTTTGGGCTAATTCAGGCTTTGTTGAAATTGTCTGGGATTCAGGCTGGGGAAAGGCATGGTAGGAAAGCAGGGTATCGACATCTTTTTCACATACACGATGTGGGCTTCCAACAACTGGATATTCTTCCCCATTGTTTTTCACGGCACTGCCCCCATCAGCAGAACAGGTCTTCATGTTTCTCACTCTGTTAGAATCGCTCTCTGCATTGCTATCACACGCCACAGTGTGTTCTCTGTTCACCTTGGTAAGTTTACTGACTACGTGACACGTGCAGTGCAAGAACGATCCGTGCTCAGTCTCGACAGCCTTGCTGCACATCCTGACTGTAGCATCTGTTGCTTTGTCGCTCGTGACAACAGTTGCCAAAGCTGCTGTATCACGGACAGTGATGCGATCTGTATTGACCCCTAAACTCTGCGTCTCTATTACAATTGTGTCCCTCACGTCTGCACCACAATCCCCGCAATTCACCGACTGGGTGACAGGTCGGAGATCTGGCTTGATTTCATGTTTGCACATTGGTTTTGACTCAGTTAGTTCTAGGAGCTCACGTTCTTGTTCAGTGGCTCCCAGATGAATAATTATTGGCTGATTTCTTGTATCGTGTGCCTTTGTTTGGTCTTGAAGGTGTTTCTTTTCAAAATGCCTAGATGAGTCTTCTTCCAGTTTATTTGAGGAGGGAAAAATCCCATTATCTTTAGGGACCATACCTTCTTGTTCTACATTGGGTTCCTGAGTTCCCCCTTTAAGTTGATTCTCTGGTATAATATTTGGTTCTTTATTAGAAAGTTTGACTGCATTGGGGTGCGCTACAGGTAACAAACCTAAGTCTTCTATGTTAACTTGAGTACCGACCTCACTCACTCTGTGTTCAGTGTCTTCTATAGCACGAGGGATCTGAAATATTTCTTTATGGGTACTGAAATCAAAGTTTGTGTCACCACTTACAGTAACATTTGAAGCCAACTCACTTTGAAATTTTTCGTCTGACTCAGAGAATTCAGAGGTTTCACTTTTGCTTGGAAATAATTTTAGTCCTCCTACTGTTTCAGCCCCAAGTGGGGTGTCTGAAGAACTACATTGAATTCTTGTAGTGACATCGTTGGTGTTATCCCCATTGGCATCAAGTTTCCCCTCTAGAACAGAATTTGAAGTTGGCAACGCATTCTGCTGATTTTTCAACTGAATATGGAGTTGTTTTTTTTCTTCCTGTAACACAAGAACTTGTTGTTTAAGTTCAGAAATAGTTTTTACTTGCTCTTCCGTGTCTTTGCTTGCATCTTGAGCAATCCTGATTTGTCTCTGTAATTGATGAACCTGGGTCGATGTCACATTCAACTCTGGTGCATCATCATTGGGGGTGGAGCCGTCCTGCATTACTGCTTTGCCTGGTGTACCGAAGCCAGAATTTTCCGATAATTTTAATTTCTGCTGGGATATAGACAAGATTTGATGTTGCTCTTCTAAACTCAACTCCTTGAAATCAACTGGCATGCTGGAAGCCCGAAGAAAGGGAGGTTTCAGACAGCTTTGTGGAGATAGCCCATTCTCCTCCAAATTACTCCTGGCATCAGGTGGAGTTTTTTTCGATCTGCATTCATACATGTTGGGTTGTGACGAAGCTGGATCATAGCTACATGGAGAACTTCTCAATAGTTCCTGGCTACTGGCCCCTTTATATCTGTTCATGGGTACCTGTGAAGGAGTTGTCATCCAGTTGTCCCCATACTTCCTACAGGACCGAGACTCAGACGTGGACAACCGGGTGTCTGGGACACTGAAATTCCTTGGCAATGTGCTGTATTTTGGTTGCCTTGCTTTCTTATGTATGTGAACCTTCCTGATGGTATTTCCTTTCTCTATGTCATCGACGTACTTCAGAAAATCCAGATCCAGGCGGAATCCATACGGAGTTTCCACTGAATATGGGGATTGCGTCTTATTGTCTGCAGTGGCACACATCTCAGGCAACTTAATGTTGGCTTTAAAAAAAATGAAGAAAATTACTTTTTAAATACCATAGATTTGCACTTTATAATACAAGCCTGCCAAACCCAACTAGTTAATTTCATAATTTACAATAAAAACCAATAGATAAGCTTTCAACATAAAGTTATGCTCAATAACACACCGTCCTTTGTAACAATTGTCAATGATTCCATAAAATTAGCGAACACAAAATAAACAACATACTAAGACTGTTATTTAATTCACATGAATCCAACTACTTTAGATAATATTTCATAAACTCTACAGAGCAGATATTCAGAGAGAAATATCACACCCAATCTCAGCCTTGTAAATAAAGTTCAGTAGGAAATCATTGGAAAGCAAGTAAAAGGAGGAAAGAGGCTAAGAGATTCATTTTTCCCTTGCAAACCATGGTTTGATGCCGTTTGTTAACCAAGTGTTAGTGACGGAGGAACTCCCAAGAGCAGAATGCACAGAATTAAAAAAGGCAACGAGGATGTAAAAAAATCATTATCATCCTATCCTGTCACGTATGTAGATTGGTTATTCCCGAACTAGCCAATTGTAGTGCTTGTCAGTAGTTGCTCCACCAAATATGCGTTTTATATCAGCAAGAGTTTGCCTACGCCATTTAGCATGAGTAGCTGCTAGGAACTGTTATGTTCTGAAGACTGATTCTGTAAGTACATTTAATAAACATGTGTTGTATCCTGATATGTGTTTGACTCTATTCATTACATGGTGTCAGAAGTGGGATGCATATCGATCATTGGTCACCACCAATGAGTATCTCACCACCCCACCCCGTCGGGTCCCCGGTTACGTCTCCCGTTCCCTCCCCGGTATCTTCTCTGGCGAAAGGAGGTGAAGCGGATTCGTACCGCACACGTGCTGGACGGGTTAGCAGGCCGCCCATTAGATACGGTGATTTTGTGTAACTATATAAACTTCCCCATATGCGTTATTAGCGTTCTGCTACCTGTATTGCTTAGCCACCCTTTGTTCCTATGTCCCGATGTTTTCTTTTTGTTTCTACAAGGAAAGATGTAGATTGGTTATTCCCTACTAGCCAAATATAGTGCTTGTTAGTAGTTGCTCCACCAAATATGCGTTTTATATCAGCAAGGGTTTGCCTACGCCATTCAGTGTGAGTAGCTGCTAGGAACTGTTATGTTCTGCAGACTGATTCTGTAAGTTCATTTAATAAACATGTGTTGTATCCTGAGGTACACGAAAATACTGGAGAAACTCAGCGGGTGCAGCAGTATCTATGGAGCGAAGGAAATAGGCAAAGTTTCGGGCCTAAACCCTTCTTCAGACTGATGGGGGGCGGGGAGAAGAAAGGAAAAAGGAGGAGGAGGAGCCCGAGGGCTGAGGGAGAGATAGGAAGGGGAGGAGACAGCAAGGGCTAACAGAATTGGGAGAATTCAATGTTCATGCCCCCAGGATGCAGACTCTCCAAGCGGAATATGAGGTGCTGTTCCTTCAATTTCCGGTGGTGCTCACTCTGGTCATGGAGGAGGCCCAGGACAGAGAGGTCGGATACGGAATGGGAGGGGGAGTTGAAGTGCTGAGCCACTGGGAGGTCAGGTTGGTTAATGCGGACCGAGCGGAGGTGTTCGGCGAAACGATCGCCAAGCCTCCGCTTGGCCTCACCGATGTAGATCAGCTGACATCTAGAGCAGCGGATGCAATAGATGAGGTTGGAGGAGATGCAGGTGAACCTCTGTCGCACCTGGAACGACTGCTTGGGTCCTTGAATGGAGTCGAGGGGGGAGGTAAAGTGATATGTGTTTGACTTGACTCATTACAATGTACCTCCATTCACCACAAGATCTTAAGGGCCTGTCCCACTTGGCGATTTTTTCGGCGACTGCTGGCATCATCAAATGTCGTATCAGGTCACCGAAAAATACGCGGCTTGATGACGCGGCGGTGACGCGGCGTGATGATGTGTGACGCGGCGTGATGACGTATGACGCGCGGTGTTTTTTTAAGTGTCGCAACATTTGTTTTGTCGACGCTGAATTTGGAAATGTTCAAAATCTTTTGGCGACACTGATATGATGCCGTCAAAATCGCCAAGTGGTTCAGGCCCTTTATGCTATTCTCCCAACCGCTTTCTGATTCAGATTAGTTTTTGTCATATACGCCAGGGTGAACTGAAATTCCATGCTTCCACAAAGCTCACAGAGTAAATAGAACACATGGTAATGATGAATGCAACTAATAATACAATTAATGATGAATAAATCTGAAGTAATGAAAAAAATAACTAAAGTGCAATATCAGAATAACTGAATGAGAGAGAACACGGCAACACCTCTGGGATGATGGGTGTGAAAGAGACGGTCCGACAGCACCCAGCATTTCCGGGGGGGGGGGGGTCTCTGAAATCACTGCAGATACCATGGGAGACACATGATAATGCCATTTCTCCAAGAATTTAGCCACCTTTTATTGAACAGTGGATATCATGAAATTCAGCATAAATCTTCCCTCCATTAATTTGTAATGGAATTTACCTGCAAATTTTAATAGATTTTGCTGGTTACTTGTACTTTATATTCATCGATGTGACAATGGATTTTCTCAGATTTTCTCATGTCATAAGGAATAGGAGTAGAATTAGGCCATTCGGTCCATCAAGTCTACTTCGCCATTCAATCATGGCTGATCTATCTTTCCCCCTAACAGCATTCTCCTGCCTTCTCCCCATAACCTCTGACACCTGTACTAATGAAGAATTTATCTATCTCTGCCTTCAAGATATCCACAGCCTTCTGTGACAAAGAAATGTCTTCGCCTCAAACATCAGCTGATTTATGCTATGTGCTGCGAATCTGGCCTCATTGTCCAAATTAACCATTTACCACTTACATGATTATTTGTACTTGTGGCACTTTAAAGATCGGAGTCATGAGCTGTCCAACGGTGTAGCAGGTAAAGGCACCATCTTGTATTGTATAAAGTGACATCCCAGTTAATGTCCCAATTTCAAAGTGACTTCATTTTTGATGACTCAGAAACAATTTTTCTGGTATCGTTTGTCATCTAGACTAACTGCCAAGAAAAGGTGTAAGACAAACTGAGGTAAACAAAGAAGCTGGAGAAACTCAGCGAGTGAGGCAGCATCTAAGGAGCGAAGGAATAGGCGAAGTTTTGGGTTGAGACCCTTCTTCAGACTCTCCAAAGACAATCTGACGTAGTTTGCCTGTTAACAGAAATGTGCAGGGTGGTACCATCTGACTAAGGACTGTTGAACAAATCTCAACAGGGTTAGACAATATACAATAGACAATAGGTGCAGGAGTAGGCCATTCGGCCCTTCGAGCCAGCACCGCCATTCAATGTGATCATCATGGCTGATCATCCCCAATCAGTACCCCGTTCCTGCCTTCTCACCATATCCCTTGACTCCGCTATCTTTAAGAGCCCTATCTAGCTCTCTCTTGAAAGTATCCAGAAAACCAGCCTCCACCGCCCTCTGAGGCAGAGAATTCCACACTCACAACTCGCTGTGAGAAAAGGTTTTTCCTCTACTCCGTTTTAAACGGCTTACCCCCTATTCTTAAACTGTGGCCGCTGGTTCTGGACTCCCCCAACATCGGGAACATGTTTCCTGCCTCTAGCGTGTCCAAACCCTTAACAATCTTATATGTTTCCATAAGATCCCTCTCATCCTTCTAAACTCCAGAGTGTACAAGCCCAGCCGCTCCATTCTCTCAGCATTTGACAGTCCCGCCATCCTGGGAATTAACCTTGTAAACCTACGCTGCACTCCCTCAATAGCAAGAATGTCCTTCCTCAAATTAGGGGAGCAAGACTGCACACAATACTCCAGGTGTGGTCTCACTAGGGCTCTGTACAACTGCAGAAGGACCTCTTTGCTCCTATACTCAACTCCTCTTGTTATAAAGGCCAACATGCCATTCACTTTAACAGAAGGGTTATTCATCCACACTCTCTTTCCAATACTGACTTACCAAATCTTAGCTGGTAACATTAGTCATCAGTAACCCTGGATTAAAATGGCACTTAGCAACACCAGGGAGGAGGAGAGAATCTGAATTATCTGCAGTATCTTCCTTAATCAAAAAACTCATCAACATGTGATGCCTACTAGCTAAAAGGTTGTGCGAGTGGAGGGCTGGCATTTCAAACAACCGTACACACCAACAACATGAGGAAGTGGACGAAGAGAAATGCAGCAGAAAGTAAAGATTAAAATGATGGCCTCCCACCCCTAACCCCTCTTTCTGGTTCGTGACGTTTATGCATTTATTTACTCCTGAACTAACAGACACTCTCGAAATTGATTGTCACCAAATACTAAAAAATAATTATTCGTACCTGAATGATCTGGTGACTGAAGAACTTCCGACATTCTGTCGTAGCAAAATACAGCTCAATAAATAAATAAATGAAACTGGCTGAGCTGCAATCAAAAAGGGGGAAAATTGAGCTCTTAAATAAGGTACTTATCTACTTAAGTCAGGAGAATATTGCTTAATATTTTGAATTTCACCAATAACATATTCACATTATTCATTCATTATTGATTCAAAAAAGTGTTCACATTTAATATTCTAACTTCACATCTTAATATTAAATATTAATGGTTAACACTTACTCTTCCCAATTCGGATGAAGGATCTTTGACCTGAAACGTTAGCTGTGTGTCATTTTCCACAGAAGTTATCTGATCTGCAGAGAGTTTCCAGAAGTTCTTATTTTTATTTCAGATTTGCAGCATCTGCAGATTGTTGAACTGTAGGAGGCACAGAGTTCAATATCATTTACATCGGAGAATCATTTAGCATGGAGAAACAGAAACCTGGTAGTTATTCATTAAATAAAATGTATTTTTCAAAGAAGCAATCTTTAAAAAAGCTGAACGTTCCTTCCCCACACCGCACCCCTCGGCCAAGTGTGAATCATGGCATCGATCCCTCCATGTTCCCTCTTAACTCATTCATAAGCAGGATTTACAATAGTGTGACAAAAAAATACATTTGTCTGCTGTAAACTTTCTACTATCTGAATAACCCTGTTGAAATTTGTTCAACAATCCTTATTCATATTGTACAACCCTGCACATTTTTGTTAACAGGCAAACAATGTAAGATCATCTTATACCTTGTCTCAGCAGTTAGTCTGGATTATATATGATAGCAGAAAAAATGCTTCTGAATCATCAGAAATGAATGCAATTTGAAATTACATGTGGGACATTAACTAGGATGCTACTTACATTACTAGTCTTGCTTTGTATTTGGCGTGAGTTGCAATGACAATAGTTTTTTTTGTTTAATTAATGGACTAGCATTTTAACGGAATATGCTTTTGGCTCGGTTTATGCATGCTTAATTTCATGCAATTTCAAGTGGTACTTATATTAACCAGCAAACAATGATCAAAAACAACTTGCACTTTTCCAACACAAGGTGGTGTAATTTATGTTTCTGGTCCCACCAATAATATATCTTGTGAAGATAAGACAAAATGCTGGAGTAACTCAGTGGGACAAGCAGCATCTCTGGAGAGAAGTAACGTTTTGGGTCGAAACCCTTCAGACTGAGAGTCAGGGAATAGGGTAGGTGATACGGAAGGGTAAGTTGTGAAAACGAAAGATCAAAGGAGATGAAGTTCAAGGAAAATGTAGAAAGGATCATTGTTAGCTGAGGGGAAGTTGACAATGAGGCATACAATCAGTAAAATGTAATCAGGAGGACAGCGAAACTGGTCGGAGAACTAGATTGGGGGAAGGGACAGAGAGAGAGAGAGAGAGAGAGAATGCAAGGGTTACTTGAAGTTAGAGAAGTCAATATTCACAATATATTGTGAAACAGGGCAAATGGTAGCCAATATAAGCCAACACGATCAGCAGTGATGGCATGAGGGACTTATTGTTGGAAAGCAGGATTTTGGATGAATTTGTGCAACAAGAGAGCTTGGCTGAAAGAAAACATAAATAATTGGATCCGGAAAGATAGAAATGCCTTGTGTTTTAGAGGTAGAGCTAGCTCTTCCTTTTGTGGAACACTAACGTTGATAGCTTGGTTTGAAGCTAAATATGCAGTGGTCTGAACGGCCTTGTGCAGTATGAGACATGGTTGTATCTATTGGTATAGGCATGAAGTTTGTGCCGTGAATCATAAACTTTGTCTTTGCAGTGCACTGTTTGAAAGTGACGACTTATAAAAATTGCACATCAGACATAAGGGGCTGTCCCACTTGGGCGACCTAATTGGCGAGTTTAGAAGAGTTTAGGAGAGTTTGAAAAAATGTCATGTTGAAGACCTCCTTCGACTATGTAGAAGACCTCCTTCGACCTCCTTCGACAATGTTGAAGACTAGTTTCGACTAGCTTCGGGGAAATTGGTCACCGAATAGTGAAGAGTGAAGATGACCTCCTTCGACCTCCCTTCTACTATGTTGAAGACTATCTACGACTACTCTCGATTACCTACGACTAACATGCCGACCTACTACGACCTACTTCGACTAAACCTACGAGTAAAAAAAGTATCGATTTTTTCTATGGCAACCTTTTTTTACTCGTGGGCGTTTCTCAACATGTTGAAAAATACGCGTGACCTAGCTGAGGCCTCGAGTACGCGGGGACTACTCTCGAGCATGAAGGAGAGTTACAAAGACCTCCTAGGACCTCGTGTCGACCATGTTCCAAGTACGAGTCGAGGGCAAACTCTTCTGAACTCGCGGATTAGGTCGCCGCAGTGGGACAGCCCCTATACATTCTGACAGCACAGAGCAGAGGCAGCAAAGGCTCTGGGAAAATGGTGTGGAGATTCAGTGTCGCCAGCCTATGATGACCCCTGCAACTGAGTATTGCCTTACCAAGAAATTGCATGAAGAGGAAGATCTATTAAGGATAAATGCTAAAAGGCAAATCCCCTGATTGTTGTGGCATTTGGCATTTCCAATTTACCATTTTCAACCTCGGAACTCATCAGACAGATCAGTACAGGTCTGAAGAAGGGTCTCGACCCGAAAAATCACCCATTCCTTCTCTCCAGAGTCCCTTCTACGTGACTCTCCCACAGTGAAAAGATCTCAAGAGGGCGGCACAGTGGCGCAGAGGTAGAGTTGCTGCTTTACAGCTCTTGCAGCACCAGAGACCCGGGTTCGATCCTGACTATGGGTGGTGTGTATACGGAGTTTGTACGTTCTCCCCGTGACTGCGTCCGTTTTCTCCGAGATCTTTGGCTTCCTCTCACACTCCAAAAAGTAGGTTAATTGGCTTGGTATAAGTGTAAATTGTCCCTAGTGTGCGTAGTATAGTGTTAATGTGCTGGGATCGCTGGTCGGTGCAGACTCGGTGGGCCAAAGAGCCTGTTTCCGTCCTGTATCTCTAAACTAAATCCTACCAGTCAAGCCCCCCTTAGGATCTTATGTAACTTGTAATTCTTCTATACTCCCAGGAATACAGACCTAACTGCTTAGCCTCTCTTAATAGGATAACCCTGTCATTCCAGAAGTAAATCAAGTCAGAGGCGTTTTATTTGATCTATAGATTGAAATGCTGTTTCAGCTCAATTGTGGTTCATTTACTCTGATTTTATAGACTCACAGAGCATTAACTTCACAGTAATGGGATGTTTCTGTTGTAATTCAACCTTGTTATCAACGATAAGTTCAATTATTTCTCTGTATGAATGCTGTGGCTATGAAACTGTAAATTAATATGAACTTTGTTCACCACCGGAACAAATTGTAGAACATTATTATGAGCAGTTTTGGGCCTCATATCTGAGGAAGATATGTGCTGGCGCTGGAGAGGGTCCAGAGGAGGTTTCCGAGAATGATCCCAGGAATGGGTGGGTTCACATATGATGAGCGTTTGACGGCACTGGCCCGCAACTCGCTGGAGTTTAGAAGGAAGAGGGGGGGGGGCCCTGAAACTTACAGAATAGTGAAAGGCCCGGATAGAGTGGATGTGGAGAGGATGTTTCCACTAGTGGGAGAGCCTAGGACCAGAGACCATACCTTCTGAGCCTTTTGAATTTTGTAGTCGGCAGGGCAGTACTCTGCATATCGCCAACTTGGACAATTTTACATTTTTATCAAGCCAATTAACCTACAAACCTGTACGTCTTTGGAGTGTGGGAGGAAACCGAAGATCTTGGAGAAAACCCACGCAGGACACGGGGAGAACGTACAAACTCCATACAGACAGCACCCGTAGTCGGGGTCGAACCCGGGTCTCTGGCGCTGCATTTAGCCTCAGTATTAAAGGATGTTCCTTTAGGAGATGGGGTGGAATTTCTTTAGTCAAAGGGTGGTGAATCAGTGGAATTCATTGTCACAGAAGGCTGTGGAGGCCAAACCAATGGATATTTTTAAGGCAGAGATATATAGATTATTGATCAGTACCTGTGTCAGGGCTTATGGGGAGAAAGCAGGAGAATGGAGTGAAGAGGGAAAGATAGATCAGCCATGACTGAATGGCGGAGTAGACTTGATGGGCCGAATGGCGTATTCTGCTCATATCACTGATGAACCTATGACCTTATTGAGAAATCTGGATCATGAGGCTCAATTGTTGGGGAACGAAGAGTACTCTTAAATCCCAAATTCCATCTGTGGTACGTGTACACAGTTATGGGCCAAGTAACACCAGAAAAATATTGTTCAGAACAGTCGTTTGTGTGTACTGAACTTCTTTTGGATGAGAGTAGAGTAGGTAGATCATGATATCAATCAGCACAGCACTGATCTAATGCCAGTTCTGTTATTTTAAAGCTCAGTGCCAACTAACAATTTATTTTAGCCTCCCATCGTGAACACATGGAATATTGAATAATTTGGTTACTGATTGATTTCCTCTGGTTGTTGCTGAGAATCTAGAAGAGCACAAACTGGATGGTCCAAGACAAGGGTGTATGGTATACACTATCCATAGGGTACAGGATCTCTGGGAGAATAAGCAGAAAAAGAAGGAAGGGATGGGCAAGGGCACTAGATAATAATAATAATAATGGATGGGATTTATATAGCGCCTTTCTAATACTCAAGGCGCTTTACATCACATTATTCATTCACTCCTCAGTCACACTCGGTGGTGGTAAGCTACTTCTGTAGCCACAGCTGCCCTGGGGCAGACTGACGGAAGCGTGGCTGCCAATCTGCGCCTACGGCCCCTCCGACCACCACCAATCACTCACACACATTTACACACATTCACACACAGGCAAACGTGGGTGAAGTGTCTTGCCCAAGGACACAACGACAGTATGCACTCCAAGCGGGATTCGAACCGGCTACCTTCCGGTTGCCAGCCGAACACTTAGCCCATTGTGCCATCTGTCGTCCCAAATAGGAGGCAACATCTACGTAGGTTTTTCGTGGTGAAGTTCTCCTATCTAAAACTCAGTGGGGAACAATCGACAGGATACATTTGCAAAAAAGGACATGCTAATTGAAACGTGCCACTCGTAGTAACTGCAGCAGACAACTGAGTTTCTCCAGCAATTTTGTCTACCGTCGATTCTCCAGCATCTGCAGTTCCTTTCAGGGTGGAATTGCCTCCAATATGCCTTTTATCAATCTTTCTAAATTACCACCTTTGCAATATATCCATTTCCAACAGCTGAAGAAATTCTCACATAGAAAAATACATTGAGATGCATTATAGTTCCTAATCTTCACCTCAATCTTTCTGGTCAGCCTTGACATTCTTCAGCCCAGTACACTCTTTTCACCAGTGTCAGTATTTCCTAAGTGTCCGGTAGTTATGTGACTTAACAGAAAGCTCCACTGGGTGCAGGCAGCGTGTTTGGTATAAATCACCAAGGAAAATTCCTGTTTTAAATCTGGGTGTATCATGTACAGAATGGAAATTGCATTTTTGGAATGCTGCATCTTAATCGGGCAATAAAACCCCCCACAAAGTGCTGGAGTATCTCAGCAGGTCAGACAGCATCAGGAGAACTTGGACAGGCGATGTTTCAGGTCAGGACACATTGTTTTGCTATAGTGATTCAAGATTCAATTTAATTAAGGTACAGCGAAATTTGAGTTACCATACCAAGTAAAAAGCAAAAATATGCACAGCACATAAAATAAAATTTAACATAAACATCCACCACAGAGGAATCGACATTCCTCACTGTGATGGAAGGCAATAAAGTTCAGTCATCTTCCTCTTTTGTTCACCCGTGGTCGGGGCCTTTGAACAGGGCCGTTGCCGACGGTCCGCTGTTCAAGTCCTCTCGTCGGGATGATCGAAACTCCGGCGTCGGGACAGATCGGAACATGGAGCTCCCGAGTCGGCCGCTTCTTACCGGAGACCGCGGCTTCAGTGTTGAAGTCCACAGGCCCCGCTGTCAGAGCTCCACCACTGGCGATCCTCGGCAAAAGATCTCAGGCTCCGCGATGGTAAGTCCGCACCGCACCCGCGGCTTGAAGCTCCGGGCCAGCCTCCAGGTCTGTTTGGAAAACTCTAAACACCTCACTCTTCACCTAGTTCTGAGCGAGGGTCCTTGACCTGAAACGTTAACCGATTTATTTTTCCACAGATGCTTCGTGACTGGTTGAGTTCTACCAGCTTTTCTGTTTTGTTTCATATTCTGTAGTTTCGTTTGTTTCCTACTTCATGGTACATCGCCTCCTCTGTTTTGTGACAGTAACGTTGCCAAAACTGCCTGCAATCAACCATCAATACAATGCAAACTAACAGCAAGTTTGGGATTTCTGAACACAATGTGGAAATGTTTCAATGAGGAAGGGTTTCGGCCCGAAACGTCGCCTATTTCCTTCGCTCCATAGATGCTGCTGCACCCGCTGAGTTTCCCCAGCAATTTTGTGTACCGTGGAAATGTTAACGTTGTCTTCAGCACCTTCACTGGCTGCGTCATGTGCAAACTTCACCACTGCAATCTGGGAACAATCAGTGAATTGACTACCGGATCTGGCATTTTCAAAGTAACCTTGAAGTAAAAATCCAGGAAATTGTATTCTTTATTGTATATGATATGAGTTTAATCAAGTCAAGTCAAGTCACTTTTATTTCTATAGCACATTTAAAAAACAACTCTCGTTGACCAAAGTGCTTTACATTGGTGGAGGTACTAATGTTATACAACATTGGTTCATAGATTAAGTACATACATAAATACATATAGCCCTCCCTCAGAGGACATCAAGAAAGGCTTGAGAGTAAAGATGAGTTTTAAGTCTCGACTTAAAGGAGTCGATGGAGGGGGCAGTTCTGATGGGAAGAGGGATGCTGTTCCACAGTCTAGGAGCTGCAACCGCAAAGGAGCGGTCGCCCCTGAGCTTATGCCTAGACCGCGGGATGTTCAGTAACCCCAAGTCGGTCGATCTGAGAGACCTGGAGGTGGTGTGGTGGGTAAGCAGTCTTTTGATGTAGGTGGGGGCAAGCCCGTTAAGGGCTTTGTAAACATCAAGAAGGATCTTGAAATTTATTCAGAACTGCACAGGGAGCCAGTGGAGAGAGGCCAGGATCGGGGTGATGTGGTCTCTTTTTCGGATGCCGTTAGGAGTCTCGCTATGGCGTTTTGGACCAGTTGCAGGCGGGACAGGGAAGATTGGCTGATGCCAGTGTAAAGGGAGTTGCAGTAATCGAGACGGGAGGAGATAAATGTGTGGATGATCTTTTCGAGGTCATCAAACTGGAGGAATTGTTTTATTTTAGCTATCGTCCGAAGCTGGAAGAAGCTAGCTTTTACCACGGCATTGACTTGTTTGTCAAATTTCAATGCTGAGTCAAATATCACGCCAAGGTTTTTGATGTGAGGTTTGAGTAATGGGGTAAGGCTTCCAAGGCTGCCTGCTATCGTTTTGATCGATTCCGAGGGGCCGAGAAGGATGACCTCAGACTTACTCTCGTTTAGTTGGAGGAAGTTCTGGGCCATCCAACACTTTATATCCTCGAGGCAGCGGGTAAGGTTAAGTAGATTTGATCGGTTGTTGGGCTTCAGGGGGAGATAGAGATGTGTATCATCTGCATAGCAATGGAAGGAAATGCCTAATGATTTATTAGGTCGTATTTACTGCTCAGCCTTTTTTGTGCTGTCCCTAAAAAATAGCACGTGGACTTTAAGTCTCATGGTTAAGTATTTCAAACAATGATGAATTTTAAAAGAAGTAACATTTTAGAACAAGGGACTTAGAAACAAAATTCAATAAATTCAAGTTACTCCTGCAAAAAGTGAAGTTTTCTCTGTGTTAATCTCTACACGTTAGCAATTAATAATTAAGAGCCTTTATTTCCCAGAGTGCTCAAAAAGCTCTCCTCCCATTCTTCTAAACTCCCCAGAGAACACTTTGTTTACTTCATTTCTCATCAATTAAGAAATCCGCCATCCATTAAACTTTATTAATTATGTATTTCTTTGAAAGCTTCTGTTCATACAAATGCAAACACACATAAACACAGAGATTATATTCAATCATTCTTTCAAAAACAAATCAGTATATCTACTGACCAGGACACCAGATGGAGCTGTAGAATCAGCTCTAGTGGTACCTCTCTCCCTCACCATCCACATGGGCAATGCTGAAGAAACAGGGGAGGATGGAATCAGAAAGCATCCGAAACCAGGCCTACTGTCTGACGTCTATTGCTGGAACTTACATTGGTCAGGTGAAGTTTGTGATCCCTTCATTGTCAAATAGCCTGACATTGTACTCTAGACTTGGCTTGGACAGAGTGAATGAGGAGAGGATGTATCCACTAGTGTGAGAATCTAGGACTAGAGGTCATGGACGTTCCTTTAGGAAGGAGATGAGGAGGAATTTCTTTAATCAGAGGGTGGTGAATTTGTGGAATTCATTGCCACAGAAGGCTGTGGAGGCCGTCAATGGATATGTTTAAGGCAGAGACAGGGGAGAATGGGGTTTGGAGGGAGAGATAGATCAGCCATGATTGAATGATGGAGTAGGCTTGATGGGCCAAATGGCCCAATTCTACTCCTATCACTTATGACCATCAGGTGAATTAATTCAGTTGATGCTGTGGAAAAGTCTTCCCTTTATAGGATCAACTTCTGAATAGCTGTGAAGAAACTCCTACGGGGAGAAGATGGAATGGGGTGAAAGAGGAGCGTTACACCATGATGGAAATAGTTTCTCATCAAACTGCCATTGGAAGTAAATGAATAACTGAAATTAACTACAATCTTGTTTAACAGTTCAATAACCTTCTTTGCATCCTTGAACTCAGCCTTCAGTTAGATTGTCTCAGCACACTTTCACGGACAATTTATCGACTATGCCAATTCTCAAGGCCTCACAGATGCCAATCACAGAAAAACCATCAGAGAAACATAGAAGCATAGAAAATAGGTGCAGGAGTAGGTCATTCGGCCCTTCGAGCCAGCACCGCCATTCAATATGATCATGGCTGATCATCCAAAATTAGTACCCTGTTCCTGCTTTCTCCCCATATCCCTTGATTCCGTTAGCCCTAAGAGCTAAATCTAACTCTCTCTTGAATATATCCAGTGAATATATCCACTGCCTTCTGTGGCAGAGAATTCCACAGATTTATCTCTCCACCTTTCAAACGCATCTCCATACTCTAGGACCCAGGATTCTGCACCCTCTCTGCAACATGATCCCTGACTTCCTGAACCATAGACCGCAATCAACAAGGATAAGCACCAAAACATCCTCCATAGTAATTCTAAACACAGGCGTGTCCCACAAGGCGGTATCCTCAGCCCTTACTCTACTCCATTTACACTCGTAATTATGCGGCTAAATTCTGCTTTAACTCATTAATACATTTGTAGTTGACACCACTGCAGTGGGCCAGATCTTGAATAATGACGAGTCAGAGTACAGGAACGAGAAGGAGAGCTCAGTAGCACCATGGAAAGACGACAAGCTCTTGCTCAGTGCAGGTAAATGATGGAGCTGGTCATGAAATTCAGGAAGTGGAGTGGACTACATACCGCAGACTGTATCACTGGTGCTGGTCGACAGCTTCAAGTTCTTAGGTGTAAATATTACCAACTATTTGACCTGATTCAACCAAATTGATGATACGGTCACGAAAACATACCAACACCTTCATTTCCTCAGACGACCAAGGAAATTTGGCATGTCTCCAATGACTCTCACCAATTTCTACAGCTTTGCCAGTATTATGGCTTAGAACGGCAAGTGCTCCGCCCAAGACTGCAAGAAACTGTAGAGCTATGGATGCAGCCCAGTACATCAGGTAAACAAAGCTCTCCCCCACCCGAACAATTCTGTCTCTGCTTCACGCTGCCTGGGGAAAGCAGCCAGCATAATCACGGACCACTCACACCCCAGGAGGTGGGAACTGTATACCGTATACGGTGAGCTTCATGTCAACAATTAAACTGCATTGCGCTGCTGTACATGACAATCAAGTAATCTGAATTTTATTTAAAAAGTCCAACTCTCATCCTACATTTGATCTGCTCCCCAAACCCTTGTAACCTCCACATCAGCTAATTGCTCTGCATTGCCAGTCAGCCTCCTACCATTCTTCCAAAACTCAGCTGCCATTATCTGAACATACAGCAACCTCTACTCACTCATCACCTTTCGCTTGCTGATGTACCTTAGGTCCCGGTTGAGCAATACCCCAATCTTAAAATTCTCTCCCTGGCATCTAAATCCCTTAGTAATCTCCCTTCCCTTTCTGAGTAATCTTCCCCAATTCTCTTGAGCATCTGCACGAGACCAGTTCTGGGTGCCCGTGATTCCTTGGTTTTAATCACATCTACAATGGGAGCACGACTTTTAGATTAGAAATAAATTTGCTCTGAGTTTCCCAAACTCAAACCATCTTTAATCTAAAACTTTGAATCATCTTCCCTAATATCTCTTGATGCGGATAGTGTTAACTATTATTTGTCAACATAATAAAATTAGCAAGTTAAAACACGTGGCATTCCTTCCACCTGACCCGTAGGTCTTCAACCCACTGATGTAAACAATGACGGTAGTTTTTTGTACTGCCGCTGTAAACAAACATCCACCTTGTGAACTGACCGATGATCAACTCGATCAATTATCGCTGGCCTTGAGTTCTGAACACACATGTAGTTTGAAGGGGGGAGCTACATTTTAAACTATGGATGGCCAATGTGTGCTTTGGAAAACAAAATAAACCCTTAACAAAATAGCCTTTCGCAAGCTGAAATAGAACAAATAGAACAAGCTGTCCTACAACTTTAGGCTGTGCACGCCATACGCAAGAAGAAGAAGATTGATCGATCTGATCATCAGTCAGTTCACAAGGTAGCTGTTTGTTTACGGCTGTGGTACAAACTTGTTTACATCAGTGGGTTGAAGATCTGTGGGTCAGGTGGAAGGAATGCGACTTGTGCTTTAACTTGCTTATTTTATTATGTTTACAAATGCAGGGGAAAGTACACAACTAATGGCAAGACCCTTAATGAAAAGATGTCTGGAGAGATCGTGACGTCCTAGTCTACATCTCCCTGAATGTTGTAAAACAAGTTGGCCACTTATGGAGCACTGTGTGCAGTTGTGGTTGCCTCATTACAAGAAGGATGTGGAAGCACTGGAGAGAGTGCAGAAGAGGTTTAACAAAATGCCGCCTGATTCAGAAGGTATTAGCTATAAGGAGAGGTTGATTGTTTTCTCTGGGGCTTCAGAGGCTTAGGGAAGAACTGATTTCCCCCCCATCACAATCAGTCTGAAGAAATATCCTGATTCAAAACGCTTCCTATCCATGTTCTCCAGGGTTGCTGTCTGACCTGTTGAGTTACTCCAGCACTTTGTGTCTATCTTCATTGTAAACCAGCATCTGCTATTCAACAGTAAGGTTCATTATTCACCCATCAGTCAATGACTATTGACCTATACTGACTTTCAGTTTGATAAAGGGGTGGGAGATTGCAACCTTCACGTGGTCCACCCTGTTTCGACGAATGCAATCAACTTTAGGTTGTGCACGCCATACGCAAGAAGAGGTTTGATAAAACCTCAACTTTAAACTTATTGTCCTTGCTTATCAGTCCTTCCACGGACTCATCACCTCCTTCCCACATGTGCTGTGATGCTACAAGCCTTCAATATCTTGCTTCTCCGAACTGAATGTCCACCTCAGGTGAAGGTGCTTTCAGCTGAATTGATCCTAAACCCCGGGGATCCCTTTTCTCGGGATTTGGAGTCTGATGTCACCAACGATCCCGCAGAACAAGGTCACTACTTCCCAGAAGTGCAGAAAGCTCCCAGCACACACAGACTCAATCTGTAAGAGACCTTATTTCCAGAGGAGTTTGAAAGTAGGAAAAAAGGTAAAACTTCATATTCAACCAATTTGTTCAAATGCTGAAAAAAACATTTAAAATGTGTATACCTAAGACCCAGGTTAATACATAAACAATGCTGTCAAAATGTCTTCATATCAATGACAGTTGAGGTACTAGGAATGAATTTAAAGTATGCTCTTGAACTGATCAAATCTTTGTCTTGTCAGACTAACAGATGAAATGACTAAGTGAAAAATAACAACAGTCTGAAAAGATTTTCAACACCCCCATCAGTGAATGACAATTGTAGACAGCCACTTATCTTCTCATCTGTCCCATGCATGAGGTAATCTATTTTTACTGCTAATTTGCATCCAGTATAGCATGCTGTGAGTCACTTCCATAACAAACACTCGTTCAATGCAGACTGTTCATCAATGGGATTCTTAGTGTCTTGGCATGAGAATGAACTAAAGAGGACATGGGTGGGCTGGAAGCCTATCTATTCACATTGCACATGGCGCAGTTGAATGTCACCTCAGAGGCCCCAATAGTAAGGGTTATATGGGGTCGAAAGAGAGTGATGAATACTGTGCCTTACACTGTGCCAATGCATTGCACTGAGACCCAAACTTTCACTGGAGTACACATTCTCCAGAAAACAAAAGATATTTCAACTCACTTTTACATTGTGTTCTTAGCTAGATGGATGTTAAGAAAATTATCCTCTGCAACATGAGGATTAAAGGAAGCATTTATGGTATAAAAAGTTCAAAAACAATTTCACCGTATTTCCTGCAAAAAAGGAATTAATTGTATAAGTGCAGCTGGGCGTATCTTTTTCCCACAAGCATTTGGCCTGACTTTTTCCTGATTTATATAGAGCCAGTCTTCAAAAGCAAAGCAGATTTCAATTTCTCACTCATTGCACCACAAGCAAGCATCCAAAAAAAAATTCCATTACCACCCTTTACTGGTTTACAACTGCTATCCAAAACAACTTAATTCATCCCAGGTACACACATTCTGGCTGCACATTTGTTAGCTAAGTGATGAGAGTCACATTTAGCAAAACGTATGCTGCAAGGACTGCCCCCCCCCCCCCCCCTCATGACAAAGTTATGTCAGACTTTATCAATGGAAGCAGTTTAAAAATCTTGGTTAAGTTTCTCTCCTCTGGCGGCTGCGTATCATTGTCCACTGGGTGTGTAACTTGGAAATCTCCCTGAAAACCTGAACATTATTGACCTCAAAACAAAATCACCAACTATTTTGGTATTCTTAATCTCCAAATTCTTTTCCTAAATGGGACATCAATTTGCAACTAACATCCACTTTAAGAGGCCTCGCAAAGTGCTGTTGCACTCAGCTTTACCAATTCAAGGGCATTTCCCACGTTTTAGAATTTGACTCATTCATTGTAGAAATTATTAAGTCAACTAAACAAGTCTGCATTCAGAAGTTTGCCACCTGAGACTTGGAACTGAGGCCAGATTTGGGAAGATAGACACAAAATGATGGAGTAACTCAGCGATGCAGACAGCATCTCTGTAAAGATGGGTTGAGACCCTTCTTCAGACGAAGGAGGGTCTCGACCTGAAATGCCACCCATTCCTTCTCTCCAGAGATGCTGCCTGCCCCGCTGAGCTACTCCAGCATTTTGTGTCCATCTTCAGTGTAAACCAGCATCTGCAGTTCCTTCCTGCAGATTTGGGAAGTTGGCTGGAGTTTGGGCAGCCAACAGACTTGGGCACAATAAGAGTCTGTGCCAAACTGGGGCGGAGACTAGCGGCAGGAATGGAATTATGGTTGAGAATGGAATAAATTGGGTAGATAATGGGAAGAGGGTTGGAGGCTGGAAACATCGTCAGGCATCAGATTGTGCAGATGCAGGGCTTGGAAGGTTGTGAAGACTAGGGGTGATTGAAAGGATCATTGGGGAGATGGGATAGTGAAACGTGAGGAAAGATCGGAAGGATCTTACAGGGGCCCCTATCCAACACCGTACCAAAACCTTCTTGTATCAGGAAGGCGTGATTAAAAACAGGATAACATAATGTGATAGGAGTATAATTAGCCCATTCGGCCAAATGTCTACTCCACCATTCAATCATGGCCGATCTATCTCTCCCTCCTGACCCCATTCTCCTGCTTTATCCCCATAACCTCTGACACTTGTGCTAATCAAGAATGTATCTCTCTGCTTTAAATATATCCACTGACGTGGCCTCCACAGCCTTCTGTGGCAAAGAATTCCACAGATTCACAGCCCTCTGACTAAAGAAATGCCTCCTCATCTCCTTCCTAAAATAATGTCCTTTACTTCTGAGGCTATGGCCTCTAGTCCTAGACTTTCCCGCTAGTGGAAACAGCCGCTCCACATCCGCTCTATCCAAGCCAATGATCTAAGTTCTCTGCTCCAAATGAAGCACTGCATTGAGAATGACTTCAACCAATGCATCCCTGCTGCAGAAATCCCATCAGGGTTGCAAGGGTGACTAATTCCAATAAATGTTTGTTACATTTAAGGGATGATGCATAACAACAAGTTTTATTGTGGAGGGAAATATTGTTTTTTGATTGAAACGATGAAAAAATATAAAGAACAAAACATAGTTTTAACCTAACTCACAGCAAAGTCCAACATGAGGAAAAGTGTTCCATGCACGACACACCCAGTTTAAACCCATTGAACAGCAAAGCAGATACTTGAATGAATTTTTTGAACAATAATGTTAGAAGATCAAAGCTCGGTCATCTTCGTCGATGACCACCAGGGGCGCCGGAGGAGATGGCAGCCCTGCCAGCAGTCTGTTCGTCTTTTCACATTTTTTGTTATTTTTTAGTTTGTTAAAAGTTTTGTTTTAATGTTCTTCGGTTTGTTTCGTGTGGGGGGAGGGGGGAAGGGATCGGGGGAAACTTTTTTTCAGGTTCTTACCTTCCCCGAGATGTGATTATTTTTCGGATCACATTCTCAGGGCTCTGCGGCCCACCACCGATGGAGCTGGAAGCCTCCTCGGACTGTCGTGAGCCCCGCCGCGGGGTGTGGACTTAACATCGGAGCTGATCCCTTGCCTGGGATCGTTCCCACCACAAAATCAACACCAAGGTCTCGCAGTCTCAGGTGAGGCCGAGTCGGGAGCTCCAACGTCGCGGAAGGTTCAGCCCCGACGCAAGGTTCGATAGTCCAGCGCGGGGGAGCTGACATCCCTCCCGATGCGGGAGCTGATCGCCTCGACCCGGGAGCTGATCGCCTCGACGCGGATGGCCCGAACTCCGCCGGCTACGGGAGTCAAGATCGTCCCGTCAACGGGGGCTTGAGGCCCACGACCGAGGAAGAACTAAGGGAAGGACTTGAACTTTATTTTCGCCTTCCATCACAGTGAGGAATGTGTAGGAGTCACTGTGGTGGATGTTCATGTTAAAATGTGTTTTTGAAGTGATCTGTTACTTTTAATTGTATGACTGACCTGGCCAATGAAATTCCTCGTATGTTGCAAAACATACTTGGCGAATAAAGTGTGATTCCGATTCTGAACGTTCCAGAGAAGATCGTTGCGAAGAGGGTTTGGATTAGTTGATTAGTTGTTCAAATCAGGGCAAGCTGCACCATTCAGAGGTCAATTTTGATTCAAGAGGAAAAATAGATAAGAAACACAAGGATGGACTAGATCAAAGGACGGCTGACTAAAATAGCGATAATTACTTCAAACAAGATACAGTGAAGATAGACACAAAAAGCTGGAGTAATTCAGCGGATCAGACAGCATCTCCGGAGAAAAAGAATAGGCGATTTTTCGGGTCGAGTCAAGGGAAAGGGAAACGAGATATAGACAATGATATAGAACAAATGAAATATGCAAAAAAAGTAGCGACGATAAAGGAAACAGGCTATTGTTAGCAGCAGATTGGTATACAGAGTGACATGGTTTTCAATATTTTGGCTATAAAGACCGGTACTAAATTAAGTTGAAAGTTCACCACAAATATTACTTCCAGCTTTGTGAAATGGTGCATTTTTTTGAATAAATGGAGAAGAGTGCACATGGGTACATATACGATTAGTTACCTGGTTTATTTAATCAGTTTTAATTGCAACATAACCTTAGTTCATGCTCTTATTTGCCTGGTTATTAGAAGGAAAGGTCATTAATGGACCTCTATTAATGGAACTATTATTTTCATGCATAAGAGGCAAGAGGTTTAGACTGGAGCTGAGGGAGAATTTTTCCACCCACCTGGAACACGTTGCCTGGAATGATGGTGGAGGCTGGGCCTCTCACAACATGCACGGTACAAGCACTTGAATTACCGAAGCACAGAAGGCTTTGGTTTTGGTGTTGGAAAATCAACACTTTCATCACCAAATGTTCTCACTTTGTTAAATCATCTTCCCATTTCTGCATTCCATACACCTGGCTGAAATCTCCAGTTTCTATCCTGTCAAATTCCATTGCACTTTAGAAAATCTTGCTGACCCAGAAACCCTCCACTAATCTGTACACTGTGCTAGATCATCAGCCCTTCACAATCAGCCTGAGAATGTTTCAAAGGAGACACAAGAGGTACAAATTAGGGTTCAAATCACATCAGGAGATTACAATCGGCATGTAAGAAAGGCAATGTAACAGCGGCATGGGGGATTTTAATATGCAGGTAGACCTGGAAAATCAGGTTGGTACAGGATCCCAAGAGAGGGAATTTGTAGAGTGCCTACAAGATGGCTTCTTAGAGCAGCTTGTAATCGCACCTACTAGGAAAAAGGCGATTCTGGATTTGGTGAACCAAATTTGATTAGGGAGCTGAAGGTGAAGGAACCACCAAGGAGGTAGTGACCATAATGATAAAATTCAACCTGCAGTTTGAGAGGGAGATGAAATCAGATGTGTTGGTCTTCCTGGTGAGTAAGGGTAACTTCAGAGGCATGAGCGGGGAGCTGGATAAAGTTGATAGAAAAGGGACCCGAGCAGCAATGGCAGGAGTTTATGTGAGTAATTTGGAAGATGCAGGATTTTTTCATTCCAAAGAGGAAGATTCTACAGGGAGAATAAAGTAACTGTGGCTGACAAAGGAAGTCAAAGAGAGCATCAAAATAAAAGAGAAGGCATATAATATTACAAAGATTAGCGGGAAGCAAAAGGATCGGGAAGCTTTTAAAAACCAACGGAAGGCAACTAAAAAGGCAATAAGGGAATGAAAGATAAAAGATGAAGGTAGCAAATAATACAAAAGATGATACCAAAAGTTCAGGTATATAAAGAGTAAAAGAGAGGCAAGAGTTGACATCAGATCGTGGGAAAATGATGCTGGAGAAATCTTGAAATTTGCATTCAAGGTCTTCCTTTTGGAAAACACAATGAAAAGAAAGTGCTAAATGCTAAATAAAATTATTTAACAGTTCATTAATTGAACGGCACTGACCTACCCCCAGCTGCAGGCACAATCATAATTCTGACCACGTCCACGTTCAGGAACAGCTTCTTTCCAACAACCATCAGGCTATTGAATAGCACGAACTCCAATGAAACTCCAAACTATGAACTGCCTGCCTTGCATTCGGGACTTTGATTTGTTTTTGCACTACATTGGCTTTTTTCATTTATTGAACTTCTTTTGTTTACGAACCTGTTGCACTGCTGCTGCAAGTAAGAATGACCATTATTCTGTTGCGGGACATACGACAATAAAACACTCTTCACTCTCTTAGATTGACACAAAATGCTGAGAGAACTCAGAGGGTCAGGAAGCATCTCTGGAGAAAAGGAATAGGTGACGTTTCAGGTCGAGACCCTTCCTCAGACCTATCCTATCCCCCCCTGATCCAATCCCTCCTGACCTATATCCAAGACACCTTGCATGCCCTTCATCAATTCAATGACTTTTGTTTTCCAGGCCCCCATTCCCTCATCTTTACTATGGAGGTTCGGAGCTAGCCCGCCCCTTGACTCTCTTAACTGTTAACTACATTGCAGGCTCACACAAAAATGTCAAGTTCAGGCACAAGCTATGAAAGGCGCTGAGGTACTATCAGAAAAAGCTTCCTGAAAATACTCAAAGGTTGTAAATAACAATTCGATGAATAAATGTAAACTTGTTTTTGTGAATGTTTATAGATGTTTACATTTTATATTATAGAGTCATAGTCAGAGTCTTACAGCATGGGAAAAGGCCCTTCGGCCCAACTGGCCAACATGTCCCATCTGCACTAGTCCCATCTGCCTGCTTTTGGCCCATATCCCTCCAAACCTGTCCTATCCATGTACCTGTCAAACTGTTTCTTAAATGTTGCGATAGTCCCTGCCTCAACTACCTCCTCTGGCAGCAACTTCCATATACCCACCACCCTTTGTGTGAAAAATAACCCCTCAGATTTTTATTAAATCTTTCCCCCCTCACTTACGTCCTTTGGTTCTCGATATTCCTACTCTGAGCAAGAGACTCTATGCGTCTACCCCATCTATTCCTCAATGATTGTATACACCTCTATTGCCTGGAAGAAATTTCTGTTGCTGAGAGAAAAAAAAAATCTGTTATCATTTTTTTGTGGGGACAAGACACATACTGTATATGAATACACTGCAGGGCATTCACTCAATCAGTAGGTATATTATGGTAGTTGCTCAGTGATAGGATGAAAACTGAAAGTCCTGTCATAGCACCACCTAGGGGTGGAGGGGGGGGTTCAAACAATTGCACGAAATCTGGATTTTCTATGGAATTCTTTATAATACCATTCCCAAATGAATTTCTAATGAAACACATGCCCCACATAACAATTTCATGTAGTTTCTATTGAGCATAAATAATTCAACAAAATATGCACAACTGTATATTCCACAGAATAAAACAAGTCCTATATATAAACATAAAAACAAAATAATAAGGTCATAATTTGCAGAAGCAAACAACTGCAGATGTTGGTTAATACACAAAGTGCTGGAGTAACTCAGCAGGTCAGGCAGCATCTCTGGAGAACATCGATAGGGGACGTTTTGAGTCGAGACCCTCGATAATAATTTTATTGACAAGTCTACTACATAAATCAACTCAAATTTAAATGTTTTAAAAAAATTACATTTTTAAACTCCCCCTGATTACTTTTTCTCAAATTGCCCTGAGGGAGAATGACATCCTCATGTCACTATCTTGTTTCTTCTTTAGAGCAGTGTTTGAAGATAGTTTTCCCCCTGGCCATCCTAACCTACTCTAGTTCTACACAAGCCCATCTTTTGCATCTTCATTTCAACTCTCCCTTTACCCACGTGTTTGATTGTTACTTGTGTTCCCTCACAGCTTGTTCTAACGGTTTTGTTTAATTTGAAAATAAAATTATTTCTCTCCTGTCCTTCCCATTAATGCAAACTTCTTGCTTAGTAGAATATCTGGTTTATTCTCTCATGTTCTTAATTTGATTATTTGAATGTCGGCCTCTTCAGTTAATTGTAAACTCACACAAACTTGCCTCGAATTACCAATTCGGAAATGAATTATGTTTGTGGAGCTAACTAATCTTGACCCTCGATACTTGATAGCAAGTTATAAACCCAGACATTTCGCAATAAATGTGCACCCCACTTACGTTGCACGTTGCTAAATGGCGCCACGTGCTGATTGCTACCTTCCTTCAGGTTAACCTGTCAGAGTTGCTTTCTTTCAATTTCAACACTTCCTATTGTGGAGTTCTCCCCCAGAAATTTACCATTGCTCAGGACTGGTCTTTAGTATGCAAGACTAGTATGCGGAGATGCTGACAAACGCAAAGTGCAGCTTTGTAGGTGCCAACTTCCAGTCACTATCCTTTGCAAGTTCATAGATGCAGGAAACATCAAACAGATTAAAACCTTAAGTTACCAGCCAAAAGGAGCTAGTGATGAAAGGGAATCAATTATACTATTGCACACTTTAGTACTTGAGGATGAATTGCTCAACTTATTTTAAGAACTCAAAAGATTTTTATTTTACATTTTGGCCCATTCAATGTACTCCCTGGAGAGGGTGCTGTTTTGCCACATGCACCATTCTTTTTATAAACTGGAGCATCGGAATGTTAGAGTTTACTGAAAGTTATTTGTCAAAGTGCCCTAAACGTTACTGCAATCATTAATTCCAGTGTATCCAATTTACACAAAATTGCTTTGCAATGAAAGTCACCGTTTACTCAACCCCATCATTTTTTTACCCAGATTGCTCTCAGATCATTCGTGTTCAAGAAGGAACTGCAGATGCTGGAAGATAATGGATGCTGGACCCGCTGAGTTTCTCCAGCAATTTTGTGTACCTTTGCTCTCAGATCAGATTAGTTTATTGTCATAAATGACAAATGAGTGCAAACCAGGGAACGGCAAGCCCAAACTTAAGATCCTAGCTGGAAATATCTTTCTCACAATGTCGAAAATTAGAACTATACAATTGAGAACAGGCTTGACTTGTAGCAGACAAAACGTACATTCATATCAAGACCTCCTTGCAACCGGCAGGAAATTCAACACTGAAGCTTGGTACGTAGTTTTTACTTGAATAAAGTTTAATTTGAGTTAAATAAAAGAAAATTCAACTCCTGATTTACCATTGGGATTTTCATTATTAACATAATCAATGTTCCAGCAAATGATGTCAACAATAGTGCAGAATAGTGCATTGCCCAGTGGCCATATATAACTTGATTTTCAATTTCACTGTCCTCAAAAATGCCAGTTGCTTATAAAACAACCACGTTTTCCTAATCTAATTACCCTGAAATTATGCTAAAGTCAAATTATAATTATAATTTGATTTTGGCATTGCATCACTGCATTCTGCCACCTCAAAGCTTACCCTAACCATTGCTCAGATTCAAGACAGTCTAACTTGCATCTTCAAATACTGTTCTGAACTCGATTCTATCTGATCCCCCCTTGTTCGATGCCCTCACACTGAAGCTAGTCACAAAATGCTGGAGAAACTCAGCGGGACAGGCAGCATCTCTGGATAGAAGGAATGGGTGACGTTTCGGGTCGAGACCCTTCTTTAGACTGAGAGACAGGGGAGATGGACACAGAGATATGGAAGGGTAAGGTGTGAAAACGAGACATCAAAGGGGACGAAGTTCAAGGAAAATGTAGAATATATCATTGTTGGCTAGGGGAAGGTGACAACGAAGCGTACAAAGATAACATTTAATCAGGCAGACAGTCAGACTGGTCGGAGAACTAGGAAGGGGGAGGGATGGAAAGAAAGGGAAAGCAAAGGTTACTTGAAGTTGGAGAAGTCAATGTTCAAACCGCTGGGGTGTAAGCTGCCCAAGCGAAATATGAGGCGCTCTTCCTCCAATTTGCGTTGGGCCTCACTCTGGCAGTGGAAGAGGCCGAGGACAGAAAATTCAGTGAAGGAATGGAAGGGGGAGTTAAAGTGTTTAGCAATGTTGGTTTAGGCGGGCTGAGCGGAGATGTTCAGCGAAAGGATCGCCGAGCCTTCACTTGGTCTCGCCGATATATAGGAGTCCGCACCTGGAACAGGAGATACAGTAAATGAGGTTGGAGGAGATGCAAGTGAACATCTGCCTCGCCTGAAAGGACTGTCCGGCTCCTTGGACGGAGTTGAGGGAGGAGATATAGGGTCTGGTGTTGCATCTCCTGCAGTTGCTGGGGAAGGTATCTGGGGGGGGGGGGGGATGGTTTGGTGGGAAGGGATGAGTTACGGAGGGAACAGTCTCTGCGGAAGGCGGAAAGGGGTGGAGATGGGAAGATGAGGCTAGTGGTAGGATTCTGCTGGAGGTGGTGAAAATGTTGGAGGATTATGTGCTGTATGCGACGGCTGATGGGGTGAAAGGTGAAGACAAGGGGGACTCTGTCCCCTATGTTGCAACTGGGGGAAGAGAGAGCAACCTCAAAGCTTACCCGAAACACTGCTCAGATTCAAGACAACGTTTCTACCTCTTATGCTCAATGCCTCAAACGATAAAGGTAAGCAGACCATGTGCTTTCTTTACCACTCTATCTATTTGTGTTGCCACTCTCAGGGAGCTCTGGATTTGGACTCCAAAATCTCCCTATACAACAACAATGATGTTGACCTTGCCATTAACAGCATATTTGCCCTTTAGATTCAATCTCCAAAAGTGCAACATCTCACACGTGCTCGGATTAAACTCCACCCATCATTTCTCCACACATATCTGTAACTGGTTTAAATCCAGCAGTATCCTTTGACAGCAAGTCTCACTGCCCCCATCTACATCAATGTTGGTGTGTATCTACATATATATCACAGACCTGCAACCAGAACAACATCCTACAAGCCCAAAGAAGGGTTTCGGCCCGAAACGTCGCCTAAGAAGGGTTTCGGCCCGAAACGTCGCCTATTTCCTTCGCTCCATAGATGCTGCTGCACCCGCTGAGTTCCTCCAGCAATTTTGTGTACCATCCTACATTGACTTCCATTTGCCTTCTATGTATAAGCCAGTTCTGAATCTAAACGACTTTGTCACCGGGATCTGGCACTGTTTTGTGCATCAGAAAGCATGGATGTACAACAAGGCCAGAAGGGCATTGCTCAGCATCAAAGGACATACCAAGGCCATGATTTGGTGATGATTTGGCAGATAATACTAAAGCAAAGATGATGAACATTATACCTCTAAGTAGGAAGAACAAGAAGAAGAAATATCATGTCCAAGATTATGAAGGTTCTTGGTACAAGGATCTCAATCACTGGTGGATGAATTGAGAAACAGAGGTACCAGATTTTAAGTGGTTGGAAAATGAATAAAAATATACGCGAGGGGAGAGTTATGGATTTGGAATGCACATTTTCAACGGAAATGAAAGTAGATTCAATCCAGGCTTTAAAAAGGACTGAGGAAGTGCAGGACTGCAAACGAAAAACAACAAGGCCATAGAGAAAGAGCTGGGAAATGCAGCTAATTTCATCTACCCTTATAAAGCATGGGGTTTTATAGACTGAATAGCCTTGTTCTGTACTCTAATGGATCCAGGAACAGCTTTCCCCCCACTATTATCAGCCTATTGCACAGTCCATCCATAATCTAGGTGTGATCCTAATCTTCCAACCAACCTCACTGTGAACCTTGCCTTTTCTCTCTGCAACTCTAATGCTATAACAATATATTCTGCACGCTGGAATTTTTCTCTTTGCATGACCTGAAGTACTTTTGTATGGCTTGATTGTACTCATGTACAGCATGAATTGACTGGATAGCACGTAAACTATTTTTTCTCTCAGTAATAAACTAATACTAATACCTCTTTGATGACCAGAAGATTTGGGTTGAAAAGTGCAAAAGGATTAAGCAAGCTCAGATGTGACTGCAATACCATCATGGAAAATAGGTTGCAACCCAGATTTGCACTTGAAGAATAATGGGTGATCATGGTCTGGGAGGACTTGCTGGGCTGAAGGGCCTGTTTCCATGCTGTATCACTAAACTAAACTCCAACAGTCCTTCAGGTGAGGCAGAGATTCACTTGCATCCCCTCCAACCTCATCCACTGCATCCATTGGACTCCTGTATATCCACCTTCGCTCAGTCCACCTTAGCCTATGCGATCTCCTGGTTGCCAAACATTCTCTAACTCTCCTTCCCATTCCCATACTGACCTTTTTGTCCTGGGCCTCCTCCACTGTCCGAGTGAGGGCGCGCACAAATTGGGGGAACAGCACCTCATATTTCGCTTGGGCAGCTTATAACTCAGCAGTATGAATATTAATTTCTCTAATTTCAAGTAACTCCTGAATTCCCTCTCTCTCCGCCACTCCCCCACCCTAGACATCTTGCCAGTTCCACTGTTTGTTATCCCGTCGTTATCAGAAGTGTCGTGACTGAAACGTCATCCATTCCTTTTCTCCAGAGATGCTGCCTGACCTGCTGAGTTACTCCAGCATTTTGTGTCTCTCTTCGATCTAAACTAAACTAATGGTCTATTGGACAGGGCATCAAAAATTACAGATGTTTACACTGTTTACAGATGTTGGGCCCTTCCGACAAAAACTAAAATGTCTTCAAGCTTACATGGCGTCTTAAACTCAAGGACAAAGATTAATGGTGAGAGGGAAAAGATTTAAAAGGGGATTTGAGGGGCAAGCTTGAGGTGGTGGATACATGAGTTGAGTTGGCAGAGGAGGTGGTAGGGGTGGGGGATTGCAACCTTCACGTGGTCCGCCCTGTTTCGACGAATGCAATCAACCTGGCGTGCACAATCAAAGTAAGATGAAATAGAACAAGTTGTCCTACAACCTTAGGCTGTGCAGGACATACACAAGAAGAAGAAGGAGGTGGTAGATTCAGGTCCAATTACAATGTTTAAAAGATATTTGGACAAGTACTGGGATAGGAAAGCTTTAGAATGGTATTGCTGAACACAGGCATTTGGACTGGCTTAGAACGTCACCCTGGTCATCATGGACAAATTAGATCGAAGGACATTTCCATGCCATATAATTATGTGTAGAAAAATAGTTATAGTCACTCCTATATCACACGCATGGAGACACTGAATCTTCAGCTCAGTTAACAAATATTTGGTATATTAATAGCCAGCAATAAACCATTGTATATTTCATAGATCATCGTCTGCTTTGATCTGTCCTTTTCACACCTTACACTCTCTTTGTACTCTTCCATATCTCTAGTTTACCTCTCCCCTGACTCTCAGTTTGAAGAAGGGTCTCGACCCGAAACCATTCCTTCTCTCCAGAGAGTCTCCAGCATTTTGTGTACCTTTTGGTGTAAACCAGCATCTGTAGTTCCTTCCTACATATACACCTATTTTAACTGTCTCAGTTTACAAGTAAATCTCATTTTGTCAGTAGTTTCATGCACAGAGAATAGTCTAAGGGACAGGACAGAGCGAGGTTAGAGTCTACACTCTAATTGGCCCTTCAGGACAAGAGAGAAGCCGTGAGATTATGCTCAGTATTATGTGTGGCGGTGGACAGAGGAGGTAAAGTTATCATACCGACTTCTGGTCATGTATTTTTTATTCAAGTAAAGAAAATATGATATTCATATCGTTTCATTTCATCATTAAGAACCCAAGAGTGGAGCACAGGTGGACAAATGATGACAAATAACCACAATTCCAAAACCTAACAAGACAATTCAATGGAATTAGTCAAAGCACACACTTAACAGCCATAAATAAACATTGAACAGCAAGACACTTTACATTCCAAGCAACAGTTTAAACAACTATGGCAGAGGTTACGGGGAGAAGGTAGAATGGGGTAGAGGGGGTAAAATAGATTAGCCATGATGGTGGAGCAGACTTGCTGTGCTGGTTGGACAAATTCTGCTCCCGTGCCCAATCCTGCTCCTATCCCTTATGACACTGACATTCACATGGAGAACAAGGCTGTGATGTTGTTATTTGATGAATGCAAGCTTTTGTCATGAATATTCTTGTGCTTTCACTAACCTTGTCTTGTTCAATGCACCATATACTGAGGCGGAATCAGGCAAGTGAGCAGAGGGAAAGGGAGCAAGAGGGCAAATACTTAACCTTTATTCAACAATTACAAAACAATTCAGTTACTGTTACAATGACGTTGCTCTTGGTGGGAGTTGGCTCGACACAAAAATGGCTGCTGCTTTGTGTTCAGAACATCAGTGACTAGACTTTATAAGTACCTCTTTTGCTGAGCGCTTTTTGCAATATGCTGAAGGAAACCTGATAGAATTTATTGAAATCAAAGTGTTTTACTTTCAAACCTGGTGCCCATGAAGAGACAGGGCCACTAGCTTGGGAAATTATACTCTGGAAATATATGGCGTTGAACCCTATGGAGTTAAGGCATGTTAATGAGTTAATGCCACACTTCAGGCATGTTAACTATGCAGTAACAATGATGTAAACATGAATACACAAGTTGAATGACAATTATTAACCAAAACAGCCTTGGCTTTTAAAAAAGAACTGCACATTGTAAGAGTGAGATTGTAAAGTATGGGCATGGTAAAAATGTGAACAGATCTGAGAAAGAATGGCAATTCAGACAAAGCTGGCCCTTGGTTTCAAACAGTCTTAAGAAATAAAATCATCCCACAAAAAAAAAGGCAAAATATTGCAAATGTAAGAAATTCAAAATCAGAACAAATGCTGGTGATAACCAGCTTGCCATGCAGCATCTATGGAAGAAAAATAGAGGAGATCTTTCATTAGAACTGGGTACATTTAAGATGCAGGGAAAATAAGATGGGGGCACAGAATGCATGGAAAGATTCGTAAAAGAGTGGAAGGGAGGACAGATTAAATGATGGGGTGTTAAATCAGGATGAAAGGGAGCACTGCAGGGAAAAGTGAATAGATAAAAGGGTGGCCACACAGATTGTGATGATTTTAAACAGTGAGTTGTCTCCACGGACTGGGTGGAAACTGGACAAAATGGGGATGGATGACAGGTTAGACAAGTAATTCAGCGGGAGTTAAAATCTTTCCAGGTAGGCACAAAAATCTTTCAAACTGAGCAACTATTTCAACATTGAAAGGGATGCACAATTCTGGGGTGACTCAGTGGAAGAGGCAGCACCTCTGGAGAGAAGGAATGGGTGATGTTTTTGGTCAAGACCCTTCTGAAGAAGAGACTTTAAACAAAGGTCTCAACCAGAAACTTCACCCATTCCTTCTCTCCGGAGATGAGTTACTTCAGCATTTTGTGTCTATCTTTGGTATAAACCAGTATCTGCAGTTTCTTCCTCAACATTGAAAGTGAAATGGGATCTGGATTTAACATGCCATCAATATGAAGCTCTCAATTAAATGTGCTTTAAAGAACAGATGTTAACTCGGACTGATTTCATTTAAACCCATCTGCCAACTATTGTTCATAGATCTTCAACATTCTTGTAGTAATCTATTCTTTTGATATTGAAACCACAAATAAAGCGACTCGCTCTGCCTAATGAGCTGTAACCAGCTCTCAAATTGCAGTTAGCGTGAAATTAACTTCAAATCCAGTTTGGTCACACTTCTGAACACTTGACTTCATGTCAAATACTTCATAGATAAATGTGCCTTCTTTAATTAACCACGGCCTTGTATTTAACAACTTTGAAAGCGTAATCTCAAACCGATCATTCTCTCTGGACCTACACAGAAAAGCTTTGGCTGGCAGCAATCTACAGCAATCTACAGGTGGTTTCACTGAGAATCCAACACCTTTTGTCAAACTGCAGATACTCCCACACACTGGGTAGATTGGGAGATGGAGTAATGGGTCTGAATCACCAAAAAGTGGGGATTAATGAAAGAGGAAGAGCACTCTTGTACTTAGTATGATTGTGCCTAACCTAGGCTGTATGCAAAAAAATAATTTCACTGTACCTGGGTACTCTTGACGATAACGTACCATTGAACCATTGCAATCATGTTTTTGAAGCCTGGGCGAATGGATGAAGTAGATTTCAGAAGAGCAAAAACCAGTGGTGTTCAAGAGCTAGAGCTGAGAGAAAAAGGTTTTATTTTGCCTTAAAAAATGTAATTATAAAATAGGTCTTAACCCAGATTAAAAAATTCCAATCTATATATTAAATAGCAAAATATAATCAACCCTCAAAAATCAGAGGCAGGTAATGTCGCAAATGAAATTAGTTGGCAATCTGAAAAAATAATTAAACTGGTCTTCACAGAATGACAATTAAATGAGAATCTGCCCGATGTACCCAGAAAATGGGTAATGATTCAAACAGAATTCATTAGCTAATGTAATCAATGAAAGGTAATTGTTCTAAAGCTGACAAATCCACAAGATTTGATGGTTTCCAGCTCAAATTGTGATGAAGATGCAGATATTTGAGACATCATCTTCTAAAGGTATCTGAAGACAGGAATTGTCAATTCACAGTGGATGAGAATTTAGTATTAAGCAGATGAAAAAGTAGTTATTACTTAAGTAAGCTGACAAAGTGCCAATAGTAAATTTTAGATCTTTTAGTGAAAAGCTAGGAATAGTGTGGTTTTAACTTCTGTGTGGGAAAGATATCGGGCTCTATATTTAAAGATTGAGTAGCATTGTAAAATGTAACTCGTATCTAATTTATTTATTTTTTGATGAAGTAGGTGGTGCAGCAGTAGAGTTGCTGCCTTACAGCGCCAGAGACTTGGGTCCTGGGTTCAATCCTGACTGCGGGTGCTGTCTGTATGGAGTTTGTACGTTCTCCCCGTGACCTGCGTGGGTTTTCTCTGAGAACTTCGGTTTCCTCCCACACTCCAAAGACGTACGGGTTTGTAGGTTAATTGGCTTGGCATAAATGTAAATTGTTCCTAGTGTGTGTAGGATAATGTTAGTGTGTGGGGGTCGCTGGTCGGTGCAGACTCGGTGGGCAGAAGGGCCTGTTTCCGTGCCGTATCATTAAACTAAACTAAGTACAGGTAGTTTATATATAGTCAGTTGTCTATATATGCAGTTTAGATGTCGCTCCCCCTACAACAAGAAAAAACAAGGATAGAGTTCTTCTGGTCGTTACCAATCACCCCACCCCACCAGCCCCCACATCCAACACCTCATTCTCGAACATTAGCACCATCTTCAACCTGATCTCAGCACCAGCCACATCTTCCCATCAGCACCCCTTTCCTGTATCCACAGACTGCAACCTCGGCAAATGCTTGATTAACCCATCCCATCCCATGCAAACCACCCACTCCCCAGGTACTTCACATGTCCCTAAACCTCCTCCCTCACATCCATCCAGGGACGCCAGCAGCTCTTCCTGCTGAGACAGAGGTTCACCTCCTCTAACCTCATCTAATGCATTCAGTGCTCCTGATGTGGAATGCTTTACATTGGTGAGACCAAGCATAGACTAGGTAACTGTTTTGTCAAATGCCTGCTAATCATTTCAACTCCCCTTCCCATTCCCAGACTGACCTTTCTGTCATGGGCCTCCTCCATTCTCAGAGTGAAGCCACATGTAGACAGGAGGAACAGTATTATTATATTGGGTAGCCGACAACTCAATAGTATGAACACGGAATTCTCCAATTTTAGGTAATTGCCCGACCAATACTACCCCCCCCCCTCCCCCCCCCCCTTATTTCCCCGTCACTTCCCCACCTGGATGCACACATAATCCTCCCCTTCCGTTCCCCCCTTCCACCTGTATTCCTTCCTCAGGCTTCCCATTTCATGTCTCTTCTCTCCTTATCTCACACTTTGTCTTTTCATCTCTGGCCTTTACCCCACAACCTGCCAATCAAACTCCCCTCGCTTGTATCCACCTATCACTTGCCAGGCTTTGTCCCGCCCCCACCTCTCTTCCATCTTTCCCTCCCCTACTGCAATGTAGGGTCCCAACCTGAAATATCGGCCATCTATGTTCTCCAGAGATGCTGCCTGACCAGCTGAGTTACTCTAGCACTTTGTGTCTATTTTTGTAAACCAGTGTCTGCAGTTTCTTGTATGCAAAGGAATTAAACATGGTTTCATACAAATAATTCAAAATTATAGCTCATGGCATTGAAGAAAAACTATTGACCTGGCTTGATAAAGAAGGCCGTTTGATGGTTGATGCTGGAAGTGGAAGAAAATAACTGATGTTGCCATACAAGGTTTTATTCTAGGACATCAACCATTATCGATAACATAATAATATAATTTTGAGCTATTTCTCCAAGTTTGCCAGTTATACAAAGGTTTGTGGCACAGTAATTAATGTAGACAGGAGCATAACATTGCTTGAGATATTTACTAGTTTGACAAATAGCGAAACTGTGGTAGCTTTAATACAAAGACGGACAAATGTGAGATCATATATTTGAGGACAGGATTTTAAACATAAATGTTTAAAAACTAGAAATAGTTGTAGCCCAAAGAAATTTAAGGTCCATAAGTACAACGCTGTTGTATAATAGTTAGAGTATAAAATATAATTCTAATAGCTTGAGGGTTAGAATACAAAGGATCTTGTTTATGGACACAAAAAGCTGGAGTAACTTAGCAGGACAGGCAGCATCTCTGGACAGAAGGAATGGGTGATGTTTCGGGTCGAGACCCTTCGTCAGACTTCTTCAGAAAGGATCTTGTTCAGTTTTGCGAAAGCTAGACCAGGCCTGTTTGGAACACAAGTGGGATGACTAGGGTGGGGAAGGGACAGAGGGAGGGAATGCAAGGGCTACTTGAAATTAGAGAAATCAATATTCATTCTGCTGGGTTGTTACAAGTTGTCCTACTTGTTTCACAGTTCGTATCTCTTCGGTATCACCACCTCCACAGCCAACAATGGATCATTGTGGGCTCCTGGGTCATTGGTGTAGGCTCTGATTTGTTCTGTACATTTTTGGGAGAAGGCAGGAGAATGGGGTTAGGAGGAAGAGACAGATCAGCCATGATTGAATGACGGAGTAGACTTGATGGGCCGAATGGCCTAATTCTGGTCCTCTCACATGTATTTATCGCACCTCTAGTTCCCCTCTCCTCTGACTCTCTGAAGGAGGGTCAAAACCTTTTCTCCACAGATGCAGTCTGACCCACTGATTTATTCCAGCATATTATATCTATCTTTGGTGTAAACCAACATCTGCAGTTCCTTCCTACACTAAGAATACTTTAATGTGAGAATACACTACTTGTGTAGTGATCTAAACATTTCCTGGGTTCCAAGTATTAGATTGAGGAGAAAAGATTGCATCAATTATTTCTGACATGTTAATACAATTATTTTCACGGCTCTTAGAAATATGACGAGAATTGTTAGGTTGTCCAAAGAGAAAAACTCCTATTGGGTATGTCTAAGCCAAAGCATTGGTGCATATAAATAATTTAGGAGAGAAATTAGAAAACAATCTTCTTCACACACAAGATGTTAAAATGAGGGAACATCCGTTTAGATTACATGTATTAACAATTATGGAATTAAGATGAGTAGTTACACTGCATATATATGAGCTTTAATCTAACCAAAATGTCTAAACTGTCTAAACTGCCTCGTGGGATGGAATGATCTACCAGTAATCCCACAGTATTTTGGGTGATATCACAGCAGAGAGAACAAGCGTTCAGCAATTTTGCAACAAGCGACCAATATGAATGGATTCCATGTAGACAACAATCCATTCCATGAATTGCCATGAATAATGACTATATGCATTCACTATTTATCACACTGATAAATACCATAAAGGAACTTTTTTAAAGTACATTTTTCTTTTGTGTTTCCTTGAGGATGCCACCTTGCTGGAGACCCTATGGCCGAGGAGAAAATCAAATGAAGTCTTGACGAACATCCATCAGGAACACTGATGCATTAAACATGCCAAGGCACCAAAGACCATATGAAGCAGTTCAATTGTAATTGGTACCTTGGTTTTAATTGGCAGGGATTGGAATGAGGAAATAAGTGTAATCCTTTCAGCATATCTTTAAAATTTCATCTCTCAATCATCCTATGTCATTCACAGATCCCTGTTCTTCAAGTAAATTCATGGAAATAACTGCAGGCTCTCACCTGCAAAGTCGTGAGAAAGAAGACCTACTGCACCTGAACTCATGCGGAACCGCAAGGAGAAGTCTGACATTTACCATTCCCGCCATTGGGTTGATCTGGAGGGAATCTCTCTGTTCTCATTTGTTCAACGGCTGTCGGAATGGCATCATTAGATTCTGATGTGCTAGTGGTGGTGGGCAAGATTCTTCCGGGAAGTGAAGGATCAAGGGGATTTTAACCTGCCAACTGCCCAGCTTCAATCTGGCAGGAAGCGTTGAAATCATCCACCCAGGTAAAATTACTGAGACACAGTGATCAAGCCCAGGATATGAAATAATAATATGTGCAGGGAGGACCTACAGATGCTGGTTTACACCGAAGAGAGACACAAAATGCTGGAGTAACTCAGCAGGACAGGCAGCATCCCTGGAGAGAAGGAATGGGTGACGTTTGGGGTCGAGAACCTTCTTCAGACTGATGTCACGGGAGAGGGAGATACATAGATAAGGAAGTGTAAGGTTTGAAAATAGGACAAAGGGAATGGAGATCAAGGAAATTGGAGAATAGATCGGTTCAAAACGTTACCCATTCCTTCTGTCCCGAGATGCTGCCTGTCCCGCTGAGTTACTCCAGCATTTCGTGTCTATAAAATAATATTATTCTTCACCTTTATGGATGGGAATGCTCTTTCAAAACTCTTGGCCTCACAGCACAGAAGACAATGTTAAAAGCAATGTATAAAAGATGCATGCATTCCAGCAGTTCAAATGCACACTGGGGATAGTGTAATCTAATATATGGAAGCACAGTATAATGGTATTTGTTCAGTAAAAGCAGTGGAAAACAATCATCTGAAGACCACAAATCCATCTCCTGCATTTAGCATTACTTTTTCCAACGCTGTGGTGAAAATAACGTTCAGCGGGGTTTGCAAAGTCAGCAAGTATGTGGAAAAGTTTATTCCTTTCATACTTTTCTCTCCACACAGAACTGTTCAGCTATGAACCATTTTTGCCATTTAACTAAAATGCCACTGCACATGTTTTAAAAAAGCTGCATTCTTCTGTCAAACCATCTTTGCAGCAATCAGATGGAAAGGAAGATAAAAGAAAATGCAAAACAGAAATATTATCATCTGAATCCTGCAATCACCCTTGACAAGAGTGTTCTACTCTGCTGCCCTAGGCCTCTTCTAGCCAGTGGGGAATTCAAACCATCTGCGTCCAAAGTCAGAGATTAAGATATACCGCAGATGAAATGCCATGGATTTAGTACATTTTCTTAAAACTGTATTGGATGCCTATTCAAGATTGCATGCAATTAAAAACAAAATTATCTTTACATTGCTGTCCATAATTGAAAAATCTATTTTTGAAGAAATGAAAAAGCATTTTAAAATGCAAGTTAGTTTCAGCAGTTTTATGGTGTAATGTTTTCAGCAAAATCTCTAAAGTGCTGAACAAAGACACACCCATAGTTCCCGTTCCCAAACCATTATTCCCTTTCTGACTCTCACCCACAATGAAGTTTGCATTTATAGTTTGACAGGATCTTGCTATTGTTTATCTTAAAAATGCAACAGACAGTCAGAAATAAAAATAGTAAGAAAAATCAAAGGCTTTGCAAAGTAAAATCTCGGAGTTCACATTTTGAGTGCAGATATGATATTTTAATGTATCATTCTCTTAATATTGCATTGTCCTGCTTAGAAGCATCTTCCCCAATTAGTGCGTTAATTGAAGAATGTAATGATATGTGGGTCGTGCAGCTACCTGCTCTCATTTAAACATTATACCTACAATGTGGTTAAGCCATACGGGAAAATACACAGGAAACCTGGCACCTTTACTGGATTGAATTTGTTGAGAGGGGCCCATTTGGATTCAAAGTAATTCCGCCAGGATATAAAGAGTAATGCATGCTAGAAATGTTTAATCAGTAGAGTGCTTTTGCTTTTCTTTCCCTCCCAGCTCTACCGAAACTGTTGATTTCTCTGTCACACTTTCACAGGTGTCTCCACATGGACATTCTTCACACGCTGACTACCCAGTGAACTTCAGTAGGTCACTGCAGCTGCTGCCCATTCTGTGGCATCTACTGTGCAAATTCACAGCAGGAGTTGAGGGAAAGTGACCTTCCTGAGGCGATGTTTTCCCCTTCCTTATCTGTGCACCTGAAGAGAAAACAGTTGTTGGGCCTCCGTCACCTGTATGTTTTGACAACATCCAGATAAGAAGTTGAAAAAGCTGAAAGGAATTTCTAATTATTAATTTTATCCCACTGCAAATTTACACACGAGCTGTTAAAGGGCTTTCTCACGGTGCGACCTGACGCAAGACTTAACAAGAGTTTAACATCGTGGGAACCTCCTGCGATAACAGTACGGCATTCGTGGACCACCGAGGACCTCCGTGGCGCTAACGGCAGGTAGTCGTGTAACTTTGTAAGGTCGGGAGAAAATTCAAACATTTTTGAATTTCTCCAAGAGTGACTTGAGCACTTTTTGGTGAGCGTTGCAACATTGTATGAACGCAGATGCCAGTGCGATATTCGTGCGATATCCGTAATGACTCTTGCGGGTACCGTGGGAACTCCTGCGAACGGTAAACCTGGAAGCTTGACAGAGGGGACATAAGGTGAGTAAAAAAGGTGGTCTCAATATCGCCAATGGACCATGTGTCCATCGAGGACGTCCCACCTAATTGTCATTGTTTGAGAATCTTTTTCACAGTAAGACTTGCAGAGATGCCTCTCAGAAAAGCACAAAGAAAGGGGTCAAAGAAAGTCAGAAAGTTTTTAGCCATGCAGGTAAATGAGGAGGAGACTCAGCAAGAGAGACAGGTGGAGAGGCAAGAGGAGATGCCAGAGATACCACTGCCTGTGGGCTCCTTGGAGCAGGGAGAGGGTGATCAAGGTGGATTTGAGATAGCCTCCCCAGTAGCTGTTGCCTCCCCAATAGCCTCAGCAGACGATAACATAAAGGGAAGATGGCAGAAGGTAAGGCCATATAACTTCAACAGGGAACAAGAACTGGTGGAGTGGTACCAATGCAATGAGATTCTATATAACATGCAGTAGTGTTCCTGTGGTCGGCTACCCATCAATATAGCTGTCCTGCCACGGCACACTCCCCAATTGTGAATTGTAGTAAGCGCAGAGATGGTCTCTTTGCTCTTTCACACTGGATGTGCCCGAGTTACCTTTCAAACGCTGCAGTGAGACCATTTTCAACTTGTTCGCACCACTTCTCCAAGCACCTAGTGTTACTTCCCCTGTGTCACTGTCCACTATGTCACCGTCCTGGATGGATGTTGCTGATCCAGCAGCTGCACCTCTCATTCGGATCAGGTTGTACAGAACACATGCTGCATATACTATACTCTCCACATTCTTGGGCCTCTGCTCCATTGTCTTGAGCAAGCATCTAAATCTGTTTGCCATGATGCCAAAATAATTTTCTACTACCCTCCTGGCCCTTGACAGCCTGTAATTGAAGATCCTCTGTTCCCTAGTTAGATTCCTCTGTGGATATGGCTTCATAATCCAGGGCCGTAGTGCAAAGGCTTCATCAGCAACCATCGCATATGGGATGTCCGGGATGTCTTCTCCTGACAGAGGTTCTGGATCAGGCATGCCTGCTGTTCCACCTTCCATTTTCTTTCCAAGCCAGGTTTCTTTCCAAATCCGGCCATCACCAACACTTCCAGGTGTGCCCACATCCACATACAGGAAGTTGTAGTTATAATCAACCACCGCCATGAGTACAATTGAGTGGAATTTCTTGTAATTGAAATAATTTGAGCCACCTCCGGGTGGTTTACGAATTGCCACATGCTTGCCATCCAAAGCCCCACATGTGTGAGCAAAGTTCCACCTGTTTTCAAACCCCAGTGCAACTCTCTTCCACGCATCTGGTGTACTGGGGCATTCCATCACTTCAGCTGAATTAAATTGGATGATCGCCTCACAGGTTTCTCGGACAATACCACAGATGCTGTTGGTGGCGACAAGAAAGTTGTAAGATAGACTTTTATAAGAATCGCCTGAGGCCAAGTAGCGGAGGGTGATTACTATGCGCAACCCTGGTTCCAGTGCCTTTCTCATTACAGTGTCAGTCTTCTTCAGCAGAGGTCCCAAATTATTCTTTAACTCATTAAAGAGCTCGGGTGAAATTCTGACAAAGTTTTTGAATGCACTTTTATCCTCTTCGCACAGCACATTAAGCAGTTGCTCATATTGTCCAAATTGAGGTCTCCGTTGAAACATGGGCTTAACCCAGTGAGACTTCCTCTTAATTCTCTTTTTAATTAATCTCACCCTTCTGCCTTCACGCAAGCGTTTTCGATGCACATGTTGCGCTAATGCATACGGCGCGTCAATGAAAATAACAACCAGCCTGTACTCGAACCAACTTTGTATAGGCATGTCTGCAAATGAGCCAATTCTACGAACGGAGGATATTTATATGGTGTGTGAAAAAAAGTTACATCATTTGTGCCACGTGATTAACTACACTACAGTCCACGATGTTCATTCACGATTAACGGGAAAGATCGGGAGACGGACAAGTCACTCGCACAAATGACAGAATTGCCGAGTACCGTGGGAACTCTTTATCTACCCCCCGTTATATCGTGCGGAACTCGTGCTGGACCACGACCACTTCACTCTGGTGACATCTTGCGTCAGGTCGCACCGTGAGAACCGGCCATTAGTTTGGTGATTATTAAATTGTAATAAGGGTTAAGTTGGACTCTATTCTTGTTTGTTTTTTGCCCAAGATTCCGGCATCTGCAGTCTCTTGTGTCTCTATTCTTATATCGACTTTAATTTTCAAACCAGTTGCTAGCTCAGTTTCTGGGCTGGGTTCAACAAATCGATGGGGAAATGTAGAACTGCAGGGTAGGTTGTAATACAAATGACTGTGGGTGGCTACAGCTGAAAAAACAACCAAATGGCCTTGATGTTGTTCCCATCTGAACTTCACAAAAATTTCATCTGCTGTGTATGGGTGACACCATTTTCAATTTAGAACGATGACAAGTGATTCCATCTTTGATACTTTGATCTGCCGTGCTAAGATTTAAGAGGATCTGGAGTTAGAAAGGAGGCATTTTCTACTAATGTTAGAGGTCCCACATGAAGAGCAGCCTAACATCATCACATTGAAGTCTGCACAAGGTCAACGGCTGCAAAAAAAAACCCCAAAGAGTGGGGGGGTTTGGAAGATTAGGGAAATTGTTTTTTTTTAAAGTACAAAGCATTTTGCCACTTCCATTTATTAGAGCCTTTTTTCCTGAAGATGTCTTTTTTCACTCTTGATCTCTGGCAATTGTTGAAAGAGAACACAATCTCACTGTGTGCACGCTTGCAAGAGCGCATGAAAAATGTGAAACTAGCAACTTTTACTTCTGCTTCAGCATATTCATTTCTGAAATAAATAATGTAGATAATTATAGCAGGAATAACACTGATCCTGTTTTTCCATCATGTTTTCACTGCACAAACCACTGGAGACCCGGAACTCCCACACAAAACATTATCCAGGCTTGGCTGCCAAAACATCAAAACTGAGACTGATAGATTATTGCATAAATGCATTAAGGAATATCAATCAAAGGTGGGTAAAAAGAATCGAGACACATAAAAGATAGGAAGAGGACATCAAAGGCCCCTCGAGCCATTGAATAAGATTACAGCTGAACTCTTTGGTCTCAGCTGCGTTTTTCTGGTGATTCCCACAACCTGGATTCCAAAAATCCATCACACTTATCTTTGATTGTACTTCATGACTCAGCATGCACAATCCTCTGTGGTAGCGGATTTATTAGGTGCTGCTGTGTACTCAGAAATGCTCAGCCATTTGACTCACATTGTAAGTGGACTTTTCCCTAAATCTGTGACATTTTCTCTGCAGTCATTTCACGTTCATGGATACTGAGAGTCAAAGAGTCACAGAGCGAAACAATATGGAAACACGCCCTTCGGCCCAACTTGCCCACACAGGCCGACATGCCCCAGCTACACTAGTCCTACCTGCCAGCGTTTGGCCCATATCGATTGACAATAGATGCAGGAGTAGGCCATTCGGCCCTTCGAGACAGCACTGCCATTCACTGTGATCATGGCTGATCATCCAAATCTGTCCTCTCCATGTTCCTGTCTAACTGTTTCTTAAATGTTGCGATAGTCCCTGCCTCAACGACCTCCTCTGGCAGCTTGCTCCATGCACCCATTACCCTTTGTGTGAAAAGGTTACCCCTCAGATTCCTATTAATTTTTTTTCCCTTCACCTTAAACTTATGTCCTCTGGTCCTTGATTCACCTACTCTGGCTAAGAGACTCTGTGCATCTACCCAATCTATTCTACTCATGATTTTATACACCTCAATATGATGTTCTGTTTCAGCTTGTCCAGGAAGCAAAGTCAAATCTTTGATATTCTCTGGAATAACTGCCTGGGAGATACCGATTAAGGCGACTCTCCAGAACCCTCTTGTGAGGGAACATACAGATCCCTGATATGTTCTAAGGATTCACACCCTGAGCCTGGGCACCGATCCTTGATGTTCTCACTGGGTCGACTCCCTTAAAATCACATTGTTCGCGTCAACAGCTGCAACACTGACAACACAAAACATTGGCGCTTGATTTATCATGTTTGAGAGTTGGCAGGAAGGACATTTTGCTGCAAGAGATTTTCTGAACTCTGTAGCAAAGGTTATCCAAAATAAAGATCCAGGATTAATCCGATCCCAGTGGCGAGCCAAAGCGCGGGCTTGGCGATCGTTTTGCTGAACAAATCTTTCCTCAGTCCGCCTGGACTTACCTGATCTCCCGGCTGCTAAATACTTTAATTCCCCTCCCCATTCCCACACTAACCTTTCTGTCCTAGGCCTCCTCCAATGTTAGATTGAGGCCAGACGCAATTGGAGGAACAGCATGTCATATTTCGCTTGGGCAGCTTACAACCCAGGGGTATGAATATTGAATTTTCTAACTTCAAGTAAACCTTGCATCCCCTATTCTCTGTCCCTCCCCACCCGAGTCATCGTACTAGTTTCGCTGTTGTGCTACTGAGTTTCATTGTTTGTATCACTCGTCACCTACCCCACAGCCCACAATGGACCAACTTGGGCTCCACCTTTCCTTGGTCATCGGTACACAAAAATGCTGGAGAAACTCAGCGGGTGCAGCAGCATCTATGGAGCAAAGGAAATAGGCGACGTTTCGGGCCGAAACCCTTCTTCAGCCTCCCCTGACTCTCAGTCTGAAGAAGAATCTGCAACTGAAACGTCACCTATTCCTTTTCTCCAGAGATGCTGCCTGACCTGCTGAGTTACTCCAGCTTTTTTGTCTATCCCAAATTGGAGCCTCATTTTGCAAGAGATCTCTAGAAGGACAGGGAACTACTTCATGGATGCCACCAAAGTTTCGAGAAAAATTGGTAGCAAGCGCAAAAATTCATGAAAAACGATGTCTTGTTCAAAATGGAGGAGCTTCCAGGAAAGTATTGAGCACAGACTCTGCACAATAGGAACATATGGAGTAGATTAAAGTTTTGTGTGCCATCCAATTGAAGGTGTGAAGGGGATACAATATCCCAAACAATCCTTCCACCCAGAAGCGTGAGAGCCTGCAGAGTTATTGGTCACCACAGAACCCATAGAGCTGGGGTGGAAGAAAGCAATCCTTGACACTGAGGGACTGCATGAGATTCCAACACCTTATTTTTATCCCCGACACTAAATCTCCTTTGAAACAAAATATTCCTTCCCTAACTCGTGGAGAGAATGATGTTGCTCTTTTGAAACAAAGAGGGCCATGAAAGAGTTCTTTTCAGTTTATGAGGAGTTTTGGATTTAACTCAGAGAATAACAGGTCTGGATTGCCAGGATCCAAATTTAAAACCTTATCTTTGTATTGGTCTACATTCAAGACTCAGCAAGAAGAAACACAGAAACACTTGATTGCCAATGATGCAGATACAATACAAGATGTTGTCTGAGTTTAGCAACTCTGGAATTTATACTGAAGTACACTGTCCAAGTCCAAATTAAGCTTAATAGTCGAATGTAAATTCTCATCTAGCCACACAGCATAAAAATAAATTATTTGTACCCAGATTGACGTAATTGAGGTTTACTTTCCTTCTTCACTACATACAGTAGTGTATATATGGATTTCATCCAAAGCAGCCACGTTGTATACAAGGCTATTCACAGAAATATTCCCCATAGGTTACAACTCTCTATATTTCTTTACAAGCATCCTCTTGTAAAAGTGGACAAATCTACTTTAAGAATATTTGATTGGTAATGTATTCTACTTCTGAGCCAATGGATCCTGCTTTGAACAGGGAAACAGTGAGAATCGGGTTAAACTACTTAATCATATGTTTAAAAATTGCATAATAATTAAATGTATCCACTATTGTTCAATAATATTTGCTAATTGTTGTGGCAGTGGCCATTGCATTTTGTTTTTATGCATGAATGAAACATGTAAAAAAAAAATCAGTCCTTCCTCGACAGTTACATTAAAACACACACATTTCAAGTTTCAACAATAACCTTGACCAGACATCGTAAAATAAATCCAATGAAAAAAGTCTCCACGCCTATAAACACATGAAGCACTAACTCGCCTTACCTTCAAAACTTTCAGTGGATATTTCCTACACCGGAGACGTCAGTTATGTGAAAATACAAGAAGTAAAATGTTCTTAATCCAAACAGTATAGTTTCAATTATTCTACTGATGCAATCAGGATGTTGGATGCCACTCCATAAGGGTCTGTTCATATATGCCAAAGTCAACAGGATAAGTCTGGTTAGTTTGCAAGTATTTGTCCATGAAAAATGGTTTTAAGAACACACCCCCAGTGAACACTGACACTGCATGCCTGTTTTAACATTCATCCGAGAACATTTGCTGCTTAACTATTCAGATACCAGGCAGTGTGCAATGGTGTTGATTAACAGCACATTCTTTATTCCAGTTCTTTACAGAATAATTAGTTTACAGAATAATTATTTTTATTATTCCCCCATTGCTCAAAACAAAATCCACTAAAACAAAGCAAAGGTTGGCTTTGTTGTATACAATGGAAAGCTGCTTGCATTTTCCTTAACAGCACCTCGATGTGCATGACACATACATTATATCATTTATTATATATGTTGAAGAATATATGTTTAAGACTGCAGATGCTGGAAAAATCAAAGGTAGACAAAAATGCTGGAGAAACTCAGTGGGTGAGGCAGCATCTATGGAGTGAAGGAATAGGTGATGTTTCTGGTCGAGAACCTTCTTCAGACTGATGTGGGGGTGGGGGGGGGGGGGGGGGAGGGGGCAGGAAGAAGAAAGGAAGAGGCGGAGACAGTGGGCTGTGGGAGAGCTGGGAAGGAGATGTACAATGAACATTATCAAGTATTGATGTTTGAAGTAATATGATTACCACACACTAGTGGTATTTTGGAATCTTGCCAGCAGTATTCTGACCAGTGGTTAACTGGATAGAAAAGGAAGCTTCTGCATTTATTCAGTGTTGTTCTTGCCCCTTTCAGCATGCCCCGCGGCACTTTGGAGTCAAGTGAGTGCTTTTAAAATAAAAACCTTGAAGCATTCAGAAATGTGGTAATCAATTTGCACATAGTTAGACAACACTTCATAGAATTAAATAGTATATCTCAAATTATTGTTTTAAATTCCCACATGGCATCTGCACTTCTTGTTCATAAATTTCCCTGTTCTCACAATATCTGAGCATACTCTTTCTTTGCTAATATTAGGCTTAAACTCTACTGCAGTTACTTTTCACTTTTCTTTTACTAGCTGTCATTTTGCAGTGGCAGGTTCCGAGTGATTTTCCTGACTCTTACTAATCATTTCACTTTAGTTCAAGTCCAGGGTGTTTCATAAAAAACATCTTTGAATAGATTTCTTATTGTTTCCAAAAAGAAAATGCTAACCTGGCCAAGATATGGTTCATTTAACCCATTGCACCATTCTGGGAATATGAGGTATCATTTCACACCCCAGGAACCAGACCAAGGAGTTACCCTACTTGTGGGTCTCACACTGTCACATGGCTGTTTCTGTATTAACAAAACTTACATGGAATCATGAACCTATATTTACTTCTTGGAAGGTATCCACAGGCAGAATGTCCGCACATTGGAAGAATGGAATGGTCCAACAGTAGAATGCTGAAGGCAAGTTACAATTAGTAACAGTCTCTGCCCTGCTTTTGTTAGCACAGCATTAATATCTCCGGCCTAGTTGAGATTCTGGTCTGTAGTGACCCCTAGATATTAAAAATGGGGAAATGAGTGATGATGATGGCTCTCATTTGTTGGATTAGTCACCGTCAGGCACTTGCGTTGAAGGAATGTTATTTGTCGCTTAACAGCCCCTGTCTGTATGTGGTCTTGGTTTTGTTGCAAGCTTAATTCTACACACTGCACCATCATTGGTAAACATCCCCACTTTTTGACATTCTAACAGAATAAGATTGAAATTTACGAAAGCTTCACAACACGGCGCGGGACAAAATTAGCCGAGGATCACAAATGAATTGTGATGAAGTAGTTGTGATTGTTATTGGAGGTTTGAAGGTCAAACGTGTACCCTGACACTAAAAAGGATATGAGGTAATTGAGAATACTAGCAATAGGCTGAAGGACAGGGAATGGTGAAAGATGCAGTAGTGATGTTAACTCAACTGAATCGATTACCTGAGCTCTCGTCTTAAACTCAAAGGTAACAGAGATAGCACCCAGAAATATTATGTCTTAAATGGATAGAGCCACAGTCATACACAACAGAAACACGCCCTTCAGCCAAGGCCTACTGGATCTCCCCTTTGTTAACTATTTTAAGTCCCCTTTACATTCCCACACTGACATTTGTGTCTTAAGCCTCCTCCATTGCCACCCTCCTCCTGTCTTCAAGCACCTCCCGTGTATTTAATGACGACTCATATATCTCAGTTAGGGCACCTGCAATTTCTTCATCAGCTTCCAACATTGTTCTCGCATATACCTGATCATGCCAGGGAGATTTGTCTACCTTCGTAAGCATTGGGACTTTCAGCAGCTCCTCAACTGTAATACTGACTGCCCTCAAAACATTTCCATTGACCGCCCCAAGTTCCCCAGTCTTCATGTCTGTATCCACTGTAAAAACAGAGGAGAAATACTCATTGACCACCTTGCCCATCTCCTGTGGTTCCACGCAGAGATGACTACTTTGATTCCTGAGGGGGCTTGTTCTTTCTCTTGCTAGCCCTTTCCCTTTAATATACATATAAAATCTCTTTGGATTATCCTTCTTCCCTTTTTGCCTTATTGATTTCCTTCTGTAGCATGTTCCTCAGATCCTTTCTGAAGAAGGGTCTCGACCAGAAACGCCACCCATTCCTTCTCTCCAGAGATGCTGCCTGTCCCGCTGAGTTACTCCAACATGTTGTTTCCACTTTCTGGATGTTCCTTTCCCTACCACCAACCTACTCCAATTAATTTGAGCGAGTTCCTGTCATAATACCATCAAAGTTGGCCTTGGCCAATTTAGAATTTTAACTCGCAGTTCTGCCCTGTCTTTATCCATACCATAATTGATCATTTCTTCCTGTTACAGGAAAAAAATCAAACTGTGCTCATAAAGAAATAGAAGGCATTAATGCGAATCAGTTGTTATCTTGTAGTCCAGCAATATGGAATTTAAACTATTGGTCTGATTGACTTAAGTGAAAAACATGTTTGATAACCTGCCATGCTTTGTCCTGCCCCTACTATCTTCCAGCTTTCTTCCCCCCACTACAATCATTCTGAAGAAGGGTCCAGACCTGAAACATTACCTATCCATATTCTCCATGGATGTTGCCTGACTCGCTGAGTTTCTTCAGCACTCTGTGTCCTTCAACGTTAACGCTGTTTTTTCTCCACCACTATGGAGTATTCCCAAATTCTGCAGACTTTTGTTTTCCAGTTGCATGCGACTGCTTGTACAATGCAGCATCAACGGGGTTGACGAGGTGACAAACAGCAGCACCATTTGGAGTAGAATTTCTGCCAATTCTGCCTTACTCACCTTTGAGTGATTCATTGACTTTGAGGAAATAGCCTTGTAATAGTACCTTGTAAATAGAAGCACAGTGTGTGTATGCATTGAATGAGGATTAACAAATCATCATGCAATCTTAACTAACTAATGTAATTAAATATTAAGGAGAAAGAGGTGAACATTGTGTGTTGGCTTAGTGTCAACTCTGTGTTTACATACATCTCCTGTTCATTCATTTGAGATTAAGTTTTCCTGTGTGAATACTGGTCCCTTGTGCCTGCAACAAACATGTGGTTTGGGGGGCACCAGTGATGGAAATGGGTTTTAGGAACTCTAAGGCCCGTGAGGCTGGGGTTGGGAAGGAAGGGGGGGGGGGGGGGATTTTTTATGTGCGATCATACCCATGTAAGAGTACAAGAATGCATAACCTGTTTATTGTGTATATATAATGTCGTTTATTGTGTATTATATGTCATAGCAGCTTTCTTGCATCTCTCTCTCTCTCTCTCTCTCTCTCAGACGGACAAAAGCAATGATCATAGAGTGGAATAGTTGACATTTCGGGCGGAGACCCTTCTTCAGACTGACAGTCAAGGGAAAGGGAAACGGGAGATATAGGCAAATCTTCCATTCATTTGTCCTTAGTACCGTCTATATCTCTTGTTCCTCTTTCCCCTGACTCAGTCTGAAGAATGGTCTCGACCCGAAATGTCATCTATTCCACTCTATGATCGTTGCTTTCGTCCGTCTGTCCGCTCGTTCGCTCGCCCTTGGGTTAAGTAGTGCAGGATAAAGCTGTGAATTCATGCCATTACTCTCCCATTCCCAATCTGACCTTTCTGTCCTGGGCCTCCTCCATTGTCAGAGTGAGGCCCAGCGCAAATTGGAGGCCAGTTCATTGGCTATATTTAAGAGGGAGTTAGATGTGGCCCTTGTGGCTAAAGGGATCAGGGGGTATGGAGAGAAGGCAGGTACAGGATACTGAGTGGATGATCAGCCATGATCATATTGAATGGCGGTGCAGGCTCGAAGGGCCGGATGGCCTACTCCTGCACCTATTTTCTATGTTTCTATGTTCTCCCACCAGTCTTACTGTCTCCGACTGCATTCTATCTCTGTCACACTCATCCCTGACATCAGTATGAAAAAGGGTCTCAATCCAAAACGTCACCCATTCCTTCTCTCCAGAGATGCTGCCTGTTCCGATGAGTTATTCCAGCATTTTACATAGATACATAGAAAATAGGTGAAGGAGTAGGCCATTCGGTCCTTCGAGCCATTCAATGTGATCATGGCTGATCATCCACAATCAGTACCCCATTCCTGCCTTCTCCCCACGTCTCTTGATTCCACTAACCCTAAGAGCTCTATCTAACTCTCTTTTGAATGCATCCAATGAGTCGTCCTCCACTGCCTTCTGAGGCAGATAATTCCACAAAATCACAACACTCTGGGTGAAAAGGTTTTTCCTCATCTCAGTTCTAAATGGCCTACCCCGTAGTCTTAAACTGTGGTCCTTGGTTCTGGACTCCTCCAACATCGGGAACATGTTTCCCGCATCTAGCGTTTCCAACTCCTCTCATCCTTCTAAATTCCAGTGGATACAAGCCCAGTCGATCCATTCTTTCATCATATGACATTTCTGCCATCCCGGGAATTAACCTTGTGCACCTATGTTGCACTCCCTCAATAGCAAGAATGTCCTTCCTCAAATTAGGAGACCAAAACTGCACACAATATTCCAGGTGTGGTCTCACCAGGGCCCTGTCCAACTACATCTTTGATCCTATACTCAAATCCTATCATTATGAAAGCCAACATGCCATTAGTTTTCTTCACTGCCTGTTGTTTATTGCATGCTTACTTTCAGTAACTGATGTACAAGTACATCCAGGTCTCGTTGTACTTCCCCTTTTCCTAATCTGACACCATACAGAAGGGTCTCGACCCGAAACGTCACCCATTCCTTTGCTCCAGAGATGCTGCCTGACCCGCTGAGTTACTCCAGCATTTTGTGTCTACCTGCCATTCAGATGATAATCTGCCTCTTGTTCTTGCCACTAAAGTGGATAACCTCACATGTATCCACATTACACTGCATCTGCCATGCATCTTCCCACTTACCCAACCTATCCAAGTCACCCTGCATCCTCATAGCATCCTCTTCACAGTTCACACTGCCATCCAGCTTTGTGTCGTCTGCAAATTTGCTAATGTTACTTTTAATTCCATCTAAATCATTAATATATATTGTGAATAGCTGCAGTCCCAGCACCGAGCCTTGAGGCACCCCACTAGTCACTACCTGCCATTCTGGAAGGGAACTGTTAATTCCTACACTTTGTTTCCTGTCTGCCAACCAATTTTCTATCCATGTCAATACCCTACCCCCAATACCATATGCTCCGATTTTGCCCACTAATCTCCTGTGTGGGAGCTTATGAAAGGCTTTCTGACAGTCCAGGTACACTACATCCACTGGCTCTCCCTTGTCCATGTTACTGTCTACCTGAACTTAGTTGTTAGGGATAACATTCATTTATTTTCATTCATTTTTGAATGACAAATAATTTCAATTCAATTCAAAATGTACAGGTCTATTACCAAGAGGATCTTGGAACATTTCACATTGTTTGTCAATGCTCTGCATAGTCTACTCTTCTGCCTCACTTTCACAAAGTTTACTTAAATTTAGAGCCTTGTTTTCTGACTCATCCTTCTCCCTCTTAACTAGTTTATCGAATACCATTCAATGCTGACTGCTAGTCAAGCGTTACTGCACCATTAACTAATTGACTAACTCAGACTAATTATTCATTATATTTGTTAGCTGAACGACATATCATTCCAGAAAAATTGAACACAATATTCTAACTATGGCACAATCAACGATTAATACAAGTTTTCTATTAGGTTCTTAAGCATTATTTCCTATTTGAAAATGTAGCATATCATTTGTTTTTGAAGGTTTGTATATCTGAACCCTGATTTTTTAAATGGGCACATTTTATGCATCTCCTTTCTCCAAAATACATCCCAAAATATATCATCGAGTTTTGGAGAGCGGGGGAGAGCAGGAGAGAGCGGCGGGGAGCACGGAGCACGGAGAGCGGGGAGCGGCGGAGAGGGGAGAGTGGCGGAGAGGGGAGAGCGGCGGAGAGGGAGAGCGGCGGAGAGGGGAGAGAGGCACGGAGGCAGAGAGGCAAATAAAACAATGTGGAATTATAAAATAACGTGACTTTACATGAGCCCGTGCTCGCGGTCCGGTAGCCCTGACCGTGAGTTTAAGAAATTCTCCCTTGAATTTTATTCAAAGGAACCCGGTGTTAAAACACAATTACATTTACTGAGGAACATGGATCGATGTACTGATGACACATTGTATAACTACTGTTAACTACCGGCTGTTAACAAGTGCTAACAGTGGCAGTTAACAAATCGTTTTCGTCTGAGTTGAATAAAGTGAGAAACGGCTCGAATCTTTCTGCAATACTCATTAAACCCGAGCATTAAAATTTGAAAACTAGGGGAATGCCGTACCCCTGCGTACCCCCCCCATTTCCATCACTGGGGAGCACCCAGGTCAACAACTAAGGTCCTGTTTTTTGCACCAGGCCCTACTGGAGAGCAGGCAATCTGGAGTGAACCCAGACCATGCAGTAGGTGTACAACTGAGAAGCTGCGCAGAGTTTAGAGAAACAGCGTGAAAACAGGTCCTTCGGCCCACCGAGTCTGTGCCGACCAACGATTACTGTACACTAGTTCTACCTTACATCCGAGGGACAATTTACGGAAGGCAATTAACCTGCAAACCAGCATGTTTTTGGATTTGAACCATCTTGAATGGTTGACTTCCGAGGATGCGTGCTGGCATCACTGCCGGCTGGGAATGTCACGGGTGCGCCCGTGCTCGGTAGATTGAGAACACTGCCCAGAGGGCGGTGATGTGGGACTTGTGTGGGACTCTGCCGGGACACAGTTAGGGTGATGTACCAGGTTCAAAGTTAGGTAGTAAATTACTTACTCTGTTGTTGTTGTTGTTATTGTTCCGGGCAATATATCTCAGGATTGTGGGAGGAAACCAAAGCACCCGGAGGAAACAAGACACAACAAGAACGTACAAACTACGTAGACAGCATCAAATCCATTTATTCTTTCCAGACGCTGCCGAGCCCGCTGAGTTACTCCAGTTTTTTGTGTCTATAAATCTTCGGTATAAACCAGCATCTGCAGTTCCTTCCTACACATCAACGTAGTCTCTGGCTCCGTAAGGCAGCAACTCTACCCCTGCGCCATCGTGCCAGAGTTTTTCACTCAAGAATACTTGTAGCTGTACAATGCCTTTTATGACTTTTGTATGTAGCAAATCACCTCACAACTAATTAATTGTTCATGTCGAGAAATATTGCAGCTAGTTTGTGGGCAGCAAGTTCCCTCAAACAGAATCATCACAAAGAGCAAGTAAACTTGAGCCACACGTTTACAATGTTTTCAGAATTTACTTCAATAGATGTTTACCAGGATTAAGTTAGCTGAACATGGACACGAGTTCTATGACAGGATTACCCCACATCTGTTCAACGTGTTGCAGGCTTTATGTTAATTTGCTGTTCCCTGCTGTTTTAAATGATAGCTGCAAACAGCCGCCAAGGTTCATTGGTTGCAGGCAATTCAGCAGGAGCCCCCAAAAAAATCACAAAATGCCAGTGTTACTTAAAAGTGGCCTGCGGCTCTTAAAAGGGGAGGGGTTTCGTTCCAACAAAAAGCGGCAAGATTTTTCCAATGTGAAATTCTTTTCTGAAACTTTTGCAGTCTAGCTGATAATGCAGTTAGTTCAAGACACAGAGAAGACAAGAAACTCTGTATCCATAGGCAACAGAGGCCTTCTTGGCATAAGCTCAGAAGTCTGAGATAAAGTAGTGGTTGAGGTCCATGCCAGGAGTGCTGCTCCACAAACATGGATGCAGTGTATAAAATGATTTAGCACCATTAGCATCACAGCACTTAATTCATTGCCTGACCCTCACACAGTCAAGCTTTGCAAAGCTGCGTTTACAGTTCACAGCTTGCATAGGCCGGTAGCTACTTAATTGTGGCAGTTCACCATCCAAACACAATACGGGACACAAGCTGGAACATTTCCCATTTTCTTGCAGACATTGACAATTCAGGTGGCAGCGTGAAGAGGCGAGGTGCAGCTAAATGGTTTAATCTCTCGGCAGGAGAAGGTGCTGCGTTTACGGGGAAGTGCACCGCTGGTAACGGTATCTACATCCCCACTCTCCTCTTTCATCATACTTGCCTCCCACTCTATGATTTTGTTCTGATACAGGATGCAGTTAGCTCAAGTACATTGAATGGCAGAGTAGACTTGATGGGCCGAATGGCCTAATTCTACTCCTATCACCTATGACCTTATGCCAGTGGCTCCCGGGAGCACAAATGATCCATCCTCTCCCGGAATTGACATGGTCCCTGCTCCCAACACTGATCATGCCCAAAGTGCAGAGAAGGTTCACCAGACTGATTCCTGGGATGTCAGGACTGTCTTATGAAGAAAGACTGGATAGACTTGGTTTATACTCTCTAGAATTTAGGAGATTGAGAGGGGATCTTATAGAAACTTATAAAATTCTTAAGGGGTTGGACAGGCTAGATGCAGGAAGATTGCTCCCGATGTTGGGGAAGTCCAGGACAAGGGGTCACAGCTTAAGGATAAGGGGGAAATCCTTTAAAACCGAGATGAGAAGAACTTTTTTCACACAGAGAGTGGTGAATCTCTGGAACTCTCTGCCACAGAGGGTAGTCGAGGCCAGTTCATTGGCTATATTTAAGAGGGAGTTAGATGTGGCCCTTGTGGCTAAGGGGATCAGAGGGTATGGAGAGAAGGCAGGTACGGGATACTGAGTTGGATGATCAGCCATGATCATATTGAATGGCGGTGCAGGCTCGAAGGGCCGAATGGCCTACTCCTGCACCTAATTTCTATGTTTCTATGTTTCTATGTCTTTGCCATTGCCAACCGAGCAGGCCAATTTGGAAGATTATCCGATGTCTTGTTCATTGCATTAATCCGCCTTCCACCACCCATGTTACAGCCACTGTAGAAGTTCCTCTGAGGAGTAGATTGATAGCAAAAGTATTTGATCACTGAGCCAGGCAGCGTATGTTGCAAAACCACCCCCTCTTCTTGTGCCACTTCTTCTTTTCCTCCAGTTCCCTGTGCTGCTGCCCCTCAGCATTTTGCATTCGAGTTGGCATAGCGACATGAGAGGGACATCCATTATATGGATGATGGTACAGTTTACTTTATTGTCACGTGAACCGAGGTACAGTGTAAAGCTTCTGTTGGGTGCTATCCAGTCAGCAGAAAGACAGTGCATGATTACAATCGATCCATTTACAGTGTATAGATACATGATAAGGGAATAACGTTTAGTGCAAGGTAAAGCCAGCAAAGTCCGATCAAGGATAGTCCAGGGTCACCAATGATGTAGATAGTAGTTCAGGAATGCTCCCTGGTTGCCATCGGATGATTCAGTTGCCTGATAACAGCTGGGAAGAAGCTGGCCCTGAATATGGTGGTGTGCGTTTTCACACTTGTATACCTTTTGTCTGATGGGAGAGGGGAGAAGAGGGAGTGGCCAGGGTGCGACCCGTCCTTGATTATGCTGCTGGCCTTGCCGAGGCAGCGTGACATATAAATGAAGTCAATGGAAGGGAGGTTGACTTCTGTTTTGGTCTGGGCTGCGTCCACAATTTGCTGCAATTTCTTGCGGTCTTGGACGGAGCTGATCCCAAACCAAGCTGTGATGCATCCCAATAAAACGCTTTCTATGATGAAGGGTGGGAGGTGTACGGGATATGCCAAACATCCTAAGCCTTCTGAGGTAGTAGAGGTGTTGGTGTGCTTTCTTGGTCGTTGCTTCAATATGGGTGTTCCAGGAGAAGTTGTTGGTGATATTGGCTCCTAGATAGACACAAAATACTGGAGTAACTCAGCGGGGCAGGTAGCATCTCTGGAGAGAAGGAATGGGTGACGTTTTGGATCAAGACCCTTCTTCAGACATGCCTTGTAATGATAGATGTGCAGTGCACATCATTCTACTACCAATCAGGATATCCAACCAGCGAGGTTATCTTGCTTAATTTCAAGTTGAAGCTTTGCAGGGCCACCCATAAAGGAAGTTGCTTCTACAGAATCTTTCAAATTAGCAAAAATAAAAATTCCAGACTAAACACAACAACGCTCCCAATAAGTGCAATAGCACAAGCAGGCAAACAAAATACCCCAGCAATGGTAAATATTCCAGAAATAGTAAATATTCCAGCAAATGTAAATAGTTCATGATCTTTTCAAATAGGATAGCTGTCTGGTTTTTGCCTGGGCGGGAGGATTTCCATTAATACATATTTATATATTATTCAATACATATGCATAATCTGTATCCTGAGATGGGTAGAATTGGAAATGGATTGTTGATCCCGTTAAATCTTTTACTCAGATTGTATCATCATCTCGCCAAGACCAGAAAACCCCACAAGTCAACATCAGCACAAATTGTCCAAGCCTGTTAGTAGGCTACAAACAAATTTTAACTGTCAACTCACTACGACTGCCATAGGTATTGCACTAAGCCTGACATGCAAAAGAGAGAATATGTACACTTTCCTCATCCTGGGAAACCAGCATTACATGGCAACTGGTTTTTACCTGGGCAGTAGGATTTCCATTAATCCATATTTTGATATTGTTCAATTCATAATCTGCATCCTGAAAATTGCAGTGAGATGAATAGAATTGTTGATCCATTAAATCTTTTATTCAGATTGTATCATCATCTCACTGAGACCATAAAACCCCACAAGTAACGTGTGATAATCACATCAACATCAGGTAGGAATAACACAAATTGTCCGTGCCTGGTGGTGGGCTACAAACAAATACTGATAGCTACCATTAAATGTCTATTTCCAAGTAGCCACCAAGTTCTTCTATATTTTTATATAATTCCAAACTAGAGCTATAGATATTTTAAGCACATTTCACCGTGGCAACTAAGAGATATTACGCAGCTGGTATTATACAGACCCGCTTGGACCAGAAATGTCCCAGGATCAGTAACATCAGCCGTGGAGTATGTTTTAAGATCGCCCATAGGAGTTGGACATTGATCAGGAGATCAACATTGCTGAGGAATTTTTATTTGCTAAACTTCTGCCGTCTGGGTAGTGTCTGTGCCTCTAGAGCTGATGGATAGGGTGTCCTTGGAATCTGAGCAATATATTTTAAGCTAATTCTGTAACAAAATCTTGGGCTACCTCTCAGTTTAGGCATGTTCCCCATTTTTTGTGCAGCACAAAAAGGAGTGCTCAAACCATCTTCGATGCCCTGGGCTCGTGTGATGCCCTGAGCATGGTGTGAGAGTACAGTGGAGAGGGAATAATGCAAACTGGTTTCTCCATTTTGATCATTACTGACAGTAAGACTGAAGAAAAAAACTGTGACGCCAAGTATCATTTTTAAAGGTGAATACCCACAAATGTAATCTGTATCACATAACAGGACCTTCAAATTAACTTGAATAATTTTGCTTGCAATTGTGAGTCAAGAAACTATTTATTGAATGCCTAAACTAAGGTGAGTTTTGAGAGCGGCTGCTGATAGTTTATTGCTAGCTCCAAGGCACTTCATGAACAAAGGCAGAACGCATTTTACAAATTTGAGATGCACTGAAAGACATTACTAATGAAGTCGACCTGACACTGTGTCACAGTTCATCGTGTGCCGCATGCATTTCCTCACAGTACTACCAAAAAAGCATTTTCCTGCTTTTGAACTAGTTTGATTTCTCCAAAGATCTTATTAAAGCTTTGAAAAAAAATCCTGCATTCTGCCATGAAAAAAAAAATCCTGCATTCTGCCATGAAAATAAAATGAACAAGGTTTATTTTTAACAACAAAGCTCATCAATGCATGACAACATTTACGATGGGGGGGGGGGGGGGGGGGAGGGGGGGGGAGGGGGGGGGGAGGGGGGGGGCGCTCATTACAATCTCTAATGATGTGGCTAAATGTAGAATTCTGATACTGTCGAGTTTCACAGAAAATGAGTTACCAAAGGGATATTTCTAGAAACAAAAATGCATAATTCTAGCTGTCAACTCACTACGTCTGCCATAGGTATTGCACCAAGCCCGACATGTCAAAATGAGAATATGTACAGTTTCCTCATCCTGGGAAACAAGCATTACATGGCTACAAAAACAACAATGTTTACTCACACTCAATCTGAACCAATGTTTCTGCAAAAGAAGAACTTTATGCCTTTATGTAGCACCGAGTGAAGACCAAGTCAGAGTTGTTCAAGTTGTGTGATCCCGACCTGTATAATAAGTTGGCATGATCTTCCCAAAGCCATAAGGAATGCCAAGAGACAAATCCTGGCCAACCTAGTCCCAAACCAACCACACAGAAACCTGCAGATAAGGGCAAGGCTTGCATGCTATAACTGGCTACAAAGTGAAGTCAGGCAGTCACATTGGCAACAACGCATCTCTCTGATGAGCTTAATAATAATAATAATAATAAATTTTATTTAATGGGCGCCTTTCAAACATCTCAAGGACACCTTACATAGTATATCGGAATAACATATAATCGGAATATAACTAGTAATAAAGACATCACAGAGACACAAATTAAAAACAGGATTCAATCCAAAAACAGAAAATCAAAAACACAGTGTGAAGAGGGAGCAGCGGCAACCAAATCGTGCCAGCGTCCACTCTCTCTTCACGGCAGCCATCTTGGACACAGACCTACAAGACTACAATTAGACAAAAAAATCATCCCCCCACAGTGGATAGCACTGTGGAGGAAGGCACAATGTCCAGTCCCCACCCCATGTTCACCCCAAAGTCAGGCCTATTGAGGCCACCGCAATTGCCTCTACGGAGGCCCGATGTTCCTGGCCGTTCTCACCGGGTGGTCTTGCCCCGGCGTCAGGAGAGTCCTTTCGGCGGCTGGGCCACTTGGAACGGCCGCTTCTTGGTTGGAGCCCGCGGCTGCCGAAGCCGACAAGGCCGCGCCGGTTTGGAGCACCCAGGCTCCCGTTGATAAAGTTGGCGCCCGCTCTCCGCACTGCCGCCTCTCCGCACTGCCACCTCGCCGCACGCCGCCTCTCCGCACGCCGCCTCTACGCTCCGCAGACCCGCAGCCCGGAGTTGTTGCTCTCGGCGGTCCAGCTCGCCAGAGCTCCAGCGCGTCGCTCCAGCGCGGCGACCCAGGCAAGGCATCGCCCGCTCCGCTCCAGCGCTCCAATGCTGTGCCGCCGCCGAGGCCGAGGTGCTGGGCGGTTCCCGCCAGGAAACGGCACTCCAAGCCCACAGGTAGGCCACGAGGACGGGTCAACGGGCAGCCCGGAGAAAAGGCTGCCACACCGACCAGGTAGGGACCTAGAAATTAAGTTTACACCTACCCCCCACATTAAAAAGACCATATCCCCTACAAACAAAAAACAGGACTCACTAAAAACTATTAAAAAAACGGATTTAAAACGGACGGCTGCTGGCTAGCAGCCGTTCACCAAGATGGCTCCTCCTCCTCCTCACATGAACATAAAATGCATTTTATGTTCATATTGATCAGAAGGTCAGTGGAAGAACGTAGCCTGTCCTGACAGCCTTGGGTGCACTAGTACCCATGGTCACCGCTGTTGACATCAGATCAGCCTTCCTCAGAGTGAATCCGCAGAAAGCGACTGGCCCGGATGGACTCCCTGACCGTGTGCTCAGAATCTGCGGGGACCAGCTGGCAGGATAATTCACGGACATCTTTAATCTCTCCCTACTCCAATATGATTCCCACCTGCTTTAAGATGACCAATATCACCAAAGGTAAATAAGGTAGTCTGCCTGACTAATTAAGGGGGGAGGAGGGTGTTGTAGATCAGTGTCACTCATGTTATAAGTCATGCTTTTATAGTTACTGTAGATTGGTTTATGCATGACAACCAATTATAATAGGCTAGCATCACTAACCCCACCTTATTGTATCATTTATATTAACACCCACTTCCTACACTGCTCAGTTCTGGAAGCAGTCAGGATGCTCTGACAACTAACAATCTACTGTACTGCTATAGTTTGCGTAACGATTAAAGATGATCTTGGATTACACCGTGTGAATCTCTTGTTTACAGTTACGCCCATTGAATCTTTGACCCCCTGATCCATTGACCACGATTAGTAAGGATTGGGTCCCAGTCACACGGGAGGCCTGGTCCCCCAACGCAATAGTCCACCACTCACCCGTTCCCCCACCATTCACCCGTTCCCCCAACGCAACCCATTCCCCAACGCAATATTCCACCACTCACCCGTTCCCCCAACGCAACCCATTCCCCAACGCAATATTCCACCACTCACTCGTTCCCCCAATGCAACCTGTTCCCCGAACGCAATATTCCACCACTCACCCATAGCCCCTAACTGCACATACACGGCTCATTTTCCCTCATCCCCGAGCACTCCCTCTCCCTCCTCTTCATGTGTGGGACGGGAGATGGGGAGGGAAGTGTGGGGTGTGTGTGGCGGGGGGGTTGTGGGGTGGGAGGGGGAGGTGGGTATGTGGGCGGGAGGGGTGTGGGAGGGGGGGAGGAGGGGTGTGGGAGGGTGTTGTAGACCAGTGTCACTCATGTTATGAGTCATGGTTTTGGAGTTACGCCCATTGAATCCTTGACCCCCTGATCTATTGACCACGATTAGTAAGGATTGACGCCAAAACAGCCTCCTCAATAATTCTCAACACTGCAAGGCCGTGTCCTCAGCCCTGAACTATACTCCCTCTACATTCACCACCATGTGGATAAATCCTGATCTAGCTCCATTTCCAAGCTTGTAGACATCACCTCCGTACAGGGCTGGATCTCACACAATGCTGGGATGGAGTGCAGGAAGGAGATCGAGAGCTTAGTGGCACGATGTCAAGCCAATAACCTCCCCCTCAATGTCAGCTGAATGAAGTAGCTGGTCATTGATTTGAGGAGGTGGTGTCGAGGACTTGTCCCAGTCTGTGGAAGGTCATCCCAAATTGTGCCTTGAGTAACATATCATACTCTGTCGGCAAGGTAATTGAGGAATATTATTTATGTGCTGGAAGTCCAGAAGGAATAGTCACGTAAATCAACGATTTGGGTGAAACTTCCCAATCCTCTAGCTTCTGGATGGGCTGAATGGCCCACAAAGTTGAATCTACCAATGTCTAACTGCGTTATAAACTCATCCAATTTGTTCCCTATGCCGCTTGCATTCAAAGATGCCATTAGTACATTGGATAAAATACAGAAAAGATTTACAAGGATGTTCCCATGACTCGCTGAACTGAGTTCCAGGGAGGTTTGGGCAGGCTAGGACTTTATTCCTTGGAGCAAATGACACTGAGTGGTGATGTTATAGATGTGCATAAATTAATGAGCATAGATAAAGTTAATACACACAGTCTTCATCTCAGTGTTGGGGAATCAAGAACTACAGCCACTGGTTTCTTGTGACCAACGCAATATTTACTTGGAACTTGAAGGGCAACCTATTCACACAGAGGGTGCTACACACATGGAATGAACCAGAGGAGGTGGTTGACACAAAGCAATACTTCGAAGATATTTGGACAGATACATAGGTTAAAGTTTATTATTGTCACATGTACTGAGGTACAATGAAAAGCTTTGTTCGTGTGCTATCCAATCGAAAATGATAAGGATGTTGGGCCAAAGGGGCCTGTTTCCATGCTGTATGCATGAGGCTGCACAAAACTGCGAGATTCATATATTTAAATTTTATGGGATGGAAATAGCTCAGAGAACACAGGAGTATTATTAAAACAAAGACCAGGGATGCCAGAGGCAGAAGATGTGTAATTAGACACACATTTACATCCATAAACTACACAAGTTAACAATAGTTTAAGTTCAGCACTAACTCCATGCATAACACAGTGAATTCATTTCACAGTCAATTTCCTTATTTTCCTCGGGCAGCAGGTGAGGGATATGTTAAATGTTTCTTCATATACAGAGCCACTGGCAAATAAATAATTCCTGTAGATAGACCAGTTTATTTGGAAACATAGAAAAATAGGTGCAGGAGTAGGCCATTCGGCCCTTTGAGCCAGCACCGCCATTCAATAGGATCATGGCTGATCATCTAAAATCAGTACCCCGTTCCTGCTTTTTCCCCATATCCCTTGATTCCTTTAGCCCTAAGAGCTAAATCTAACTCTCTTGAAAACATCCAGTGAATTGGCCTCCACTGCCTTCTGTGGCAGAGAATTCTACAGATTCACTACTTTCTGGGTGAAAACCTATAAGTAAATAGCTTACTTATGGGTAAATAGCTATTTCTAAAATCCAGTATTTTAAATAGGACTATTTGCATAAAATTAATCACTCGTTGCTTTGTGCTTTGTAAGATGGAAGACTTATTTTCAATCACACTGCATTGCCAGGCCACCATAATTACTCTTTATTTGCAAAATGAAACACTACATTTCAAGACTTCAGCAACAATTCAGCTATTGTGAGAGGCTTTTAAAAAAATGGTTCTGTAGGATGTCGAAAAGCGCGAGGCATTCTGGCAGAGGATCATCATAGTTTCTTTTCCAGAAGAAATCAGCTGAAGACGCCTTTGTTAACCCACAGTATTTAACATTTTAAACTTGTTGGGAACTGCAGCATGAATCCTGAATATTGTGGTCCTATAGTCAACTGCAAGGGTGAAAGAAATTAGGACTTGGTCTTTGCTTTGTGGTTATTTGGTGCACTGTGGTGCCCATGCTGGGCATGGTACAACACAGTGGGATCGCACCATTGACACACTGGCGTGGAAGTTAGTGTGAAGCATGGACCAACTATGGACAAAAGGGAGGACTTGGCAGAGAAAGAATTATACTTGTTCATAAACCTCCAAATAGTCAATTGCACCTAAATAACTTCTTGTGTGGCGTTGCATTGCATTGCACAAGGAGAGACAACATTTTTTTTTTTTTTTTTTAAAAGGTCATACTTTACAAAAACTGGAAGAATATAATGGTGTCTGTTTTAAAAAAACAAAACATCCCTCCCACGCTCAGTTCCCATTAGTTTGAGGGCCAACAGATGCAGAGAAGGGAGAACTCCAATCCCCCAGATGAAGCTGAACATTTTTTCCAAATGCCACCCACCATCCTAAAATCATAATTGATTTCAAAGATAACCATTTTTGATTAACCTTTCACTGAAGTTGAGCAGATTCTTAAACAAGACAGTTTTCCTAAAGTTAAATTTGAATGTTAATAAATTCTTCTGAACTACTAGAATTATCTGCGCACAGATAACAAATGACACCCAGAATGAAAAACAGAGACATGTCAAACGGGGTGTTTGAGCAGTCTCAGAAATAAAAGCAAGTGATCTACCAGAGACAGGGTATAATCAAGCTATCCAGTAATTGCTGGAAAACATGCAAACACCTTACCAGAGATTGAAGAAACTGAGATAGACACAAAATGCTGGAATAACTCAGCGGACAGTCAGCATCTCCGGAGAGGAGGAATGGGTGACGTTTCGGGTCGAGACCCTTCTTCAGAACAGAAACTGGGGAAAGTTCGAGAGCATTAAAAACTATTAAATGTAGGAACTGCTGGTTTTACATTTAAATGTAAATATGTCTTTACTTAAAATGCAGATAGTTCCTAAACCTGAACAAGTCCCAAATACCTCCGAAATACTTTTCAAATCAGAACAAGAGAATAGTTCAGATATTTTGAAGGGTTGGGGAGTGAATGTATTTCTAACCCAATGATGGCCATTTTAATTCAACTATAACTTATTTTTAATGAAAATATGAGGTAAATTGACCAGTGGAGGGTGGGGGTGATGAATCAGGGGAAGATTGTAGATAGTTGTAGAATAATTTCTGGGATCTGACTGCATGGAGTTAAGCTTTCTAGGTCTAAGGGAACTCCGAAGAAGGGACTCGACACAAAATGTCACCAATTTCTTCTGTCCAGAGATGCTGCCCAAAGATCCTATAGCGGAGATCTTTGATGCTGCCTGCCCCGCTGAGTTACTCCAGCATTGTGTGTCTATTCCCGACAATAAGGAAGTTTCCATTATGGATTCTGCCCTTATTGGCACCAGAGCAGTTTGTTGGCTTCTGAATTTGTGCTGAGACCAGTACTCGTATTTCAACAGGCATAGCACTGCACCTCCAATATAGGTACAGAGTTGCCTCAGTAAATGTGAGCACTGGTCTCAATCTATCATAGGACACCATGCCTTCCTTCTAGGCTGAGGAAGCAAAAACTCATGAGGTTTTTATGTATTTTCTAACCACACCAAGAATGTGTGCAAGGAAATCTTTGTCTTTAAACTGCTGACTTTTCCCATCTGGTTTCTATGAAGGCTTAGGCTGCCAATATTTGTGGCACTTCAGCCAGAAAGTGAGCAGTTTCAGGAAACAAGGAAGAAAATATATCTCATTTGGGTTGTCGAAAAGTTACGCCCTCTTTTTAAAAAAAAGTTAAATACATTTACAAACATTCAAAGTTGCAGCTGACATAAAGTGACGCCCCTAAATTCAGCCAAATTATCGTTATGCAAGCGGGCAAGATCATCTCTGACCCCTCTCACCCTGGCCACAAACTCTTTGAATCACTTCCCTCTGGAAGGCGACTCTGGACTGTCAAAGCTGTCACAGCCAGACATAAAAACAGTTTTTATCCACGAGTAGTTACATCCAAAAATCTGTAGCCTTCCTTTGATCTTTGATCTGGTATTTTGTTGGTTCACATGCTTGATCAATGGTGTTTTATCATTAATGTTTTATTATTATTAATGTTTAGTGTTTTCGGAGTCATTCGTAACTGTCACTGTATGTCATGTTGTTACTTGTGGGCGGAGCACCAAGGCCAATTCCTTGTATGTGAATACTTGGCCAATAAACTTACTTACTTCACCTTTCTGCCTACAGATGTAGATGTAGGAAAACACACGGGGTGATTCTGAACAATTTGGAGCATTAATAGGAAAAAGGCATTCCAGAATTGGCTTCCACGCTGAAACCCAAGTTATACAGTACATCCTAGATTTTTAATAGCCCACAATTATGTATTCCAGTAGCTCATCAGGAGGAATTAAGTCATTGTTGTAGTACCAAAGCTAAGGAAGATGCAGCACACAGCTATCATTGTACAGAAATACAACATTTCAGTTAAACCGTGAAGGGAGAATCGGGATTTGCCCAAGTTTGGTTTACCTGCCAAGCAGAAACATGGTTGTTAATAGCATAGACATTCTATTCACTCAATTCAATTACTAAATCCAGTTACTGGGGCAACTCCACCCTGGGGACTCTGTGGTTTACACTTAGCACAGCAGCAACTCAGAAATAATGAAGGGTCGTTGGATTTCTGTCAAAACTTATTTCTTTAATAAAGCTGAAATCCTTGCAGGGGACATAATAGAAAATATTTTGCCAGTTTGGACCTCAGCTGACCAAGCACAATATATTTTCCAATATTTCTCTGACATTGGATTGACTCAACAGGCGCAAAACATTTTCAATACATTCCAATGTATTACATGGATGTGCAAGTGAGAAGAAAATTAATAATGAAAAATTCCCACTTTCAAAATCTACCAGGGAATCCAAGATTAAATTATTGTATCTAAATATTGTATCGAGGGTGGCAATGTGTGAATTTATTGCATCATATTGTTAATGGGAAAAGGGAAACCTAATATAAAAGCAGTCCCTTGACATATGGTTTCAAAAATACAACCTTCGCTCTCAGCTCTAGAAATCTCCTGTTGTTTGATCAAATTCTCAACCTAAGTTCATCTTCAACAATCGTGAAGTGTGGTTGTACAACCAAAAGGCAAGGTTCTGGGATGAGCGTGAGGGGAGCGGCACTTTCATCTATCTACCTCACGGTGGAAATCCACCATAGAGAAACAGAGCCTTCAGTCCATGATTGGACCGAGTGCACTGTAGTTGTGGACATTCTTACTGATGGCATTTGGCCAAAGGGTCAAGACCAGCATCGGGGGGGGGGGGGGGGGAGCCCACGTCTGGGTTCAGTGAGAGAGTGGAGCCCCTCATACTGGTCCCAATCCTAATAGCAGTCATTTTGTTATCACTAAGATTTCAGGGATCACTAAGCTTTTGATGTTCGGGGATAGATGTGGGGTTACTGGTTCACTCTGACAGGTTATGCTGCATCCTCATCCTGGTCCTCTCTGGGCTTGCGGGATTGTTCTGCAGTAGATGGATACATTTCCTCATGGAATTTGGGATCAAGACTATGTGCAATAAAATCACAAAACGGTCACAACATGGAAAGAGACCATTTGGCCCGTCAAGCCCATAACAGTTCCATGTAAGAACAATCCAGCATACTCACCAAATCTCTGCAAGATCTTTCCTTTAAGATACACATCGTCTCCATTCTGAATGCTACAAATGAATCTGCGTCCACTCTAACCAAACTAAACTAAACCAAACCACATAAGTATATTTCAGACATTCTACATCCACTGATTTTTAACATTTCCACCATTGGGAACAATTTATCGCCATCCATTCTGCCTATACACTTCATAACTTTAACTACCTCCATCAGATCCACGTACAGAGAATATATGATTGTTCCTTCCTCTTTGTTTACATCAGACATATTTGTACTAAATAAGAAAAGACATTTGTGCATGCCTAAATCCACATAAAATAGACCTTGCAACATCCCACAAGTAAAGCGTACTTTACTAAATATCTTTCTAGTCCCTAAAGAGACTCAAAATATCTGCTTAACAACATCAAGCCAAAGCAAATATTGCAATCTCCATCAAACAATAATAGTTCACATATCCATGTAGACAAGACTGTCTGAAGAAGGGTCTCGACCCGAAATGTCAACCATTCCTTCTCTCCAGAGATGCTACCTGTCCCGCTGAGTTACTCCGGCATTTTGTGTCCATCTTTGGTCCCAATCCTAATGGCAGTAATTTTGTTATCACTAAGATTTAAAAGCAGTGGTCCGATGAAAGGCCAGAGCCTGCAGCTTTTGGTGTTCGGGGATAGATGTGCAGTTACTGGACACCTACGTGTACAGCTTTCTGACTGTTCGGGCGGACAGGAACAACTCTGGTCATATAAGGTGAAGGAGCGTGTGTGGCCCGGACATTGAACTGATGGCTGTGGTTCTCAGCTTATGCTGTGTGCCCTGGGGATTCTCACACGCCACTGTGGTAGCTGTTTATGTTTACAATTTTATGTAGTTTTGTATCTTGTTGCTTTTTTAGTATGACTGTACGGTAAATCAAATTTCTCTGTACCTCGGTACACGTGACAATAAAGGACCATTGAACCATTGAAGATGTGCGGATTGTAAGTAAATTAGCTTCTGTAAATAGCCCCCAGTGTGTAGGATAGAACGAATGTACAGGTGATTGCTGGTCAGTGTGGACTCGGTGGACCCAAGGGCCTGGTCCCATGCTGAATGTCTAAAAAAACTAAAACCAGAAGGTTAAAGCTTTATTTATGGATAGGATAGGGTTTGGAGCGATATGGGCAGGTGGGACTAGTGTAGGTGGGACATGTTGGTTAGCGTTGGATTGATGATCCTGTTTCTACGCTGCATGACTCTATGAGCAGATGGAGGAGCATTGGATAAAACATAAAATACATAAAAGCTGTAAATTTCAGTGCTCTAGATAATGTCCAGCAAGGCAAACAGTGCTTAGAGAACAGGGAGCTGTACAGCACCGGAACAGTCCCTTTGGCCCACAATGTTTGTGCCAAAAAATATGCACCCGCCTCCAAAGCTGTATCATGAATTCCTGACTCTTACACTCAATACCCAACTAATTTTGATTGATTAATTTGATTATTTGATTTTGATTTGATTTGATTTGATTATTCCTTTAATAATCCTTTTCAGGAAATTACAGTGCCACGACAGCTTCAAGACAAACATAACACCACGCTTTCATACATAACAAGTTAAAATACGTTAAAATACAAGTTAAAATACAATTAATTTAAAAAAAAAAGTGCAGTTATTTATGCTCATTATAAAGTCTTATAGCAGCTGGTAAACAGGACTTCCTGTATCTCTCCGTTTTGCACATTGGTGCAATCAGCCTCTGACTGAAGATGCTGCTCTTGATCACCTTCAGGGCATGGAGTGGGTGAGTGGGGTTTGTCATTATAGAACCTAGTTTATTTAGAGTTCTGGCCTCTGCCACCTGCTGGACCGTTCGTTGCTCAGCCCCGACCACTGAGCCGGCCTTCCTGATTAGTTTGTCCAGTCTGTTTTTATCCGCTATACGGGCGCCATCTCCCCAACAGGCCACAGCAAAAAACAGAGCACTGGCCACCACTGAATTGTAGACACTGCACAGTAGGGGTTGGCAGATATTAAAAGACCTCAGCCTCCTTAAAAAATACAGTCGGCTTTGTCCCTTCCTGTACACCGCCTCCATATGACACTTCCAGTTCAGCTCACTGTCAAGCTGCACCCCAAGGTACCTGTGATTAGCAACCACCTCCACCTCAGTGCCCTTAATGGTGATCGGCGTTGCTTGAGTCCTCCTCCTCCCCCTCCTGAAGTCCACCACTATCTCCTTTGTTTTTTTGGTGTTAAGATGGAGGTTATTGTGTGCGCTCCACTCCACAAAGTTACTTATAATGAAAGCAAGCATACCATATGTCCTCTGCACCACTCTATGTACTTGTGTTGTCACTTTCAGGGAGTGATGGACCCCAAGATTTCGGTACATCAATGCTGTTAAGGGTCTTGCCATTAACGCATATTTTCCCCTTACATTTGACTGCCCAAAGTGCAACACTCACAGATGCATGGATCTGCCTTTTCTCCACCCATTGCTGTAGATGACCTATATCCAGCTGTATACTTTGACAGTCTCCCTCATAAGGTCAAAAGTGATAGGATCAGAATTAGGCCATTCAGCCCATCAACTATACTTTGCCAATCAATCATAGCTGATCTATCTCTCCCTCCTAACCCCATTCTCCTGCCTTTCCCCCCATAACCCCTGACGCCTGTATCTATCTATCTTTGCCTGTAAAATATCCATTGACGGCCTCCACAACCTTCTGTGGCAAAGAATTCCACAGATTCACCAACCTCTGACTAAAGAAATGTCTCATCTCCTTCCTAAAGGAACATCCTTTAATTCTGAGGCTATGACTTCTGGTCCTAGACTCTCCCACTAGTGGAAACATTCTCTCCCCACTACTCTATCCAAGCCTTTCACTATTCGGTAATTTTCAATTAGGTCCCCCCCTCATTCTTTTAAACCTCAGCGAGTACAGGCCCAGTGCCGTCAAATGCTCATAGCCTGTGACCTCAGCAATTGGGGCTATGTTTACAGGGGTCTCTGCGGTGACAGGCACAAATCCAAGATGAGTGAGTGTGGCTTCCTTGCACCAGGATTAACCATGTCAGGGCAGGGCATTCTACAGGGGCAAGATAAACAGTCGCTGGTTGTGATCTACATTAGTACTGATGACATAGGTAGAAAGTGGGGCGCATTTCTGTAATATAAATTTACAAAGCTAGATTGCAGATTAAAGAGCAGAAATTCTAATGTGTCCTGACCCTCGGTCTGAAGAAGGGTCTCGACCCAGAACGCCACCTATTCCTTTTCTCCAGAGATGCTGTCTGACCCGCTGAGTTTATCCAAGCTTTTTGTGTCTATCTAAGGTGCAATTGCTGGATCACTTCCTGTCCATTTGCAGTGAGCATCAGAATAGGGGAAGAAAGTTTGGGAAAAGGGATGGTGTAGAAAGGAGACTTTAGATTTCTTGATGACTGGAACAGTTTCTTGTCAAGGTGGGACCTGAACAAGCTGGATGGGTTGTGTCCCAAACTGGAATATGTCCCAATCCATTACAGGGAGGTTTACCAGGGATAAAATAATCTGCCTGGGGAATTTGTCACAGGGTGGATTTACATTTTGACAGGAGAGATTGGGTGAGAGATGCTGTCAAATATAGAAAGAAAATGTAGTCAACTTGACAGACAGAGCAGTTACGGATGTAATAATGCGAGGAATGAGAGGTTAGATTAAAGTGCTAGATTAAAATTTTAATGCAGAGTCTATAAGGCAGATGAATGTTTATCAGCATATGGGAATATGATATCGTTGCTAATGCAAAGGAGGGCAGGATTAGGAGCTTGGTATTCCAGGGAATAGAATCTTCAGATGTGATGGAGTGAGTGTTCAGTTTAGTTTAGAATTACTGTACAGCTTAGAAACAGACTGCAGAGACCACCGAGTCTGCGCTGGCCAGCGATCTCACCCGTACATACTGGGAGTGTCGCGGACCGATGACGGAGACGGAGGATCCTTTCGGAAGGTCCGGCCCACCTGCCCGCCGCAGCCAGGGGACCGATGACGGATGACCCGCCGGCAGGCCCGGCTTGCCCCTCGTGGACTCCAGACTGGTCCCGAGCCACCAGTATCGACGGGACCCTCACTGCCAAGAGCGAGGAGGGACCCACCAGTGAGGTGGACCATTGAGAAGGGGAGCTACCTGACGGGGTCTGCCGAGAACGAAGGGCGGAGACGGTGGGGGTGGGGGGGTCACCGGGAGGCCACTTGCTGCCACGTGTGGCGGGGCCTGGTTCACCGCTGCCAGCAGAAGATGAAACTGTTCCATGCACTTGTTGTAACTTTGTAGGCGCCAGAAAGCTGACCACTCTTGTGTACTGTCTAGGTGAGGTCTGCTGTATGATTTTACAGGGTTGAATAACAAAATAAAGCATTTCACTGTATCTAGGTACATGTGACAATAAAGTATCATAGAATTAAATTATTGAACTAGTTCTATCCATCACACTAGGGACAATCAGATGATGATACGGTAATGTAGGATGGTTCATCGTCACCTTCCCCTCAACTGACAATGAACCATTCTACATTTCCTTATCACCTTCTGCTTTGATCTCTCGTTTTCACCCCTTACCCCTCCATATCTCTAGACTACCTCTCCCCTAACTCTGTCTGATGAAGGGTCTCGACCGAAACATCACCCATTTCTTCTCTCCAGAGGTGATGCCAGTCTCGCTGAGTTACTCCAGCATTTTGTGTCTATCTTCGGTGTAAACCAGCATCTGCAGTTCCTTCCTCCCAATATTGACTGAGATTGCTTTACCGTGAAGGTAGTGGAACGTCTAAAGTACATCCATGAGAACTTTGTTGCCAGTACATTGAGAGTCTCACCCGAGCCAGAACAGTGGTTGAAGTGTTAGTGGAAGAGCATTTTGGAGGTAGTGATCATAACTCTGTAAGTTTGAAGGTAATTTACAGGGGAAAAATGAGATACCGGAAAGGGCAACTCCAGTCAACAGTCATTGAACAAAAGCACAGCGGGTAGAACCACTACCTCACTGTCCCAGAGACCTGGCTTCAATCTCAACCACTGGAGCTGTCTGGGTGTAGAGTTTTCACATTATTCCCGGGAGCCGTGTGGATTTTACCCATCTGTTCCCGTTTCCTTCCAGATCCCAAAGACATAGAAACTGAGGAGCGATGAGAATGTGGTGAAAATAACATGGGATCAGCGTAGACTGATGCTTGGCCCTGACTCGGTGGCTGAAGGGCCTTTTTTCAGTGTTGTATGACTCAAAAATGTTAAATTATGGGAGTTCAAAATCAACATGTTCCAAAAATAGCGAGAGATATGAACAGCAAGTCCAAGGAACTCTGGATGTAAGTGGGAAGGGAGTGGACCAGGGGAGAAGGATGGAGTCAAGGAAGGTAGAGGAAAATTTGGTGGGAGAAGAGCAGGCTGAAAGAATGGGTCTGTCTTGATGGCCCTTTGTGTGAACCTTGGTGGAAGGTTGGGAAACTATGTGGCTGGAAACTGTGAAGGGAAGATTTCCTGAGGAAATTACATTTCTAACTGTCCGGGAGATAATGGCCTGATGCTCAGTGGTGGAGTCAAACTCACGAAGGAGGTATCAGGAAGCGCCTGAAGGCTGATGTTTGGGTCCCACAATAGTTCACCCAACCAGAATTGCACCATTGACAACGATATTGTCAAGAGTGAAGACAAGTGTGTTTAATTGTCATATGTACTGACAATAAAACAATTGCAGCAGCATAACAGGTCTGTAATACAATATAGATATATAATTAATAAAATCTCAATAAACGAATAACCCTGATACTGGTGCAAAAAATAAATTTGGATTAATTCTTAATCAATGGAGTGTCTACAAGTTGGGAAGTGGGCTAGCGAGGTTGGGTAAGGGGAGTGAAAAATCAGAATCCTCAATGACCCATCTGCAGAAAGAAAGAAATGGATCTAGGTAGGTCCGAGGCCAAAGGGCTCCAGGTGGATAGGGAATTCTGCAACAGAAACAGTCCGTAGTTTACAGCTCTGCCACAATTTTCACTTCAGCCCTGAGTTTGCATCTATTTTCACACATTTATCATGCTCAAGGTGATTTAATCCGCATCATATTATGATAGCAATCATTACTAGCTGAAATCACACACTTCAGTAAATTGCCCTGGTACTTCAATGTATTGTCCACCCAAGTGCATCTGGGTGTCAGTCAGGCACCTTATTCTGTCGTTCATTGCAGAAGGCACATTTGCAATTATCCACCAGCATAAACTGGAGTACTCGAATAATCACAAAACATATCTAGGCGTAGATAATGCTGAAATTGCCAATGATAATGGTTCCCATTCTGATCTCGATGTCGTGCACACTGCATCTGCCAGGCTTGGTTTTCATTGCTGAGGATATAGAAACCTCATTGCCGGTTGTTCTGTCACTGACGGCATGGGATTCAGTCCGGAAGAAACATCACATCAGAGGCCGCAACGTCACCCCTGCTGAACGTAGCCCTTTCTGCAGCTGTCATGCAGAAATATCCTAACGTTTTTCAGAGTGATCAGCATGTTCAGGAACCCCACAGATCCTATTTTAGCGAATGATGCTGGGACAAAACACCACAACATTATTATTAATCGAGGGATCCAACTGGGAACTCCTGTTGGATGTAGCACTTGTTCCTAGAGCAAGATGGAGTCTCTGGGCATTTATAGCTTGAAATAGTCTCATTAATGAAACAATCATTCAGCTGCAAAAAAAAAGAATCTATCCAAAAGGTGCCATCTGCTCACTCTGGGATATGAAACCCACAATTTGACCTGAGGAGGTTTAAACAGACAATGGACAAGATTTGTTTTGAAACAAAATCATCTTGCCTGGGAATTTTGTTTTGTTCGATTCAATTTCAGCGGAAGATCTTGCCAAAAGAAACAATGGTGGACGTGAAGTGAGACCCACAATATCAGTGGCTTTGCTTTAGGGATGTCTGGGTATCTGAACTGTCTGGGCACAATCACTGGCATCCAGTGGTAAGAGGTGTAGACACCAACAACTGTGGATATTAGCAACGTGCAGACTGGTGACATGGGCAGGTGGAAATGAATGAAGAGAAGGGTGAAACAATACCTTTACGTAGGAAACAGGAAGTGAGGTCATGTAAACAAATTTTAAACAAGCTACAAGAATAAAAAGACCCAAAGATTCACATCCCATTAAGTCTTAGAAGGTGGCAAAACAAGAAGAGGATGCTGGGAGCAGAAAGGGCAATGGGATTCAAGATAAGGGAATGTAACTGTAAATAAAGCTGTGCAGAAGACTAGCTGCTCTACCAAGGAACTGACGCATGCCATGATGTGATCCACTCCAGCAACAGCCTGAACTCAGTACTGCCAACCAAACCTTATTTTTGAGTTATAAGGTGAAATTGGTGTGTTTGATTATTGTCAGTTGCTATTGCCGTTCTCCCAACACTATGTACACGCAATGAATGGGGTCATTGAAAGGTTTTTGTGGATTTAGTTTTAAATAGCCTCAGAGATCACAGAGCAACTGTGGGAGACATAGCCACAGGAAATGGTTATTTCAAGATAACATGCACTGGAATTTACTTATTCCTTCAGTGGTAATGACCATGCCAGGTACAACTCCTATGCAAGTAGATTATCCACCAATACTTGTCAACTCCGCAATATTTTCCTGCTCTTGGCAGCTTGAACTATTGGTTAGCATAAACCGTGTGTATGTGTGCTGTATCAACACTATCACAGCATAGAGGGCCAATTACCACCCCCAGTGTAATAATATTTAGCACCAAGGAGAAATAATTGACGTCAACAAGCTTATGGGCTTTTGAACATTTCAACCTCACGAATCAGTGCATCTCAGGCAGAGATTTGGTAAAGAAATGGATGCTGGAGAAGATGGCTGTGTTCGGGAACTTTAATGCATTTTAATGTGCCAAATGGAGGCTTGAATGCCAGAAGTGGCATAAAGGGACACTCAGAGGTGCAGACTGCTTGAAAACAAAAGAAATTGAAGCACAGAAGGCCATTTGACTCCTTGTGCTAGTCAGCAAGATTGCAGCCAACCTTACCATTATTTTTCTGCATTAACCCTTGATTTCCTTAATATCCAAAAATCTTTTGAGTGGTGATGATTTTCAGATTTATAAGTGATGCTATCCAGGTCAAATAAGAAAGAGTGGCAATTGACTGGAACTTAATGTGGAAAAGGACATGAGCAGTGGAATTTGTAATCAACTGGAGATTATGGATAGAGGCAGAAATCTGGTGAGGCATTCAGTAATTGAATCATAATGTTCAATTTAATATTCTCTGAACCAGGAGGATAGACGGTTTCTATAATGAATTATCTTTGAAAATTGTCACATATAGTACTGGGTAAAAAAAAAAATTCCCAAGAGAGGTTTGAAGAACGCTAATTGACAAGTGGAATAACACTCCTGCATGCAGCAAAATCATAAATGTAACATATATCCTATTTTGTTCTGCTTCAAGCAACATTGTGAAATGAAGCAAGCTGGAAATTCCTGCGAAAGGAATCCTATATAATAGAGTAATCGAAAATCCTAGATAGGAAAAAGGCAGCTTCGATCCCTGGAAGAAGCTTAAGTGGCCAAACTCACCCAGAAAAGCAATGGATTTCAGAGAACAGTAGAATTAATGTTAGTGTCAGATGTCAAGAGACTCACATAAATGAGGGACGACTTGGGTAAGCCACACTGAGGGAGACAAAATTGAATATTTTTCAATCAGTGATGAATAGCAATGCATCCTTGCATATGCAAAGCTAAGAAAGGAGAATTCAAGGTAAAGTGAAAGCTAAGTTGTTAAATAGTGATAGCCAGAGAGAGACTAATCACTATACAGAGAAAGACCACGGGAAACATATCTGGACAATTATCAGAAGATCACTGAAGATGGTGTGGGCAGTACAGAAAATGCAATTAGACAGAAGAACAGTGAATAATTGCAAGAGAAAGCACAAGGCTCTTTTTCAATAATGCTAAGTATCACTTTGGTCTTTCGTGAGATTTCTCCAGAAAGATCATACTTAGCTAATATCGGAAACACTTATCATCCCTGAAATTTAACCACACATCCAATGTCATGCAAAGGTTGTGCAGCTCACATTGGTTTATTCAAAGTAACTTCTGATATTTTTCACGTACACTTCACACTATGAGCACTGGTGGATCAGATGCAACTTCTCCCACAAGTTCAAGGAGATTTGCATTAGCCACAAGCTCATGTGTTCAAAAGTTTATCGAGGTCCAGTTTAGCCCAATAAATTGGAAAACAAATCCCTTTGTCACTGTGCAAAAGAAAACAAAGTGCTGGAGGACCTCCGCAGGTCAGGCAGCATCTGTGGAGGAAATTGGACCGATGATGTCGTGGGTCAGGACCCATCTGCAGCTTGACCCGAAATCTCACCTGTCCATTGCCATCCACAGGTGCTGCAATGACCCACTGAGTTTGTCCAGCACTTTGTTTTTGCCCAATATTCCAGCATCTGGGCACTCTTGTCTTTCCATGTAATCACTTGCGCAGATTGTCAATTATTTGGGAAGCGCAGAATGTTTTTTAAACAAATTCATTCCGTTTTCATTTTCCCCATAGAAATTGCTTGCACAGTCATCTTCATGAAGAATCTTTACGTATTATAAGATGATTCCCTGATCTTGAGTGATTTGTCAATAACGTTGCTATTAAAAAAAAATGAAACAAAAGGTAATTATAGCAGAGAACTTGATTGGTTACAAATAAAAACATAATTGATGCAGAACATCTCTAGTTATTAAATTATATCTCAATGTGTTCTTGGACTATATCGGTAAACTTAAGAACATAAGGACTAGACATAGAGTGATATAGCGTGGAATCAGGCCATTCGGCCCACACTGGCCAACATGTCCCAGCTACACTAGTCCAAACTGCCCGCTTTTGGTCCTTATCCCTCTGCGAGATCAGGAGGCAAGGAATGCCATTTAACCCATTAAATCCTGTCCCACTGATCAACAGAACTACATTTCTTTATATTCACCACAACCTTCAGCTCCCCTTTATGCCAAGGATTTCCAACCCAATTTGTAGGGCAGGATACAGAACCATAGGATATGACAAACATCTTGAAGAATATCAATCAGAGCTGGATATATAATTGACCATTGGTGCAGCAGAATTACCTTTCAGTGTCACATCACAATGTATATTGATGACTGAATGTTGCACAGCCAGGAATCCCCTGGGGCTCTGGGAAGCTCTCCGTGAACGGCACTTAACAGGAACCAGACATTAACCCATTCATTTTTACGCATTGACTGTGCTTATAAGCCGCCGCCCCACCAAACCTGCAGCACAAAATTACAAAAACACATTTGTTCACGATGTCTCCATGTTGCATTTTGCAGCAATCACGTGAGAGCAATCCGGAGTTCGCCGGGTCCTGTAGTCCACCGGCTCAAACGCTTTAACTCCACTGCACCACACAGATGTTTAATTTCTTTATTTTATCCCAGCAGTCACGAATTGTGCCCTTCTTTGAAATAATGGAATGTCAGTCAATGATTATTGAAGCACTTGCATTAACTGCGTTCATGAAAAAAATATGTAAATAGACAAAATTAAAAATCGGACACAAGAAACTGCAGGTGCTGGAATCATGAACAAAATTTAAATGGTTTTGCTCCAGCTGTAGCAATGTTACAAAATTTTGAGATGTAAAAAATCAAGTCTGTAATTTATCCCATCAGATAAAGCATAAAAATAAGTTTAATTTGACACCTAATTCACTTTCATATCTCATGTATTTAAAAAGTTATGGCCATTTTCATACTCGGAAATTAGCATCTTGTTCCCTATTGATTTTCTATGGACGTAACAAAAAAGCTGTGATCATGGACAGTCAAAAGCCCATAACCTTCTTAAAAATTAAGAGAAATGAATGAAATTTTCAGTTATCATAGATTGAACCATTCTGAAACAAATATAAAATAATCTTACTTGGATGACCTGAAATTAAAGCATATAATTAGTTAGTTACCCACGTGTAGCTAATTTCAAACTTCAATTACTAGATCTAAACATCTATCCATTTCTTAATAAATGATTAACATTTTTAAATAGCCTAAGTGTGCAAATAATATTCATAAATAATTCACAATAAAACATGATTTTTAAATCTCATTTACATTAATTTACAGGCCAAATGGAAGGAATTTAGTGTTCAATTGCTGTAAATTAAAATCCATTTTAAATCAGCTTTCTAGTGGGATCCTGTGGAACGCGCTGGTTTAGAACGTTCACATTGCGGTAGATTTGTGCCCTCAAATGCCCAGAAAAATACTGCGGGATATAATGGGGCCAAAATGAGCTACTCGCAATATTAAACTTTGTATAAAGGGATCTTAAGAAGCCCTTTTAAATGTAAAAATAAGCTACATACCTTCTGTGGTTTGCTCTATGCGACCCTGACGGCTGTCGGTGGTCGCGGGTTTAGAGATTGATTTTTAAACTACTATAACTATTATCCAAGGCCTTTAAAACTAATAATAGCTTTTGCGACGGGGTCTTCCAGCGATTTTTCGTTAATAATTAACAAGGCTGAACATCTTCGATTTGAACAGCCTAGAGAAAATTGCGTTTTAAACCCGCCCCCCTCTAAACGGTGCCAAAATTGCGCACACCCGCAGCGACAGATTTTCAGCGACGCTTCAGGTAGGCTTTGCAACATACCTACTAGCTGTTGCTTAGTTGTGTTGGAAGAGAGCCATGCTCTGCAACAGGTGGTTTCAGTGTTAGCTTAGTTTCTGACCATCTCCTTCAAAAGACAGATACAACAGGGCTGCCAACATTGGGTGAGAGTTGGGAGTGAGAAATTGCTAGAGACCAAGCCCGAGGGAGCGTAGCGACCGGGGGGCGGGGTGTCCCTCCTCTCCCATTGGTACGGAGCTTTTGCATTTTTCAGCTTGAAGTTGTGCAATCTGGTGCATACTGTAGCGCGTCTTTTAATTTACACTTGAATGCAATATTTATGCTTTAAATTGCATTACCTATGAATAAGGTCAGGCTAAATTACATTCCCAATTACATTGCACAGTAGAGCCAGGCTCCGATCAACAGGTGCAGCACATGAATGATCTTAGTGTATTCAAGTATGGAAATCAGATTATAATGAAGCACTTGGCCCATGTTGACCAACCTGGGTCTCACTGCACGCCTGGTACTCCAGTTGTTTACCTTCTCTCATTCCTGACCATGAGTCCAGCCTTACACCTGGCCACCTATTGTACCCTGATCATAGCTGCTTACCTGCTTAGGTTCCCAGTGCTGAACACTTCAATTGTCCCAGCTTTGACTGCACACCTTGTACTATTCCAGACCTTGACTGGATGCACACTTGGCCTTGCTCCTAGCCCCTCTGCCAATACATCTGGCCAACACATAAAGCCCCATATCTGACCCCCTAGACTTAACCTATTACGTTCAAGTCCACAGGTGCTTATCTAATGTGGTAATCTTTTATGGGGCACTTCACAGACCAAATTTTGTGTAACAAAATTTGCTACACCCATTGGCTTCCTTGTTATCTAACATGCTAGTTACTTTGTCAAAGAAGTCATCAATTGGTTGAACACAATTTCTCATCCATAAAATTATACACACTCAGCTGTATAAGTATTCTGTTACCATTTCCTTCATTTTCCTAACAAACTGTCCTGAAGTCATTTTCATCCCCAATATTTTCACCCCCCAATATTTTCAGTATTCAGTCTTCCTCTCAGCTGGCTCTTTTCTGAAATGCAAAGTCCAATAACTATATATTTAAGCAATATTGTTCTATTAAATGTGAGCTTGAGAGTACATAATATTTTCTGTGGTATTCATAACACAATGATAAAAAGATCTTTGTTTTGATTGCATCTACCAACATGCATACATTATTATATTACAGTTAATATGTGCCGAGGGCAAATTTTTGTTCCAATGCTCCCCATTCCCAATTACTTTTACATTGAAGTGATTGAAATCCAAGTGAAGTTTAAATGGCATTAGAAAAATAAAAACTCCGGAATGGATGATATTCATTACGTGGTTGGCTGGAGGCAGTATCAGCACAATTGTTATATTAAACTTTGAATCTTCAGATGTCCTAGTTCAAGCTAAAACTAAAGACAAGCAATAACCTCCTCACACATTTCCCTGCAAGTATCTCTGACACACCTTTAAAATATGCCCCTTCTTTGAATAAGCTGTTAAACATCGCATCTGAATCAGTTTCCATCTGATTACACTATTTGAGGATGTTCATCTGCATTTTCAATTAATAAAACTACGAGATTTGGGACATTTCTATTCAAACTTACTCCTTATTCTTAAACTGTGGTCTCTGGTTCTGGACTCCACCAACATCGGGAACAAGAGTGTCCAAATCTTTAATAATCTTATATGTTTCAATAAGAACCCCTCTCATCCTTCTAAACTACAGAGTATACAATCCCAGCCACTCCATTCTCTCAGCATATGACAATCCCGCCATCCCAGGAATTAACCTTGTAAATCTATGCTGCAGTCCCTCAGTAGCAAGAATGTCCTTCCTCAAATTAAGGGACCATAGTATCCTCACAGTTCACACTTCCACCCAGCATTGTGTCATAGATTTACAAGGTTAATTCTAGGGATGGCAGGACTGTCATATGCTGAGTGAATGGAGCGGCTGGACTTGTATACTCTGGAGTTTAGAAGGATGAGAGGGTATCTTATTGAAACATATAAGATGATTAAAGTTTGGACATGCTGGAACCAGGAAAAATGTTCCCAATGTTGGGGGTGGGGGGGGGGTGGGGGGGGGGGGAGGTGTACATAGTGCCGTCCGTAGCGGCCATTTCCAGGAAAACGGAAGAATATATCTATCTGGAATATATATAGGTATAATAATATATTATATGCCTGACCCGCTGAGTTACTCCAGAACTTTGTGTCTAATGTCCACAAATGAATCTTCTTTACTCTTCATGCTCTCCAATGCAGTCATATATTTCTTATAGTGCAGTGACCAGAACTGCACACAATGTTCCAAGTGTTATTTATATCATGTTTTTTAAATAATATATTATATTATTATATTATTAAATCTATATTACCATCTGGAATATATATAGGTATAATAATATATTACATATTATTATACCTAAATATAATATTATTATACCTATATTACTATCTGGAATATATATAGGTATAATGATATATAGTTTAAATGGACTGCAACATGGAAATAGGCTGCCCATCGTGCAATATGGGCATTGGCCACTAGATGGCGCTTACTTTCCCGATCTCATTGTCTAATTAGTTTAATTAATTAATGTGCAACTTTCGGCAATGACGAGTTATGACTTCCTTCTCAATTATATTTCATCTAAATCTGTGGAAAATTTCATGTAGTTTGGTGACTTGGGTCACGAAAACTGATTTCTAGACACATTTTTGATGCTCGGCCCACAGCCTATCTTCCCGTGCTTACCTGCCTTTAGCGAGTCTTCCCGAGTACCTGCCGTTAGCGCTAAGAGACGTCTCGGAGCTCCAACATACCCGCTACGTTCATTCTCCGTGCTTACCACGAGTTTGATTTTTTTAAACTCGGGAGAGCTCTTGGAATGAACTCGCACCGTGGGACAGGGCTATTAGCTTTCTATATGTGTGGAAGGTAGGAATTGAAAGAAATCGATGTTAGGATTAATGACATAGTGCTTGGAGATTATGGCGATAGAAGCAGGGAATCTCTGAAGTTTGGTGATCTACTTCCAGTGGACTAAAGGAATTTGATGTGATAAATTATTTGGATGCAGGAACAAACTGAAACACCACCAATAATCTATATTCTATTCTATGGGGAGAAGGCAGGAACGGGATACTGATTGTGGATGATCAACCATGATCACAGTGAATGGTGGTGCAGGCTCAAAGGGCCAAATGACCTGCTCCTGCACCATTCAGGTAATTGTCATATGACATTGTCTATTGTCTATAAAATGGAATTTAGAAAATTAAAAACAATGAATTGTTGCCAAGAGATGGTCTGTAATGTTCCGTTGCTGTGGTAGCATTAGGTCAGTTAAAGAATCTGATGGGACAGTTGCTTTTTTTGAACTGGGAGTGTGGAACGTTACACTTCTGTGTCTTCTGTCCGATGGTAACAGTGAGAAGACAGCACGGCCTATCCCATTTTAGCTATTAGTTGAGCAAACATAACCTGAACAACTTGTTATTCTTAACATCTCTATATTCTGAGACCTTTCCTGTAAAAGATCTTTCAGGGGAAGTGTTGCGAATATCCGCAGAAAGTAAAACGTAATCTGCGGCCTTTGTAATCAATTCCCCTCGCAGTAGACAATAGCCTTCTTTGTGTTTTTCCTATTACTTGCTCTACCTTGTGCAAGTACGTGACTATCAGGAGGCTAAATTCAATCTGGAAATCGTCCGCTTGGGGAAAGATCATCAAATATTTTTAATATATTGTGACATTTGGATTGATACAGGTATTGTAATTTTCTTTTCCACTTACCTTGTATAGTGCTGATAATTTACATAAGATGTTCAGTCCTGTATATCTGTATGAGTGTGGGAAGCCAAATGTTTCAGGGCATTTTATAGTGGAGATTTGTGTGCACAAAATTACATATGTTTTCCAAGTGATTTCCATCACATAAGCAAAGAAATTAAGGAATTTCACAAGCTCTTGGTTTGAAGCGATTTTAATATAGTTTAGAGATACAACATGAATCAGCCGCTTCGGACCAGTGATTCTATGGTGACCATTGATCACCCGTTTTAGATTAGTTGTTCATTGTCATATGAAAAGCTTGAATTTGCATGCTATCCAGCTAAAGGAAGGCCTATACATGATTGCAATCAAACCATCCACAATGTACAGGTGAAGGGTAAATAAAGATTTAAGAGTGGAATGATTGTAATGGATGTCAGCAGACCTTTTACAGTCTGCACGCAGATGCAGACCAGCACGCAAAGGATCGCCTTGCTCAGGCGCCAGTTGGTCTCGACATTCATACTGGTTCAAGAGTGTTTTATTGTCAAGCATGTTTTACTGTCTTGTCCCAAAACAGGCTATGTTGGCGAATCGGAGACGGTAAGTTGGTTTGAATTGTTTTATTTTAACGAAACAACGAGGCAACGAGAGTGGATAAGACAACCAAATTTACAATGTGGCTTCCACAAGTGTGGGCGCTAGACTGACAGTTACTGACAGTTACAGCAAAAAAACTGCCAATAGAACACCCGCGCTCAGTGACTCTTCCAGTCAATCACGAGGGTTCTATTACCCAGAGCCACCACCGGGTGTCGCTACACTGTTATTCCCCTTTTTCAAACACTCCCTACACATTAGTGGCAATTTTATGGAGGCCATTTACAGTAACCTAAAAAGCTGCATGTGTTTGGGATGTGGGAGGAAACTGGAACACCCGGAGGAAACCCACACAGTCACTCAAACTCCACAGCACCCTATGTCCGTATGGAACCAAGGTCTCTGGTGCTGTGAGGTAGTAGCTCTACCGGCTCCCCCATTGTGTTGCTCATTTTATGAGTGCAAATTCCATTGATTGCTTTGTTTTGAATTTTAGTTACTTTGAGAATATTGAATCAGTTTATGGACACATATCCTGCGAGAACGTCATCAAAGTGAAACCATGTACATGTTCAATGACCAAAAGTCAAGTGAAATTTGACCCTGCTTCCAAAACAATTGAGGTCCCAAGTTCCACGTATCCACTGTCGCAGAAATATTTTGTGTATTGCATTGCATCATAATTTGTCCATTATTGCAACTCCCCATTATTGAGCATTATTGGGGCATCTTTGAGCCCTTAATCCTGCTCTGCTTATTGGTTGTAAGTAATTTAGATGTATGATCATTTAACACATTGGAACTACCTGAATTTTAGAGCCCAGCTGCCTTCATACTTGTTGCCTTCTCCCCCATTACCCCTGACACCCACACTAATCAAAACTCTTATCAATCTCCGCCATAAAATATCCATTGACTTGGCCTCCACATCCATCTGTGGCAATGAATTAGACAGATTCACCACCCTCTGATTAAAGAAATTCCTCCTCTCCATTCACTTTAATGTCTCTTTATTATCTGCCACTGATCTGCTTTGCATTGGTGTCACTTTCTTCAATTGGGCCCCTCCGGCATTTGCTATCTCATCATTCGCATTATTAGTACTGAACTATTATCTACTGCTTTGATGACCCTTGGACTATCCTTGATCAGACTTTGCTGGGTTTACCTTGCGCTGTAAATGGGTCGATTGCAATCGTGTATTGTCCTTCTGCTGACTGGTCAGCACGCAACAAAAGTTTTACACTGTATCTCGGCACACGTGACAACAAACTAAATGTAAACTCAAGCTCATAGGCCATAGAACAGTACAGTACAGCACAGGAACAGGCCCTTTGGCCCACAATGTCCGTGCCAAGGATGATGCCCGGTTAAACTAATCTCTGCTCTGTACCAATTCTATTTAATTATTATTTTGGTTATTTTGCAGCCACATTAAAATTAAAAGCATGTGGAGGTGCATTTGTGCAAATGAAAAATCCCTGCATCGGCGGGAGTAAGTATTTTTGTAATTTCCTGTTGTTGCATTTGCATTTACAAAATTTGTATTTGTATTCATGATATATCTTAGAATTTTGTTTTTCGTTGTATAAAATAATGTGTGGACTACAATCACTTGCTTGTGATTTCAATTGCAAAAATATTTCATGAAAATGCTTTTCCTGTGCTTAACTTAATTTGTCTGTTATATTTTGCCTCTGGTAAATGTTAGTCGTTTAAAATTGAATTTCTCATGTTTTATTAATTGTTATTGGCATGACTAATATTTATTAGATGGGTTGTGCATATTGAGGCTGAGAAATGTTTATTTGTGTAATGTGACTGGTTCACTACTTGAAAAAATACATTCTCCTCTAAGTAAACGTGGGACGTTTATGACATTCATGATTTTCTTCCTGTCCTGTGCAGTGATGAGCAATGGTGGGCCACTAATGTAAAAGCAACCCTGGGAAAGATGGGCATCCTGTTTGTTCCAAGATAAAGGGGATTGGTCTGAGCAGGACCCAAGCTCCTGGTACTAGGAGTCAGCTGCTCATCATAACACCTTACCTTGTGGGCAGCATTGACCACCAATTCTAAACTCCTCTGCTCCAACGTATCACTACTCACCCACAGTCATCAGAGAGCTATTGGCCCTCACTGAAGCCTGAATTGACCCTTGGTTTTCACTTACGATACGACACAATAAAACTTTCTTCATCCCCGGAGGGAAATTGATTTGCCAACAGTCACAACACACAAGGTGCACGAAAACTTGAAATTAAAAGTGCAAATAAAAAGAAAAAGACATGCGACTGTTGGCTGGCTGCCGTGTGCACAACGCCTTAAACGGAACGAACGAACGAACAAACAAACAAACAAACGCAGGCATATCCCCTGGGTAGAGAATTATAAAAGTAGAGTACTCCCCCACACCGGGACCCACGTTGTTCTACCACCGTCCCACACGACAGTCCCCCATCACCGGATCCCCATTGTTCTTCACGGCAGTCCCCCCACGCCCGGTCCCCGTTGTCTTCTCCTTCCCCCCCCCCCCCACTCTCATTGAACGCTGATTGCGGGTCGATCGTGAGGCCCCACTTCCGCTGAGGCTCCCGCCACCACCGAAGCTCCCGTTGCTGCTGAGGCTTCCTTCACCGCTACTGCTGAGGCTTCCTTCACCGCTACTGCTGAGGCTTCCTTCACCACCGCTGCTGAGGCTTCCATCACCGCCGCTGCTGAGGCTCCCTCAGCCCAGGCAGACCTCGCCATCCGACTTCACCTCGGTCCCCTGGGAGGCATGTGGGACGAGTCTAGCCACGTTCCGGTCGGCGGCGCGGTTGTTTGGTGGGTGGATTGGGCCCGCGCGGCTCCTAGGGTCACTCCCACCTCGCGTGTGCGGCTCTCCAGGACACTTTCCCTTTTCCCAGTATTACTAGCAAATCAGACTTGCATCCCAGACACAAAGAAATGCAGATGCTGGTTTATATCAAAAATGGACACACTGCTGGAGTAATGGTGGTGCAGCGGAAGAGTTTCTGCCTTAACAGTGCCAGGGAACTGGGTTCGATCCGGACTACAGGTGCTTGTCTGTACAGAGTTTGTACCTTCTCCCCGTGACCTGCATGGATTTTCTCCGGCATCTCGGGTGTCCTCCCACACTCCAAATACGCACTGGTTTGTAGGTTAATTGGCTAGGTATAATTGTAAATTGTCACTAGTGTGTAGGGTAGTGTTAATGCACAGGGCTGGCAGGTTGGTGTGGACTGGGTGGGCCAAAGTGGTGTATATCTAAACTAAACTGAACTAAGCTAAACTAACTCAGTGGCTTGGGTGAAAAAGGATGGGTGAAGTTTCAGGTTGGGACCCTTCTTTAGACTGGTTGTAGGGGATGGATCTGGAAGCAAGAAAAGACCACGACAAATTTGAAAAAGGGTCCTGACCCGAAACATCAACCATCCTTTTATTCCACAGATACCACCTGACCTGCTGAGTTAATCCAGCACATTGTCTCTGTCTATCCTATTTTTCCCCCTCAATATGAGAATTCATTGTGGGAAAGCCTTTGAGCATGTTAAAATACACGAGGCCAATTACGTTAGGTCTTCAGAGTGACTGAATTTTGCAGCAGTGGCCTTGCAATAAAAAAAATGCATTGGCCTCCATGCTTTCCTCATTAATGCACTTATCAAGTCACTGAATATTTCAATACTGTTTTCTCTGAAGTCTGATTCAGTATGATGCAGTTATTAATGGTGACCAATCATTCTGCAGGCACAGTGCTGCCACAGGTAAGTATACGGTGGCTGATTTAACTGAGCAGCTGGCTCAGCAAGAACAGCTAGTAGCGCAGCTCAAAGACGACATTCAGGACAAGGAGACCCAGCTTCACGTGAGAGATCAACAGCTTAAGGTAACACCAATTCCAGTTGAATATTTGTTACCCTCACTGAGTGAGCTATTACAGTGATCTGTGTACTTTGTGTTTGCATTTCTGCAGTTGGATTTCACTTGAAAGCCTGAAAATTCAGTCCCAAATATTGCAAGTTTTCTTTTTAACAATAACAATTAACAATGCCTCTTATTTTCTAAAGCAAAGACTATTGTTAAACCGTTTCATGTCGTGTGTCGGATCTTTTTCAAGGAAATTGAAAGGATGCCTTCACACTTGGTTTAGAAGGTTGTACTTCAAAATAGACTACAAAATGTTATTTAAAAGTCCTACTCAAATGATTTAAGCAGAAAGTTACGCCTGATGCTTCCAGTACAATACGGAGAGAATGCTGCACCTGAAGTGCCAACTTTCAAATGAAATGTTGAATTAAATCATGTTTGGTGTCTCAGGTGGATGTGAAATATTTTATTTTGGCATATTTTAGAGAAAGAAATGTGTTTTCCAGGGTGACATTTCCAGTCTTTACCCCAAAAGTAAAACCCTTCAAGTAGATAATTCACCACATTAGTACATTATCACATATTTGCTATTTTCAAATTAGTTACATGGTTTGTGACATTCCATTGTTAATTGAACAATAAAGGTCCCTTATAAGCAACGTTGGCTGCAAACAAATTTTAGACACTCTGAGGAAGTAATTGTTTTCTGTTTAAATCCAGTAATGATTCCTCGGACCTTGACCATGAGAGAGTTTGTTTTGCCGCTGAATCATTTTGGGGCTTGATTCCAAATACAGGCTGTGAGGTTTGCTAAATTTGCAGTGCAGTTGCAGCCATGTCTGGATTACTGCATTAATTTAGTGAAGTTGGCATCTCCGAAGGTGGACAGATCATCAGGTCCGGCAGAAATGTTTCCCAGCCAGTTAAAGGAAGCAAGGGTGGGAACAGCTGAGGTTCTGACTAAATGTTTTCAGTCAGAAAATTGTACAGGAGATGATGCAGATGGGATTTTAGTTTAATTAATTGTCACATGTATCGAGTAAGCTATTAAAGAATACAAGTTTCTGACAAATTTTGAGAGGTTGGGTGAGGAGGCATTGTGTTGGGTGGCACGCTGGCGCAGCGGTAGAGTTGCAGCACTTGCAGTGCCAGTGGAGCTGGAGGTAGCTTTGTTAGGGATCAATGTCAGGAGCTCGAACTGCAGGAGCTTTGATCGCCAACTGCGGGAGCTTCGATCGCCTCGACTGCGGGTGTTTCGATTGCCCCGACCGTGGGAGAAAAGGAGGAAGATAGTAAAAGTTATTCGCCTTCCATCACAGTGGGGAATATGTGGTCGCCGAAAAACATGATGGATGAGCTGCCTGCCCTGGTGGGGAGTCGGAGGGATTGCCGTGAGTGTAGTGATCCTGGAGTCTGGTGCGAGTGTGGACGGCTTTCTGACTTTGGGCGGACAGGGACTGCAGAGAGAGGACAGCGGTTGATGAAGGAGCGTGAAGGACATTGAACTGATGGCTGTGGGTCTCCGCTTATGCTGGGTGTCCTAGTGATTCTCACACGACGCTGTGGTGGCTGTTTATGTTTAATCATTATGTAGTTTTGTGTCTTGTTGCTTTTTTGGTATGATTGTGTGGTAAATCAAATTTCACTGTACTTCAGTACACGTGACAATAAAGGACCATTAAACCATTGAATGCAAATTAATGATTTCATCCCGTGATTTCATTAATTATAATTTTAATTTAATGTCTTAATACCAAGGAGGAATTGAGGACCTAACTATTGGTGCACTTGAATTACAAATGTTGTGCATGTGTGATTTCCATTCTATGTTGCCCAGTTTTTATCACTGTTAGGAGGTATTAATCACTTGTTACCTTCCTCAGTTGCTGGATGACTTGAAGGAAAAACTTCGTGAAAAGGTAGAGGCACTGCTGGAAACGACTCAACATGCGGAAGTGCTGCAGATAAAGCTCGATGAGAAGAATCTGGAGCTAGCGGTAAGGACATCATTGTTTGCTGCTGTGTGAAGCTCAATTACAGGGAAAGATCTCTGCAACCAGCTAAGGGATTCTGTGGTAACTGCCAGTGAAATAAAAATAGCAGGGAGCCTCTTGGACATAAATCTGTAAATATGAAAAAAATAGAAGATTTTCTTTTATATGAATCTTCCCATTCTTTTTTTCTAAATCAGTTCATTAACCCTTTTATGATCTGTTATAGTGCAGAATCTCAGTTTATGTCGAGCCTTGCAACATTGTCATTCTGGTTATGACAGGTTGTTGGCATTGCTGATCTGTGCCACCAATTTTTTTCAGCCGTGACCAAGATCCGAAGAGATCTGATATTTAAGATGCCAACAACACATGAACTCTTGATTATAATGCAACAGTGTCACTATTGATTATATCGTTCTTCATTATCCCATCCACTAGTGGGAGAGTCTAGGACTAGAGGTCATAGCCACAGAATTAAAGGATGTTCCTTTGGGAAGGAGATGAGGAGGAGTTTCTTTAGTCAGAGGATGGTGAATCTGTGCTTTAGCCGCCAACCTTCCTGTTCATCGCGGTGTGTGTCTATCACCTTGGCTTTGCATCATGTGAATTTCACTCAGCCAGTTACTCCCCCGTTTGTGTGTGTGTGTGTGTGTGTGTGTGTGTGTGTGTGTGTGTGTGTGTGTGTGTGTGTGTGTGTGTGTGTTCATGTCTGTGTGTGTGTGTGTGTGTTTGTGTGTATGTGTGTGTGTGTGTGTGTGTGTGTGTGTGTTCATGTCTGTGTGTGTGTGGGCGTGTTCCTGTGTGTGTGCGTGTGTTCGTGTGTGCGCGCGTGTTCGTGTTCCACTCTGACAGTCGCCGTTCTAGTTGTCGGTTTTTCAGGCAACTGCCGGCAACGTGAGATCGAAAATGAAAATGGCAAGGACAAGCTTTTGTCAGAAAAGCACGCCATGCGAACCAAGGTTAGAGATCTGACGGCAAGTCACAAGGCATATTTTAAAAATCTCAAAACAAAACACAGCGCTCAGCTCCGTAAAATCAGGGAGAAACATGCCCAAGAAACATCACAAAAAGATCAGTGCTGTTTACAACTTCACAAAGATCTCCAACTTTTAAGACCTCATGCCAAGTTCTGTGCACCACTTGCAGAACAGGCAATTGGTTCGTTAAATTATTTCACCGAACGGAAGATTAAAGAACTGGAAGGTAATTACTCAAAGTTGACCTGTTAATATTTTTGGCCATAAGCGTTCCTACCGCAGATTTGTACATCTGTCGGCTCGTGGTAGGGAGTAGGTTTGCCTTAAAATATTCTAGCATTAGAGGAATGGAGTGGATTTTATGACAAAACATCACTTCGTTTTTGTTTTGCCGTGTAATTATCTCGTCCCTGTAACCTCGTGAGATTTTGTGTATGCAAATTGGTTGCTGCAATTCCCATATTTTATCACTGGTCACACTTAAAAATATACTTCATTGGTTGGTAAATGGGTTGGTACATTCAGTGATCAGGGAATGTAGCGTGTAATCTAAGTTATTTTTACTCGGGTATCCTGGTAGGATTCCTTGATCAGAAGATAGTGATGTTTAAAGGATTCAAGAAAATAATTCTTTGAGAGGCTGCCAAATGGCTGACAGGAACACACAGTAGTCATTTGGACAGATTTGTACAGATGCTTTTAAAAACATTCTCTTCTTGATTCCTTTAAACATCGCTATCACTGAATTTTAATTTTGAGAGGATGCTGATATTGTGAAGTGCGGCCTGGTGGCACAGCGGTGGAGTTGCTGCCTTTCAGCGCCAGAGACCTGGGTTTGATCCTGACTGTGGTGCTTGTCTGTACGGAGTTTGTATGTTGTGGGTTTTCGTCCAGGTACTTCGGTATCCTCACACTCCAAAGACGTACAGGTTTGTAGGTTAATTGACTTGGGTTAATGGTAAATTACACCTAGTGTGTGTAGGATAGTGTTAGTGTGCAAGGATCATTGGTTAGCACAGACATGGTGGGTCGAAGGGCCTGTTTCCACGCTGTATCTCTAAATAAAATAATTTGAAGACATTTTACCATTCACAATGCCCTTGCCGGGAATGGTACATCAACATATTTTAATTTCAAATAGCTTTTAATGAGAAGACCACAGAGCAACCAGGACACTTCATTAACTCCATGAATGTCTTATCTCTGTGAGTCTTGAGCTGTGTTTGCATGACAGTTTACAGAAGAGAAGGTGAAACCAGGGACAAGGTAGACTGTATTCAGCAGCAGAAGAGGATATTTATTTGGAGTAATTTAAAATAAATAAGGGTTTTAATGGAGCCAGTTGAGAATGATCATTTTGTTTGTTTTGGGATTAAGTAACTTTATACCTTAATTTCCAAAATGTTGAGGGTGCACATTTTCTGTGGAGCTTTTTTCAAGCATCTAATCTTTTCTCACTAGTGATAGTTAAGGAATTTATCGTTGGATAAATATGTAAATGGGATTATCATTTTGCCTTACAAATCTTCAAGCTTAATGAATTGTAGTATTTCAAGGATATTTGATGATTTCAAATGCTGGTATTTAGTAGAACATATGATTTACACTGATTGCCATTAACTGCTGTGGAAACAATTGCAAATTGTGGAGGTATTGCTTTTTTTGCAACAAATATCAGATCATTATGGGTGTTTTTCCTTTCTCTTTCTAAAAGAACAAGTGAGGCTTATGAAGCAAGAGGCTGGAAGATCAGAGGACAGGTTCGTGTCAACGGAAGCTTCATACATGGTGAAAATCGAACAGATTCAAGAGGAGCTGGACAATGTACAGGTACCCCAAATAAAAATCCCTTGCACCTGGTGACGATTAACTGAATATTCATCTGTTTGCCATTTACCTGGAATGAAATGACTTCATCTTATCGAAAAAGGAAAATTGATGGTATGATATACCGTGAGTTGTTGAAGCATTGTAGGAACCAAATTATTTTTTTTTTACACAGTTAGTTACGTACATTGTAGATTTTTAATCTGGGCTCAACTGTATGAAGGAATGCTTCCCTACATTTCACTGCTCACTCCATTCCGTGTAGAACCCCTTTCTGAAGAGTAAGTTACATGGGATAGATGTGCGCCTGCAGGAAAATTCAATAATAAAATAGTTGTGGTAGAATGGAGCTGTCGGCAGTGGCACATTAAAAGTATAATGCATGCTAAAATTATTTAGAGAGTCATACTGTTCATAAACAGGCCCTTCAGCCCAACTTGCCCACACTGCCCAACATGCCCCATCTACACTAGTCTTACCTGCATGTAGAGTCATATAGCAAAATATTTAATCTAGAATTTGAATGGTGACTATTTCACAGACCACTAGAAATCCTTTGGCTTTAATTGACACTAAACTTATTTCTACCCAGCTTGTACCTTCTCAAAAGCTGCTGCTGGAGTTCAAAGATGTAGCAGTTGACTTTGAAGAGGAGAATGAACAGTTACACCGGAAAGTGAACTGGCTACGACGTGTCGAGGCACAAAATGGTGTGCGTATAGTATGACTTTAATTGGGTAAGAAGGAACTGTGGATGCTGGTTTACACCAAAGATAGACACAAAATGCTGGAGTCAGCGGGTCAGGCAGCATCTCTGGAGAAAAGAATAGGTGATGTTTCGGATCAAGACCCTTCATCAGACAGGGAGGGGGAAATTAGAGGTATGGGGATGTACAGAATAAAGCAGAGCCTGCTTCGATGACTCAGGTAGGTTGGAGCTGACAAGGGTCCATTGTTGGCTGGGGATGAGGTGATGATGAAGGAATACAAATGGTGAAATTAGCAAGAGGACTCGGGTGGGGAAGAGACGGGGAGAGAGAGGAAATGGAAGTGTTATTTGGTTAGAGATCCTTCATTCTCTTGTGTAAAAAGGAACTGCAGTTGCTGGTTTAAACCGAAGATAGACACATAAACCTGGAATAGGTCAGCGGGACAGGCAGCATCTGTGGAGAGAAAGAATGGGTGACGTTTCGGGTCAGGACACTTCCTCGTTCTCTTTATTTAAATGGTGATACGTGTTTTCTTACAGAGAATCTTCAAGCAATATTGGAGCAATATGAAGATCAACAACACAAAATGCAGGCAAAATTAGAACAAGTTACCAAGGGAGCAACTTCCCAGGTTGGGAGAATTTGTGATGCATTTAATTTCTCCACATACAATCTTAATTCCAAGTGTGCGCATTCTGCACAAATTCAACAGTCTCAGGTATCCTGATATTTAATATTACATTGCATTTTATGTTGCTTATTCATGTCTATTATCATCCTTACCTTTTGGCTTGATGCTTGCATCTGAGGGGTGCTATTTGCTTCCACACCAGATGGTTTCTGTATGCCATACCTAGCAATGTTACAACATTTTGAGATTTTAAAAATCAAGTGCAATTTATCCCATCAGATAAAGCATAAAAAGAAGTTTAATTTGACACCTAATTCACTTTCATATATTCAATATTAAAAACGTTATGGCCATTTTCATACTCTGAAATTAGCATCTTGTTCCCTATTGCTTTTCCATTGACTTAACTCAATAGCTGTGATCGAGGACAGTCAAAAGCCCGTAACTTTCTTAAAAATTAAGAGAACTGAATGAGATTTTCAGTTATTATGGATTGAAGCATTCTGAAACAAATATGAAACAATCTTACTTGGATGACCTGAAATTAAAGCATATAATTAGTTAGTTACCTAATTGTAGCTAATTACAAAATTCAATTACTAGATCTAAACATCTATCCATTTCTTAAGAAAAGGTTAACATTTTTAAATAGCCTAAGTATCCAAATAACACAAGAATTCACAATATAACATGATTTTTAAATCTCATTGTCATGAATTTATAGGCCAAATGGAAGGAATTTAATGTTTAATTCCCGTAAATGAATGGCCATTTCAATCATCTTGCGAGTGGGTTTTTGTGGAACGCGATCGATTGGAACGTTGCGATTGCAGTGAATTTGAACCCCATATTGGCAGGAAAAACATTGCCGGTTCGTATGGGGCCAAAATCACATTATCGCCAAGGACATTTTGATTAAAGTCATCCTAAGAAGCAAGTTTATATGTAAAATAGACGATTTACAATTTGTTTTGTCCCCCACGTGAGATCCGTCCCGTTGTAAGCATCGACAGTGTTGTAAGGAGCTTTATATTTTACTCCAGGGATTAAATTGTCCCCCGATTTATAAAAAAACTTCCGAGAACGGAAGTCGGAACAATTTTTCAGCAGCAACTTAACAGCCTGAGGAAGTTCGACTCCAACAGGCAGGAGAAAACGGCATTTTAATCCCACGCCCCCCTCCCTCCCCCAAGGCGCCAAAGTCGCGCACATGGCCAATGGCAGAACTGCAGCGCCGCTGAAGGTAAGTATTGTAACATCGCTACAATACCACACACCTTGGACATGGAGAAAGTCCACTGAATTAACTAGTGTGGTTTGGGAAGCAACAGAGTATTTCCAGACTTTTTAATCTAGTTTGGGTAATTTTACCTATTAACTAGACTAAGTGGGACCCGTTGGGTCCCAGCATCACACAGGAGGGCTGGTCATCCAACGCAATATTCCACCTCTCCACCAATTCTAATATTGGTGGCCAGTTGGGGGGGGGGGCTTTCTGGAGCGCTAGTATGGGTGTTGTGGGCTGAAGGGACTGGTTTCCAGAGGGCTAGTATGCAAATTGTGCGCCAAATGGATTCTTGGGCTGGCGTCTCAGTCAATCAAGCCTGTTATGCTGGCAAATCACTCACTCACGGCTGGTGGGCTGGTAGTTGACTCACGGCTAATCCTTGAAATTCTATTTCAAGCAGGGTATAAGGCCACCAAATTCAAGTGCAGTTTCTTACCACTTCTAGCAGGGTGCAAGGCCACCAAATAGTAAGATTAAACGAGAACTTACCAGTTTGAAGTTTGATCTGTATTTTATGAGGAGTTACGATGAGGGATTACGTGAAGAACCCGCTCAGTGCGCAGGCGCGGCATACTTCCAAGCAGCGGTGTGGAATCACAGATAGACACAGTTATTTGAAGTAAACATAGTAAAGATAAGGAGACATCAATTTATTAGTTTGATCCATATAATGAGGGTGGGAGCGGAGGGCACGTAATCCCTCATCGTAACTCCTCATAAAATACAGATCAAACTTCAAACTGGTAAGTTCTCGTTTAATCTTACTATTTTACTTCGGAGTCACGTGAGTGACTACGTGAAGATTTCAAAGCTCTGTGATTTCAAACCGTGTAACAGTTTCATTTCACTCACTGCCGAAGTTCTTGAGGGAGAAAGTGTTATCGTAATCAACCAATGAGTCTATTTGTAGAAAAACACAATGGTATTTTTTAAACAATAACAACAAAGAATTAAGTTGCTCCCCTGGGCTTAAATTAAATATTTGCAGTTCGTAAATCTTTACTGCAAATAAACCAGGTTTTGCCAACGGCTTATTATAACATTTCTGAACGGTCTTTTCCCCCCCACCATCCTGCTGTAGCCAGGATGTGGTCTATAGGCATGTCCATTCTTTAGCCGTCGACATGGATGCTGTCCTGGTGGAATAAAATTTGTACGTTAGTGTTTATCCCAGCAGTTTCTAGCACCTGCTTGAGCCATCTCGCAATGGTTTGGCTCGTCACCCGACCATAAGGTTTTTGTGACTGACCCACAAGGCTTTTCATCTCCCTCGTATATTTTGGTTGTGTCTATGTAGGATAGTAGGTGAGTCATGGCACATAACCGTGGTTCTGGTGGGTAAGCCACGACTGGATTAGGTGTTCCTGGTCTGCTCTGTTTGATCAGTCGCTGGATAACGACAGATCTGGTCTGGAGCTGTGATCATGTTGTCCAGTCGCAATAGGTGTAGTGACTGGACCCTCTGAGCGGATACAAGTGCCATCAACATGAGCGTCTTTAGTGTAGCTTGCTCGAGGCCGGGGGATCTGGCTGGTGGCCATTCCCTGAGATATGTCAGGACCACACTGATATCCCAAATATGGGTATACCTGGGCTTAGGGCTTGATATTGTAAATGCCCTTCATCAGTTTTACCACCAGTGGATGGGATCCCATCGCCTGTTGTCCTGGCGCTGGTTGTTGATGGCACTGTAGCTGATCCCTACATCGTGGTGTAGATAGGCCAGGAACTCCAGTATGTTGGTGGCTGTAGCTGTTGCGTATGTCGTCCCTGTTTCCTGGCAGTACTTCTCCCTTTTTTGATGCTGGTTAAGTACTGCCTCTGGTGGATGTTCGAAGGGATGCCGACATGGTGATGGTTTGTTTGGACAATCCCAGTTCCAGGTAAGGTCTGTTCAAACTTGCAACCCAGGCGTTTAATTTTCTCATGGCATGGGTGTTTAGCTTACCTGGTAGGTAAGTAGCTGATAGCCAAATATGTCTTTCGACACACCATTGCCAAATCATGTTGACCAATTTGTCGCATGACAATGATTTTATGCCACCCATATGGTTAATATAAGCCATCACCGTAGTATTTATCAATTTGTAACCGAACATGCAAGTGCTGCATATTAGATACATATGCTTTTAAACCATAAAAGGCGCCCAACATCTCTAGATAGTTAATGCCCAATGTAAGTAGTAATGATGACTATAGGTTAGTCCATCTACCACCTGTGCTGGATATGGAGTTAGTCGCTCCCCAGCCTTGAGCACTGGCATCTGTTTTAGTAACTAAAGTAGGGTTAGTGATAAAGATAGGGCTGAAACTATGCCAAACGTTTTCTGCCCACCACTGTAGCTCTGATATTGCTTCAGTGGGTAAGTTCATGACACGATCATAGTGACCTGTATGTCGTTTTATTGCCTGTACCTTTGCTCTCTGTAAATTTTTTGATAGTGCAAAGGTCTGAATTGAGTAGCCGGAAATGCTGCTACCATATTCCCAATTACTCTTGCTACTTGTCGAATATCCTTTGGAATTCAGTTGTTTGGCAGTAACATATGTCTCCATTTTGAAATGTATATACTTAACAAATTTGTTTAGTGATGTTAAGTCAATGATGATGCGACAGCCACCATCTTTTTTGGTTTTAGTGAATATATTCGATACAAATTCCGAAGGTTCATGTTTGGTCTTTTCGATGACCCCCTTTGTGATAAGTCTCACCAGTTCAGCTTGTCCCTCACGTTTCTCTTTGACGGTGGGAGAAATACCCTTTGGGGCCATTGTTGAACTGGCGGCGTTTTTTCTGACATGAATTGTATTTTATATCCACTATGTTTCAAACCGGTGCAATCTACCTCCTGTTAGTATTAAGCCTCCACCTCCCAAAAGGTGATAGGAACCAGACCCACCTACCTCCATGGTTACGGGTATTTCCTCTGATTCCCTTTGGTCGGCTTGCGAGGTGTCTGATGTGGCGTGTTTGTTGGGGGTTGGCGCATTTTCCATGGGGTCCGCTCTGGGCCCTGGTCTAAAAAAGACTTACGGTGAAAGTAAGCGGACCCCGAGCTTTCACCAGTGTTGAATGGCAGATGTTTACTGGTGGATGCGGCGGGGTGCTGCCACTTGGTGGTGTGTGTTTTCAGTTTGCTCGTTTTATACCCTGCCTTCCCGAAGAGCAGCCTGTCTGGCTTATTGGCTGGTGTTTTACACAGCCCCGCAAATCGAGGACTGATGGCAGGTTTGATGATTTCTTTCCGCAGATTATTAATTTCAAACTGCGTGTTACACAACAACGCGAGTGTATCCTGTTGATTGGTGGTCATCTCGGTGTTGTTTATAGAACGAGCAAACGAAGTGATGCCTGCTGTCAATAGTCGGAGTATCCGCTGCAGCTTTAGCTCGTGGTGCCGGATGGTTGCCCCAATGTGTCCCCAGATTTGGCCTCTAGCGGTTCCCCTGCATGGGGTTTTGACACGTAGCGGCCCACTACACCAAGCAGCTGTTCCTGCTCCTGCACCCCCTGCATACTCCCGAAATCTTCAGCCATAACCCCTTGTTCTGGACCAGCCCAGTCCTGGTCCCCAAAGCTATCCTCTGGAAAGGAGGATGCAATGGACAGTGCAGGAGGCACTGTAGAGGGAGTGCCTGACCTCCCTCTGCAAGAGCTCCCCTCCCGGGGTGCACCTTGCTGGAGCACCTGCTCCAAGAGCCGCTCCATGCGGCTCAGGCGGCTGTCCCTCCCCCTCCTGGGTGGAGAGACGTCCCCGTCCGACGAGTCGGATGCCACCGGCCGGTTGCTCTTCCGTTTGGCTTTGCCTCCAGCCCGCTGTTCAGACATTAGCGGAGCTGGACTCGGCTCGGTGTCGGGGATAGCGGGGCGCCCGGATAGCGCTCCTACCGCCTGTTGCTGCCCCCCCTTCTCCTCTTGCGGAGTTGGACGGGGGCAGATTTCGAAAGTCTTGTTTTTTCTTTTCGCGAGAGCGCTCTTTCTGCGCATCTCGCTGGAGCTGCTCCAATTGCTGTTGGATGCAGCTCAGGTGGCTGTCTCTCCTCCATTTTAGGTAGAGACATTTCCCCGTCCGACGAATCGGACGCCACCGGCCGGATGCCTGTTCGGATGGCTAGATATCCAGCCCGCAGTTCAGGCACTAGCGGGACTGGGCTCGGCGCGGTGATGGGAATAGCGGAGCGCCCGGTTCCTACCGCCTTCTTCTGGAGCTTTTGCCTTGTAGATGCGAGAGCGCCCCTCAAGCAGCGCGTCTCGCAGGCTCCTGTTCCGTGAGCCGCTCCAGCGGCTCAGGCGGCTCTCTCTCCCCCCGTGCGGATGGAGAGACGTCCCGTCCCAATCGGGAACACCTGCCGGTTGCCTCTCGAGTGGCTATACATCCAGCCAGCTGCTCAGGTACTAGCGGGCTGGCCTCGGCACGGTGTCGGGGAATAGAGGAACACCGGGTCGCTCCTACCGCCTGTTGCTGCCCCCTCCCCCCCGACGGGAAACCGTTCCTCCTTGAACGGGGGACAGTTTTGTTCCAGAGCCTTTTTCTCTGCCTGTAAAAAACACAAGCAGAAAAAAGGCTCACCTGTAAAAGAAACCCTGACCTCAGGGTACTCACCTGACGGTCCGGTTCATCCTGTAACGAGAGAGCCTAACTCCCGTTGCGGCCGCTGTTGCACTGCTGGCGTAATGCCGCGCCTGCGCACTGAGCGGGTTCTTCACGTAGTCACTCACGTGACTCCGAAGTAAAATTCAAGAGCAGTTTCATACCATTTGAAGTAGGGTACAAAGCCACTAAAGACAGCGAGTCGTGACCTCTCCCTCCTCCATCTTGCAGAGACTGAGAGACTGCACACCCACATTTCCGGGTTTTATAACCCCTCCCCCCCCCCCACCGGAAAAGGTGTGGCTTTCTCTGGATGAGGGAATTGAAGGCAATATCTCCAAGTTTGCGGATGACACTAAGCTGGGGGGCAGTGTTAGCTGTGAGGAGGATGCTAGGAGACTGCAAGGTGACTTGGATAGGCTGGGTGAGTGGGCAAATGTTTGGCAGATGCAGTATAATGTGGATAAATGTGAGGTTATCCATTTTGGTGGCAAAAACAGGAAAGCAGACTATTATCTAAATGGTGGCCGACTAGGAAAAGGGGAGATGCAGCGAGACCTAGGTGTCATGGTACACCAGTCATTGAAAGTGGGCTTGAGGTGCAGCAGGCAGTGAAGAAAGCGAATGGTATGTTAGCTTTCATAGCAAAAGGATTTGAGTATAGGAGCAGGGAGGTTCTACTGCAGTTGTACAGGGTCTTGGTGAGACCACACCTGAAGTATTGCGTACAGTTTTGGTCTCCAAATCTGAGGAAGGACATTATTGCCATAGAGGGAGTGCAGAGAAGGTTCACCAGACTGATTCCTGGGATGTCAGGACTGTCTTATGAAGAAAGACTGGATAGACTTGGTTTATACTCTCTAGAATTTAGGAGATTGAGAGGGGATCTTATAGAAACGTACAAAATTCTTAAGGGGTTGGACAGGCTAGATGCAGGAAGATTGCTCCCGATGTTGGGGAAGTCCAGGACAAGGGGTCACAGCTTAAGGATAAGGGGGAAATCCTTTAAAACCGAGATGAGAAGAACTTTTTTCACACAGAGAGTGGTGAATCTCTGGAACTCCCTGCCACAGAGGGTAGTCAAGGCCAGTTCATTGGCTATATTTAAGAGGGAGTTAGATGTGGCCCTTGTGGCTAAGGGGATCAGAGGGTATGGAGAGAAGGCAGGTACGGGATACTGAGTTGGATGATCAGCCATGATCATATTGAATGGCGGTGCAGGCTCGAAGGGCCGAATGGCCTACTCCTGCACCTAATTTCTATGTTTCTATGTTTCTATGTTTCATGGAGTGATTGACAGGAGAGAGATTTTCAACATTTAAAAAAAAACTAGTAACACTTTTATTTTTCATTGATGGGAAGAATTCTCTGCATCTGCTCAGCGGAGGGGGACTGAGTAAGATGGCCAAAAATCACAGCCGTAAGTGGTAGCGTTTTATCTAAAATCAATATACATTGCAAACAGGAAGTGCATTTACAGTAGTGCCTTTTAACTTCAAGCCAAAGCACCCAAGCCACCATTTGCAGTTAGTAGTGCCTTTCAACTTCAAACCACACCCAAGCCACACCCAAGCCACCATTTGCAGTAAGAGGTGCCTTTCAACTTCAAGTCAAAGCTCCCAAGCCACCATTTGCAGTAAGTAGTGCCTTTCAACTTCAAGCCAAAGCACCCAAGCCACCATTTGCAGTAAGTAGTGCCTTTTCTACTGCAAGCCAAAGCTCCCAAGCCGCCATTTGCAGTAAGTAGTGCCTTTCAACTTCAAGCCAAAGCAACCAAGCCACCATTTGCAGTAAGTGGTGTCTTTCAACTTCATGCCACCATTTGCAGTAAGTGGTGTCTTTCAACTTCAAGCCACACCCAAGCCACACCCAAGCCATCATTTGCAGTAAGTCGTGCCTTTCATCTTCAAAGCTCCCAAGCCACCATTTGCAGTGTGGTGTCTTTCAACTTCAAGCCAAAGCTCCCAAGCCACCATTTGCAGTAAGTAGTGCCTTTCAACTTCGTCAAAGCAACCAAGCCACCATTTGCAGTAATAGTGCCTTTCAACTTCAAGTCAAAGCTCCCAAGCCACCATTTGCAGTAAGTAGTGCCTTTCAACTTCAAGCCAAAGCAACCAATCGACCATTTGCAGTAAGTGCCTTTCAACTTCATGCCACCATTTGCAGTGTGGTGTCTTTCAACTTCAAGCCACACCCAAGCCACCATTTGCAGTAAGTAGTGCCTTTCGACTTCAAGCCAAAGCAACCAAGCCACCATTTGCAGTAAGTAGTGCCTTTCAACTTCAAGCCAAAGCAACCAAGCCACCATTTGCAGTAATAGTGCCTTTCAACTTCAAGCCAAAGCTCCCAAGCCACCATTTGCAGTAAGTAGTGCCTTTCAACTTCAAGCCAAAGCAACCAAGCCACCATTTGCAGTAAGTAGTGCCTTTCAACTTCAAGCCAAAGCAACCAAGCCACCATTTGCAGTAATAGTGCCTTTCAACTTCAAGCCAAAGCTCCCAAGCCACCATTTGCAGTAAGTAGTGCCTTTCAACTTCAAGCCACCATTTGCAGTAAGTAGTGCCTTTCAACTTCAAGCCAAAGCAACCAAGCCACCATTTGCAGTAATAGTGCCTTTCAACTTCAAGCCAAAGCTCCCAAGCCACCATTTGCAGTAAGTAGTGCCTTTCAACCTCATGCCACCATTTGCAGTAAGTAGTGCCTTTCAATTTCAAGACACACCCAAGCCAAGCCAACCAGGGGAGGGGGGGGGGGGGGAGGCGGCGGCGCTTACTGGAGTGCTAGTATGAACCATTTTAGAACCAATAGACATATTTTTTGCAAGCTTTAGAACCAATAAAGACACCTTTTGCAAGCTTTAGAACCAATAGACATTTTTTGCAAGCTTTAGAACCAATAGACATTTTTTGCAAGCTTTAGAACCAATAGACACTTTTTGCAAGCTTTAGAACCAATAGACACTTTTTTTGCAAGCTTTAGAACCAATAGACACTTTTTTTGCAAGCTTTAGAACCAATAGAGACACTTTTTGCAAGCTTTAGAACCAATAGACATTTTTTGCAAGCTTTAGAACCAATAGAGACACTTTTTGCAAGCTTTAGAACCAATAGACACTTTTTTTGCAAGCTTTAGAACCAATAGACACTTTTTTTGCAAGCTTTAGAACCAATAGAGACACTTTTTGCAAGCTTTAGAACCAATAGACATTTTTTGCAAGCTTTAGAACCAATAGACATTTTTTTGCAAGCTTTAGAACCAATAGACATTTATTTTGCAAGCTTTAGAACCAATAGACATATTTTTGCCAGCTTTAGAACCAATAGACATATTTTTGCCAGCTTTAGAACCAATAGACATATTTTGCCAGCTTTAGAACCAATAGACATATTTTGCCAGCTTTAGAACCAATAGACATATTTTGCCAGCTTTAGAACCAATAGATATTTTTTGCAAGCTTCAGAACCAATAGACATTTTTTTGCAAGCTTTAGAACCAACAGACATTTTTTTGCAAGCTTTAGAACCAATAGACATTTTTTTGCAAGCTTTAGAACCAATAGACATTTTTTTGCAAGCTTTAGAACCAATAGACATTTTTTTGCAAGCTTTAGAACCAATACACTTTTTGCTAGCTTTAGAACCAATAGAGACACGTTTTGCTAGCTTTAGAATTAATAGACATTTTTTGCAAGCTTTAGAACCAATAGAGACACTTTTTGCAAGCTTTAGAACCAATAGAGACACTCTAGTGTGTTTTACACCATTCCCTTTCATGAATTACGCAAACTCTTGTGAACAGAATTAAGGTCCGTTATCAGACACAATTTCCTCTGGAAATCCATAGGACGCAAACAATCCTCGCAAAATGTCTATCGTTTTGCTGGATATCGTTTTGTTCATTGGAAACACCTCTATCCACTTGGAGTGACTATCAATCACAATGAACAATTGTTGTCCCTCTAACTCTGCACTAGATAGCTTCTAGCTAGACTCTTTGAGACACATTCCCAAATGCTGATCAGGAGGATCTCCTAGCAAATTTTACTCCGTATCTTTCAGGGTTTACAACTCTCGGTCCCCACATGACACACGCTTTGTCTACTGAGAGTTTATTCCTACGTACAAAAAATGGTTTCAGTTCTGCCTCTGAATCCGGCAATTTGTTTGGCCATTCATTTGTAACATGTAACGTGTGTGAATGTGTGTGAATGTGTGTGAGTGATTGGTGGTGGTCGGAGGGGCCGTAGGCGCAGATTGGCAGCTACGCTTCCATCAGTCTGCCCCAGGGCAGCTGTAGCTACAGAAGTAGCTTACCACCACCGAGTGTGACTGAGGAGTGAATGAATAATGCGATGTAAAGCGCCTTGAGTATTAGAAAGGCGCTATATAAATCCCATCCATTATTATTATTATTATTAACATATTCCTGCACTCTTGACAAAAGTTTGTCAGTGCGAGTAGCTTTCCGAATGTCCCCTGAAATGATAGGTAACTCATCTACATGAGAGAAATAAAACTTGTTCTCTCTGTTTGGGGTAACCTCCGATTCCAAAGGTAATCTAGATATGGCGTCAGCATTGCTGATACTGGTATGCAGTCAATATCAATGCCCATCTTTGCATTCTGTCTGCTGCCAGAGTTGGTATGTGTGCTTTTGGATTTAGGATCACTGTCAACGGCTGGTGATCTGTCTCGATTACAAACCTTCTACCATACAAGTATTTGTGAAACCTTCCTAATGCTAAAAATTAATGCAAGATCATCTCGCTCTATTTGTAACTGAGTGTACTAGACGCAAAGGCTATAGGCCTCTCCTCTCCATTTACTAGCACATGAGACAGCACCAACACCGTATGGTGAAGCATCACATGCTAACTTCATTGGATTATTTACATCGTAATGAACAAGTATTGTACTCTCTACCAACTGAGCTTTACATGACTTGAAAGCTTGGTCACATTCACGTGTCCACTTCCATGGTACATCTTTTCTCAAGATCTCGCTCAAGGGATGTAGACAGGTGGACAGACATGGCACGAACTTCCCAAATTAATGCACTTATCCTAAAAAGGATCGTATCTCAGATATGTTTCTGGGAAGTGGGCGTGTTCTTGATCGCATCAACTTTACCCTTGGTGGGGTGTAGACTCTATCCTTGTCTATCTTATGACCCAAGTATTCCACCGATTTCTGAAAAAACTCACACTTTTGTGCCTTCACTCTTACACTGTGTGTCTCAAGGCGTTGAGTACCACTTCCAACCTTTCATCATGTGTCTGCCTACCAGGGGCTGAGATGAGGATGTCATCCAAGTAACGCACCACACCTTCAATTCTGTCTAGAATTTGTGTCATAAACACTTGAAAAATCCCTGGGGCCGATGATATGCCAAATGGGAGCCTATCGAACTGAAACAATCCCAAATGCATGTTGATAGTCAGCTTGGATTTAGATTCTCCCTAAACTAAACTAATTTAAAACAAACCAAATGAAAGCCGTTCAGCCGTTCAAAACTGAATGAGCTCCTCCTTTAACCAGACGGATTCCCCTTTGTCAAGGAGTTGAATAATTTGTGGCTCTACGACACCACCCTACGAAAATTGACTGCCGTGTTTGCTACCATCATCGACACTTCAAACGTTGTTTGCTGGCCAAAGCATCAAGGAATAATCCCATTTGATCGTATGGCACAATAGAAATGCAACTGATATCCCAGTCCAAGTAGAACCAAACCTTAGCTCATTCTTGCTGGAGGACGGATCTTGCTCTGTGCGCTCCTGCTGTGTTGCTTGCTAAAGGGTTTCCAGTTCTTCCTTTTCCTGCAAAATGAAAATAGTGCTCAATCTTTATACACACATGAATGCAAAACAAGATTACAACATATCTTTGCTGTGTCCATCTTGGAATCTTTTAAATTAAAAAATAAATAAAAACACAAATATTTAGTCATCATATGCATCCTGAGGAACAAGTCCCATTAATGAGCAATGTCATGGCTTCATCTTTAGTACCTTGAGATTTAGTATCCTGCTCAATTTATTCATTGATGCAAGGGCTTGTTTCCGTGCGTCATTAGTAAATGAAAGTGCTCTTTTAAATAGTACCTTCTAAGATTTGTGCTTAAAAAACATTGATTTCTACCTTGAGCCATGATTGGATGGTGGGGTAGACTTGATGGGCTGAATGACCTAATTCAACTATTCCTTATGACCGTATAATATCTATATTACTAAAAGTCTGTTCTTGACCGGTTTTGGCCATCTGTGCTGCGATTTCCGAGAGAACGCCGCCACCTACGGCCGTCATTTTTGGCCACCTTGCTCAGAGCCCCCCTCTGCCGCATGTGTGCCGAGGATTTTTCCCGTCGATTAAAAATGACAGAGATATTAATGATTTTACAAAATTCCCCATTCTCTCTGCTGCAAATGGAGCAGCAGAACGCACAGTGCAATTTTTGAACTGTACATTAGTCAAACAACTGCTGGATCCAAATCGTTAGTTACTTTGGACTTTAGAGATGCAGCGTGGAAACAGGCCCTTCATCTTACTGAGTCTGCGCCGACCAGCAATCATCCTGTACACTAGCGCAATCCTACACAAATTATAATTTTAACCAATCCAAATAGCCTCATGTCTTTGGGATGTGGGAGGAAATCAGAATACCCGGAGGAAACCTACGCAGTAACAGGGAGAAGTTGCAAACTTCACAGAAACAGCACCTACAGTCAGGATTGAACCTGGGTCTCAGGCGCTGTAAGGCAGCAATTCTGCCCCCACTGTTACTTGATAGAATCTGAAGAGCCATGTGTACACAATGTGGGTGGAATTACAGAATTCTGCTTGTAGTGGCACTGAACGATTTATCCACTTAATGCTCCACCCTTTCCTCTTTGACATGCGCCCTTGAATTGTTTTTTAAAATATTTATTATTATTGAGTATTTTTTTACCACTTTTTAGGGAATATAATAATAATAATAATAAATTTTATTTATGGGCGCCTTTCAAGAGTCTCAAGGACACCTTACAAAAATTGAGCATGTAGAGGAAAAACATGTAAGGGGAATGAAATAAATAGTAGAGACATGACTAGTACACAAAGTAAAGACAGAATTCAATACAAAACACAGTATGAGGCAATTAATGCACAGATGAAAAGGGACGGGGACGTGGACGTGGGGCTAAGGATAGGCAGAGGTGAAGAGATGGGTCTTGAGGCGGGACTGGAAGATGGTGAGGGACACGGAATTGCGGATCAGTTGGGGGAGGGAGTTCCAGAGCCTGGGAGCTGCCCTGGAGAAGGCTCTGTCCCCAAAACTGCGGAGGTTGGACTTGTGGATGGAGAGGAGACCGGCTGATGTGGATCTGAGGGACCGTGAGGGTTGGTAGGGGGAGAGGAGGTCAGTGAGATATGGGGGGGCCAGATGGTGGAGGGCTTTGTAGGTGAGGACCAGGATTTTGTAGGTGATCCGGTGGGAGATGGGAAGCCAGTGAAGTTTTTTGAGGACTGGAGTGATGTGATGCCAGGATTTGGTGTGGGTGATGAGTCGGGCGGCTGCGTTCTGGACCAGTTGGAGTCGGTTGATGTAGGTGGAGCTGATGCCAAGGAGAAGTGAGTTGCAATAGTCCAGTCGGGAGGAGATGAAGGCATGGATGAGTCTTTCAGCAGCAGGCGGTGTGAGAGAGGGTCTGAGTTTGGCGATGTTGCGGAGATGAAAGAAGGAGGATTTAATGACATGGCGGATGTGAGGCTCAAGGGAGAGGGTGGAATCAAAGATCACGCCAAGGTTGCGGGTCTGGGGAGATGGGGAGACAGTGGTGCCGTCGATGGTGAGAGTGGGGTTATTGATTTTGCTG